>NW_026991718.1:50510537-51135537 GCF_029215605.1 Mirounga angustirostris | reverse complement strand
GAAAGGGCGCGCCAACCACGAGCTGGAGGCGGCTGGACAGACCGCCTCCCAGCCGTGGCTCTGACCGCACTTGCAGACCAGATGCAGTGGCCTTTTCGGTGGAGCAGGGATGCCGGCAGTTAGAAGACGTGGACCAACTTTCACCCAAAACTTCCAGCAACCTCACAATCTGTGCTCACACCCGCGCACTGGAATGCAGATTAATCCAGACGCAAATTCAACAACCCTTCTGGATAGAGCCGGCAGGGTCGCCCGCTAGTGTCACCGACTTTTACGAACAATGCTCAGCGCCGCTACCTGCTCATCCCAAGTGGTCCCTTACGCCCCTGGGTGTCAAAACCCCATTCTGGCTGCATCCTCTGTCCTCGACCCAGTGTGAGCACCTTGGCCCCGGTGAAACAGGATCACGGCTGCCCCCAGAGCGCTCCCCTGCTGTGAAAACTGGGGAGCTCCCCTCCTCATTTCTACACTTCTCTTTCTGGGAGCAGGAGGACAGGAAAAGTTAGAGATCCCTTGACTGAGTGAACAACTGGCCCCCACACCACCATTCACTAGCTGAGATGCTTTCACCTGGGAAGTTGATGGATGCACCTGGTGGCTAAGGACATAAGAAAACACAGGAAGACCAGAGCCTCTGGCTCTTTCTGGCAATTCTTGCTTCGGATGTGGGTGTGGGGAAGGGAGGCATTGAATTTAGTGGGGGCAGTGCTGGTGTGGTCCAGAACAGGGAAACTCTGGACGCTTACAGAGGGCACAGAAGCGTACACCAGGCAGGGCCCTGGCTGCCAGACTCATCCGAAGACTCTGGGCAAGGGGCCAAGGCTTCTGGGGCTTGAGCTGAGAGCGGCCTGGGGGGGAACAGACTCCCCCCTCCAGCAGCCAGATCTGGGCTCAGCTTCACTTCGAATCTGCTCGCTTTCTACTCGGATTTACAGAAGCCCCTGGACATACAGCGGCTCAGCCCTGACCTTGCAGGCCCCACCCTGCAAGTTGGAGCAGCTCCGCAAGGGCACACCTGCCCGCTTGCCCAGAGGGCATTTTGGCAACGGAGAAGACGGAGCAGACGGGGCAGATCGTTGTATCTAAATGAACACCGGATTTTGAATCCCAGCTCTTGGGCCTTCGGTGGACCTCAGGACCCTAGCCTCCACGAGAGTCTGCTAATAGACGCGGTTACCCAGGACCAGGCCCCAGGCTGCAGTTGAAAGGTTTGAATGGTTCATGCAGGGGACTGCACTTTGGAATTTTGGTTTTATTTTAATTTTTAGTTTGGGGGCCTGTGCAGATGTATTAGGTTTCTTTTTTTATTTCCCTGGGATTGTTTTATGTTTATTGTGTTTTTCCTTTTGCTTTGTTTTGGCAGAAGGACCCACATTCTCATCAAGGGTCTGGACCCAGTGCTATCCTTTTGGTCTTTATTTTTCCCTTTATATACACGCGCCCCCCCCCAACCCTAACACACACACAGAAGCAGCCCCCACAACCAAATGTGTCGTCTTGTTGATGTGTCTTGCGTGCACTGTTTGCATTTTCAGGGAACTATGCAAGGCTCCTTGTGTTCTCATGCTATTTTTGTTGTTCTGGGCCATAGCTTGGATTCCAGGGCCTGGGGCCCCACTGCCACGTCTCCAGCGTGTGCACTGCGCCCACGTGCAAACACACACACACGCACCTGCAGAGTCAGAGCTTCTAGGTGCTCCCCCACCCCCTCCACCTCCAGCCCCTTCACCCTGCAGGGCCAGGAGGCTGGGACTGTGAGTGAGTACCTGCACTGGAGGGGAGGGAGGGGACCATGGGGGTGTTTGTCCTTGGGCTGATACAGGTCAAGGGATGGCTCCGGTTTGGGGCATTGGCCCATTGTGCACCATCTGTAGGGAGAGAGAGCCTTTAGGTGTCCTGTTGGCTCTGGGCCATTTTCTCAATTACCCCTGACTGAGCCTGGGGCCATAGTGGCCCCGAGATCCCTCCCTATATCTCTTTGATTTGCATTGGGGGGGCACAAGAAGCATATTAATTATTCTTCTATTTCCTGTTTGCTTAATATAAAATAAAGATTGCTCTGGGGTGCCTGGGTGAGGCAGTTGGTTAAGCATCCCACTCTTGGTTTCCACTCAGGTCGCCATCTTAGGGTCATGAGATTGAGACGCGCTTTGGGCTCCCCACTCAGCACAGAGTCCGCTTGATACTGTCTCCCTCTCCCTCTCCTCTCTCTAAAAATAAATAAATAAATTTTTAAAAAAATAAAAGATTGGCCTTACTCCTCATAAAGTCGGTAGCAGGTTGCACAGCAGTGTATCCCGCCGAGTTCCCTACCCCAGTTTGAGAAATTCTGATAGAGGACACCGAGGCTGAGTGGGCCTGCCTAGGAATCCCTGGGAGCTGGGGGGCGTAGGCGTCTGGTTCGTCCTCCACGGCATCCAGGAGGGAGTTTGGAGGGCGTGAGGGTGCCAGGGTGGCGTCGAACAATGCGGAAAGAAGTGGCAGCGCCGGACCGGATCTGGCCCACAAAGCAGATGAGTGGACGGATGTGGGAAAGCCAGGACCTCGAGCGCAGCCGGGGAGGTGGGTGGGGTCGGCTGTTAGGTGCTAGTTGGGGCCCGCAAAGGCTTCTCGAACCATCTCTCTCTCCCACGTTCTCCTGCGATCTTGCCCTTCACTTGTTGATTGACATCAGTCAATACCTACTAAGTGCCAGGAGCTGCTAGCGCTCAGCTTCCCAAACAAGAGACTGTCTCGGGCACTGGGAAGTGCGGGGTTCCCGACCCGCCCCCGCGGGGAAGCGAGGCCTGCGATAAATTCGAGCGAGGCAGGTGCCCGGAGCCCGGGTCCTGATGCCGCGCCAGGACCACGGAAGAGGTCCCCCGCGCCCGCCAAATCCACGATCTCCCCAGATGTGTTCCTAGCACACAGTACACAGTCGATATTTGTCGAGCGAATGAAAGGAGACAAAAGGGTCAACGTCGCGTATTTCATTAGGAAGAAGACTGCAACGCCCTTCCCCGGGAACAACGTTCGTTCTGAGAGGACATCCTCATTTTTTGACGTTACAATACTGTTCCTTCTATGAAACGGTGATGGTGCCAGAACACAGGATAATTGTTAAAACATAAGATTGCCAATGCCATATTTTTGGAATTTTGTGGAGCCCTGTACTTTGGGAACCACCGAAATAGAAAACTTGGAAAACCTCCAATATGTTTCTTTGACTCGGAGCTGGGTCCCCAGGGCCAGCTGGGGAGGCCGCCTAGAGGCCGGTCCCGGCTGGAGCAGGAGGTCGCGGGAGGCGCAGGGCGGTGAGGTCGGTAGTGAGTCTCCCGCCTCTCTGTGGCTGTTAGCTGGAGGTTCCGCGCGCAGAGCCAGCCAGGGGGCGAGGAAGAAATAGCTAGCTAAATCCGCGCCCCTCCTCCGCGCTCAATCCACAGGCCTCCAGCCATGCGCTGGAGTTTAAAATCACTGGGTGACCAAAGCCTGTGTTCGCTCGGTGTTGCCCCTGCTACCGCGCACCGCGTGGGCTGGTGCGGCTGCGGGCAGCCCCGGCCACACTCGCACGGTGGACAGAAGACTGCATTTCAAAAAGCCGTCCGGGCTCCCCGTAAACCGAACCAAACCAAGCCCGAAGCGGTGGAAGGCTCCCCGAGATGGCCGCGGTGCCCCGTTTCAGGTGTGTCCTTCCAGGAGATTTCCCCACTCTTGCGTACAAACGTTAGCAAAAGCCGAATCCTATTACAGAAGCCGTTTTGCAACTTCCCTAGGGGTCATCTTTTCGGGTCAACCATTTCGCGCTGTTCCGTGACGGAACCGAAAGCATCCCTTTGGTTGGGGAAAGCCCGAATTCTCCCAACCTCTGGAGGGATGCTCCGGTTGTTTATCGCTAATGGAAACACTGTGGAATAAACTCCCTCCGAGGCACGCGTCTTTGCGCACTTGAGTGTTTCCGTGAGATAAATTCCTAGCAGTGCAATTGCTCCTCCAAAAGGTTACACACACGACAGTTTTTAAAAACGTGTTTTGTTTAATTCGAAAATAGTAATTTGCTCCTATGATTCGAACTTCAAAACGTTGTGTTGTTTTGCGTGCGCAGGGAAAATCTCTCCCATCCCTGCCCTCCGTCTTCCAGTTCCCACCCAGCTCCAAGGCAGCCATTTTTTTACTTTCTAATTTCTCCTTCCAAAACCATTTCATGCTTATGCAAGTCAGGGCCGCTGTATTATTTTGTCTTGCCTTCTTTTTTTTTTTTTTTTTTTAAACCCATATGGTGACATCTCTCCATATTTTTCAGCACCTTGCTGTTTTCACTTACCAGTATATTTGGGGATGTAAAGAATTTCTTTTTAGGTTTTTTACAGATGCATAGTATTCCATTTATATGGACTGGGTGGACCATAATGTATGTTGTATAATTCATGTCCTATTGGTGGACATTTAGCTTTTTTCTTGTATGTTGCTATTATATGCAATGCTGCAATAAGTAAACTCCTTCTTCGTCATTTGCACGTGTGTAGGTATATGTCAGGGAAGTTCCCAAAAGCAGGTCACTTGGGTGTGTTTGTAATTTGGAAGATAATGCCAAATTGCCCTCCATAGATGGTATACCACTCCACTCCCCTGTCCCAGCCCCAGTAGGTAGCAATGCCTGAAAGTGCTTGTATCTCCAAATCTTGCCATCAGTTTGTACTGTATATCTTGATAGATATTGTCAAATTATTCTTTGCAATTTACACCCTCATATTGTCATCTTGTTCTTTGTAGTTTATAACCTCATCTTTTCCCTCTGCCCATATTGGGCATTACATATCTTTTTTATCTTTGTTAATGGTATAGGTGATAAGTAGTACCTCATTGGCATTCTAATTTTTATTTCATTTACTATTAATGTAGTTAACTATCTTTTCATATTTATTGGCCAGTATATTTCTTCTGGTGTTATCTATTAACTGATTTCCTTTGACCATTTTTAATTTTCAAATATTTCTTTCCTTATTGATTTGTAGAAACTCAGCATTAAGGATAGTAGCTCATTGCTTTCAATATGTGTTGCAGTTTTTTTAAGTTTATAATTTCCTTCTAATTTGTTTCTGATGTCTTTTATTTTCTGATGTATAAAATAACTTTCCAATTACAAAACCAACCATGCTGTTTTGCTATATCATGTATAAATTGAAACTTCTTCATTTTTCCCTCCATAAAGCATGTACACTCCCAGGATGTAACCTCCCAAACTTTCTCTACTAAATGAAAAATGTAAATATATAAGTTATATATTACAAGAGTGGGATTTTTTTTGCAAATTTTTTTCCGTTTTATAAACATTTGTCAACATCTTGCTGTCTAGAACTGACTTGTTCTTTGTAACAGCTGCATGATATTCCATTCTGCAGATATAATTAATTTAACCAGTCCCCTATTGATGGATATTTAGGTTGGTTCTACTTTTCCACTACTACAAACAATGCATCAGTGAGCATCTTTGTATCCTAGTTTGGACAGATGGTTTTTTAAGGTCTCATTTATGAGACAATCTGAAAAATGTGGAAACATGTAGGACTTTTTTTATATTAAGGAATGATTGGTAATGATTTTGGTTGTGACAGTAGTATTGTGGTTGTTTTTTTAAAGGAAGTCTTTTTTAGAGATACATATAGAAATATTTCTGGATGAAATGATACGATGTCTGAGATTTACTTAAAATTATGAGGATAGAGAAGAAACAGGATTGTTCCTGAATTTGTAATTGTTGCAGTTGGGGGATAGGTATATCAGAGCTTATGACACTATTCTCTCCAATTTTGTATATGTTTGAAATTTCTCATAATAAAATGTTTAAAATAATAAGCATTATTTCACATATATCATATTAAAATTGTGATAGATATTTCCAAATTTCATGCCAAAAATGTATACTCCCAGCAATTGTGTATAAAAGTGCCATTTTCCTCATCCTTCCAACCTAGGTATACTGGATCTTTTAGAGTGAGGTCTTTTCAAGTGAAAAAAAAAATATTTTTATTAGCATTTTTAATTACTAGTGAGGTTAAGCCTATATTCATATATTTATTCTTCATTTTAATTTCCTCTTCTGTGAATTTTTATTCATGTGCTTAGCTATTTCTGTATTGGTTTATTATTTTCTTATAGTTGTGAATGCTATTTTTATACTAAAGAAATAATCCCTTTTTCTGTGACATGTGTTGCAAATATGCCCAAATCTTTTTCTTTTTAAAAAATTTGCTGTGAGGTTAAAAAAATTTTTTTTTTTTTTTTTTTTTTTTTTTTTTTTTTTTTTTGCTGTGAGGTTTTTTTTTCTGAACTCAAATTTAAATTGTAATCATATCTAATGGTCATTTGTCTTGGGGCTTTTAGTTCTCTGTTAGAAAGTTCTTCTCCAACCAAAGATAAAACTCAATTTTGTTACGTAGTCTTTGCAACAAACCAAACAAAAAAGTACACAAGGTAAGATTAGGGAAAATTTTTCCTCCCTCACCAGCTTCCACTGTTGAACAGTGGACAGAAGAGAGGTGTTTATCCTGCAGACTTGATCCTATGTGGACACAAGTACACACACACACACACACACACAGAGTGTAGTCTTAGTCTTACTTTTTGTTCTTTATAAAAATAGGTTTGTACATACTTGCTGTTTTTATATAGTAGTATATAAGGGACATCCATCCAGGTCAGTGTATGGGGATGTTCCTCATTCTTGTTAATGTCTACAAAAAAGCCAAAGGCATGACTAATCCTGTGATTTTATTAACAATATTTCTGGTGATAAACATTGAACTTTTTCCTTTATTTTTCTCTTACAGACTGTGCCACAGTGAGTCTGTCTTTATCAAAGTGTATCAATATTTCTCTGGAGTAGAAACCTCTATCAGATTTCTAGGACAATGGAATTAGGCGGTTTTTAATTTAGCTAGGCATTATGAAATTGTCCTCTACAAATATTCTTTTTTTTTAATTAAAGATTTTATTTATTTATTTGACAGAGAGAGACACAGCAAGAGAGGGAACACAAGCAGGCAGAGTGGGAGAGGGAGAAGCAGGCTTCCCGAGGAGCAGGGAGCTCGTTACAGGGCTCGATCCCAGGACCCTGGGATCATGACCTGAGCCAAAGGCAGACGCTTAACAACTGAGCCACCCAGGCGCCCCATCTCTACAAATATTCTTAACAATGGAGCTTGAGAGAACCTATATGTTCCCTCATTTTTGCCAGCACATTTTCTCCAGGCTGATAGATAAAATATGGCATCTGGAAAAAGAAAAAAACGATCTCATTTGCTGTTCTAACTTTGATTTTCTCTGATTCCCTCTGAGCTTGAGTATTTTTTCATAGTTATTAGACACTTGCATTTCTTCTTCTCTGAATAACCCTTTCATAAATTTGCTCAGTTTCCCACTGCTTGACTTTACTCATCTCAGTCTCTAGAGGCTGTTTGTACCAGATATTAGGACTCTGCTATGCATGTATTATGAATATTTTCTCCTAATCTGTTGTTTGTCTTTTAACTGTCTCTCATCCTGCAAAAGTTTTTATTTCTAGGTACTCAAAGCTGTCATTTCTTTTCCTTTTTAAAAATTGTGTATGTTTTTCTTCAATTTTTGGAGCTTATTTTTATATGAAAAATGTTCATCTATCTCGTGTTTATTTTTGCACACAGTGTGAGATAAATTACTTTATTCCAAATAATGAGCTAATTGTCCAAAAGCCAGGCCTTTAATAATCCTATCTTTCCTCCCACTAATTTGAAATGTCTTCTTTATAGAAATCCTCAAATATGCATGGATTTGCTTCCAGACTCTGGTGTCGGCATCACACCATTTTAGTTGCTGTAGATTTGTAATATGTTCTGCTGGGTGGTAATGCAAGCAGTTTCTCCTCATTCTTTCACATTGTTTCTTCACTATTCTTCCATTTTCAATTTTCCCAATCAACTTGAGGATGAATTTTCCATAAGGAATTTTTATAATAATCACATTGTAGATTAGGCAGGAAGGACCTTGTCACACTTAAAAATCAGCACATTACCAGCTTGTCATGCAAAGGAACTACCCAGGTGGTAGGAGATGGAATCAGGTAGGGCTTCGTGGGAGTCTACTGGAAGAGGGACCAGGAGTGGGTAATATTTGGTCCTAGAGGTCAGGGGCATTGGCTAGCCATTATCAGACAGGAATGACCACCTCTCCCAAGGCAAAGGCTCCTGGGACAGAATCACCCTCTCCCATCCCCCTTGGGCTCACCCCTCTTTGAGGAGACCAGAAAGGCAGCAAGCCTCAGGAGTCATTCCCTTTAGACTCATGCATTTTCACCCTAAGGAGTCCCTACCCACAAGGAGGCCCTGGAATTAAAGCTGTCCCTCCTTCCAGGTGCTTCCCCCAAACTCCACCCAGAAAAGGAACAATTCAGGGAAGGGGGCTCTGTCCAGGGGGCTAGGTTTTGCATTCAAGACAACCCCAAATCTTTGAGTTTTAACAAAACACAACTGTACTTCTCACTCACATTATAAGTCCATCACAAGTGGGCACGGGCTCAGCTTGGTACTCCGAGATCCAGGCTATGACAGTCCATTTTGACTCCTGCTTCCAGGACCATCCCAGTGAGAGGAAAGGGGTGTGGCAAAGTATGAGTGTTCATCTGAAGGTGACTTCACCTTTTCCTTTTGGCTAAAGTAAGTCATATGGTCATATCTAATCTCAAAGTGTAGAAAATTAGTGCAACCCTACCATGTGCTTGGGAGGAGTTGGAAACACTGGTGAACAGCGTTCACGATTTATCCACTAACTTAACTTTGATGAGTGGCCTTCTCTATTATAGCTAAAATAGCAACCACGCACACACACACACACACACACACACACTATGGTTATTGGGTTTCAGTTATGTGGAGAGGGTCAGTAATATCCTCTTATCTTGTTTTATTGTCCTCCCAACATTTGTCATTACATACATATTCATTTTAAAAATTTATTATTTTTCTCTGTCCCCAGTACAAGATCTAAGGAAACAAAGACTTTGTTTATTTTGCTCATTTCTATATCTCCAGACCCTGGAATAGTATTTGGCACATAGTAGGTGGTCATTAAATATATGTTGAATGGTTGAATATGCATAGTTGTTTCGTTTACATAAGTGGGGTATTACTGCATACGTTGTTCTATAACTTTCTTTCACTTAATGTCAGTTCATATAGATACTTTGTCATTCTTTTAAATTGCTGCAATCTGTTTTGTAGTATGAATTACCATGATTTGTTCAGCCATTTCTCTTGTGGGGAACCTTGAGGTTGCTTTCAATATTTTGAAATTTTCAATATTTTGAACAATGCTACAACAAACACCCTTATATATGCTCGGGAGCACATGAATGTATGCTTTTCTGGATAAATACATACTAAAATAAAATTGCTAGGGCAAAAGTTATGTGCGTCTTTAATCTTGACAAATGCAGCCTTAAAAGGTGGTGACAATTTACAGTTCCACCAACATTGAATGGGAGTGTGGCATTCCCCTACAGTTCATCACTGATTTATTAACCATTCATTAATGTCTTTCCAGTCCTATGGGAGATAAATGATTTTCCATTGTTGTGTGAATTTGCATCATCCTGATTTCTGTGAAGCTGTGCTCGTTTTTCTTATGTTTATTGGTCATTTGACATCTTTTTCTGTAAATGGCCCAGATAAATTACTTGACCATTTTTTTCTAATAGACTATTTCCTTTTTAAAAAATCATTTATTAGGGCGCCTGGGTGGCTCAGTTGGTTAAGCGACTGCCTTCGGCTCAGGTCATGATCCTGGAGTCCCGGGATTGAGTCCCGCATCGGGCTCCCTGCTCGGCAGGGAGCCTGCTTCTCCCTCTGACCCTCCCCCCTCTCATGTGCTCTCTGTCTCTCTCATTCTCTCTGTCTCAAATAAATAAATAAAATCTTTAAAAAAATCATTTATTATTGCATTATATATAATTTTTTTACCATTTTAAAAAGTTTTTTCTTCAATTTTTTTTCTTAATTTTACCTTGATCTTGGTCCTTTTGTCCTACAAAAGGCGTTAGCTTTAATATAGTCGGATATATCCTTTGTCTTTCCTTTACAGCTCTAGTTTTATATCTTGCTCTTCCCAAGCTCAGGATTATAAAAATATCATCCTATATTTCCTTTTAGTACTTTTATCATTTTATAGTCTATGATTTTCTCTCTAATCCATTTGAAAATTATTGTCATTTATGATGAAAGATAGGAATTTAACTTAATTTTATTCCAAATAGATGATTTATGGTCACCCATCTACTTAACTCCATTTATTGACCAGATCCACCTTTTTCCATTTAGAATGCTCCCATTATCATAAACTCTACCACTATGTATATGTGGGTCTTCTTGTGCACTCTTGATTCCATTGTTCTCTGATTTTCAGTCATTTGAATATCATCTTCACCATTTCTGTTATATTTATATTCTGTTTACTTACTTAATATTTTAGCATAATACATTTTAAGATTAAATACCTACTTCTGCCTTATCCTAAGTACATAAAATCATAGGTTTAAATTTTTTCTAGTAAACATTAAAATAAGTACATAACTTTCAAAATGACAAATGTTTATTTATGTACCATTTAAAATCACCTTCCAAATCACAAGTGGAATGTGGAGGCATTTTGGGGAAATGCTACTGTATTTTTCGCACCGATGGATTTGTCCTCATCGGGGACAAAACCTCATTGTAGCTTCATGGCATGTTTTGTTGCTGTTGTTAATGTCTTATTTTGAAATAATTTTTGACTCAAAAGAAGTTGTAAAAATAGTACAGAGAGGTTCTGACAGAGAGGTCCTATGTATCCATCACCCACCTTCTCCCAAAAGTGACATTTTACATATCTATAAAACATTATCAATTAGTTTTGGCTTGTTTTTAGATTTTATTTACTTATTTTTCAGAGAGAGAGAGCACAAGCAGGGAGAGCGGCAGGCAGAGGGAGAAGTAGACTCCCTGCTGAACAAGGAGCCCCATGTGGGACTCGATCCCAGGACCCTGGGATCATGACCTGAGCCGAAGGCAGACTTTAATGGACTCAGCCACCCAGGCGTCCCTCTATAAGACATTATCAAAAGCAGGAAATTGACATCAGTACAATATAATTGACTAGACTACAGACCTTCCTCAAATTTCACCCATTTTTACATGCACTCATTTTTTTGTCTTTATATATAGTTCTATGACACTTTACCACATTTATAGATCTGTATATCCACCACCACAAATCGAGAACTGTTCTGTCACCATCAAGGAACTTCCTCATGCTACCCCTTGATAGTCACACCCTCCCTTACCTAACCTCTGGCAACCATGGATCTGTTCTCTTCTTCTATAACTTTGTCATTGTGATCATTGTTATATAATCTTGGGGACCGACTTTGGTTTTCTTACTCAGTAGAATTCCCTGGAGATTCATCCAAATTGTCGTGTCTGTCAATAGTCATTCCTTTTTATTGCTAATATCCCATGGTATAGCTCTACCCCAGTTTGCTTAACCACTCACCCATTGAAGGACATTCGGCTTGTTTCCATGTGGGAGCTATTGTAAATAAAGCAGCTGTGAACATTCATGTGCAGGTTTTGCCGTGAACCTAAGATTTTGTTTCTCTCAGATAAAGGCCTAGGAGCGTGGTCACTGGGTTCTATGGTAAGTGTATGTTTAACCCTTTAAGAAACTGCCAGGTCATTTTCCAGAGTGGCTGCACCATGTACATTCCCACTGGCAGTGTATGAGAGATCGAGTTTCTCTTCATCCTCACCAGCCTTTGACACTCTCAGTATTTTTTATTTTAGCTATTCTAATATGTGTCTCCTGTGGTTTTAACTTGCCTTCCCCAATGGCTAGCGATGTTGAATATCTTTTCCTATGCTTATTTTTATGGCAGGTTTTGATATCTGGCGGGCAAGTTGCCTTTCTTATATGATTCCTGCCTTCCCTAAACCTGAGAGGAAGAGCTGACCTTGTCTGTTCCCTGAGGCAGGAATGCTTGTCTCAGCTCTTCTACAAAGAGGAAAGGACGGGGGACATGTGTGATTTGACCCCAGTGGTCGGGAACGCAGGCTCCAGTGGTCTCCAGAGACTCACTGAGGAGATGTGAAACTGCTATCACCCATATGACACCCACCACCCTTCCTCCAGTCTACACCCCCCAAAATACTTTTAATAAAATCAAGGCCTTTAGGGGCGCCTGGGTGGCTCAGTCATTAAGTGTCTGCCTTCGGCTCAGGTCATGGTACCAGGGTCCTGGGATCGAGCCCCGCATCGGGCTCCCTGCTCCGCGGGAGGCCTGCTTCTCCCTCTCCCACTCCCCCTGCTTGTGTTCCCTCTCTCAGGTCTTTCTCTGTCAAATAAATAAATAAATAAATAAAATCTTAAAAAAAAAAATCAAGGCCTTTAGAGATGGAGTCACTTGGGTGTTGTGAGGAAGTTCTGGGACAGATCTTGCAATTGGAAATAATAGGACCTGAGCAAAGGGAACCCAGTCAATGGGGTTTCAAATACTACCTCCCCACCTTTTCGGAATGTAGAAAGTATCAGAGAGGGAAAGTTTGAGTTGTCCCAAAAGGCCTGTGGTTCCCACCACCACCTCAAGAGCAGGGCCCATGTCCATCTGATGAGCTCTGCCCAGTCCCCTCACAAGACACGCCTAGTGAGGGGAAGACCACCTCTGAGAGTGACTGTATTCCCTGACCCAGACACAGCTTCTCCCCAGGCTCAGCTGAGCACCTCTGAGGGCAGGGGCAGGACCTGCGAGCCAGGAGCCTACAAGGAGCTAACACACCCTGGAGGAGGAAATGTGAGCAGGCCCTGGCAGGAGCCAGGAAGAACCATCTCATAAACCATATGGTGGAGGATTCAGAGGGACAGGGGTCAGGGTCACCCTCTAGAGCAGGGATTCTAAAAGCAGAATCCACAGTGGTGAGGCTCACAGGAGTCCCCTGACAGATGGCACATCCCAAATGCAAGTCTTTTCCTCTGCCTTCTAGGGCACTGAGGAACCTGTCCAGAAGATTCCATTTTTTTATACCCATGACCCAAGTTCTCTTCATTATAACCTATCCATTGAATCATTAAGTATTACCAAAAGATGGTATTCATAAAGTAAAGTAAGGGTGTTTATACAGCTGATGGAACACTGTCAGTGTGGCCTCAGGTGAGTTACTTAAAATGTGTTCCTTCACTTCCCTATCTGTAGAATGGGACTAATAGGGACGCCTGGGTGGCTCAGATGGTTAAGCGTCTGCCTTCGGCTCAGGTCATGATCCCAGGGTCCTGGGATTGAGTCCCGCATCGGGCTCTCTGCTCCTTGGGAGACTGCTTCTCCCTCTGCCTCTCTCTCTCTCTCTCTCTCTGTCTCTCATGAATAAATAAATAAAAAATCTAAAAAAAAAAAAAAAGAATGGGACTAATAATAATCCAGCTTCACTGAGACATTGGGAGGGTTCGAGTGCTGAAAACAGTGCCTGGCCCAGAGCAAACACAGCAGAGGTGTCAGCTTTTATTATGCCTAAAACATGAGCAGCCCTGCCATACGCTTCTAGAGGGTGAACATGGATCATCTCTGCCCCTATAGTTAAAGCTGATGTATATACAGAAGCCCCCCCCTCCCAATTCATATTTTACTTTTGCGAACATTTTGTTTTTGTTTCTCAGTTCTTTGAGTGGGAATATCCGGTGAATATAGGCTGCAAGGTTTTCAACCTCTCTTAAGTAGGCTTCAAAATATTGGAGACTCTATGCATGGATGGTATTGGGTTAGGACCCAGGAGGGTGGTCCTATTGCTCAGAACTAGGTACATGGCGAGTGGTAGAAATCTCCCCTCTGGAAGGCACCCCAGCAGCTTGATTGGTGGCAGTGGTCCTTGGGCTCTTTCCTGGGGATCCCAGCTCCCCAGGCTGCCCTCCACCCCATACTAGCTAGCCTCTTCGCGGACCCCAGGAGGGTCTGTGGACTGAGTGCTCACCCATGCGTGCACACCTGTCCACAGGGCTCAGGACCTGGCTCTGGACATCTCCTCCAGTAAGCCTTACCTGACTGATCAGACCCAATTCTAACCCATCCTCTCCTCTATACTTGAGGACTTGGTATATCTCTTTCCATTTGTCCTTTTACTCTGCTGAGGGAATAGAATCCTGGCTGGGTCAGAGCAAATCCTTTCTGCCCAGACTATGGCAGTGGACTTGAAATTTATAATGAGGCCCATTCACATATATATGCCGAATAGATACAACATACTGCATTGAGTGATTAAGGAAGCTAGGCCTAGAGAGGGTAAGCCACTTGTCAGAGGCCACAGAGCCAGACCCAGGCCCAAAGAGCTCCCCATTAGATCATACTACCTCTTGTGAAGATGATTGTTGGTGGCCTAACTCCTTACCTAGTGAACTAACCAGCCTCTTTTCATGGCCCTGCAGATGCCAAAGGGACCATCCGGGAGATCATCCTGCCTAAGGGTCTGGACCTGGACCGGCCCAAGCGGACCCGCACATCCTTCACGGCCGAGCAGCTCTACCACCTGGAAATGGAGTTCCAGCGCTGTCAGTACGTGGTGGGCCGGGAGCGCACCAAGCTGGCCCGCCAGCTGAACCTCTCCGAGACCCAGGTAAGCCGGTAGGGCCAGGCCGCTCCACCCCTGCCCTGCAGCCTGGGGACTTTGTGGGGTATGAGACCTGTGGGCTGCTAAAGGGAGACCCAGCTTTGGAGGAGTTCAGGCATGCATTAGGGAAAAGCTTAGAGGTAAACCAGAGTAGTAAATATAGTGCGGACAAGAGAGTGCTGGTGTAGGCCAATAGGGGGCCCCGTGACTGCATCAGGCACTTTGGGGTGGAATATGGGAAACGGCCAGAGAAATAGGAAGGAGGGGCGTCCAGGATGCAGGGAGTGACTCAGGGAGGTGTTGGTGCGGGAGGGACCCTGCAGTAAACGATGGGGAGGGGTTGGCTTGCCAGGAGCAAAGATTCCAGGGACGAGAAGAAACATTACAGAATTGGGTTGAGGACTTCTCATTTCCCCATTCTGGGCCTTTCCCCACCCTCCATACATTCCCTCCATACATACCCTTGATCCCACTGTGCCTCAGAAGTTCTTGCTGGAGAGAAGGAGTCTGAACACCCCCTTCACCCAGGAAGGGCTTAGCATTTTAACAATAATAAGCTTAAGCCAAAGGAAAAGCGTTTGCACTCTGTGTGAATGGAGGCATTTTCAAGCTGGTAACAGAGATTCAGGATAACGATAGTGATAATAAGACCACCGAGTACTCAGTGTGCCCAGGAGCTGCTCTGAGGGCTCCGCATATGGTAATTCACCAATGCCTCCCAGCAACCCAGTGATGTAGCTCCCTGTATTATCCCATTTTACAGAGGAGGAGAGGTTATGCCCAAGGTCATACAACTAATAAGCCCCAGGGCTAGGACTTGGGCAAGCAGTCTGGCATCTTCATGCTACCTATCAACCGGCAACCATCCTGGAGCTTTTAAGGAATGACTCGGGGACCCTTAGTTGAGCAAGAGCTCTGGTAGGTTAATGTCATCTATGAGGGATTAGGGAGCTCAGTCAATAAATGTATGACAACGGCCAAAGCAGGACTTAGAGCGGAAAGAGGCAAAGAAGGAGAGGAGTGAGTAGGCAGACAGTCTGGAAGGGGGCGCTGCCTGGGAAGGCGCGGGCGGATAAGGGAGGCCCCGCAGTGCCTGGCACCCTGCAGCGACGTCAGGGGTGGCTGAGGTCCTGCGGGCCTGGGCCATCTCCGCCTGGACCTCTTGTCCTGCTGTTGCCAGTTGCTGAGTCCCAAGAGCAACCCTGCAGACGGCCTGGGCCAGCAGGGGCCCTCGCTGCAGCTATGCTTGGTCTGGAGGCTGGAAAGCCGGGTCCTGCCAGACAGAGGGCTGTGGGGGCTGGGCCAGGCCAGAGCTCCTGGGGGGAAAGTCAGGCATAGAGTCACGCCTTGATACCTGCCCCTCCCTGTCCTAACTCCCCTCTGCCTGGCCTAGTTTTGCCCGCACACTCTACCCGAAAGCTCTGCTCTCCAAGGGCACCTCAGATGCCCAGGCTCCTTCTCGGTCCTCATCCTTCCCCTGCTCTGCCTCCTAGACACCCTACGTGTACCTGCCCTTGATGGTCAAGGTCAAACCCCTCCTCTTCCAGGAAGACTTCCGTAAGACCTCATTCCGAGAGACCCTTCCACATGGCTTGGTAAAGTGTGTGTGTATATGTGTGTGTGTGTTTGTGTGTGTGTGTGTTTGTGTGTGTGTGGCGTGGTGGGCACCAGCTAGCGCCCAACTTCCCAAGGACAAGAATGTGTTTGAAAGCCCCATCTCCTTTTCAGGTCTCCTTGGGGAGCTTAGCACACAACTGGGCAAACAGAGACCCCTCAGTGAATCCTCAACTTACTGACTCTTGCTTACCCCCGTCCTTTCTCTGTCCCCAGCCCCAGGTCTTGCAGATACTATAAGGCACAGTTAACCTTTACAGAGACCTTCCTCTGTACCAGGCTCTAAGTACTTGACGTGGCCTAAATTATGTAGTCCTCACCAAGACCTCGTGGGAGGGGAGTGAGGTTTTTCTTCCGACCACACTTCTGACACCCAATGTGTGGTGTTTCCCAACACCAACAGCAACCGATTCTGCCATTCTCTCTCACCAGCTGGGTGTCAAACTAGTCAATGCAATTCTGACGCCAACTCCTGCTGTGAGCACAGACGACGCGGCGTAAGCCTCAGTCCCACAGGACAGTCTCCCATCAGGTGCCAGATGCAAGTCCCCAGGGTCCACCTGTACTTCTGACTGGCCAGCTCTAAAATTGGGGGCGCCCACGTCTCCCTCCTCAGGTTTGGCAATGTGTTGGAATGACTCACAGAACTCAGGAAAACATTTTCCTTTCTTTTTTTTTTTTTTTAAGATTTTATTTATTTATTTGACAGAGAGAGAGAGATCACAAGTAGGCAGACAGGCAGGCAGAGGGAGAGGGAGAAGCAGGCTCCCTGCTGAGCACAGAGCCCGATGTGGGGCTTGATCCCAGGACCCTGGGATCATGACCTGAGCCGAAGGCAGACGCTTAACCATCTGAGCCACCCAGGCGTCCCACATTTTCCTTTCATTTACAGGTTTATTGTAAAGGATAGAACTCAGAAATAGCCCAATTTGGTGGCAGGGGAGATAGAGCCAAATGGAAGAGATGCATAGAGCAAGATGTTGGGGTGGGGGTGTTCGAGGAGCTTCTATACCATTTCTGGGTGTGCCACCCCCCAGCATGCTCATCAACCCAGACGCTCTCTGAATCCTACTGCTGAAGAGTTTTTATAAGCCAGCCCCATTCCCTCCCAGGAGGGCAGGGGTGGGGACTCCAAACCTCTAATCACAGGTGTGGTCTTTCTGGGACCAGTGCTCCTGAAACTGTGCAAGGCCCACTGAGTCACCTTGTTAGCATAAACTCAGGTGTGGCTTAAAGGGGCCTGTTATCAATGACAGAAGACACTCCTCTCACTCAAGGAGTTCCAAGGGTTTTAGGGGCTCTGTATCAAGAACCAGGGACAAAGGTCAAATATGTACACTTTTTAAATACCAGAATAGGCCTTTATTATTTCTGCTTTAAAGAGACGGAAACTGAGGCACAAAGCAATTAAATAACATGCTCAAAATTTAAGGTAGGCATATGTGGGGCACCTGGTTGGCTCAGTCAGTGGAGAATGCGACTCTTGATCTCGGGGTCATAAGTTCAAGGCCCACACTGGGTATAGAGATTATTTAAAAATAAAATATTTTAGGGGCCACTGGGTGGCTCAGTTCGTTAGCATCGGCTCTTAATCTCATCTTAGGTCTTGATCTCAGGGTCATGAGTTCAAGCCCAGCATGGAGCCTACTTAAGAAAAAAAAAATCCTTAAAAAAATTAAAAATCAAGAAGGCACATTCATTAGCTCATGTAATCTATAAAAAGATGGTTTTATGGGTAATGCTATCCCCATTTCAGGAAACTCAGAGAGGTTAGTAACTTGCCCTAGGATATACAGCTAAAATTTGGTGGAATTCTCTGTATATTCACCCATACCTCTGTTCAAAATTATTACTGAATGCCTACTATGTGCCAGGAGATACATAGTATCTTTTGAGATCTTTGAGGAGATGAATGACAGTGGGCTGAGGTGTGAATGACAGGGAAGAGTCAGCCAGAGGAAGAGCCAGAAGAAGAGGAGTCAAGACTCAGGGTAACTGTGAAGACCTGGAGGTGAGAACTAGCATAGAATGTTCTGGAAGTGTCCGAAGGCCAGTGTGGCTGGAGTTGGAAGGTAATAGGAAGGTAGGTGGGGCAGAGCAGAGAGTGTCTAGAGGCCCTGGTGAGGTGTTGAAGGGAGGACTGCTGGCATTTTACAGAGGTCACTCTGACATCTGGAGAATGGGGACGAGAGGACGAGGTGGGGCCACTGCCGTGTTGTCTCAGACTCTGAGTGATGGTGGAGGAGAGAAGTGAACTGATCTGAGACGTACTCTAATTTGGAGAACCTGTTAGGACTTGCTCATCATGAATTACGTGCACAGGGCAAGGGAGAGAAGTGGCTGGGGCTGGAACAGGTGTATGGTGAAAAATGGTCACTGATGCCACGTCAACAGGTTGAGAAAGCTGGGGAGGAGCAGGACAGTGGGAGAAGAACCCAGAGTTTTGTTTTGGATCAGTTCAGTTTGAGATCCAAGGGGAGAGGTCAGGAAGATATGTCAGAGTTTTCTCTGGGGGTTGGTGTTTCTCTGATTTACCTAAGTGTCTTGGTCTGGGCTCTTCTGGGGGAAAGGATAAGAGATTCCTTCAAGTGTGCTCAAATGACAGATGGACTCCGAAGGGGTAAAACAGGAGACACAATCTTGTGGAAATCCAAGAACAGGAACCATGGTGTAGCCAGGCCTAGTAGACAGTGGAAGCTGAAGGTCATTTTGGACCCAAGGACTTCAGTGCCACGTGCAGCCCTCCCCTCTGGCGCTCCCCGGACTATGCCCCCAACTGCTTCCGAGCAATTGCCTCTGTCCACTTCTCTTCCTCCTGCCAACCAGCATCTTTACCCCCTTCCTGGATATCAGTAGGGTCCTAATTCAGGCAGAGAGAATGTGGGCTCACTCAGGGCCCATTCTCATTCCCTATCTCTTCCTTAACCTCTATGTGCCCAGTTCAGTTGTCTGCACTTTTAATGAGAACCCCCTTACAGGACCTGGTGGACAGAACAGTGAAGCCTTCCCTCCCCACCACCTACAGAGTTCTTCTGCAGGCTGAAGTGTTCTTCAGAGCTTGGGACAGCGAACCAGGCAGAACACAACTGACCTCTGGCCCTGGGATTGCCGAGACCCCAGGGCTAGAGAGCAGGAGGGGGTCTCAGAGCTATTTCTCAGAACCATCAGAATCACCCCCACCCCCACCCCCTAGTGGCATGTGCTCTTCCCCACATCAGAGAACTAGGACAGTCCCACTTAGCCCAGTTCTCCCTGTGTTTAGAAACCCCCTGATACACCTTGTCACCATGCTTTGTTTCACGGAGAATATGTAGCGCGTGGTTAAACCAGTGTTTCTCAAAGTATGGTCTGCAGACCACCTTTATGGAGAACCCCTGAGGTTCTCATTAAAATACAGATTCCTGATTCAGATTCCATGCTCGGCCCACAGTTTCCAAGTCAGAATTTCTAGGAAAGACCTGACAACCTCTATGTTTTTCAGCTAATGTGGTACCACCCTATTGGAAAGACTTCAGCATCTGCCAGACATTTTACTAAATCCACTAGTATTAGCTCATTGAGTTATCACAGCAAATCTATGAGGAAGCATTATTACAATCCCATTTTACAGATAAGGAAACTGAAGCACAGAGAGTTTAAGTAACTTGCCCCATGCTATTCTCACTAATCAAGGAGAGAACTGGCATTGAATCCAGGTCTTTCTGACCCCAGGATCTTCTCCACTATCTTGTTTGCTGCTTCTACCAAAACATTTATTGTCTTGTAACACTTGCTGACCTGTCCACCTCTCCCACTGCTGGTGTCTGAGAACTAAATGGGTGCAGATAAAGTTTTAGGTATTCCTTTTTTCTCAGCACCTGGCAATGCTGACATGGACTGGATGCTTGCTGTTTATGTGTTGTATGAATGAATGACTAGAGGCAGAGCAGGAAACAAGAAACATGGCTGTGGAGAAAGGGAAGGTGGGAGGCTGGCTTCAGGACTCCCCTCACTCGGCTGACCGGGGGACTTTTTCAAGGCCAGGGCCCCAGGCTCTAGGCTGAAAACAAACTGCCAAGTCCCAATACTGACTTGATCACCACTTAGCTTGGATAAGAGCAGCTCTGGCTTTTCGACAATTACCTCAGCCCCATGCCCATCACCTCTGCCCCAGATGACTTCGTCCAGAACAGCAGAGTAGGTGGTACCTTCCAGGTTACAAAAACCAGGGCCATCCCAGATACGCAAGTACCGTTCATAGGAATGTGCCCACAGTCACAGGAAGCAGCCTCTTAAAGATTAATGCCATTTCCAAATCCACAGTGAGGCTTGGGATTTAACACCAACCATGAGCCCAGAGAGGAGGATAGATGATCTCCCAGAAAACACCTCCCTAGTCTTGGCAGCCAGCTGGAAACCATGCCCCTCCCCTGGTGTGTGGCTCACAGTGTGATCCAGCAAGGGATGAGGGCATGAAGGCCCCAAGCATTCACTGAGTTCCAGAGGAACCAGGAGAGGGAGGAGGCAAGATGGCAGCCTGCAGGGAGACCACAGCAGGGCACCAGGAAGGCACGGGGAGGCCAGCACCTCAGGAAGTATGCTTCTGCACAGGACCCAGGCCTATCCAGTATGCAACTGAATTGGGCCTTAAAGGACCTGTATCCAGATTTAACCCTGAGAGAGAGAGGGTGGCCCCTTGGTAGAATCGAAAGCTTCCTGGAAGAAAGGGGTGGATGAGCCCAGAGGCTCTGAGCCTGTCTCTTACTTGTTTGCTGAGCCTTATAAATTCACCCTTTAGGCACTGTGGGACTGATGATAGGAAGTAGACGGGCAGGGTGCTTCTCCCCCACCTTTGCAGCTCCAGGACCTTCTACCACAGTTCACACGTTAGAATCACACCCAGAAATATTTTAAAAATATGGACGCCTAGGCCCCATCCCGCAGAGATTTTGATTTAGTGAGCTGGGATGGGGCATGGGCATCAGGCTTTATAAGAAAATGACTCCATATAATCTCAAAGTGCAACCCAAATTGACAACCCCCGATGGGGCCCATAAGGGCCCAAGAAATGGGCATGCCAGACCCCAGCCCCTGCCTCCCTTACCCTCCTCCCCAGGAGACTCCCCCACCCAGGGCCAGCCTACATGTCCTCCCTGCTGCCCCCGCAGGACAAGACCCCCTGTAAAATCTTTGTCCATCCTTATGGATCACATTCTTTTTTTTTTCCTTAAAGATTTTATTTATTTATTCATGAGAGACAGAGAAGAGAGAGAGAGAGAGAGAGAGGCAGAGGGAGAAGCAGACTCCCAAGGAGCAGGGAGCCTTATGCGGGACTTGATCCCAGGACCCTGGGATCATGACCTGAGCTGAAGGCAGACGCTTAATCATCTGAGCCACCCAAGCGCCCCATGGATCACATTCTTGTTACTGCCACTCCCTTTGTTGCTGGGAGTGGGTCAATGCCACCCTCCCCCTAGACCCTCAGCTCCCCCAGGACAGGAATCCTGACTTCTGGGTCTGTCCTCTGCCCTGAGTTCAGAGCCAGGAGCTCACAGGAGGGTGGGCCAGGCACCATGCGGAGCCATCTACATGGTCTTCCTTATCTGATCCCTGCAACAGTCCAGGTATTTTTGTCCCCATTTTTGAGATGAGAAACTGAGGCTGGGATGGTCTTGGGGTGGTGCCTAGGGCCTACAAGGGTGGCTGCTAACCAGGGCAGAGAAGCCAGGGGACTTCCCAGCAGGGGAGAGGAATCCAGTGACATACAGAGCCACTTCCCCCGAGGGTCTGGTGGGACCCTTTCCTGGAGTTTCCGGGAGTGACAAACTTAGAAAGGTTTTCTTCTTTCCAGTCGCTTCCTTCAACCATATTTGGTCGAGTGCTTCTTGGCCTTCCCTTGCTGATATCTCCTTCAAATGTCACCTTTTCAGAGAGGCTGTGTTTGCCACCCAGGAATAAGCTAGTCCCCTCTGCTCCCTCTCCCCCTTTTTTCCAAACCAGTGTCTCTCCAAGTGGTGTTCTCGGGCTGGTGTCCCCCGCAAACTGTTATCTGTCCAGGACCGGTTAAGTGCAGAAATGGAGAGTAAGTGTAATTCGTTTTAACTGTATTTGACAAAAACATTGGTCTATGACAGACTGGAAACTTTAAAAAGTGGTTCCTCAGCGAGAACAATTTGAGAGACACTGCTCGAAGCCCTTCGCGCCACCTGACAGTCGCGACTGTTCTCATTTGCCCTCTTCATCCGGCTCCCCCTCCATGCTGTCCCCTCCACACCAAAGATTTGCTCTGCTTTCCTCACTGCTGATTCCCCACGTTGAGGGCAGCGCCCAGCAGGTAGTAGGCACTCAGCACACATCCGCTGAATGAATGATTGAGCGAATGAACGAATCAATCAACCTCAAGTAGATCCCATAACCTTCTGGTTAACTTCTGTCATTGAAACTCAATCCAGTCCAATTTAAAACACCAAACTCATGTCTGTTGCAAATCCCTTCTTCCCCTTCCCCACTCAGAACAGGTCTGACTCACTGATGAGGGCGCTGGAGGGGTGGTTGCTCCTAGGAGGTGGGGTCCTGAGGCATCGCCCTAGGGAGCCCTCATCCTCACCCAGGCAGCCCTCCCACTCCTGCCTCCTCCTCCTTGTCTCTGAGCTCCTTCACGGGAGCCATAGGAGTGGCTGGCCTCCCTTACACCCTCCCAAAGCTGGAGGCCACCAGCAAGCCCCTCCCGTCCTTTATCTTTGTGCGCCCTCCACTCTGCGGCATCCCCCCTTGTCCTGCGGGCACACACTGTCCCAGCCAGCTGCCAGCCTCCTGAAACCTCCAGGCCAGAAGCAAGCCCAGCCTCTGTACTCCTGGGACACAAATCTGGGCGCAGCAGGGCTGGCTTTGACAAGTGTTCCAGCTGGGGAGCTACGTCAGACTCTCCTCTCAGGCCTTTCTAGTCGCTACACATGGTTCTTCCAGAGCCTGCTCCTGGCTGTCCGTGAAGGGGGCACGCTGTCCTTCTCACAGTGGGGAGGAAATCCCGGCACCATGAGGGCTGACCACTGAGCTTCCCTCCCAGCCTCCGGTTTCTTCTACAGACCAGGGCAGGGCTGGGAGCACCAGGCGCTGGGTGATGGTAGAGGTTGGTCCTGCCTCCTCTCATAGACCTGGGAAAGGGGCTCTCTCTGCCCTTTTGTTGGTGGCTTCACTTAAGATGTGGAGGACTTGGCACTCTTTGTCCCCAGGTTTGAGAGTGTCGCCCTTGGAAGCCCCCCCTCAACATGCTGCTGTATGCTGTCACACCTGGTGTCATGTGAAGAGACCTGTCATGTTGTAGGGGATGAGGTGGGAGGTGGCTGCTGAAAGGTTCAAACGGATGGGGACAGAAAGCTCACTTCAGAGGCAGTGTGGGGGTCAAGACCAGGAGCCGTGGGATGGTCCTCACACCGGGCAGGGGCAGCTGCCCGAGGCCGCATGCTTTAGAGGGCCCTGCTTTGGCCCTTCTCGGGCCATGCCCCTCCCTATGGGGTGAGCACTCTGCGAGGCCGAGGATGCTGCCCACCAGGAGTCTGTGCCTGCCTTCTAGAACACACCCCATGTCCGTGATCTGGAGGGCAGGGTCCCTTACTGGCTCACCCAGAGCAGGCTGGTGTGGGAAGGCCTTAATGCCGCTCTGAATGCTCTTCTTCCCCCTTTCGCTCCACCCTTGCTCCCCCACTCCCCACTCCCTTACCCCCCATGTCCTCCCTCTCCTCTTCTCCTCCCACCTGCCCCACTTTGCTTCGCCCTTCCTGACACCCCTCCCCACCCTCTGCCCCAAGGTGAAGGTCTGGTTCCAGAACCGCCGCACCAAGCAGAAGAAAGACCAGAGCAGAGACCTGGAGAAGCGGGCGTCGTCCTCAGCCTCCGAGGCCTTTGCCACCTCCAACATCCTGCGGCTGCTGGAGCAGGGCCGCCTGCTGTCCGTGCCCAGGGCCCCCAGCCTCCTGGCGCTGACCCCTGGCCTGCTGGGCCCGCCTGCCGACCGCAGGGGCACCTCACTGGGTGACCCCAGGAACTCCTCCCCGTGCCTCAACCCAGTGACCTCGGCCCCGGCGTCCCCGCCGCAGCCACCCCCACGGCCAGCCCTCTGCTTTTCCGCTGCCGCGCTCCTGGACCTGCCCGCCTGCTATGAGCTCGGCTCCTCGGCCTTCGAGCCCTACAGCCGGAGAGCAGGCAGCCCTGGCGGAGGCAAGAAAGCCAACGTGTAAGCCTCCACCGCCCCCCCCCCCCCCGTGACACCGAGTCCCCAGGCACCTCACGCCCCGCCTCCCCTGCCCCGTGCACCGCCCGGAGCCGGCTCGCAGAGCGCGGGGAGCAGCGCACGCCGGCCCGGCCGCCCCCCAGCTCAGAGACTGTCCACCGGAAGGCCTTGGTCCCGCAGCTTGTGTGTGTGAGTGCAGTGTGCGTGTGTGCCGCTCACTGAAATAAAAGGAAAACACTGACAAGAAGGGAAACAGAGTCCCCACAGCACCACCACTGCCCTCAACCCCCTCTCTCCTCCTCACGGGGAAGGAGGACGCGCTGAGCCAGGGACGCGCTAAAGGGCAGAAACGAGAGCCCCGACAGCCACGGTCACAGTTGCGGGGTGGGGATCGGGGCTCCACACGTGTGGGGGCTGACGGGCACCTGACTCCTACTCCCAATTAGAGCTTCCACCTGCACCTAGCAAAGCCCGTGGTGGCAACATTGATGCTTTTGTTGGTTAAACATTGCTCTTTGCAAGCTCCTCTTTGAAACAAAAATACTTGGGAGGTAGCAATGTTAAATCCTTCAAGAGGGGTAAACGATGAAAGGTCAGATCAGAATCCAGAGAGCCAGAGACGGTAAATCCAGGCAAGATCCCACACGCCCTAGAAAGCACGCCTGTCGCGAGCGCCACCCCACAAAGCACTTTTTAAAAAGTGTTCTGTTTTTGTCTTTTTGTTCAAGTAAGACGCTTGTATTTAACTTTTTGTTGGGCCATGACTGTGGATTTATAGTAGGTTGCAAAGATACTGTAGAGAAATCCTGTACCCTCCACCCAGTGTCCCCCTTGCATTTTCCAACACCGAAGCTTGATATCAGAAGCAGGAAGTGGACATGAGTACCGTGTGTGCGTGGTTCCCTGTCATTTTGTCACCCATGTGAGATCTGTGCACCCGCCACACTGCGGTCAAGGTGCAGTGCCTCCAGTTACCACAAAGCTCCCCCTTCATCGTCACCCCCCCACCCTGGAGGCTTCTTTGAAAGAATGGAAATCCTGAGAGAGGGACCAGGGACCGGAAATGGGTCCTCAGGCCAGAGGTTAGAGGTGAGAGTTCAACTCTCTGGGGAAGAAAAGACAAGCACGTCCACTGCAGTCTGCTCCGGGAAAGACATATTTGGTTTCAGACTGGCTGTCCTGAGTCACCCAGACGGGGGTTCCCCATACAGTTGTGCTTCCTCCCCTCCCTCTGTGCTGCTGGAATCATTTGGCGAGGTGCTTGGAAATGCCCTGACATCCTGAGTCTGGAATGAAACGTGGGGGTGACCAGGGCAGACCTTGGGTTCAGTGGGTCGAGCCACCACCTAGTGCCCACCTTGCCTTGTCCAGCAGACCTGTGCCCCATGACTCCTTTAGCCACTTGACACAAGGAGGGTTCCTCCATTTGTACTTTCTGCTCCGAGCTGAAAACTGTCAGGGCAGACCTGCTGCATGACACCCTAGAGGTAAAATATAAAAAGGTAAGACAGGGTCCTAGGATCGGATAGAGGGAGACCTACCCTGGTTTCCAGGAAGCTCTCAGTATGATGAGATCGAAAGGCTTAAAGAGACCCAAGTCTGATGGAGGAGACATAAGATCAGCTCCGTGGGGGCTCAGAGTCTAGGGGCAGTGACAAGAGGCAATGCTCCAAAAGGGCATGACAAAGGGAAGACACCAGATGTGTGGTGAATCCAGAGTGCTGGAGGATTCAGGGAAGGCTTCCTGTAGGAGGTGGCCCTGAAGCTGGCAGAAGAATGATCCTCTATAGATGTTCAAAAAAAGATGATGATGGAATGGTGCAGGGGAAGAAGTACCCGGGTACGATCAGGGCAAGGGGTGCAGGGTGAGGGCAGGTCAGGGGAGACAGTGAGGAAGCGACGTGAAGAGAGGGCAGCCTGCCAGAAAGTGCATGTGGTGCGGAGACCAGGAAGAGATGTGGTCTGGAGCAAGGGGCTGTGAGAGCACCTGGAGTTCCAGGGGGAGGAGCTGAGTTCATACTGGCTGCAGGCTGGGGGTGAACGAAAAGCCAAATTCAGAGGTTAGAGGGCCAGCCTTACCCCTGCACGCCTCCCCTCCCCTCTGCTGCTGCGGCAGGTGGCTTAGGGCCCCTCCCAGATCTGGAAGAGCTCCAGGACCCGATTTCCCTGTTTACAGTCAACTCAGGGAGGACGGGAGTGGCGAGGGGAGGGGTGGCCACCGGGGCGGTCTGATCAGTTCTCTCCGGCTCAGGCCTGGCTTGAAGAGTTTGCGCTCGCCACCAGCAGGCTCAGGTCCTCAGCTCCCAGGCTGCCGCCTCGCCATGGACACAAGGGTAGGCAGTAGGCCCGGGGGGCTCCCCGGCAGTGGCTGTGACCTGGGCAGAGCCCGGGAACACATGCAAGCGGTCACCCGAAACTACATCACCCACCCCCGTGTCAGTGAGTACAGTCCCCGCAGTGGGTGAGGGTGGGGGCTGCTGGGTGGCTCGAGCTTCTTAGGCTCAGGGAAAGAGGAGGCTCTGAGGCAGAGGAAGATCTAGGGGGCTCTCGGTCCAGCAGAGTGAGGCAATGGACCGCCCAGACAAGGGGCCACCTCTGCAGATGGGGGATGGGGTCCCCAGCCCAGGCTACCCCAGAGGAGAAGGCGGGGGAGTTCCTTGTGGGAACCTCTCGGTCATCACCCTTACCCTGCCCTGAGACCCCAAGTCCAGAGAGAGTTCCCCACTGCCCCAAGGGTGTGTGTTCATGATACATGCTCTGTGTGAATGTGTGTGTGTTGGGCGTGTGTGTGCGTGTGCGAGGAAATGTATGATCAGGAGTTCTCAGGGAATGCGTGCGGCAAGGTGGACCATGTGTGCATTCTCAGGATGGGGACAGACACGCCACTGTGTGTCACGTCAATGGGTCCATGTCATGCGTGCCTTTGGGGGAAGGTGTCTGTGTGTATAACCCAGGGGAAGGAGCGTGTCTGGGTATGTGCGTGCTCCCACCTTCACTTGGGTGAGGATAGGTGTAAATATGTGCGTGAAAGCTTTCAAGTGTGTATGATCAGAGGGAGGAAATGTGTAACAATATATGTGCATCCTTGTACAGTCAGGGTGAGTGTGTGGTTCCGTGCACAAGCATGCGTGCTCGTGGGGAGAATGTGGGTACGTGGTCAGGTGATGTCATATGTTTGTGCCTCTACAGCTGGGGGCGGGGGGAGTGCCTGGCACGGGGAGAATTCAGAATTCAGAGGGGACCATCCCGAGGTGTGTCCAGGTATCTGGGGCACAGAAACCAGTAAGGCTCTGAGGACCGAAGGGAGTACCCCCTCCATCTCTCCTTGCCAAGGTCATTCTCCAATTCTCGAATTCTCGGGCAGCTCAGCTCACTGGACTAAACCGGCCTGGCCAGCACAGGCCAAGTAGAGCCAGAGGCTCCTAACAGCGCGTGTGTGGAGAGAAGCTGGCCTAGAACAGCCACCCCGCCCTCCGCCCTCGGCCTGTTGCTACCCAGACCACAGCGGGAGGAGCCAGCTGGCGGGGCAGCCCAGAGAGCCGGGTCTGCATTGAATGGGGCTGGCATCTGCCCAGAATGGACCAAGTGCAAAGCGGGCAGGCCCGGGGTGCAGAGGAACGGAGCAGGGGGTATGAGGCACCTCCAGAGGCCTGAGGCAGGCACTGAGGGGTGGAGCACATTCCAGCTGAGGAGGAACTGAATGGGACCAGATTTAGCAAGGAGGCCCTGCAGGCCCTGCGCTATGGAGGCATGGGGGAAGTGCGGAGGCCCAGATCCTCCCCTGGGGCAAAGCAGGGGTCATGAAGGCCCAGAAATACCCCGTGACTGGCCCCCCCACTTGGGCCCAGAGCCCAGGCCTGGTGGAGATCTGAGCCCACCCTGGCAGGCTCTTCCCCCACCCACCCCCTGCAGCGTGCCTTCCCCAGGACCCTGCTGGGTGGCACCTCACCCCAGGGCCCCCTCCAGCCGGTTGCCTCTAGCCAGCACCTTATTTAAAGTCAACAAGCCCTGGTACAGGGAAACACCCAGGAGATGTGACCCAGGCTGGAACCCAGGGGTGGCAGCGCCCTCGTGTCTGCCTCTGTGTCACTTCATGGGGCCCTCACTCAGGTGAATGTGTCACACCCAACAGCTGACCCCGAGACAAGGTTCCGCAGACGGGGAGCCCCTCCACCCCTGACTCTTCTCCGGACCTGCATTAAAGACGTTCCCGCCTTTGCTGCACGCCAGTGCCCTCACAGGGTACCCCCAGGGGCCAGCCCCCAGCCCCCCGACAGCCTCCCCCACCCAGGAGCAGATGGGATTCCTCAGTGTGCTTCTCCACCCACGGCATTCTCCGGTTCCCACCCCCTTCCTCCTCTGGGGGGCCTGAGGGGTTTCCTCCCTGAGGGGTGAGGATGGGGTTGGGGTAGTATGTGCAAAACTAGAGCTGCGCCGTGAGCTGCGCCGTCAGGTCAGGAGAGGCAGGACTCCTGAGTCTCTCTCTGCCCATGTCCCCCAGCCTGGCCTCCGACTGGAGGACTCTATGGACTCTACGGATTTCTGGGCAGGAGAACTTCAAGTAGAGACAGAAAGCCTAGGAGGAGAGCTGGGGGACCAGAGGGACAGGGATGGGGCAACTGGCTCCCAGCCCCAGGGCTTCCTCAGCCATGGGTGGGGTGAGTCGAACAGAAGGCTTCCTGGAGGAGGAGGTGGACCAACAGGCCTAAGGCCTTAAGGGTGATTTCACTGCAGTGGCTGAGGGAATAAGCCAGAAAGGAGGGGGCAGGGTAGAATAGGATGGGGGTGAATCCCAGCAATATCTGCCCTGGTTAAGAAGGGACCCGGCTGCCTCCCTCAGAGCTAGAGCTCTTTCCCCAGGGGAAGGAGGTGGCATGGAGCTTTATCTGTTGTGTGGGGCAGAAGGTGCTTGGCGGGGGCAGGGGGGAGGCAGTGGGAGGAGGGAGGGCAGGGTGCAGCGGGAGCAAAGGTTGGACCGACAGGCTGTCAGCCAGGCTGGAGGGGCAGAGCCAGGTCAGATCACCCAGGGGCTGGAATGCCAAACCCCCAGCTTTGCTGCCTGTCTCGGTTTCCTCCACCGAAAGGCCAGAGAGTTCCACCCGGCAGGTCTTGGGCTGATTCTAAGAAGCCTGGGTTTCCAGCCTTGGCCCTCCCTCCCCTAATCCGTCCGGAGGGGATAAGGGAGGAGGTGGGAGACCTACTGGCCCCCGGCTTGCCCCCACCCCGGCTTCACGCCTGGGCAGCCGGCTCAGCCCTCTCCCAGGATGCTGCAGGTGTGGCTGGGCAGGCCCTAATTAGTGGGCTGCACGGAGCCCCGCTGAGCCTTTGACAGGGGAAGGCAGCGGGGGAGATGGGGGCAGGGAGGGGCGCCAGGCCTGCAGCCCTAAGTGCAACCCAGAGTGTCAGCTAGGACAATGGAAAAGGGGAGGGGGCAGAGCAGAGGGAGGGAGTGTCTGCAAAGTCTCAGGAAGGCCTATTGAGGGAGTAACCCTCAGAGGTCTTCTGGGCCAGCCCCCTGCCTCCAGCATGACCCTCCCCCACTTCCCCTCACCAGGGTTGACCAGTAGGTCCCAAGGCTGGGGGAGTGCCACAGGGTGCTGACTGACTTGTGGGTGCCCCAGGAGAAATCAGCCAACTTCTGGGCCTCAGTTGGCCACTGCATGCGATGGACACAATCAGTTGGGGTGGGTACACACAAAAAGCCTGGCTTCCCGACAAGGACATCTTTGTTGCTCAGCCACCACCTTGGCTGTGTCCAAACGAGACAGCCTCGAAGAAAAGATGTTCTCTAGTCTGACCGGGGAGACACAGAGCTCTGGTCTGAGGGGGGAGACATAATCCATCTCATTAAGGACCACAGGCTGGGGAAGACACCTCTAGGGTGCCCGCCTGGGGCCTGTGGGACTTCAGGGGGGAGCAGAGCCAGGGGGCTGCAGGATTCAGTCAAGGGCAGGGTGTTGAAGGATATGAAAAGCCGGATGCTGAACAGAAACAGCCAGAGTGGATTATCTGCAGTGAAGGGCCCAGGCTATGGAGTGACGACTCATTTAGGAAGCCCAAGAGAGAGAGCCAGGCCTGTGCTTCTGGAAACCCAGAAAGCCCGCTTATGGCTGAGGCTGGTGGGATGGACTGGGGGCTCACAGACCACACGCTGGGCGCCCAGCCTGAGGGCCCTGCTGCAGGCAGCATTCCTCCTGGCCTCTGGGCTGCCCCCAGCTGCTCACCACTGCTCCCCCCACCTCAGATGCCCTCCCCAAGGTAGCGCTGTGGGGATTTCCAGGTAACAGGTTTCCCAGAAAGAAGCTGTGAAATGGGGGAAGCCTGCTGTGAAGGAAGGGAGGAAGTTGAAAGACTTGACTGACTCTGAGGCAGAATTGGAAAGAGTTCCCTGGGGCTTTGTGGACCTTGAGCGCCAACTGCACCCGCCCCCCCCCCCCCCCAGCCCACCCACTCGGCATGTTGCTTTGGTCATCTCAGCCCTTTTGGCCAGTCTGGTATTTTCTCTATAGGGCCAGCAAGAGGCCAGCTCTTCCCAGGGCTTTTTAAAATGAGGCTCTGTTCCACTGTGCCTGATCCCTTGGGGTGGCCTAGAGAGAAGCCAGAGTGGAGAACGGCAGGAGAGAGTGGAAGGTGAGCAAAGGAAGTCAGCAGTGGAGCGTACTTGCCAGAAAGTGGGCTGTGAAGGGCAGCAGCTGTGCAAGGACTGGGGCTGAGGGGGTGGTTTTTGAGATGGGAGATACCAGGGGCGCCTGGGTGGCTCAGTAGTTAAGCGTCTGCCTTGGCTCAGGTCATGATCCCAGGGTCCTGGGATCGAGCCCCGCCTTGAGCTCCCTGCTCAGGGGGGAGCCTGCTTCTCCCTCTCCCACTCCCCCTGCTTGTGTTCCCACTCTTGCTGTGTCTCTCTCTCAAATAACTAAAATCTTTTTTTTTTTTAATTTTATTTATTTATTAGAGAGGGAGGGAGAGAGAAACAGCATGAGAAGGGAGAGGGTCAGAGGGAGAAGCAGGCTCCCCGCTGAGCAGGGAGCCCGAAGCGGGACTCGATCCCAGGACTCCGGGATCATGACCTGAGCCGAAGGCAGTTGCTTAACCAACTGAGCCACCCAGGCACCCTCAAATAACTAAAATCTTAAAAAACAAAACAAGATGGGAGCTACCAGAGCTTGCTTGATGGGAGGGCCAACAGAGGGGGAGATGCTGGCCCTCTGCCCTAGAGAGCAGTCATCCCTGGGGATGGCCCCAGTGGGGAGGAAAGGTGGGCCTAAGAGGGAAGGTTGGATAGATACCTCCTCCCATCCTCTGAAGGAAGCTGAAGGAGTTCCCCTGCTCCAGGTCCAAGCCCAAAAGGATGGGTCTTCTCGTGCCCTCTTGTTCTTGAGTTTTCCTAGCAGTCCATAAGCTCAGAAGAGCTTTGCAGACATCCCCACAAGGATCGCCTTGCCCAGTCGGTCTTCCTAGCCCAAGTCTCAGTGAAAGGAACACAGATCAGACGAGGGGTTTGACCACTGAGCCCCAGACTGGGGAAGACGTGAGCTGGGGGCATTTAGTTTCTCTTAGTGTGGGGTGACTTGGCACCAGGCTTTCACGGAAGCATGAGGGCAAGTGGCTGAGATCCCAGCCCCAGCTCTGCCACAAGCATGCTGGGTGACCCTGGGCTAGCGTTTTCACCCCCATTCTCCTCCGCTTTTGCAAAGAGGGTTAGACCACTCTTCCCTCTGATGTTCTTCCAACCTGTGAGTGACCCAGTGACCTTAGAGACACTCTGACCATCCTGCCTTGTCAGGGCGCCTCATCTCAGCTGTCCCACTGGTGCTCCATAGGGCCCCAGGGAAGAGCTGTATATCCCAGGGTCATGGGTGAGGGAGAGTTCCACGGTCTCCCAGCTAGCCTCTAGCAGAACCAAGATAGGCTTCCTGTCTGCCAGTCCATGGCTTTCCTGTTGGGGTCCCCAAGACTGGAGTTAGAGGCTCTCTGTAAGGTGAGCTCATTTCTCCATTTGTGGGTCTCTCCAGCGACTAGGACTAGGGCATTCTTCTTCCTCCTTCCTTCTCATTCTTTCCCCTCCCCCACAGGCACTCAGGGAGCCCAGGTTGTCCAGGATGCCCCCTGGCAAGGCCTCATGACAAGGCACGGACCCTGGCTGGTTTTTCTCACTGGTGCCTGACCCCCCCCCCCAACAGGTGCACATGTGCACAGACACAGTGCTTAGTCAGTGTCGAGTGACCCCGGAGGGCCACAGAGGGAGGGCAGTTCTCTCATCACATCTAGCTGGGGGCCAGAAGCTTTTGGAAAATGTTGTGGGTCAGAGAGGAGGGAGTGGGTAAGATGGGGGCTGAGGCCAGAGGGGAAGCAGCCTCAAGATAAGAAAGACTTCTTCGTGGCTGAGGGGGAGGAGAGGACTCTGAGGGGCCTCTGCCCTCCCCCTGGCCCTCCCCTGCCTCCTGCAGGTGTCCAAGCCAGCAGGTGGCCCTGCGGGCAGGGGCATGACCCTTGCAGCAATGGTGGCTGGCCCTGTCACAGCTAATGACCCTGACAGCCCAGACTGGGAAGGGGGTGGGGGTGGTGCTTACAGGGAGGGAAAGCGGAGGATGCTTCTGTGTGTGTGTGTGAGAGACCCTCACCTACCTCCACCCCTCCCCCAGCCTACAGGACGGTGTGCGGCGTCAATGGGCCCCTGGTGGTGCTGGACCAGGTCAAGGTAAGATTTCCACTTCTTCCCAGGGCTCCCAGCCCCTGTACGGGATTTCTTCTAAATTGCCCTGCCCCTAGCTGTCTCCCATGGGCCCACCCATCCCTTGTAATTCCCTGTCACCCATCCCCACGTTCTTCCTCCCCAGCTATCTCCCCAGCCACCCCCGGTTTCCCTTCCTGCATTTTCAGTGCCCCCGCTCACTCCCGCTCTGGGCCTTCCGGGACCCACACCTACCACCAAGGACCTGGGGGATCCAGGCTATTGTGCCTCTTTATCAGTGGGACGGTTGTATTGAACTTGCTTACAAGGCTGGACTCTTCCATCAGCTGCTTCTTTTCAAAGGAAGGGAAGGCAGAAGAGCAACGTCAGCTAACTCTTCTCCAGAGCTCAAGGTTTTCAGATGTTTTTGGAATATCTCAACCTGGGAACCAGCAGCATGGGCAGAAAGTAAAGTGGGCCTCCCAGAAAGAAATGGGATGTGGGCTCCTTTGTGTCTCCTGGAGAACCGCAGGACCATGGCAGAGACTGACAGCATTTTGAGTCTGCGGTTGGGGATTCTTAAGGCATAAAGGGCCCTGCAAAAGTATGAGGTCACTCTGCTGTCCTCCTGCCACCAAACACTTCCAACCCCAGGTTCCCACCCCAGACTGGAAAACTGGTGCCACCCTGGAGTCATCCCTTCCTCGACCCCAGTCCATCAGTGCCAATGATCTATGAGCAATCTCCCACCCCACTGCTCCCTGATTATGGCCATGGCCTCTGGGCCCCCAGACTGGGGCCCTCCTCTCCATGCTGCCCCCCTGCAACCTGAACCCCTTCGCTTCCCTGCTTCAAACTCACCTAGTACTCCCAGCACCTTCACCTTACAGGCCCTACATTCTGTAAGGTTTCGTGTGCACCTCCCCGCTCTCATGCCACATCCTCTCCCCTCCCTACGTGGAAATCCACGCTGCCTCTGCATGGAGCTGCCATTTGATGTCTCTAGGCCTTTGCTCATATTTTCCCTCTGCCTCTCCCACTACCTTTCCCCCATACCTTCCTCCGACTCACCCCCAGGGCTAGCTGAGAGGTCACTTCTAGAAGTTTCGCCCAGGCCCCTGGGCAATGAGCCTGTCCCTCCTCTCCCTCTTCTGTACTGTCCCATTGGCAGCTCCATCAAGTCATTTGATCACCACCTGGCCACATGGGCCCTCCCTGCCCCCCCAATGTCCCTCCAATTGCACATTACTCCTGAGCCCCCAGAGCCCCACACAGCACTTCTGCTGAACACCCAGTCCATTGTGGGTGCTCAGTTTGTTCAGAGGAAGGGTGTGTAAATGAATGAGAGGCATGAATGAATAAGTGTTAGAATGACTAAATCCAACCCTCTCATTCCTGGAAACCAGATTCCGAATTCATACAGACCTTCCCGTTTGACCCACTAGCCTTGGGGAGGCACTGGGAAGGAGCGTGATGGAGTGTTTACGCGTGTGTGGGTGCACGGGTCACGCAGTCTGACTCCTTCCCACTAGCTACCTGTCAATTCCAGATCGGCAGCATCAGTACTACCTGAGAACTTGTTAGAAATACGGATTCTAGGGCTCCTACCCCAGACCGACAGAATCAGAAACTCTGGGGTGGGGGGATGTGGGGTGGGGGGAGGATGCAAAAGTCAGTCTTTAAAAGCCCTTCAGGGGCTGTGATGCTCCCTGAAGTTTGAGAAGCATCTATTTAGGCTTGCAAACTCTAGTTTCCTCATCTAGTAAATGATCAGAGAGTTGCTGTGAGGATCAAATCAGATAAATGTATTTTTATGGGTCCTCCTTGAGAACGGTTAGCACTCGCTCTGCTTGGAATGCAGAAGTGCTAATGCGCCTGATTAACAGTTGGTGCCATCTGCTGCCCCCTCGTGTGGTATGGAGTCAGTGCCTTCACAGACATCCGCTCTCCCGACTACTAAATGGGGCTAGACTAGGAAACGAGAGAGATCTTCAGACCTGTGGCTCTGTGACGATTAGATGCATCTGTAACTCTCTTAGAACAGACTGAGTGGTTGATGGAGACACCCTGAACTTGCAGAGGGAAAAAAAATCAGTTATGTATAGTCTCATAAGTTCAGGAGATGGAGAAGACAGCTTTACGTACCCCTCTCCCCATCCCACAACCACTTCCCTCTTCCGGAGTTGCTTGGGCAAAATGCCACAATTCCTCCTCCACGGCGCCACCTTCTGCCCAAATCCAACCACACCAGCAATTACGCTTCCTGCTTCCATCTTTCTCAAATGGAAAAATGCTTGGGGGGAAGAATTTTGTGCAGACTGGAAGATCTTAGCCCAGGGAATAAGGGCCTCGAGGTTGTACGCAAACCTTTGAAGCCGTATATCCGTGTGCCTGTGCATTTTTCTAGAGGTAGTTTCCACAGTTCCATCTGATTTTTGGAGGTGTGAGTGTAGGCTGTAAAATGCTAAATGCTAAACCCCTGAGTGTAGACTGTAAAAATGGCCCCGCTAGATTATTAAACATCCACACTCCCAGCCCTGATCTCACAAATGGTCACACACAGGTTGTGCAAGCATTAAAGAGGAGCCCGGTTAGTGGACAGCCACCTGCCTGGGATATATTAGAGAGATTTCACTAGAGCAGTGGTTTTTAAACTTGAGCATGCATGAGAATCCCCTGGAAGGATTCTTTGGGTCCCAACCCAAAGTTCTGATTCAGCAGTCTGAGGTTGAGGCCCAAGAATCTGCATTTCCGGCAAGTTCCCAGGTGCTGCTGCTGGGCTGGGGACCACACTTGAAGATTCACTGCTCTAGAAGATCTTCTTCCAACTGCTGTGTTTTGATGCAGACCAGTCCTTACTGAGACTCGAAGGCAGCTATGCTAACCACTATACCACCAACGCCTTATTGAGTCTTGAAGATAGCACTCACCTTATTCACCAGACTTGGTTCCAAATGTCTGTGGCTACTTCAAACTTTTAAAAGAAAAAGCTTTCAGAAGCATGTATATCAGCTCTGAAGACAATTTCCAAACGGGGCTTCCCAAACTGCCCTGGGCATTGTCAGAAGGAAAGGACTGGAGGCCAGTGCTTCCTCAGAGGAGTCCTGCCAGGCTTGCTAAGAACTTTCTAGTCGGCCGAGTGCACGAGTGCGGGCAGCAGCTCCTCTCTGCCTGACCCCTGGCTGGCTGAGAACTCAGCAGAATCCCCAGCGGAGGACGCGAGCGTCACTGAACCCTCCCCACACCCTGCGGTCCTCCTAGGGACCCAGGGTGGGAGTTGAGAGAATCAGCCTCTGAAATGGGGTTCCTCTGAGGATAAGCTCATTGTCGCGCCCTGGAATTCTCCCCCAGCACTCCCCGTTGTAACTGGCTGTGACCACCCCTGCCCCCACTGATAACTCACGCAGACACACACAGAAGAGCCTGGTACTCTCTTCCTAGAGGGTTCCAGACCACACCCTCCATGACGGGGTGTGATGGTTCTGACCTGGTTCTGCCCGTTCTTCCCGGCGTCAGACTGCAATCTCTCTGCTATGCACAGTTCGTTTCCTCTGATTTCACTGATTTCATCTTTCAGGGACACACAGGGCGCCACCTCCTCTCCGTTCCCCTTTCCTCTGCCCTCCCTCACCCACATAAACCCACATAAAAAAGGAGGACTTTATCAGCCGGCTGCCTGGTTTTTATCGGGCCCATGGCCTGCGCTCTGTCGGGCAGTTTTCCTCCCGAGGTCCACAGCCCACCCGGCAAGGAGGCCGGCGGCTGCCTCGGAGAGAGAGACCGCCCGCAGAGCGGCCGCCGAAGGCCAAGGACTTGCGGTCAACGTCGGTCGCGGGGCCTCCCAGCCCTTGCTCTTGGGCGCCCTCTTGTGGTCGACGAGCCAAAGACCGCTAGACTGGAGCTGCCGCGCAGACCTCAGCTCCTTCCTCCAGGGGCCGGCCCTGCTCTCCCAGCAGCCCCGCTCGAGGGATGGTTTGGGGGAGAACGAGGGCGCTTTCCTGGCCTCCGAGGACGGGCCTGCGCCGAGCTTCCTCCAGTGACTGTCAGAGCTGCAAACGCTCTGGTCTCAAGTTCCACCCTCCCACGCCCGCAGGGGTGCCCTGGGGGAGTGTCCCCCCTCCTCACATCCCGTTAGGAAATTGAGCCATCCACACACCGCCCCCCACCCCCCACCCCCAGACCCTTAACGTCACTATGTTAGGTAGAGCGGGGTATTTAATATAGTGAGGATGGTGATAACCAGTGGCGCTGTACTTGAACATCCCAAATTACATTTTAATTACCAAAAAATAAAAATAAAAAACATGCTCCTGTAACTAGTGAAAGAAAAGACAAGTTAACTGTTTGTCCCTAACCTCTTTATTCCCAGCCTCTTGAGATAACCAAGGTAAAGATCCTGATGTAAAGAGGCAAATAAGGTGCACGTTGAAGGGTTTACATTGGTGTCAGTGTCTTAAAAACCTGATTCCCTCCTGGCAGTAGCATTCTTCTTGATCGCAGTGCGGTAGCCTGGACGCTCTGTGATTGATTCGGTGGTTTCATTACGGGCAGACATTCGGTGTGTTTCCAGGCTTTGTTATTACAAGTAGTACAGCAAAATGTATCCCTTTCATACTGGTGCCTTTATTGCTATAGGGTAGATCCCCCAAAATGAAATTGCTGCTTCGAAGTGTATATTGGTTTGTTTTTTTTAAGATTTTATTTATTTATTTGAGAGAGACAGAGATAGCGAGAGCAGGAACACAAGCAGGGGGAGTGGGAGAGGGAGAAGCAGGCTTCCCGCCGAGCAGGGAGCCCGATGCGGGGCTCGATCCCAGGACCCTGGGACCATGACCTGAGCCGAAGGCAGACGCTTAACGACTGAGCCACCCAGGTGCCCTGTATATTGGTTTTTTTTTTTTTTTTTTAAAGATTTTATTTATTTATTTGAGAGAGAGAGACTGAGAGAGAGAGAGCATGAAAGGGGGGAGGGTCGGAGGGAGAAGCAGGTATATTGGTTTTAAAGTAGATTTTAACTAGATATGGATGATTTGGGGGCAACATTGCTAGCCCAGCAAGGTTGTGGGGATTCACATTCCCGTCAGCCATGTGTTGGAGGACCCACTTTCCAGCATCCTTGCCAGCCCCAAACATGTTCTCTCCTGGAATTTTGCCTGTCTGATCAATGAGAATAATACTACCTTGTTTTTTATTTACATTGGAGTATCTTTTTATGTGTTTGGATTTCACTTTCTCCTCTGTGAAATCTTCCTACATATGGAGGTGTACGTTTTGAGTTGTGGGAGCTTTGTTTGTTGTTCACATTTTTTCATTAAGATTTTATTTATTTGCGAGAGAGAGAGAAAGATACTGAGAGAGAGCATGAGCAGGGGGAGAGGGAGAAGCAGGCTCCCGCTGAGCAGAGAATCCTGATGTGGGGCTCGATCCCAGGACCCTGGGACCGTCACCTGGGCTGAAGGCAAACGCTTAACTGCTTAACCGACTGAGCCACCCAGGCACCCCTACAATCAAATATCTCTATTTTTGCATTTATGGCTTCCAGATTTCTTATCTTAAAGACATCTCTCTCACCCAGCTTTTCTAGAAAAGCTAAGAAAAGGAAAGAAGAAAGGCTCTTGTATTTTGTTCATCTTAGCTTTATATGTAAAGGTTTTATATGCCTGGAACGTATGTGTGTTTATGATGTGGGTATCTTCTAAGTAGATACCTGGTTATGTTAACACCATTTATTCAATAAATTCTGTTTTTCCTGTGAAGTAATGTGCCACATTTGTTCTACAACAGTCTCCTAAAATCTGGGATTTGTTTCTGGACTCTGATCTGCCCCACTGATCCATCTGTCTGCCCCACACCAACACTTAACTGACTTCAGTAGCTTTAGAGCATGTTTTCATGTCTGCTAAGGCAAGTCCTCCACGCTGATCTTTTCCGTAACTATTTTTGGATATTGTCAGACACTTACATGAATTTTAAAATGATCTTATTAAATCCCAGAAGAAACAAGAATCCATTGGGAATGCATTTAATTTATGTACTTCTGAAAAGGATTGGTATTTTTATGACAGTCATTCTGCCTTGGACAACAGTATTGTTTTCCATTTGTTCGGGGCTTGTTCGATGTCCTTCAATAAGATTTTATTATTCTCTCGTGCCTCTCTTGTCAAATTTATTTCCAGATATTGTATGGGTTTGGGCCCTATTGTGGATGGATCCATTTTTCTCCATTTCCTCGTCCGTTTATGGCTGGAATAGAAAAAAAGAGATTCTTTTTTTTTTTTAACTGAAGCATATTGACACAAGTGGTACAAGAGATTGATTTTGTGCATCTTGTGTACAGCTGCCAACTTCTCATGAATTCTGGGGCTTCTGTCTTTGTTTTTGTTTTGTTTTTTTTGGCTAGAGCCTCTTGGGTTTTTCTAGATATACAGTATCATCAATGAAGGGACTTCTGTCTCTTTTTCCATTGGCACACTTTAATTATACTTGTGATTTGAAGCAATTTCAAAAAAATAAAAATAGTACGGGGAACATACACCCAGTTGTTAACATTTTACCCCATTTGTTCTCTTTTGCTCTGCGTGTTTGTGTGTACATAATTTTTTCCTAGATCTTTTAAGGGTAAGCTATCCCCAAAACTCCGGTGTTTATTTCCAAAGAATAAGGATATTCTCTTACATAACAACAGTAGTTACCAACTTCTGAAACTTACACCGATACATTTATCTGATCGACCATCTATATTCCAGTTTACCAGCTGCCCTAATAAAGTCTTTTATAGCATTTTCTCCCCTGCAACAGAAGACCCAGCCTGGGGTCAGGTTCCGCCTTTAGTGGTCACGTCTCTGTAGCCTCCTTTAATCTAGAACATTTCCACAGCCTTTCTTCTCTGACATTTCTGAAGAACACAGTCTCCTCTCTTCCTCTCTCACTACTTTTTTTTTTTTTCTAAATAAAGCTTTCTCCACCTATGTTTATTAGTATACTTTTTCATTTCTCTTTTTTGGGTCTTATTGTATAAACTATAATTTCCAAAACAATATTAAGTAACAACAGCGATAGTCATCTCTGTGCATTACTGATTTTATTAGAAATAAAAGTGGATTTAGCGTTTCACCATTGGGAAGCTTGTTGATGTTGGTTTGGTAAATAGTGTTCAAGTCATTGCCTTCCATTCCCGTCTTACGGAAGATTGTATTAGAAACACTGCTGAATGTTATCAAAAGCCTTTTGGGTTTCTATTTACATAATCCTGTAGGGTTTCTCTTTTAATTCGTGTTTACAAAAAAACTCCCTATTATTACAAATTATATTGTGAAATGTTGACAAATTCCCAGAGGTTGATTTATCTAGGCTTGCATTCTTTTGATGAATCCTATTTGGTCATACCTGTTTGTTTACTTAATACACTGATTGGACTGGCTAATAGTTTATTTATAATTTCTGTATCTACATTTATAAGAGAAATTGGTCTACATTTTTTGGAGGGTCCTATTTTTTTTTTTTTTAAGATTTTCTTATTTATTTGACAGAGAGAGAGAGAGCCCAAGCAGGGGGGTCAGCAGAGGGAGAGGGAGAAGCAGGCTCTTCGCTGAGCAGGAAGCCTGATGTTGGGCTTGATCCCAGGACCCTGAGATCATGACCTGAGCCAAAGGCAGCCACTTAACCGACTGAGCCCCTCAGGTGCCCTGGAGCGTCCTATCTTTACTACATTTGAGATTTGGGAAGTTTTCTATTTTACAGTTTCCTTGCCTTCTAATGTTTCTTTCTGTTCATCGTATTATGTTGGCTGATTCTTCCAATGTAATGCTGAATAGAATGATGATAGCAGGCATTGTTGTTTTGCTCCTAATTTTTTAACAATTTATTTGACAGAGAGAAAGAGAGCAGAGTGAGCAAGAGAGAACACAAGTGGTGGGGAGAGGGGCAGAGGGGGAGGGAGAAGCAGACCCCCTGCTGAGCAGGGAGCCCAAAGCGGGGCTCCATCCCAAGACCCTGAGTTCATGACTTGAGCAGAAGGCAGATGCTTAACCAACTGAGCCACCCAGGCACCCCTGTTTTGCTCCTAATTTTCAAAGGGATTGTTTTACATCAGGGTATGTTTTCTGCAGGTGTTTTGAGGATGCTTTTTGGAGTTAAGGAATTTCCCTTTTATTCTGTTTTCAAAGAGTAGTTTTGTTCTTTAACCATGGATATCATGATTCTTTAATCACCAGAGTTTTTGTTTTAATCATGGATAGTTTTTTAAATCGTTTTCTGGTATATTAAGATGAACAAAGTTTTTTTCATCCTGCAAGTCATTAATAAGGTAAATTTATTACATTATCAGATTTCTAATATTAGACTAACCTTGAATTGTCAGAATAATTCCAACTTGGTCTTTTTAATTTTTATTTGTGTGTGTGTTTGTCTTTTTTATTTTTTGGTTTTTGACTTTTTTCTTTTATCATTTGGTTTGTAACTCGACCTTTTTTATACTTTGCTGGATTTGGTTTGTTAGTATTTTACATAGGTCTTTTGCATATATATTCATAAGCAAGATTGCCTATAATTTTCCCTTCATTATCTTATTTTGTATCATGGTTATCCTTGCCTCATAAAACTAATTAAAGACAACCCCTTTCCATCAGTCTTTTGAAAAGCTCAAGTAATTTTCAAATAATTTGTTCTTTCATTGTCAGAACTCACTTGTAAGACTATCTGGGACTGGTGTTTTCTTTATGGAAAGATTTTACACTATTTATGTAATATCTTAAAGACTGTGGGACTATTCCGGCTTTCTATTTGGTTTTTGATTGGTTTTGGTTTGAGTTGTATTCTTCTAAGACTTTATTCATTTCATCTAAGTTCTGAACTGTATTGCATACAATTGTTCATAATTCCTTTTTATTACTTTTTAATATTATTAGCGTAGCTAGTTTTGACTTTTTTACTCCAACAATTATTTATTTATGTCTTTGCTCTTAATCAGTTTTATTTTATCAGTCTATTTTATTAGGCTTTTCAAAGAACCAATTTGGCTTAATCTTCTTTGTTATATGTTTGTTCTCCATGTTGATTTCTGACCTTTTATTATTTCTTCTACTATATTGGACTTTTTAAAAAGGTTTTTCTTTTAATTCTAGTTAGTTAACATACAGCATTGTATTAGTTTCAGGTGTACAATATAGTTCCATATGTCCACACTTCCATATGTCACCCGGTGCTCATCACAAGTGTACTCCTTAATCCCCATCACCTACTTCCCCCCATCCCCCATCCTACTTTATTGGGGGTTTTATTGCTGTTCTTTTCTCTAACTTTTCATGTTGCATACTCTTAAACTTACTCAGTTTTTTTCTTTTCTAATATAAGCATTTAAAGCTTAAATATGGGGCGCCTAATGGTGCAGTCAGTTAAGCATCTGACTTTTGGTTTCAGCTCAGGTCCTGATCTCAGGGTCGAAAGATCAAGCCCCACATCGGACTCTGCACTCAGTGTGAAGTCTGCTTGAGATTCTCTCTCCCTCTCCCTCTGCCCCTCCCCCCGCTCTAGCTCTCTCTTTCTCTCTCTAAAATAAATAAATAATCTTTTAAAAAAAGAAAAATAATGTTTAAATGCATCCATATATGTCAATACGTAGTTTTTCATTATTGCTTAGTGCTAAATATTTTCTAATTCTACGGTCTTCTACATTAGGTTTTTAAATTTCCAAATACATGAAGTTTATCTAACCATCTTTTTGTTTTTGATTTCTAACTTGTTTTGATTATGGTCAGAAAACATGGTACAGCCTGATTTATTCTACAAGGCGCTCTCCTTTCTCATTGTTTTCTATTTCATTTATCATGTCAGTTCTGATTCCCTCTAATGCCCAAGGAGTAATTTAGAGGAGTACTTTAACTCAGAATATGAGGAACACGTGGGCAGGGATGTCATCTTTTTACCATTTTATTTTTATTAGATTCCGATTCTCACTTACTCCCTGAAATAACTCAATCACCAGGGAAGCAAGGTGAGGGAGCCTGAAGGATGCAATACATTCTCTCCAGTACCGCCCCTGGAAGAAGGTGCAGGTTGCAGGGCTTAGCTCTCTGGGGGCTGATGAGAGCTGAAGCCAGAGGCAGTGGGGAGGGTCTGCTCTCCCAGCCCAGCTCTCCTGGCTCAGCTCATAGCCTCTTCTGGAAGTGGGGAAAGACTGGGACCCTGGTTCCCGGAGCATGCACAGACTGCAGGGCTAGGGGATTCCCTTGGGGCAGACCTCCACCTGCCCAACCTGCTACCTGTGGTCCTGGAGGACAGCCTAATTGTCTTTTTAATTGAATTATAATTTACATATCATAAACTTCCTTCTTTTAAAGCACATAGTTCAGTGGTTTTTAGTATATATATATATATATTTTAAATATATATATATATTTAAAAAATATATATATATTTTAAAAATATATATATATATATTTTTTTTTTTTTCCAAGATTCAAAAGGTTTATTTGAAAAAAAATCAGTACAGGACAAAGATATCCTTAATATTCCTTCTCAGAATATTTGAATATTCAAAATGTATATGAAATGTAGACAGCAACTCTGATTTCACAGAAAGAACATCAATGGTTTATACAAATGTAAACCCATTCCCACATCCCTCCCCAATGTACTATTCTATCCACCCCTTACTGACATTAGCTTTCACTAAGCTTCTATCTTCAGTGCTACTTGCAAAAATTAAAAAGCAGAAAATCATTTTCATGTTTAAATGGCTGGGATTAATTAAAGCAACCAAAGTATATACACAGAGTTGTGCAGCCATCACCACTATTTGATTCCAGAACATTTTTATCACCTCCAAAAGAACCCCTTGTACCTGTTAGTTGTCACTCCCAATCATCCCTCCTTCCAGCCCCTGGCAACCTCTAACCTTTCTGTCTTTATGGATCAGACTATTTCAGACACTTCCTATCAGTGGAATCATATAATCCGTGACCTGTTGAGTCTGGCTTCTTTCACCTACTTAGCATGTTTCCAAGGTTCATCCGTGTTTCGCATGGATCAGTATTTCATTCCTTTTAAGGCTGATAATATTCCACGGTATAGATATACCATCTTTTATTTCTCCATTCACTGTCTGTGGACATTTGGGTTGTTTCCACCTTGGGGCTATTATGAATAAGGCTACTACTTGTATATGAACATTCATATACATTCATACACAAGTTTTATATGGTCACATGTTTTCATTTCTGTTGGGCCCGTGGAATTGCTGGGTCATATGGTGTCTGTATGTTTAACCCTTTGAGGAAGCGTCAGAGTGTTTTCCAAAGTGGCCGCACCATTTTAAATTCCCACCAGCAGTGTCTGAGGGGTCCAATTTCTCCACACCCTCAACTACACTCGTTATCTGTCCTTTGGACTCCAGCCGTATTCATGAGTGGGACGTGGTATCTCATTGTGGTTTTGATCTGCATTTCTTCAATGGCGAATGATGTTGAGCATCTTATGTACTTATTGGTCTTTTGAATATCTTCTTTGGAGAAATATCGATTTAGATCCTTCGCCCATTTTTAAAATTACGGTATTTGTATTTTTATTGTTGAGTTGTAAGAGTTCTGCATATATTCCCGATATTAGCCTGGTTCTTTTCAAACGGATAAGAAGAGATACTACACTTGCTCATAGCCAAAAGAGAAGTGATTGCCTGATTCTTTTTATTCCTGAAGCTGTGAGGACAACACATGAATCAGTCCCAGCCCCATGGCTAGGGAAAGACTGCCACTGGTATGAGGGGACACCTGGCCGCCCAGGAGAGCACTGTGCCAATGTGTTCACCATTAGTCCACAGGGGCAGGGACAACTGTGCTGTCCACAGGACCTAAACAGCCATAGTAATGATTACATTTTATTGAGATGTTACAGGTCCTGGGCCCCAGCTAATGACTTCATATAGATCACTTTCTCCCCATAGAAGCCCTATGAAGTAGGCATTATTATTATTCCCATTTGAAAGACGAGGAAAGTAACGTTCAGAGACATTAAGTAACTTCCACATGGTTACACAGCTTCTAAGCATCAGAACTTCAGTTCTAACCCTGGTCTTCCAACTCCAAAGTCAGTGTTCCTGCCCATCCAGGCATACAGCCTCCCAAACAGAATCCAAATGTCCCACCTCCGGCCCCTCAAGTTCACTTCTACTAGTGCCTGGTCACAAAAGGGGAGACAGAAGCTTGAGACTGGGTCAAGGAGGGATGGGGGGGACAGGGACTTCACCTTTGGTCTCACCGCTGCTCTGGGCTGCTCTCCCCTCCTGCCAGTTTGCACAGTATGCTGAGATCGTCAACTTCACCCTTCCTGACGGCACTCAGAGAAGCGGGCAGGTGCTGGAGGTGTCTGGGACCAAGGCAATTGTTCAGGTAAGTGGTGTCAGGGTGATGTTGGCTGGCTGAATAAATGAATGAGCCCACAAAGTTCCTGACTATCTTATAGGTTCCGAAGGCAGGAAACATCCTATTTTCCCAAGAGCGTCTTGCCCAGAGCTGGGCACAAAGGGAGCCTAGAATGGAAGGCCCCATTCTCCCCAGCAAGACCCTTATTACAGTAACTAACCTCTTGTCCCATAGGTGTTTGAAGGAACCTCTGGGATCGATGCCCAGAAGACCACCTGTGAATTCACAGGGGACATCCTACGGACTCCAGTGTCAGAAGACATGCTGGGTGAGGATGGGGGGAGGAGAGGCGGCTGGGGGGTGCACCTCTGTCCTCCTGGCCCAGCTTTCCTGACCTCACACTTAGCACACTGTGTTGTCCTTGCCTCTTTGCCTGTCTGCCTCCCCTGTGAGTTCTTTGAGGTCAGAAGTTGTGTCTTTTCTCTCTGACCCCCAACCCCAGCTCGGGGCTGGACATACAGATGTTCCGTAAATGAGGAAGGCTGGTTCAATCAACTGGGGGCACAGTAGGTAGTCATCTGTTTGGGGTTAGGCTGGAACAGAGTGCACATCCCCCAATTTTCTCCCAAGATCTGTCATACCTGGCCCTCTCCTCTTTCCAGCCCTAAAACCCTCCATTAGAGTCATTTCCTGGGCCAAGGCCTCACCTGTAAAGATTTCCAGGAGAGGAGGGAAGATCCCCACAGAGACAGTCACTATAGCCAGCTCTCTCTCGGGGGGTAACTGAGGGCTGAGGGGAGAGGGACGTGAGGGGTGGGTGGGAGCCGCTGGTTGTGTGGAGGGTGAGCAGCAGCGAGGGAGACCCAGGGCTGGCCCTAAGCATCCCCCAATGGCCTCCCCCACCCTCAGGTCGGGTCTTCAACGGCTCCGGCAAGCCCATTGACAAGGGGCCAGTGGTCATGGCAGAGGACTTCCTGGATATCAATGGTGAGTGACCAGAGAAAGGCTCTGGACAGCTTCCGGGACCCAGCCCCCAATCACCTTCCCCACCCCCAGCCACCACCTCTAACACCTTGCCCTTGGAAGTTCTGCCCCAGACACAGGCCAGGGGCAATGGGCCAGGGCTCACCCGCAGGCTGGTCAGACTACCAGACAGATCGGGTGTGCGACGAGAACTGCAGAGGCCTCTCTGTCCCCAAGTCTGCCACAGAGCCTGAAATACTGTCATCGGCACTTCATGTCCTGTTCCTTTCAAAGCCATCATCAGGTGCAGAGTTCCACTCTCCCGCCTCCCAGTACCCTGTCCGCGCCCCTCAGAGCTGCCGGGGGTGGCTTGCCGTAGTAGACACAGCCCCTTCCTGGTGGGAGGCCATCCTGAGTCCTCCAGTCCTGTCAGTTCTGAGGACGAGATGGAGGCCCATAGGTGGAGGACCACAGAGGACCACAGCTGCCCCAAACCACTCAGCAAGTCAGGGCCAGAGCAAAGAATACACATCCCCTCAGACAGGAGCTCTCCAGGCTGCCCTCTGTTCCTTCGAGCCCCACACGACACCTGCTCAGCCTCGGGGGCCTCAGCCTGAGCTCCCACCTGCCTGCCACTTCTGCTGGGCCAGGCAGCACTGTCCAAGGGAGCACTGGATTGTGGCTATTTAGATACAAATGAATTCAAGTGGAATACACGTTCATGTCACATGCCCACCAGCCGCATGTGACTAGGGCTACTGGACCGGGCAGGGTAGTTAGAGCACATTTTCATCATCACAGAGAATTCTGCTCCACAGTGCTGCTCTGGAGTCGGGGGCAGGGTTGGGGGAGGGCAGGGACAGACTTGAGCCCTTGAGCATGGGTCCATGATCGCCCTCTCCCAGGCCAGCCCATCAACCCCCATGACCGCATCTACCCAGAGGAGATGATTCAGACGGGCATCTCTCCCATCGACGTCATGAACAGCATTGCCCGTGGTCAGAAGATCCCCATCTTCTCAGCAGCCGGGCTCCCCCACAATGAGGTGAGGCCTGCAGGGTCCTGCAGACATGACCAAGAGGAACGCACAGGGCAGAGGCCAGTGAAGTGGGTCTCCTGAATCAAACAGGCAGGAACCAGCCACACTGGGGTCATAGCTGTCCAGACTGGTAGCTGTCCTCTGGCAACTCATGGGCTCAGGGCCTCAGAACACCTCCTCACTGCCCCCAAGCAGGTCTTCAAGCCTTCACCCTGAGGAAGGCTGTAGGACCTGGGGCAGCCCTTTCATCTTTCTGGCCTAGGATCCCCCCGCGCCCCCACCCCCCAACCAAAGGCCTTGGCAGGAGGAAGGACTGGAAATTGCTCCATCCATCATCCTCTATGGTGCTCACTGGGCTGGGCTCTGGGCTCTGGTTCTGACACCCTTCCTTCTAATCCACTCCACCCCAGATTGCCGCCCAGATCTGCCGCCAGGCTGGGCTGGTGAAGAAGTCCAAGGCTGTGCTGGATTACCACGACGACAACTTTGCCATTGTCTTTGCGGCCATGGGGGTAAGAGAAGCTGGGCAGATTGGCAAATTCTGGAAGCTGTGGGCAGGCAGCCTTGTCTCTCTTGGACCCTGGCTCTGCCTGATATGATGAGGGAGGCATAATCCTTCTCCCTGAGAAGCTGTCAGTGTCCAGGCCTATCTGGTGAGAGAGGCAAGAGCATGACTGCAGGGGGAAGGGGGCTCAGTGACTAGGTACAGTGTGTCCCCCCGTGTATTCCAAAGGACATGGCAGCTGTCAGATGAGTCCTAGGGTGGCCTGGAGGAGGGAGAAGCCAGGGAATTTGGGAAGACGGCTTCAGGGAGGGGATACCATGGGGCCCTCAGGGGGCCCAAGGAGGGGTTTAGCAGGGAAGCAGCTGGCTAAGTGAGGGGTCAGGATGCAATGAGCAGAGCACAACCTGAAGAAATCTGAACTTCTCTTTGGGGGCCTGGGGAGTGCAAACCCAGCCCCTGCCTTCTCAAGTGCTGGGTCATCCCAGGGACTGACAGTCAATAAGCTCTACTGAGAAGAGATGGGAGGGGCCGGGGCCCCAGCCCTTAGGCTGCAGAGACGCCCCCTCCAGCCCTCCCTGCTATGTGTCCAGGTGAACATGGAGACAGCCAGGTTCTTCAAGTCTGACTTCGAGCAGAACGGTACCATGGGGAATGTCTGCCTCTTCCTGAACTTGGCCAACGACCCCACGTGAGCCATCCCCTGGTACCGAGACTGCCTTCAGGCAGCAAGCCCTGTCCCCTCTCAACACCCAGAGTACCAGAGCTCAGGAGTATCCCAGAACCATAGCCATGGGCCGGAGTTGGGAAAACAACCCCTTGTTGTGCAGACGGGGAAACTGAGGCTGGGTAAGGGGTAGGGATAGCCCAGGGAGAGACGGAGGGGACCAGACCACAAGCCCGCCTGCCACCTGCAGCCCCTCTGTTCTTCCCATAATGTGCGTCCAGCCACTGTCCCCAGTCAGACCTCCTTATTCTTGAGTCACTTCCCCAAAGTCACCACTAAAACTTAAACCACGTATTTACAGAAACTGTTTTATTTTTTAATTTTCTTACTTGAATAGAGTTGACACACAATGTTAACATTAGTTTCAGGTGTACAAGGTAGTGATTCAGTTTCTCTGTAGGTCCGTGCTGTGTTCACCACGAGTGTATCTACCATCTGCCACCAAGTAGCACTCTCACCATACCACCGACCCTATTCCCCGTGCTGCGCCTGTCTCCCTGGCTGGGAGCCTATGACTCCGCCCCTCGCCCCCCAGTTTGCCCATCTCCCCACCCCTTCCCTCTGGCAACCATCAGTTTATTCTCTGTATGTATAGGTCTGATTCTGCTTTTTGTTTATTCATTTGGAAAAACTGCTATTTCTAAAGTTCAGGAAATGTGAGTTTAAATCTGTGGGTCAGGGGGATGAAAAAAAAATTCTAATAAAACTGTCCTGGGTACTGAAGGGGCTCCAGAAGCGAAGTAACAGAATTCTGGAGGCCAAGATGACATCACCAGAGAAAAGACCCACAGGACAGAGCTTAAGCACTGAGAGAGCCTGGAGCCAGAGGAAGGGACTCGGGGGGGCTCAGAGTGGAAGGGGGCTGCCAGGCGGGCAGGGCACGCCTATGGAATATGCACACTAGCCGTGCTCTGGAGCAGTGAGGGGAACCTTCCGGAAGGAATCCAGGGTGTTCTACCTGAGCCGAGTGTGGCGGGGAGGAAGCTGGGGAAGAGAAGCGCAGCAGGAGCCCCACCCCTGCCTCGCTCTGATAGGCCAGCACCCCCCCCTCCCGCACCTTCAGGCCCACAGGGGCAGGGTGCTGTCATCCTCATCAACACTCCTGGCCCTGCCTGTCCCACTCCTGCCCAACTCCCAGCCTATTCCGGGCTCCCCCCCTTCCTCCCTAGGACAGCAGGAGGGAGGAGTGCCAGACGTGGTGAACTGCCCACCCCCAGGAACCACAGCTGACATGGGGCCTGGGAGCTGGGGCTCATCCCACCCACCCCCCTGCTGCTATGCGCAGTCCACTATCCACTCAGCACTTGGGGCTAGACAGAGCACAGGCCTAGGCCTCTGGGCTCTCTAAACACAGGCTGTCCCTCCAGGATCGAGCGCATCATCACCCCACGCCTGGCACTGACCACTGCTGAATTTCTTGCCTACCAGTGTGAGAAGCACGTGCTGGTCATACTGACCGACATGAGTTCCTACGCAGAGGCCTTGCGGGAGGTGAGGCAGCTGGTGAAGGGTGTCGGGGTCATGCCGGCCTCTCCGTAGTCCTTCCACCCCAAAACTCACCCATCCAAGCCTGCCGCCACTCACTCCATTTCTCAGTCACTGAACCTCCCACTCAGCCTCTTGCCCCGCTTCTTACCCCAGCGACACTGACGTTGCAGGTCTCAGCTGCCAGAGAGGAAGTGCCGGGCCGCCGAGGCTTCCCGGGATACATGTACACAGACCTGGCCACCATCTATGAGCGGGCAGGCCGCGTGGAGGGCCGGGGAGGGTCCATCACTCAGATCCCCATCCTCACCATGCCCAATGACGGTGAGTCTCTTCGCTGCCCACTACCCTCTGCTACCCCCTGCCCTCCCTTCCCACCGGGATGCCTAAAGGGCCCGTAGTTTTGTGCATAGATGTGCAGTAGCTCTGTTTCTTCATCACGGGATTCACTGTCTTTTCCTTGCCTCCACATACCCCATCACTCCCATGAGAGCCATAGAGCCCAGGCGGCCCTGAGCGGGTGGAGGCGTGGGCCCCATCTACACTGACTCCAGTGCATTTCCTTGCAGATATCACCCACCCAATCCCAGACCTGACGGGCTTCATCACAGAGGGACAGATCTACGTGGACAGACAGCTTCATAACAGACAAGTACGGTCCCCTCCCTACAACTTAGTGCTCTCCCCACCACCCCCAGAGACACTAACAGATGTCCCTTCACCTGCTGTGCTTCAGTTCTCTGTGAATTAGGAGGGGCCGGGCGAGGCTAACTCCAAAGAGGAGATGACCCAGGAAGACTGTGTGGTCACAGACAAAGACAGGTCTGGCTAGAATCCAGACCATCTGGCTGTGGGAACCTTGTGAAAATCATCTCATCCTTCTGATGCTGGGTTTCCTCACCTACAAAACAGAACTAATAGTATTTATCACTCAGTGGAGTGCATTGTGGAGGATACAATCATTTGGCACATAGAGAGCATCCAGCAGATAGTAGATACTCAATAAATACCACTTCTCTTTGCTTTCCAGTAATTTGCTCTGGTGAACAAAACAATGGGTAACTGACACAAGTAGATGGTGAATAATGTGCTAACAGGTTAGAAAATGTGTCTGTCCCATCTGAGGTCAAAGGCAATCCTGTGACTTTTACCTCTTTGCTCAGTAGGTTCCTTCTTTACAGCTATTAACTATTAAGCTTCAACCTGGTTTTTGTCCAAATAATCAAAGGTTTTAAAATAGTGACTTTCATTACCTAATGTCACGTCACGCCCCCCCCCTCCTGTCTAGGAGCACATACGTAGACACGTGCATACCCAAGCTCTAGAATTTGTGGGCGATAAAGGAGGGCAGGGCATGACCAGCCGACCTCTCTGTGGGAGGAGGGAGGAGCAGTCTCTTGAGAACCCCAGGGGGAGGAGAGACAAGTAGGGGTAGGAAGGAAAGTCAAGTCTGGACCCTGCCTTCTGCCACTCCCTTCTTCTGCTTGCCCAGATCTACCCCCCCATCAACGTGCTCCCTTCCCTGTCGCGGCTGATGAAGTCTGCCATTGGGGAGGGCATGACGAGAAAGGACCATGGAGACGTCTCCAACCAACTGGTAAGGAGAGAGCCCAGGGACTGGTGGGTAAGCTAATTTCAGAAGCTAGAGGTTTGAGCCCTACCTGGACCACGAGCTTTTCTCTGGGAAATCCCTCCCCTTTTGGGGTCCCCACACATCCAAATTGGGGGCCACTGAGCTCCTGTGATCCACCTGCGGTGACCGCTAGGACCGCCCCCCTTCACCCAGTATGCTTGCTACGCCATCGGGAAGGACGTGCAGGCCATGAAAGCAGTGGTGGGGGAGGAGGCGCTCACTTCAGAGGACCTGCTCTATCTGGAATTCCTGCAGAAGTTCGAGAAGAACTTCATCAACCAGGGTGAGGCGCGCTGGGGGCGTTCAGGCAGTAACCCCCTTACCCGGCCACATATACGCGCACACGCTCCTAACACTCCTGCCCCGTCCCTAGGCCCCTACGAGAACCGCTCGGTGTTTGAGTCCTTGGACCTGGGCTGGAAGCTGTTGCGCATCTTCCCCAAGGAGATGCTGAAGCGCATCCCGCAGAGCGTGCTCGATGAGTTCTACTCCCGCGAGGGGGCGCCGCAGGACCCCGCGTCCGACACTGCGCTCTAGCCCCACCCATAGCGGACCCCGGAGCTCGTCCCGGAAGCCCCTGCTCTACGCCGGTTCTACGCACGCCTCCGTGTCTTCCAAGGTCCCACACACCTGAACCAACCGCTTGAGTGCCCACTGTCAGCTACCCACCCCAACCACACCCCCTCCGCCTCGAGGCGGGGGTGGGGGGAGGGGGCTCCCACGCTTCATCCCTCTCCCTGGATTCCCCGCACTGGGAAAGAACAAAAGGCTGTTAACGCCTGTATTAAGCACATGAGAATCACCTAGAGAACTTTACAAAATACCAAGGCCCAGGCTCCAAACCAGATCAGTTATCTGAATCTGGAGGCAGGATTCCTCTGCACTGGTATTTTCCCCCCAGGTACAGCTGGAGTTGCAACCACTAGTTTAGAGGCTGCAAGATAACCCAGGTAAAGACAATGAGGGTGCACTTGAAGTCCTGAGACACTCTCCAACCCGACATACACATAGGGTTTTGTTGTCATTCTTAGGACCCTAATACCTCCAAAGCAACAGCCCACAGAATCCCCCAACTGCCAGGAAATCCTCAAGCTTTGTCCCTGCAAAGCATTATCACTTCATCTTAATTTGAAGCCAGGTGTTAAGGCCCCACTTGGGGCAGATCCCCAGAATTTGCTAGTTTTTAAAGTGCTCAGGAGGGGTGCTAACTCCTTCAGACCACTGGGGTTGGGAGGTGAGGGGACTACCAGAGGAGGTTTCCCTGGAATGAGGGAGAACTGCTTTGGGTAAAGAATCTGCATTTTTGTCCCTCCCTGTAGGTCACAGTGGTCTTGGGAGACCCTCCCCACTCCTTAGATTTCTCTGGGGGAAATACCAGGAATGATGGGGCCCAGAGGGGAGAAGGTAGTTAGAAGTGAGTGGTGTGGTCCGGTATACCTAGAGTTGACCCCTGGGGCCTCAGTAAACCTCTGATAAGCTTGGGGTCATTCCCTCTGAGAAGGGATGGAATGTGGATGGTTCACTCAACACTGAATCAAGCTACGTTGATTGCTTGACTACCATATATTAAAAACTTAAAAGGCAAACTGAAGAAAACATTGATGACAAATATATATAAAGGGTTACGGTTAATAAGTTTTACAAATCCAGTAAGAAACACTTTGAAGACCCTCAAAGAACAATGTGAAGAAACAGATAATTCCCAGAAGAGAAAAACACTGATATTTGTTTAAATTTTGGTAGTCATCAAGGAGTCAAATTAGAACATTTCCACTACCAAATTATTAGCAAATGTTTATTTAAAATCACAATATTCAGCGCTGGTGGTGATGGTTCAAGTAGGTCCTCTTTTAACAATAGAAAATTCTAGATAGCTGGCCTGGTCTCACTGCTCCAATCCCCTCCCTCCTTGTGAAGTAGGTGGTATTATTCCCAGTTTGCTGATGCAGAAACTAAGACACAGAGGTCAAGTAACTCACCCAAAGTCCCACGGCTGATGTGCAGGGTCCCTGCTTCACTGCGGGTAGAAGTGTAAATGAATATAAAACCTTGGTGGTGGGCAGTTTGTAAACACATATTAACAATTAAAAAATGTTCGTTCCCTTTCACCTAGTAATTCTACATTCAGGAAATCCATCCTAAGAAAACGACCAAGATGAATCATTTTGTTTTCTGCCGCACATGTCAAATGATAGTACGTCCATTATGACGCTGGGCTACAGTGGCGTCATAACGTACGTTTAGTATATGGCATGACAATGGATACTAGTTCATAATAAAACGCTAAATGAAAAGAAGTACAAAAAATGTAGGACATGTATATACATATCGTAACGGACCGTGATTTCTGCGGTTGGTGGAATTGTGATTTTTAATTTCCTTGTCCCTTTCTCTGTTTTTACAATCAGCACTTACCAATTTTATAATCAGAAACAAAACCCAAGTGTCTTGTGGTTTGTGTGTGTGGCCGACGCTGTTTCCAGGACGAGGGGCCCAGGGCTCACCGGGTGGCGGAGGGGTTAGCCGGGCAGGATCTCCGGGAGGCGGCGGGCGGGCCCCTGGAGACGGGGCGGCCGGTTACTCAGCCGGGGAAGTGTTGCGGTCCGCGGAGGAGCAGCCCTGGCCGCAGGGCCAGTTCGAGCTTCCGCCGGCGGGACCCTGCGGGCGGGTGGCGCGGGCCGGCCGGCGGGCAGGCCGTGGGGAGGGGGGGGAGCAGCCCCCGCACACACGTGTCGCCATGCAGCCGGCGGAGAAAGCCTCCTACAAGGTCACCTGGGGTGAAGCTGCGTCCCAGCAGCCCAGGTGGGCCGGGGATGAGGTGGCCGGGCTGTGGGGGGACTCCCTGGAGGGGCAGGGCCCGGAGCATGTGGGAGCCCTTGGGTGGCGCGAGGAGCCGGGAGAACGGGGCTGGGGTCCGGGCTCGCCTCCGGAGAGGCGTCCGGGGACGGTGGTTTCCTCATTGCCCTGCCGACCAGCGAGCCCCGGCCCGGCCTCCCGAAGCGCCTTGGTGCTCAGTGACAGCCCTCGCCCTCACGCACGCCCCTCCGCAGGGCCAACGGCCCAGACCCAGACTCCGCTTTCTTGCTCACCAGCCCACTCCGGACCCACGCTTACCCCGACGATGAGTGGGACCAGAGTGCTATTGGGAGGTACTACGAGCTGTTCGCGGCCGCACTGGGCAACCTGGAATGGTTGCGCTTCTGTCTGAGTCGGGACCGTGACAAAATTCCAGCAGATGACAAGGTAAGGCCTTGGAGCTTGGGGGCAAGAAATGAAGTCCTCTGTATGCACAGAAAGTTCCTCACATAGTGGTTCCCTGGCAAAGATCTGCCTATGGCAGATCCACAGATACCCTTTTCTGTGTAGTCACCTTCTATGAGCAGACTCTGCTCTGTAGGTTAGGTTGGGGACCCTGGGGCCCCAATCCTGCTCAGTCTCCTCCTACCCTCCTCCTGCCCCCACAGGGCTTCACTGCCATCCACTCTGCAGCCCAGAGTGGCAAGCTTACGTGCCTGCAGGTCTTGGTGGAGGAGTACAAGTTTCCCGTGGACCTGCCCACCAGCAATGGCCAGACACCCCTGCACCTGGTCATCCATGGGGACAACAAGACCATGACCCTCCCCTGCATTCACTATCTACTTAAGCAAGGGGCGGCCCTCAACACGTGAGTCCAGCCTGTGTCCAGAAAGTGTCTTGGAACCTGGGCAGATAGGAACCCCACTTCCAAGTAGGCAGATCCATGCAGGACAGGCAGAGGGCTGTGGGGTGACAAGGATTGGGTCCCACATAAAGCAGTCAGTGAGCCCGCATGCTGTAGTAAGGAGATCAGGCTCTGGGAGAGGACAGACCTAGTTCACACCCCAGCTTTGCCATCTGCTAGCAAACAGCAAGACCTCCAACAAGTCACTCAACCATTAGCCTCAGTGCTCTGGTTCCCAAGCTTGTCAGCACACTGGAGTCCCGTATGTAGCTTCAGAAATACCAGTGCCTGTGTTCCAGTAAAAGGCTGAAATTGGTATGGGGTGCCATCTGAGCTTTGGAAGGCCTAAAATATCCCCAGGTGTTTCTAATTTGCAGCAAAGTTTGGGAATTATTTCCTGAGTGTCTTCAACTGAAATGTGGGAAGATGACATGAGACTATTGTGGTAACTGAGGAAATGCATGGAAGTGCCCGGATGGCCCATGGGAGACTGCACTCGCTCATATTTACAGAGCCCTGTGTGCTCGGTGCCAAGCCTGAGTTGAATACAGCAGTGAAGACATGGAAATTGTCCCAGCCCTCATGAAGCTGATAAACTAGTGCAGGAGCAGAGGGTGAACTAGCAAACCAATAAATGAATGAAATGACAGTGTAGTAAGTAGTTACAAAGGAAATAAACAGGGCAATGAGGTGATGAGTGAAAGGGGTAGGGCAGAGGACCTATTTTGGAAGGGGAAGTCACCTCTAAGGAAATAACATTTAAATTGCAGCCTGAAAACTGAGAGCAAGGCAGCCATGGGCAGAACTGGGGAAAAGAGTCCCAAGCAGAGGGAACATCATGTGCAAAGATCACACGTTGGGAAAGAGTGGGGCAAGGTCAGAAGATGAGGGTGGGGAGGAGGCAGGGCCCAGGTCACGCAGGCCTTGTGCGCCATGGCCAGGCAGGGGAGGGGGCAGGAGGGCTGGCTGACTTAAGAGCCAATAAGGTTAGTGCTCTCTGAGCTCCAGCCAACCCAGCTCTTCTTCCAGCAGATCTTTACTGTTGCACATCCATATAGTCAGGCTCCCACCATTCATTTAGTCCAAACCCTCCTCCTACGGTTGAAGAAACTGAAGCTCAGAGAGAAGAAGGGACATATCAGAGTCACCCAGTGGGCTAGTGGCAGAGCAGGTGCGGAAGCTGGTTTGCCCACCTCTCTGATGGGCAGATGGCCTTTGTCCTTCCTTTCTGCTCTCTTCCCTGCCGGCGGGGCCCTCTACAGTCAGACATGCAATGGCTCCACACCCCTCCACCTGGCAGCCTGCAAGGGCCTGCTGAGCTGCGTGAAGGTGCTGGTGCAAAATGGTGCCAATGTCCATGCCCGAGATGCCATGGGCTGCAAGCCCATCGACTACTGCAAAATATGGAACCACCGCGACTGTGCCCGGTGAGGGTGTGAGAACCACCCACAGCCTGCCACCCCTTCCCTCCCTCCCAGCCCTTTCCCTGGGGCCCTCACCTAAGGCTGAGCCTTTACCAGGAGGGTCTGGGCTGAGAGATAAGTCTGCGGAAGAGACCCCCCGGGACCCCCCCCCAGGATATTCCCAGGGCTTTCCACAGGGCCTCACCCCTTTGGGTTGAGCACTGCCCTTCCTTGCCCTGAGGCCTTGGATCCTCAGCAGGGGTGCTGATCAGACTACCACTTTCCTCTCTCACCTCAAAGGTAGTGGGAGGGGCCTTGGGCAGTGGGGAATGGCGTCTCTGGTGGCTCCTCCCACCCTCATCCGGGCCCTCAGCAGCAGCCAGTCTTCCCAGTCCAGGGTGAAGCTCGGTCACTGGGGGATGACATACCCCCACCTTGGCGTCAGGTTCTTGAAGGATGCCATGTGGAAACGGGACAAGAAGGACTTTGCTCGTGAGATGGGGAAACTGAAGAGGCTCAAGGACCAGCTGGCCTTCATGGAACAAGACTACCTGACTGAGTATCAAGTAAGGGGGAGGGGGGGCAGGGGCGCCGGGCCCGCACTGCTCTCCAAGCAGGTGAGCACAGGAGGCCGTGACTCACAGGCAGTTAGAGGAGTGGCTGGTAGCAGTCCCACCCAGAAAAAGCCTCCCTCTCCCCATCCTCTGAAATTCCACCCTTAAAAGCCACTCCCCTAGGTCAAAAGTCTTACTTTGTGTTAGAGAGTAAATACAGCTTAAATTGGCAAGAAGTACAGCACCCCTCCTAGTGCATTGCCTCCTTCTGGATGAGGAGGAAAATCTCTAGCGAGTTCCAGGCCCTGCCTACATTGGGATTCACATTGGTTAAAAAGATCCACCCTCCTGGCGCCTGGGTGGCTCAGTCCGTTAAGTGTCTTAACTTCGGCTCAGGTCATTATCCTGGGTCCTGGGATGGAGCCCCGCATCGGTCCCCCACATCAGGCTCCCCACTCAGTGGGAAATCTGCTTCTCCCTCTCCCCCTCCCCCTGCTCATGCTCTCTCTCTCTCTCTCAAATAAATAAAATCTTAAAAAAAGAAAAAAAAGATCCATCCTTTGGGGCATGTAGCTGGCTCAGTTGGTGGAGTACATGACTCTTGATTTCGGGGTTGAGAGTTCAAGCCCCGTGTTGGCAGTAGAGATCACTTAAAAATAAAGTCTTCTAAAAAAAAAATACATCCTTTCCAACAGACACTGAGCATTTCCTCTCTGCTAGGCACCTGCTGGACCCTGAGGCTCCAAAGACAAATGAGATGTGGTCCCCTCACTGAAGGAGCTTAGGATCTAGAATGGGAGGTGGGTTATATTCCCACAGAGGAGGAAGGGTCCAGGAGGATGCCAGAGAGATAATGCTTAAGAGGATCTTTAAAGATGGGCAGCAGTTGGCTGTATGAAGAAGGGAAGGGCTGACCAGGCAGAAGGAACAGAGAGCCCTGTGGAGAGGCACAGAGGTACAGGAGAACGTGGTATATGCCGAGAAGCACAAAGTCAGTACAGCGAGGGGAACAGATGTGAGCTGGAGATTGCCAAGCGAGAGATTTGGGAGGGGCTCAGATCTATGATGGACCTTGGCTAGGGAAGAATGGGGAAGTAAAGGATTTTAAGCAGGTATAATGATATAGGATGCAAGAGCCAGAAAACCCAGAGAGAAGATGCTGGGAATCCTAAGTGGATCCAGAAGTGGGGAGGGCTTCAGGGCTGGCAAAATCCAGTACTCCAGCTTGGTTCCAGCTGCATTTCTCTCCAGTTTTCTCAGCCCTGTCCTCTTTTAGTGTGTCACCCAGTCCTCATAGCCCCTTGTGTCCAGAGGAGGCAAAGCTCATCCGTTCCCGTGGCTCTAAACTTTCCCAGAAGCCCCTTGCAGATCTCCCCTTATCTCTTATTGGCCTCAGTTGGATCCTATGTCCATTCTTGTGCCAATCCCTACAGCTAAAGGAAAGCCATGTGCTGACTGACCTGGGGCTGGGGCAAGGCTGATGGAATTATTATGATTGGCTTAGCCTAATCAGAGCCTACCTCCCGAGCTGGGTCAATCTCCGTACCACCTGATGGCTTAGCAACGGTCCGGGGGGTGAGACACTGAAACAAGGGGGTGGACAAGGGGCAGTTCTGTGGCAAGCCAAAGGTTCAATTCTAGTGGAGGCAAAAACAGAGAGGTAGACCGAGTCATGACCACCCAGCCCAGAGGGCCAGCCAACTATATCCCCCAACATACAAGGCCCACCACTTCCAGAAGCCAATCCAGACTGGCTACCCCCAGTTCCAGGCCTTCCAAACCTTTCTGCTTTCTTCCTCCCCCATTAATCCAGAGATTCTCTCAGGGCAGGACATATCTCCACTATCAGACGAGGGACTTCTCTGGAGGTGGAGGCTTGTCTCCCCCATGAGACTTGAGGTTTTCCGTAGGGCAGGGACTGGAGACCTCACTTAGGGCAGAGGCCGTATCAGGTTGGAGGTCGGAGAGGTTCTACCTGCCCCATCAGCCCACGGGCTCCCTTCGGGCAGTAGTTATCTCCCCGTCAGAACAAGGGCTCCCAAGGCAGGCGTTTCTCTCTCTCTTTTTTTTTTTTTTTTTTTTTTTTTTTTTTTTAAAGATTTTATTTATTTATTCATGAGAGACAGAGAGAGAGAGAGAGGCAGAGGGAGAAGCAGGCTCCTGAGGAGCAGGGAGCCCGATGTGGGACTCGATCCCAGGACCCTGGGATCATGACCTGAGCCGAAGGCAGACGCTTAACCATCTGAGCCACCCAGGCGCCCAAGGCAGGCGTTTCTCTCATCAGACTTAGGCCTCCTGGGGTGCAACTGGATCTAGCCAGTGATACCTGAGGTTTCCAAGGGCTACAGCCACAAGGCCCCCCTCCACAGGAGCAGGGAGGAGGGGCAGCCCTCCATGACTATCTTGTACCCTCTGATGTTGCAGAAAGAGCACCAAATTCTGAGAGAAGCTGATTTCAAGAAGTGGCTCCATCGCAAGCAGCTGCTTCAAGGCCAACCCCTGATCCCCAACGCCAAGCAAGCGCCTTGTGCCCCCCCCCAGGCGATCGCCATCCCCCAGACCCCCAAGCACCAGGGGCCTCGAAAGAGTTTCTACCCCTCCCCAGAGGCACGCCTGCGGCAGACATCAACACCCAAGCTGCAGTCCTTGGGGACACCCACAGCCATCTACACGCAGCCCATGGTCAGGCGGCCCAAGCGGTGGAATGTTAGCAACAATCCTGCCAGATGGCCCACCACCCAGATCAGCTACCCACAGGGCATCCGCCTCGGTGTGCATCCAGACCCCAGCCCGGAGCGCGACTTCCAAAGCTTCCTTAAGGCGAGGTCTGACCGGCACGGCGGGGCACAGCTGTGCACGGTGGCCGGCAGCCGGGTGGCACCTGTGCCCCAGCTGCCTTTCAAGGTGCTAGTCCAAGAGCTGTACCCTTCAGTGCGGCCACGCAGGATGAAAGTGCCCCAGGGCTTTTGCCCTGTCAGCATAAGGCACGTGCCCCGGAAGCGGCTCTCGGGTGACAACTTCTGGACTGACGCTCTGGCCATGAACCTGCGTGAGACATTTGATGAAGCCTTCCTGGCAGCTGTGCAAGCCCATCAAGGGCTCCCCACTCTGCCCTCCCCCAAAAGCCCCCCATAAACTTATTTTGGTAGGCTGTCAACCTGAGACAGCCCAGTGAAGGCTGAGGTGTGGTGATTCACGTTGGGGATGGAAGAGAGGGAGAGGAGTACTCACAGGCTTCCCACTTCCCACTCCCAAGCTTGAAGATCGGAGCCCCTTCTCTCTTAACAAAAGACTAGGTCCCAGGTCTCCTTTCTCCACAAAGAAATTCCTTGGACTCCCCAAGAGGTTTAAGCTAGGGCGGAGGCCTCAGAGTGGGCATCAGTCTATCCTGGGCCCTTGCATCATGAAACTGACGCTTTGGTGTCCCTACTACCTCTCCTCCCCCCGCCCCAGCCCACCAGGAACAAGGCTTCCAGGATAGGGAACCACAGGAAAATGCTGCCTCTTGTCCAGACTAAGTCCTTCAAGGTCTCTGTAGTTCAGGGAGGCACAAGCAGCATATCTTGGGAGGAGGGAGGGAGGACCCGTGGCTTCAGTTGCAACTATACAAGCACTTGCACTTCCTCCAGGAAGCTATCCTGGATCCCCTGTTATCCCCTGGACACATCACTACAAATCATTCATTAAACAAACGTTTATTGAGTGCTTTCTATGTACCGGGCACCAAGCCAGGCACTGTTAATACAAAAACTGAAGGACAGTCCCTGCCCTCAAGGAGCTTACAGTCTAGTGGGGAGATAGACCAGTAAGCCTAGAGTGATTTGTGTGGTGTGCTGGGGGGAGAGGGGACAAAGCTCAGAGGAACTGAAATCTAAGCTGAGAACTGACAGAGAAGGTATCCAGGTGGGCAGAAGAAAGGGGAATCAAAGTGGCATCTCTGAATACAGGAGGCGGGGACATAGGGTGCAAGGTGGCAAGTGATGAGGCCAGAGAGGCGAGCAGGAACCAGACATCACAAATTTCACAAGCCATGCTAAGGGGTCTGGACTTTATCCTGAGGGCAGTAGGGAGCCATGGAAGGTTGTAGGCCAGGAAGTGACTTGATCAGCTATACATTTTAGACAACTCTGGCTGTGGGACATAGGAGGAGAAGGAGGCTGTCACAATAATCCAGGTGTAAGCTGATGACAGTGGGTGTGGCTCGAATCAAGCGATGTTAGGAAGGTAAACGTTAACAGTTTTTAGAGATTGGATGAGTGGGAGGGGCAGAAAGAGAAAGCAGGGCTAGAAAGCAGGTTTCTGGTCTGGCTCCTGAGGGGTCTTGGGGCCACGGCAGGTACCCAAAAGAGGCAGGTTTGCAAAGGACAGCAGCAAGTGCCCTCTGGGCCATGAGAGTTGTCTGTGCACCCAAAGGCGAGAGGAACTATGGTTCAGAAGATCAGGAGGGATGCTGGGGCTGGAGGCCAACTCTTAGTTCCTCGGCAAAGAGTCCTTGACGCCATCAGCTCGGATGGGCTCCTCCAGGGAGCCCACAACAGAACCCTGAGAAACCCCACTGTGCATGGGGCAAATGGAGAAGCCTGCACAGGAAACTGAAAGGAATAGCAGAGGCAGGAGGAAGACCAGCACAGGAGTGCCAGGGAAGTGCAATTCAAGAAGCTGGGGGTGAGCAGCCCTGTCAGATGCTGCAGAGATCCAGTGTAAGATATGAAAGGGTCTGCTGGATTTAGCACGAGAAGGCCACTGGCAACCCCTAGGAGAGAAGCCATGTCGTCAGGGTGAGGAACAAAGAAGGAGACAGCAAGGGAGAGCTGAGCCAGCTGCTGACCCAGCAGTGAGGATGATATTGGCCTCCTGTGTCCCCTACCTTGTCTTCCCTTGTCTGCATAGGATAAAAAGGCCTGGCCATCTCATTCCCACCAAGAAGAAACCAAAGTGTGCTACTTCTCTCAGCGAAAGGGAAAGGCTGGGATTTTTAAGAGAACAGGAAGTGCTGCAGTCAAGGGAATGACTTGGTGGGACTTGGGGCAGGATATAGAGAATTTCAAGCACAGGGGCTTCCCCGGCTTAAAGGTACCGCATGTGCACTGTCCATCTCCGCACCTGCCACTCTCGATCTGAGGTACAGGACATGGCAGGAACGGCTCTCATGGGGGCTTCACTCCTGTATGTACTGCTGAGTACTTGCAAGGCACTGTAGTTGGAGTGCAAAGTCAGCAAATGCTGGTCTGTGCCAGGACCTGGCCCACCTTCTTAGAAGACTGAGGTCAGCTCCTCAGGAGCCAAGAGCACACAGAAGAGAGGGCCAGCCCTTGTGTGCTCTTAGAGCGACAAACCGTTTCTCCCCTCAGTCCCCTTTCTTAAAAAATAGGCTGTAACCCAGGCTGCCTGGAAGCCAATTTCTATTTTCTTTCCTCTTGGGCCTAAGATAGAATTCAGCCAGAAACCACTCCTTTTCCCCAGGGGAAGGCTTACAAATAGGATATTGCAGATGTTCCAAAAATCCCACCCAGTCCCAAACCGTCCCTCCGCTGCCCCCAGCGTCACAGCCATGGCGCCTTGGGGAAAGAAGAGATGGAAGAAAAGGGAGGGGCACGAGAAAGGCTGCCTCCACCCCCAACCCCCCTGACCCGGCTCAGCTCCTCATCTCTGCCCACTTCCCAGGAAGGGCCGTGAGAGCAGTCCCTCTGGGAGGGCAAGACCCAAACCCAGAAAAAAAGCCCCTGGAGCAGAAAAGCCAGTCCAGTCCAGGGCAGAAGGTCAACAGCAAGAAAGGGAGATGAACTTTCAGGATATTAAGGCAAACACTGCCACCTAGAATCTTTATTCAAATGGGAATCAGCACTTGGGACAGAAATCACAGTTCAACAGCAAAAACTATTTCTCCTGGAAGTGCCAAGCTATGGCCCCTCCCCACGGCCATCTGCCCAGAGAACTTATCCCTGTCTGCTCTCCAGCTTCATAGCCCCTGCCTGCCTGCCCCGGCTGAGCCAGAACCTCCCGACCCATCACGGAAGTGGGCAGGAGGGTCATAGGGAGCTCAGCTCCCGCCTAACCAGGGGGCCTATGGCCTCTTGGCTAAGCAGGCTCTGCCATCCTCCTGGTGCCCTCTGAGGTCACAGCCTCTAGTAGCGTCAGATCTGAGCCAAGCTGAGCCCTTCGAGGAAGGTGGGGATGAGGGCTTCAGGGAGAGTCAAGGGAACGAGGGCCAGGGCTGGGCGAAGGTGCCTTCCAGGCTCACGGTCCCCGCCTAGTGCAGAGGCCCAGGGGCCCGACTCTCCTGATCTTGCCCCCGCATCCCCTCCCAAAGGGGTTCAGTATATCTTCTGACGACTGGGTAGAACGGCCTCTTTGATGAAGGAGAAGACAATCAGGATCCCTAAGCGTTTGCCCCGCTTGCCTTTGGTGAAGTAATTGGAGACCACGTCATCTGTGGAGACACAGGCAGGGGGATGAGTGTGTGTGTCTACATGTGAACATGGATCTCCCCACCTGGAGCCCAAGTGTCTCCATCACAAGGCTGGGCTCGGGCTCCCCACACAACCCAGGCTTTCCTGAGGCGATCCCACCATGACCCCTGACAAGCCCCTTCTCACCTCCTGGCTGCATGGTGGAGGGCAGGACGTTTTCCCCAGCCGACAGTGACACAAAGAACGCAAACGGGATTATCCACAGACAGAAAGTGAAATAGGCCAGGACCTGGCAACAAGAGACACTGAGAGAGGGTGCCCCGGAGGTGCCAAGGGTGGGCCCCACACGGCCACCATGCATCTTACAGAGGCGGTCAAGAACGCACAGAAGGCCCCACACCTGATCTCTGAAGGAGGCTAGGGCCCAGGAAGCAGAGGCAGGGCAACCTCAGACATGGAGAAAATTCAGTGGGGAAAGGTGGAGGCTGAGGATGACCGAGTATGACCACAATCCCCAAATCCTGGGCACTAGGACAAACAACTCCTCTGAACTAAAGGAAGCAGATGGAAGGCAAAATCATGACTGACCCATCTTCCCCCCAAAAGTGACCCTGTTCTTCCCAGGGGTCAGAACTGGAGCAGCAGGGTGTGGAGAACCCCTGAGAGGAAAAAGGCTTGGCAGTCTGCTGGGAGGAGCCGGGCTTCAGGGCTGCAACCCGCCCAGCCCCATGAGGTCTGCATCAGACAAGGCCACCCCAGTGCCCTGTCCAGACCTCAGGGTGTTAGGCTGTGATCTTGGGAGAACCAAAGGACTCACTGGGGGAGAGCAGTGACCTCCCCGCCTCAGCCAAAGAGATCCCTGCTCCTCACCCCACATCACTTTCTAGACTCATCAATACTATTTTTTTAAATGCGTTATCCCTGAGCAGACTATTTCAAACCCCAGCTAAGTTCACAAAGCAAATCATGCAAGTCCCCTTTACTTCTTCTGTCCCTGCTAATAGTTTGATGTACTGAACACTTCTTACCTCTGAGAAAGGATAATATTCCTCTGCAAAAAACTGAAATGCTAGGTAATGATTCACCACCACTAGCCCTGTTGAGGAAATGAAGAGTCAGTCAGTTTGGGGGGAAGAATATAAAGCTGGACTTTTAACCTTCAAAGGCCCCTGAGAGTTGGGAGTCCTGAGTCTTAGTCCTGATTTTACACCCAACTCAGAGTATGGCTATAAGCCAAGTACACTACTCTCCAGAACTCAGTTCTCCATCTGTGAAAATGGGAGGATTAGCTCCTACCTGCCCACTGCAGAAGGCATTTATGAACAAAATTAGAAGGCAGATAAGAAAGCTCTTTGAATGGTATAAAAATGAGATTTGTTATGTAATCCAAAGCACCGTGACCATTAACCTACTTTTAAGTGGACGTGAGTCCCGAAGAGTGCCCTCCCATGGGCAGTGGGCACAGGAAGTCACAGGGCAGATAACATACTCCCAAGAGATTCCACTCTGAACTGGGCAGCTGGGAGAGGGCCTCAAACAAAGAGGCTCTCACTCCTCAGGAATAAAAGGGCACAGTTTGCTAGATGCTTTGGGGTGCAGTTTTAGGGTTCCTCCAAATTCTGGGGGAGAGGGTCCTTTCTCATTCTGCCCCAGGGTAGGGCTCACTGGTCTAAACTGGTATGTTCTGGACTGACACCCACCTCCTTAGGGTGCAGCCACATTTATGGAGGAGAGAAACAACCTGCAGATCCTGGGGATGGGCTGCTCAGAGATAGGCCTCCCTGCCTGTTCTCATGGTGAGGTGAAGGGCAGGCACCAGAACAAAGCCCCACTCAAACTGAACACCCCGCACATCCACCTCACAGCCAATGCCACGTCTTGTCTTTCTTTCCTCCTCTTGCCTTTCCCCTTCTAAGGCAGAGCTCTGCCGTGCCTAGCCACACTCTAGGACTGGGGAAACTGGAAGAAAGATGGTGCCTGATGCCCACAGATCTTCAGGAAAAGTCTCTCAGGCATCTAAAGGGCAGGTTGGGGGAATGACAAAGGGAAGCCAGGAGGGCCTGCTGCTGGGGGGATGGGGGGTGGGGAGGGTTCTATCCCCTGGTAAGATGCAGAAGGGGTCTGGTCTCCAGGGAAGGACTCTCCACACCAACCCCCACCAAACATCCTCTGGTAGAATCACACCAAGGCACTCAGGGAAGAGGCCAGTCCTAGCTTTAACTGGGTGCCCTCCTTGTGGGTAATATTCTCTTTCCAGATTCTCCCACAGAAATAGAAAGTAGCTCTAAGAAACTCCCAATTACATCTCATATCCTGCCCAAAGACTAGATGACCAGTAACAATTAATGGGAGAAAAAACAATCCTGGTAACCAAACACTTCCCAGAATCTTTTCTGGGGATATCTATAACCGCCTACTGTGTGTCACCTGAGTCCATCATCAAGAACCCAAGGCCAGAGAGGAGAAATGACTCCCAGGATCAGAAAGTAGTGCCAGCTTAAAGGCAGAACGGTCAGGGTCCTCCAAACACATTTGTCTACCCCAGCGCCGGCACCTGCAGGGGGACCCACAGCCCCATGAAGCTTGTGTTAATCAAGACTTTGGGCCAGACGACGAGACAGGGAGCTACCTGCCTCCCAGGGTAGGGCTTTGGGCTTTTCCTGGCCAAGTGGTTTCTTAGAGCCCATAACTACACAGAAAACCCACCTTTTCTCCCTTCTCAAATTCACCGCCCTGGGAAAGCCCTCCCTAAGTATCCCAGCCCCACCCCCTCATCACCCCAAATACTAGTCACTAGAGCCAAGGAGACTAGGCTCCTCAAGTGTAGGAAGTCCATGTTCCCAATCAGCCTGGCCTCCTGGAGGACCCTAGTGGTTTGCCACTTTTCTCTATATCCCCATAGTGCCCCAGACTGAGCTGGGCACATGCAACCACCTCGACGGCCTCCCCAACTCTGCCCCCTCTCACCGCACGAAAGGATGAAGTTAGGCGAGGTCAGCATGATGAAGGGGAAGGTCTGGAGGAGGCCAAAGTAGACGAGGTTGGTGAAGAGGCCCACGCCAATCATGAAGGTGGGGAAACGCTCAAACACGTAGAGGCCAATCAGCACAGCTGTGGAGAACTGAAACAACGAGAGGTACACAGTGCAGGGAGCCTCTTCCAGGCAGCCTTCTTGGTCTCACTAACCCCCAGCCTGCTCCGGGCAACACTAGGTTCATGCTTCGATCTCTCCCTATTTCACAGTCCTCCCCAACCTGTCTCTCAGCTCCCAAAGGGCAGCATCTTTTAAGGCCATTCTCAAAAATTTTTGACAGCAACCCACAGTAAACGTTATAAGATCAAAGTTCAAATTTCAATTCTTTTCTATTCTATTCTGTTTTTTGAAAATGCTGACCGTGACCTACTGAACTGATGACACAACCCAATAATGAATGAGACCTACAACCTGAAAAACACTGTTCTGAAGAATTTATAGTTGTCAGCGCTTAACAAATGGCAGTTGGTAGAATAAAGGTCTAATTCCTGTACCAAAACCCTCAGGCCAGGCCTCTGAACCCAGAGCTGAGTGCTATGGTCTCGTCTCCACTACTAACCCTCTACCCCAAGCCATGCCCAGAGTGGCTGCTGACACCAGGTGACTTGAGAGGCACTGGACTTCTCCCATCCAAATGGTCCCAATCCCCACCCCTTCCCACAGCTGGCAGGAATCTACCCGCCAGCAGGCACTCCTGGAGCTTTGACATCAATGGCAAGGATTGTGTCTTCAGGAACAGAAGCCTTCCATGAGACCTCAGGAGGGCAGGGACTGGGCCAGGGAAGGTGTCTCCCTCTTAGGACAAGTCACTTGATCTGAGGACAATGAGTACTCTAACTCAAGTACTCAAAACTGTTCTTAGGTAGGTTCTTCGTAGTTCTTCGCAGGGGTTAGAGACAACGGGAAACAACCAAGCAAAGGCCAAGCCATGGTCCTGTCAACACAGAGTGTGCACTCAGCTGTCACCCTAAGGAACTGAGAACAGGGTCTGCAGTGAAGCGCTGCTACTTGGGGAAGGGGCGAGGGAACACCTGGACCCAGAGAGCAGACTCAGGAGACAAGGTGCAGGTGAAGGAGGTAGGGGTGGCACCCTCAGGAAACAGCAGGGACAGAGATCTCACCATTCATGCAAAACTCTCCCTACCTCCTCCTTTGAGGCAGGGCAAAAGAGGGGAAAATCCTGGGGAAAACTGCCACTTACCCAGATCATGTATTTTATGATCCTGCTGGTGGCCACTGTATATTCTTCTATCAGTTCTGCCAGGTAATAGAGTCCAGCCGCTGGGGGGGTTGGGAAGAGGAGCAAGCAGGGAGAACATTAGCCAGAGTCACTCCCACTATCCTGGTCTTTCTCCCTCTGCAGCTGGGTCCCCATCAACCCCTCGTGGACTCCCTCACTAAGGAACAAACCGAACAACCCATGTGGGGTCTTCCCAAGCCTGAAGAAGCAAAACTTTGTCCGGGCAACTGAAAAAAGATTTCATAAAACTGAATGGAAACCTGTATCTGATGCCTCAGCACAATGCTAACCTCTGGTCCATAAAGGGGCATTTCATTCACTCATTCACTAAATATCTGTTGGGCACCTGGTATGGGCCAAGTGCCGCTCTGAGTGAAGAGAGAACAGGATAAGACAGGCAAGGTCCCTTCCCTGACCCAGCGCGGGTAAGTGGGGGTAGGGAGAGGCGTCAGACGAGCCCAGTGTGACAAGTGCTACTTCAGAGAAAGGACAGGGCACCACCAAACCCCATAAGGAGGGCCTCCCGGAAGAGGTGAGATCTCAGCAGAGAGCAAGAGTAGGAACTAGCCAGAAGGGAAAAGCGTGTCAAACTCCGAGAGAGTAGGCAGTACGAAGGGCCAGAAGCGAAAGGGCGGGGATAAGTGTCCGGGAAAAGTTCAGCGCGATAGGCCCGCGAGGGTGGGCACGGCAGCGGTTGGCGGTGCGCGAGCTCGGGCAAGGGGCACTTGAGTCAGCCACTCCCAGGCGGTGCCAGGGCGGATTTAGTGACACGGGGAAGGACCCGCGGTCCCACAGGGCTGCTAGGGTCAGCAAGAGGGGGCAGGATCCGGCGGGACAGGAAAGGGGAGGGATGCGAAGGCCGGGAGCACCGGACAGGAGTCCCCCGTGATGCGACCGCCTTCGTGATGCGACCCCCGGCCAGCACAGATGCCGGGAGAGGAGCCCGCGCGGACCGGGGTCGCGCACTCTCACCGACGGCCAGCGTGATGAAGGCCACCTGGATGAAGAGCGAAAGCCAACTCAGCACGTACATGAACCACATGGCGCCCCCGCCCCGCCCGCCCCCCGACCGCCGGGACGGGCCTGCGCGCTTCGGCTCCGGCGACACGGAGCCGCCGCCACCGTCGCCGCGTCCCCGCCCTGCGGACGGAGGGACGGCCGTGCGCCGCCGCCGAGAGGAGCCCGGCCGGAGCGCCGCCCCCGGCCGAATCCGGACGAGCGCCTCCCGCCGGCGCGGAGGACCAGGCGGCCGCGGCCTCGTCCCGCACCCCGCTGGCGGAGCTCCGGCCACCCGGGGCTGCACCCAGCGGAGGGCCGGCGACGCAGCCCGGGGAGGCAGGACGGTGCCCGGGGACGGGGACGCGGCGCCAGCCGGGGGGACAGCGTTCGGTGCACCCCCTGGGCGCTCCCGCGCCAGCGTGGAGGGGTCCGGGGCGCGAGAGGCCCGCCCGACCGCTCCCAGCAAGCACCGGCCAGAAGCGCTCAGGCGGGTCGCCCACCGGGCTTGTTTGCCACCGCGGCTGCCCGAACAAAACTGTTGCGTGCCCAGCGCGGGCCAGGCACTGTGCTAAAGGCTACGCTGTATTTCCCTGATGGCAGCTGACTGTAAATCATTTCAGGATGGGGAAGCTGGGGCCAAGGAAGGTTACTTGCCTCGGGTCATACATTTAGGAAGCGGCACCGGCAGGAGTTGGGGCGCCTTTAATCAGTCATCCTCAGGCGTAACTCTCCCTTTAGGCCGAGTTCCTTGAGGGTACCTTCTGCACCTTTGTATCGCCTGCACATCGCCAGTGGCGGGCACGCAGGGTGCCCACCGGGCACTGAATGCACTTACTCTACCACGGGAGACTCACTGAGGGGGCGGAAGGCGCAGGGCAGCCCTTGTTGAGAAGTTCCCCATCTAGTGGCCAAGACAGGCATGCAAAACAAAGTGTCTGTAGGGGCCTGGGCTTTGCTACTCATCTCGGGATAATCTTTACGTGCGTAAAAACGAATACATATTCCTCAAAGATTAAACATAGAACTACCACATAGTGCATCGATTCCCCTCCTGGGTAGATACCCCCCCAAAGATTGGATAGGTGATAGGAGTGTCTGCAGGACTCCCACTCCCTTGGAATTTCCAGGTGAGAGGAGCATTTTGGATCTAAAGAGGCGACTCTGGGTGGGCTCCTGGATAGATCAGGATGGGGGCTGGTCACCAGAAAGACCAAGCCCTGATTAGAAGCTTGGAACTTTCGGTCCCATCCCCCATCCTCCACAGAGGGGAGAGGGCTGGAGATTGAGCTAATAATCAATCATGACTGTGTGATGAAGTCTCCATAAAAATTTCTAAATTATGGGTTCAGAGGTTGGTGGATGCATCCACATGCTTGGAGGGTGGCCCACCCCAACTCCACAGGGACAGAAGCTCCTGGGCTCGGAAGCCTTCCAGACCTCGCCCTATGTGCCCCTTGATCTGGCTGTTCATCTGTACCTGTATAATATCGTTTGTAATAAACTGGTAAGTGTAAGTAAATATTTCCAAGTTTTGTCACCCAATTATCTTGTAAGTTATTATTTCCAAGTTTTGTCTAGCCAATTACCCAACCTGAGGAGGGAGGTTGGGAACCCCGCACGTTGTAGCCAAGTTGGACAGAAGTGTAGGCACCCTGGCGACCCATGACTGTAACTGGCATCTGAAGTGAGAGCAGTCTTGTGGGACTGAGCCCTTAAACTTGGGGAGTCTGACACCAACTCCAGGTAGTTACTATCAGAATTGAATAAAATTACAGAACACCAAGTTGGTGTCAAGAGAGTTGAAAAATTGGTTGACGCACACATTTGGTGTCAGAAGGGTCATTAAGTAGAGAAACGTTTTCCTTTACTACCACAATGACGAGGTATGAATGAATGTAGATGATATTTCAAAATATCGTTAATCATGGGAGAGAGTTACAGATACTGCTAACAAGTACCAGAAGTTTGTTGCCTCTATTTACAGTGGAGGGAAATGTTCAATAGAGGTTAGTGCAAATAAAGATGGAAAATTTCTTTCCTTCCAATTTTCCAGGGTTCTGGAGTTTATCTCCCTGAATTCTCTGTCTGCTGACTTCTAAGGGGTCCCAAACCCCTGCTTAAGAATTCCTGAGGGGGGAAAAAAAAGAACTCCTGAGGAATATGTATGAAGAGCCACGGGAGCTTCGAGGACTATGGGCTTATCTACAATAGCCTTCTCACTACAGCACGGGGAGTCACTGAAACCAGCCTGAAAGTTCACTAATAGCAAACTGGATAAGTGCCTTTGGAAACATCATAGAGCAGAGCTGTAAAAATAAATGAGGACAGAATAAGTCATGGGGGTAAAAAGTACAGCACAGGGAATATAGTCAATGATATTGTTAAAGTGTTGTGTGGTGACCGATGGGAGCTACCCTGTGGTGAGAACAGCATAACATAGAGAGATGCTGAATCACTGTGTTGTACACCTGAAACTAATGTAACATTGTGGGTCAACCATACTTTCATTTAAGAAAGGAATAAAAACAAACACAAAAAACTGTGGATGTTCCATATAAGAGGATCCCCTTTTTGAAAAAAGTAAAAGGCTGGGAAGAAAGGACTAGGTATTCTTTATAGAGGTATTTCTTTATATAGACTATCTCTGGAAGGATACATTCTAAAATGGTGACATTGCTTGCTTCCTAGGAAGAGAGGGTAGGGTTCAAGAGTAAGAGAGAGCCTTTCTACTGTATGTCTTTTTATATTCTTAATATATTGAACTATGTAAATATATGTAAACACATTACCCATTCATAAGTTAAGTTTAAAATTAAAATATTCATAGTATGCTGGATCTGCTGGGATGGCTCAAATTTCTTGTTATTACCCCATCCCTTTGTGAGGAAAGCCACTGTGTAGTAAGGTGGCCAGCCTCGGATCATGTGGCCTGGCCATCGGGGAGTTTGAATTTGAGACATGGACGGACGCCTCAGTGAGTAGAGGCACCATAAAATCTCAATTGTTCTTACTTTTTCCTAGACATTGTCCTCCCGGGGAGGGAGGAGAATGTAGAAGTATTCCCCCACTCTTCCCAGAACTGTAGAGAAGAGAAATTTGGGGGCCAAAAAGGTTAAGTGCATTGAGATGACCCGATGAAGGATTGTTTCTGCAGGGCTGGACACTTTCACTTCCCCACAGTCTTGGGGCCAAAACTGGCCCCAGGAACGAAGGCTGAGCACTGGTGTTTCCTCCCACAGCAGGCAGGAGAAGCCATGGTTTCCTGAGAGCCGTGAAAAGCAAGCCAGGAGACCCTCGCTCCCATCAGCTCCCCATGACCCAACAGGGCTGGACAGGGCTCAGGGAGGCTCTCTGGGACCCATGCTTAGGCAGGGGGTCACAGGGGAGAGCAAACCCAGCCTCTCCAGAAGGAGGGTTGGGAGGGAGCAGGAGGGCTCCTCATCCTCAATTCAAGGGCCTCAAGGGTGAAAGGGTTTGTAGATTCAGAAGTTTGTTGACCTACATACTAACAGTAAGTATATACACTTATCCCAATGTTACATGTAACCCTTTAACTTTTCCTAATTCACACACTCATGTGTTACCATTTGATGCTGGCGTGTGTGGGGACCAATTCCCATACATCTCATGAGGATGTTCTAGGGGAGACCAGCTCTTTCACCATCAGATGGACCTCTTCCTCAAAACACTAACTGCAAGCATTTTTAGTGTTCTCAGTGGGTGCCAGACACTGCGCTAAGTGATTTGTGTGTATAAACCCACTTAAGGTTCATAGCGAGCACAGGAGATAGTGTTACTATGATGTCCATTTCACAGATAAGAAATTGAGGCACAGAGAGGCTGAATACTTTGTCTACGGTCACACAGCTAGTACTTGGAAGAGCCAGGGTTTGAATCTGGGCATTCTGGATCCAGAGCCACATGGTTTTCTCTGGTCTCTTAAAAGTCACCTGCCTTTGTTGTGAGAGTGATTCTGCCTGTCTTGTCATCACCTGCCATTTGGCCAGTGGACTCGATCCTGTTTTATCTCCCCAAAGGCTGCCTGATCCTCTGGCTCTCCCTCTTTTCCCTCCACCTTTATCCTTAGAGGAGCTGATGAATACACCTAGGGTTCTCGTCACCTCTGGTCCCTTCCTGCATCTTCACTAACTCCCCTTCTCACATTCTCACAGACTTACACCTTCACTGAGCCCACGGCCAGGGACAGGAATTACTTGGTTCTGTGGTCCCAGTGACCCACACAGCTGGGGCCTGCACATCCCTACGGGCTGGGAAAAGTAGAGGGGTGTGGAATGAAAAGGCGGGGCAGTGCAGAAGTGTGCGGTTCAAGTCCCGGGCCCGGCTGTGTTGGCTGCCGCCCTCTAGTGGCGGCCAGAGGAGCTGCAGAGGACCAAAGCCAGGGCCAGTTCAAGACCTACTGAAGGAGTTTTGAGAGACCATGGGAGTCCCACCATCAGTGTTAGAGTGTGGGCCAGGAGGGCAGGCGGGAGAGGGGACACACACGGACACACACACACACACACACACACTACAAACTGGTGAAGACAAAGTCCACATCGGCATCTGGGCCTCCGCGGCCCCTGCCTGGCCTGGCTGCAAACTGACAGTCGGGAGAGAGACATGGTGAAGTCAGAGACAGAGAGAGGCAGGCCTGGAGACCCAGGCCCCTCTTCCCTCATCATCCTCTCCTCCCCCTGGGGAGTGCTTGCCTCTCCCTGCCAGTGCCCCAGCCCCAATGGAAGCACAGCTATCCCCTACCCCACTCTATCCTTACACACACGATGTCACCGCATGATGACCCCTCTCGAAAGTGCCCACATCCTAGGGGAAACTTCTCCTCTGATGGTCCGTGTAATCAGCAGCTTTATTGTTGGGCACCTCACCTTTCTGGTCTTGGTTTTGCTGCACCTGCCAGAGCAAAATTTGGTAAAAGACAAACCACAAACAATGAAAAGCAATGACCACTGCTATGTTCACATCATCTATTTGTCCCCGTAGTCTAGGCCTCCCGACCCTGTTTCTCTGCTCTGCCTCTGTCTCCCCCACCCCAAACAGCTGTCCTGGTGTTCCTGGCACCCCTGTCACATACATGCCTGGGGCCCCAACTCAAGTGGCTGAGTTAAAGAGCTTTCTCATGACAAGTCCTCAGAGGGCTCTATTAATTGCCTCGCATTAAGCTACTAGGCCTGCGAGGACCATGTGGGGGGCGGGGGTGAGGGTGTGAGGCTGGGGAATAACAGGAAAGAACAAGGTGGGGGAGGGGAGCAGTCTGGGACTTTGCATGAGACCCTTGCTGACCTCTCTCTCTGTCTTTCACACACACACACACACACACACACACACACACACACACACAGCAGAGCCCCTGAGCGGGGTTGTGAGGAAGCAGTCGGCTAATGGAAGTCCAAGGAGAGGAGGCACAGCCCATCAGCCAGAACAGCAGAGAGCCATTCATGTTTGCTTCTGTCTTTAGCATAACAGAGATCGCTGGATTCGTGGCTGGAATGTCTCTGTCTTTATTCAAGCAGCTCTGAGTGGTCTCTGATGACAGGAATTGCTGATTAGAAGAAAAGAGACCACTCTCTCTGATAGGCTAGCTCCCCTGGGGGGGGGGGGGGCGGTGGGAAGAGGATGAGATTAATTTATCACAGGACTAAGATATTTCAGGACCAGGAGGTGGCTAGTTCTACCGTCCACTTCATAAAGCAGGCCAAATATTAGCCTATGTTTGAATACCTTAGCACTCACTACCCCCCATCTGGAAGGAGATTTTTCCTTCTACTGAGCAGGTTGGTCCCATTTTCTCCCCTGGGACTGCCCAGAAAACGTCTCTATATCTAATATAATATTGTTATTAATGGCTAATGCTTGTTGAACATGTCTTTGTGCCAGGCACTGAGCTATGTCCTTTACACACACTCTCTTGTTTAACCCTCACAAAAATTCTATAAAGTAGGTTATTAATTTTAGGCCCATTTTACAGGGGAGGAACCTGAGGCACAGAGAAGTGAATAAATTGATGATGTTCACACTGCTGGTCAGCCCCGGGCTGGGTGACCAACCATGCGGGTATACCCAGGACATGGGATTTTCAGTGCTACCCAGGAAAGTCCTGGGCCAACTGGGATGAGTCTCCCCGGCACTAGCTCCCCACCTGCCTAACCACTGAGATACTGTCGAGCAGAATACCATGATGGCTAACTGGTGTCAGGGGAGCACTCCAGCTATGTGGAGGATACAGCCAAGACCACCACAATGCCGGCCACCAGGGCCAGAAATCCAAACACTGCCCCACTGCGTCTAGGTGTTGTTGGAATCACTGAGGAAAACACAACACGGTCAAGCGCCCGATGGAACAATGCTTCACTCCCATAGAAAAGAGACAAAGGATCAGCTTCAGCAGCAGGTATCAGTCCCTCATGGCCAGCAGGGGGGCCCCCCCGGCAATGGGTGCGGCCGGCAGGGCGTTGGGCCTCTGCGAACCGGCCTTGTACCGCCTCGGAAGGCCCCTCCGCGTCCTCGGACTTTGGAATACAGGACGCTGCGCGTGTGCCTGAGAGCTGTCCAGGTACTGCTTGGGCAGAACAGAGCCACACATTGAGCCTGAACCAGGGAAAGACATCCCCACGGGGGCGGTGAGCCCAGCACAGCTGTGTGGGCTCGTTCGTCTCTTGGTGAGGAAGTGGTCTGGGCCAGAGGCTTGTTCTCAGGCCCTGCACAGGAGCGCGCCTTTCCCAACAGATGCCTGGCCTCAGCATACCCACTTTTCGGACACTTCACGCGCACACACTCCCCGCACGGCCTCTCCTTCCAGCCGGACTCATGGGCAACACTCTCCTCTGCTTTTATAAACTTTTCATTGCCTCCCCTGTGCCCCTGTGGTGGTCTGGGTCGGGCCCTTACAATAAAGGGGAAGGGCTGTGTGTATGCAGGCTGAGGGACTGCTGCTGGACCTCCTCCTTGCCTTTCCCCCTCCTGCCACAACCTCTGATTTGTTTAGGGGAGCAAGGGTGCCCTGCTTTTTGAAAAAACCAAACCCAAACTGTCTGTTACCAGCCTCAGGAGTGGGCGGGGGCAGGAGGAGGAGGTGAGATGCATTTCAACTCCAACAGCATGTAAGGGTAGTGTCCCTCTGGGGAGCCCCCCTTGCCTCCTGGCTCACATAGTTAAGAGAGAGAAAGAGAGGGCGCCTGGGTGGCTCAGTCGTTAAGCGTCTGCCTTCGGCTCGGGTCATGATCCCAGGGTCCTGGGATCGAGTCCCACATCGGGCTCCCTGCTCAGCGGGAAGCCTGCTTCTCCCTCTCCCACTCCCACTGCTTGTGTTCCTGCTCTCGCTATCTCTCTCTCTGTGTCAAATAAATAAATAAAATCTTAAAAAAAAAAAAAGAGAAAGAATCAGAGGTTCCTTCTCCTTCTGTGGTTTCTTTCCTCAGATGCAGACTCCAGCCTTGCCCATTACACCCAGCCCCACCTCTCCAACTGGCATACTCCTACTCACTCTTCAAGACCCAGCTTAAATATTTCCCGAGACTTCTGTGAGAATGTGCACCCAGCACCCAGCACGGGCCTAGAACAAAGAGGGGCTGATGGTGGGCAAAACCACCCCACCTACAGCCATATTTCTGCTGGGTGATACTGTACCCCTTGGAGAGGGAGAGCCTTAACCCAAGAGAGCCAAACTGATTCTTGTTACCTAAGCTAGCCAAACACATTCTCTTTCCCAGAACTGGGAAGGTGCCTGAGAGAGAAAGAACACAGGAGACCATGGGAGGATGAGAGTCCCGAGTACTCACACCCTTCTCTTCCTCCCAGCTAGAGCTGCCCCGCCCAGACTGCCCAGCCTGCCTTTCTTCTTCCTCCCCTTCCTTCCAGCCCCTACCCAGGAAGGACAGCCCCCTGGAGCCTTCCTGGCCCTCCCCCCAATCCCCACATAAGACACTCTTGAGTGATGGCTCTGGATCCCTAAAGAATTCTGCTCATCCTGGCCCCTGCCCTGCACAGACTCTCCTACCCGCCCCTCTTACTTCACTCACAGTGCTCTTCCTCACCCTTCTCTCTCATCAGTTCCTACCAGGCTTTCAAGACCCGGGCAGTGCCCCTCCTACAGGAAGCCTTCCTGAGTGCTCTAGCCCATTCGAACCCCTTTCTCCTCTGACCTCCTGTTTGTACTGAGTCCACGGTCCTCATCAGATTCATCTACAGCCTCCTCGTGACCTCTGGGCTTCTTAGTGAACTTCCCAGGAGTTGACGCCTTCCTTGCCTTCCCAGCTAATCTGTGAGACCGTGTCTGCCCACCTGCAGCCTGGCCCAAACCCGGGGCCAGGTGTGTGGAGGTGCTCAGAAGCGGTGCCCTGGTTGCTTGCTGCTGGAGCCCCTTTCCCTCAGCTCTGCACCTCAGATTTTCAGGGAGGGGCCCAGCCTTGGGAGAGTCCTAAGGGGTCGGGTTACATAGGAGCAGGCTCCCTCTCACCCAGAGACACAGCTCTGGCCTGGCCTATGGAAAGGATACATTGGGGAGGGGGACAAGATTACCTCTTAATTTCCTCCCAAATCTGAAATCTCTGAGCCCAACACACCAGATGAACTGCCGTCCCAGCCAGCCTGCCTGCCTCACCTCACCCCCAGCAGCCATAGCCCTCCGGGTGGGCAGCGCAGGTGATGAGAGCCTGAAGCCACAGCCGGAGGTCAGTAAGAGGCCAGAATCCCGCGTGGGACTGGTCTTAGGGCCACCGCCTCTGGCTAGCTGTGTGGCAGCAGGGGAGGGGGTGGGGTAGGTGGTGACATGTAGACAAAGCTAAGTGCAAATCCTGGCCAGTCGACAGCAGCAGAATCCCATTTCCCAGGAACTGCGGGTCTCCTTGCCACCCCGCCTACAGCCTTGACAGAGTGGAGCAGGCAGCTTCTCCCCAGAGCCTCAGGTCCAGGCCAGGCTCAGGAGCAGGGTGGTGCGGACCTCAGAGGCTGACAGGTGACAAACCTCAAGACACCTCAGCCACAGAGAGGCTCCCCACAGCCGGCATAGGCAGGGGCCACAGAGGGCCCCCAGGCAGACACACAGGCGCAGGGCCCATGGGACCCACGCACAGACACGGGAACGATCAGGACGGTCCCAGTCGGACCTAGGTATCAAGTACACCCAGGTACGAGTAGACACACAGGTTCTCACGCCTGATGTCATGTCACCCTGAGACGCGCCAGTCAGTCTTCCACAGGGGAAGGAAGCCTCTGGCTGGTCTGTCAAGGCAGTAATAGCAGTTTCCCACCCGCTCCGCATCCACCTCCCTTTCCTTCCATTCACCTGCCCTCTCCCGGAGGCCTCGCCCGAGAGGCGTCCAGCTCAGCCTCCCCTCCTGAGCCAACGAGGCTCCGTCCCGGGGCTGTGGGGTTCAGGAGCGAGAAGGCAGAGTCTGGAGCCGGCTTTTGGCCTCTTTGCTGGAGGCTGGGGCCCGCCCTGTTTGTGGAGAGCCTGTTTGGTCCCCGAGTTCCAAGTGCACACACCAAGTGGGCCTGAAGCAGATACACAAAGTACGCTAAAGGAACGACCCATGCTAAACGGACACGAGCAGGCACGCGCGTGCGCACGGACACACGCGTCCTGCGCCGCGAAGGTGCACGCGAGCTCCCGCCGCACGCACACGGCCTCGGGCGCAGGCAGAGGTGGGCACGCTCACGTGTCTCGCTTGGCCCTGCTCCCCAGAGCCGGGGGGGAGGGTTATCACCCACGTCCCCCCCCCGCCCCGCCCAGCCCCCCTCCAGCAGGACTCCACTCAGCCCTCCCGGAGCTAACTCAGCCCGACACGCCGGCGGCACGTGGGGCTCCCCGTGGAAGCCGCGCCAAGCCCGCCGCCATTGTGGTGGCTGCGAACGGCTCTGTGTTGGGCCTTGGGTCACCGCTCGGTCAGCCATGGCTGATACCTTCTTCCCACTTGTCTCAGAAAAGGCACTACTGTCCCCTCTGCTTAGGCCTCAGCTGGCCACTGAACCGCACATGCCCGGCCACGTGGGACCGGCCGGGCCAGGGGGCGCCTCTGCCTGCGGCCCCCACCCCACTGGCTCCTGACGGGGAGCGGAGAGAGCTCGGCAAACAGGATCGGCCCGGGGTGGGCATTTGCCCGAGGGGTGTGGTGTGATAATAAGGGTAGGAGGAAGACCCAAGGCCAGGTATCTCTGTTACGGTGTCTGAAATGCCACCGTCGGAAATTGGGTCCTCTAGGTCAAGCCTTGCTCTCCCCCAGGCTTTCTGTTAGAGCGCACATCCCCTAATGGGGGGAGGGGGGTCCTGAAAGGTGGGAAGAAGAAACACTACTGACTCAAATATTACCACCGATCCTTACCGATATCTGTCAGGGCTCTAAGCTTGATACTGTTACGCTCTCAACACCCCATTTCCAGGGATTTTCAGTGGATTGTTTTTTTTTTTTTTTTAAGATTTTATTTATTTATTTGACAGAGACAGAGACAGCGAGAGCAGGAACACAAGCAGGGGGAGTGGGAGAGGGAGAAGCAGGCTTCCTTTGGAGCAGGGAGCCCGATGTGGGACTTGATCACAGGACCCTGGGATCATGACCTGAGCCGAAGGCAGACGCTTAACCAACTGAGCCACCCAGGCGCCCCCAGTGGATTGTTTTTAGAGTAGAAGCGGCTGCCCTAGCTTACTACCACCACTCTTCATCTCTGGGATATTAGGGTTCGGGGGAAGGTGGAGGGGCCTTTCCTCAGCCATGTCTGGGATCCTCAGTGGGTGCTAGTTTACCTGACTTTCTTCCCAGTGGGGCTTGAGGGTAGACCGTGGGGCAGTGCCTGGGCCTTGAGAAAGCTCCAGACCCGGCTTCCTCTATGGAGGTGCCCACCTAGCTCCCACTTTTCATTCTTCCAGAGCCTACCTTATATCGTTTCACAATTTTGCCAGGGCCCAAGCTTCCTTCCAGTTTGGGACTAGAATAGCTCTCACTCTCAGCTCAGATGCTTGACTCCTCCAGGGAGGTGCCTCGACTGCTGTTCTGGCCAGGTTTTGCAACCAGTGCCTATGTCCTTGCCCCATCTGCCCCACGTGGGGAACTGTGGAGCTCAGGGAAGATTTGGGCCATACCATGCCTCTCCTACCTTTCTTTCCCCAGTGCCCCAGCTGGGGGTTCATGACTGCACAAATCCCATCTGTCCAACAACTCCAGCGGCCTCCTCTGATACAGTCCATCACTCAGGGAGAGGCAGAATGCTAGCGAAGGCCCACAGAGGCTTTGGGCAACACCTCTGAGGCCAGCTCTGACCCCTGCTCCGGGTCTGGAGAGCTGAAACCCACCTTGCCCTTCCTCCTTTGGAAGAAAAGGCTAGGGCAGGCCAACGTCTTACTGACCCAGAATCTGGGAGAGAATTCTGGGCTGCCACAGGGAAGGAGGAGTGGAGGAGTTCCAGCCCTGTCTTCCCACCCGGCAAGGCATGGCAAGAGAATGACCTGAGGCTGCTGGTGGTTCCAGCCCAGGGGAAAACAAAGCCCAAGCCTGAGGCCTTAGGGTAAAGCCCCTGGAAGAACTGAAAAGTCCAGCATTTAAAAGCCAGTGGAACTAGGTATTTACCCCAAAGATACAAAAGTAGGGATCCGAAAGGGTACGTGCACCCCGATGTTTATAGCAGCAATGTCCACAACAGCCAAACTATGGAAAGAGCCAAGATGTCCATCGACAGGTGAATGGATAAAGAAGATGTGGTATATATATACAATGGAGTGTTATGCAGCCATCAAAAGGAATGAGATCTTGCCATTTGCAACGACGTGGATGGAACTGGAGGGTATTATGTTGAGCGAAATAAGTCAAACAGAGAAAGACATGTATCATATGACCTCACTGATATGAGGAATTCTTTTTTTTTTTTTTTTATTTGAGAGCGAGAATGAGAGAGAGAGAGCATGAGAGGGGGAGGGTCAGAGGGAGAAGCAGACTCCCTGCCGAGCAGGGAGCCCGATGCGGGACTCGATCCCGGGACTCCAGGATCATGACCTGAGCCGAAGGCAGTCGCTTAACCAACTGAGCCACCCAGGCGCCCCTGATATGAGGAATTCTTAATCGCAGGAAACAAACTGAGGGTTGCTGGAGTGGGGGGTGGGGTGGGAGGGATGGGGTGACTGGGTGATAGACACTGGGGAGGGTATGTGCTCTGGTAAGCGCTGTGAATTGTGCAAGACTGTTGAATCTCAGATCTGTACCTCTGAAACAAACAATGCAATATATGTTAAGAAAAAAAAAAGAAGAAGAAGAAGGTAGCAGGAGGGGAAGAATGAAGCGGGGGAAATTGGAGGGGTAGACGAACCATGAGAGATGATGGACTCTGAAAAACAAACTGAGGGTTCTAGAGGGGAGGGGGGTGGGAGGATGGGTTAGCCTGGTGGTGGGTATTGAGGGCACATTCTGCATGGAGCACTGGTGTTATGCACAAACAATGAATCATGGAACACTACATCTAAAACTAATGATGTAATGTATGGGGATTAACATAAGAATAAAAAAAATCATAAAAAAAATAAAAGTGCATTACCAATCTCAAAAAAAAAAAAAATAAAAGCCAGTGGATTGGGGCCCCCGGCTGGCTCAGTCGGTACAGCATGCGACTCTTGATCTCAGGGTTGTGAGTTCAATTCCATATTGGGTGTGGAGATTACTTAAAAATAAATAAATAAAAATTAAAGCCAGTGGGGCGCCTGGGTGGCTCAGTTGGTTAAGCGACTGCCTTCGGCTCAGGTCATGATCCTGGAGTCCCGGGATCGAGTCCCGCATCGGGCTCCCTGCTCGGCAGGGAGTCTGCTTCTCCCTCTGCCCCTCCCCCCTCTCATGTGCTCTCTCTCATTCTCTCTCTCTCAAATAAATAAATAAAATCTTTAAAAAAAAATTAAAGCCAGTGGATTATTAAAGAAAAAAAAAAGAGGGAAATTTTGAATTGAACAAGAATGGAAATTATACTTCCAGCTGGGTTATCCTTAAAGTCTGCCTTTGGGATTATTGAATTGGCATACACCCTCCAGGACCATGAAGTGGGTGATCCTAGAGACATATGTTCTTTTTCCAGAGTTTTCCAAATTGGAATCACGAGAAAATTTGTGTGTGTTGGGTGAGAGAGTGTGCAGGCGGGTAAAGAGAAGGCTCCGTCTGTGCAAATAACCTTGTTTATTGAGTCATTAAACAGGATCAAACAGGTGTCTCTCCCTTGGGGCTTTTTGGAGCCTTAATGTCCTGATGGGCAGCAGGATTCCCTGACATAGGGCAGGTGGTTGGATGGTAGAGCACTCAGTGTTCCCAAGGATCACAGGAACCCTTTGTTCTGGAATTACCAGTTAACATCTCCCAAGGAAACCAGCATTTGGGAAACACCACAGAATTGCTCTGTGGGTAATACCTCAATCTGTTATTTGCCGTCACATGTCAATCCTGCTCTCCTAAATTATGGGAAGACAATTCTAAAGAACTGAAAACTGAACATTTCTCCTCCTAAGAAACACTTGAGTCATATAATCTGTCTTGAATCATTGGGGTGACCCCCTCAGACTTGCTCTAGGACTCCTCTCCAGAAGGGATTTTTTTTTTAAGGGTGACCAACTCAACCCATTTTTGCAACTGAAAGTCTCGCATCCCAGGAACTCGCTCAGTCCTGAGCAAACCAGACCACCAGTCTCACTGCTTCTCCGCAAGTATTTCTACATATTTCAACAGCAGAGGTTGGTTCCAAGGAGCTCAAGGAGCTCTGTGAGCCCAGCAGGGCGCCTGTTTCAACTGATAAGGCTACTGGCAAGCATTTCCTCTTCCTTCTGTCTAGCCTCCTGCCCTGTGGGTCACACTGCCTAGGTCTCCTGGGCTGGTGGAGAAGGGGAGGAAAGTTGCCCGGCCCTCACAAGACACTCTGTGTCATGGCACTGGAACCCTAAAGAATCCTGCTCATCCTGGCCCCTGCCCTGCACAGACTCTCCTACCCGCCCCTCTTACTTCACTCACAGTGCTCTTCCTCACCCTTCTCTCTCATCAGTTCCTACCAGGCTTTCAAGACCCGGGCAGTGCCCCTCCTCCAGGAAGCCTTCCTGAGTGCTCTAGCCCATTCGAACCCCTTTCTCCTCTGACCTCCTGTTTGTACTGAGTCCACGGTCCTCATCAGATTCATCTACAGCCTCCTCGTGACCTCTGGGCTTCTTAGTGAACTTCCCAGAAGTTGACGCCTTCCTTGCCTTCCCAGCTAATCTGTGAGACCGTGTCTGCCCACCTGCAGCCTGGCCCAACCCTGGGGCCAGGTGTGTGGAGGTGCTCAGAAGCGGTGCCCTGGTTGCTTGCTGCTGGAGCCCCTTTCCCTCAGCTCTGCACCTCAGATTTTCAGGGAGGGGCCCAGCCTTGGGAGAGTCCTAAGGGGTCGGGTTACATAGGAGCAGGCTCCCTCTCACCCAGAGACACAGCTCTGGCCTGGCCTATGGAAAGGATACATTGGGGAGGGGGTTGCAAACCTTCAGGATTCTGGGAGGAGGGGAGTCTTTGGGGCACCTGGTAGGGAGGGGCAGAGCCGGTCAGGACAGCTTCCTGCCCTGCAGCAATTTCGCAGCCTCTGTTTTCCTCACTTCTCTCTTCTACCTGACTCCAGGGACTGTCCCTTCTCTTGCATGGGCTCTTCCTGGAGGCCGTGACCCAGTCCAAGGCTTGAGCTGCTTACCATACGCCCAAAGGCAGACACTCGGTGCCTGCTAAGGGGGTCCTAGCCAGGCTCACCTCCAGGAGACAGAGCCCCAGAGGTATCTGTCTTGAACTCCTACCTCCTTCCAGGAGCCCTGCTGGCAGAGGCCTGTCTGATCCTGGGACTGCCCTTGCACTTGTCTCATCCTTGGGTAGCAGCTGGGGCTGGAACAGGTGGGGACTTGCCCTGAGAGAGGACCCTGCCCAGCCTCTATGGGCAGCTGCCTGCTCCAGTTTCTGTCCACCAGAAGTCTGAGCGGAAAGGGAGGCCCTAGTCGAGACAGGTGCTAGTCTGGCAGAGGTCCGTTTATCTCTTCTCCCTCCTGAGGTCCTGACCCCCGCAGGCTCGGGAGGTTGGGCTCTCGTCAGCCCCTTTCCCAGCAGACAGTTCCTCCCAGCCTGGGGAGGGATACTCAGCCATAAGGGCTCGAGGGTGGGTGCCAAAACATGGCGTTTCTCCTGATTTTTCAGGTTCTTCTGTGAGGCTCAAGAGTTTGCAGATAAGGAGCCACAACTTTAGAACTTTTTGGCCATTATATCGATTCTTGTATGTGTGAAATATTTTACTAGAAAGAAATACACTACATCTACAGGGTGGAACCCTGCTCAGCAATGGGAAGGAGCTCTCGAGACGTACCACAACTGGGATGGACCCCCAGGGAACTGCGCTAGGTGAAAAAAGCCTCTGTGTAGATCACATTCTCGAAATGACAGGATTTTGGAAATGAACACATCAGTGGTTGGCAGAGGTCAGACCAGCCCTGAGGTCAGATGCTCCCAGAACAGGCCTCCTCTGGAAGCGGTCCCTCCACTGGGCAGAGGGGCTGCTTTCCCTCCTGGCTTCCATTATTACCAGTACCTTCGTCTTCGCCTCCAAGAGACAAAAAAGCTCCGGCTGCTATTGCCCGGCTGCTCTCAGTGGCTCCTGACATACTAAGCCTTGACCAACCTGCGTAACCCACCCTACCCTGAACCCTTTACCCTTCTCTCCCGCGACTTAGAATGTCCGTAGCTCAGAAAGTCCTGTGTCCAGGGCTCCAGCTAGGTGCAAAAGAACAATCCTGATAAAGGAATGGGACAGGTTGGGAGTGGAAGCTGGTGAGACTTATCCCCCTGGCTGTACGCGTCACAGATTCCCTAGAGGAGGGTCAGCCTCCCAGCCCACCCTCCACACACACTTATTTCTCCGTTTCCTGGTGTACCTCAGTGACAGGGTAGGTAAAAGTTGGTGCAGGGTCAGATAATGGAATTTGGAATTCTATGATTTCTTTGAGCATCAGTGGCCTAACCCATCATGACCAAAAGAATGTACCAGGTGCCCCTAATCCACTGGGAATTGGGGCAGTCTGGTAGAGTGAAAAAGCTTTAGAGTCAGAAAGAACCGGGTTCAAATCCCAGCTTGGCCTTCTATGAGGCCCTTGACCTGGGGACGTGTTGGTGTGTATAGGATGGGCTTGCAGTTTAGCTCATGGGCATTGTGTAGTTAGGTGACATGATACTCCCCCCTCCAACCCGTTAATCCTGGAGGCAGTAGCCTGGAGGGAGAGTCCAGGAGCCCAGAAGGAAGGAAACATAAAACCTTTGAACCTAACAAGCAGACAGGTTCTAAAAACCGCAAGAGATGGAGACTGGTTGGAGGCCCAGACAGGGAGACTGGGCATCTCGGCAGCGGCCGTGGCCGCCCCTCCTGGCACTGCTTCCTGCCATGTAACCCTGGCCCTCAGATGCAAACGTGGGAGCCACGAGCAGGCTGAGTGTTAGGTCTAGACTGAACCCTGGAATGACTGAGCTCACCTGTACATGATTCGATTAGGAGCAGAGGATTGAGAGAGAAATTCAGCTCAGCTGTAGGAAAATAGTTGGAGGTTTGCACCCCTGAGTTTGTGATCTATAAAAGAGTGGACCCACGACACGGGTGCACATTTTCATATATGTACTTGTATACTGATATACCCGAAGCACGGACGTCTCACACACATAAAACATATGTGCCCAGTGTGTGCTGGTAAACGTTTAACAGCCAACTTTCTGGAAGACAACAACCACCTGATTTAGAGCAGTTACTGATTTCTGTGTTGTAAATATTCCCACCATGGCAATTTTGAGCTACAACGCGCTGTCACCTAATGAGAGTTAGAAAGATGTGCACAGCTAGTTCTTTGTGAGCTAGGGCGAGCCTGTTCCAGCATCCCATTGTCAAGTTACATTTACACATCTGTGCATCTGCTCACAGGTGCCTAAATATCCAGGACTGCTTAGGTTCCTTTAAGAATTGAAATTCTAATTCCAGTTCTGTACATACACTAAGCACAGAAAAATGCATAAAGATATTATCTCAAATACGTGTGCTTGTAAACACATTAGTCACTCAGAAACCTATACAAGTTCAAATATATAAACAAGTATATACACATCTACCTATAGATACACATAAGCCAAAACATGCAAAGAAACCACACATAGATACCCACACACTCAGGAAAGGGGAATAAACCAACCTGATTTTCTGGGGTTGCTGCACTGGCCTAAGACCTCACACTTTCAGATCGAGGGGCAGGAGACTAGAAGATCAGACTTTTTATATTTATAGTCAGCCATCTATACTTGTTTCTGCAATCTGTCCCCCACACCCCTCCTCGCATCTCCTGGCTGATTCCTGGCTGTCCTGCAGGTCTGGAAGAGCCCTTCTCTTGCCTTCCAGCTACCAGCTCAGGAGTCCCACCTCCACCTTTAGTAAGGCAGTTCCTTACCCCTCTCCTTTCACTGTGGGAAAGTCAGCTCCAGCTTCTGTCTCTGCCCTCATCCCAGATCAATAGAGGGGGAGGTCAGCATGACCTCCGACTTGGATCCGTCCTCCTGACTTCTGCTATGCCCTATCCTTCATCACTTCCTTGTTCATTTCATTCTTGCCTGGGCCATTGCCCCAGCCTTCTGAACGTCTCCCTGCTCCAGGCTCTTCCCTCCCATTTGTCCTGCTATAAGGAACTTCCCAGATTAATGATCCTAAGCACAGTGCTGAGGTCACCCTTGTGCTGGCAACTTCCCAATTCAGGACAGAGTAGGGCTGGATCCTTTGGAGGCCCCTTGATTACTTCTCCAACTCTTCCTTCCTCAGGCCAGTTTCCCTACTGTTTTCTCCAAATCTGTTCTGCAAATTTTCTCTGTACAGAATCTGCTTGCTCCCCTCTTTAGTTCACAGCGGGGCATTTACTACCTCTCATGACTGTGATACAGTGCTTTATCATTTATAAGCACTCTCAAAAACTATTTACGGACCTCCTCTCATGTGCCTGGACCGAGGTTAGCCCTGGAAATACAATGAGTAAAAACAGATGTGGCTGTGCTTTCATAAACCAAGTCAACATAACCTGTTGAAGACCTTGGTCCCAAAGTTCTCTGACCCACAATCAAGTGAATTTGGGAGGGAAGATATTTTCCTGCTGTTCCTTTTGCCTGCCCCACCCCCAGTGGAAATCTGGCCTCCCTGGAGCCACGGGGACAAAGAATAAGACTGTGTCTTGCAGAAGAGGACTTTGCCAACCACATGAGCATCACAGGGGCAGCTGTTGGGATGTTGCAAGCCCAATAAAAGGGGCCATTAAACTTCTACAAAGCTAAGCAGAAGTTAACACTTGTATGTATTGCAACATCTTTATTTCCTTCCTGTAACTAACACAGCCACAGTGAGGAGCATGTACATGTGTGAGCCCAGGCTAACTGCTTTGGTTTCAGAGCCTCAGTTTCCTCACTTGTAATAGGTGGTGAAAAATCTCTGATATTTTCATGGGGTTGTTAAAATAATCAAACAAGGAGCACCTGGGTGGCTTGGTTGGTTGAGTGCCCCCAACTCTTGGTTTCGGCTCAGGTCATGATCTCAGGGCTGTGAGATAGAGCCCCTCCTCGGGCTCTGTGCTTGGGGAGTTGGCTTGGGATTCTCTCTCTCCCTCTGCCCCTCCCACCCCTTTCAAAAATAAATAAATGAAATCTTTAAAAAAATAATCAAACAAGATAAAAGTACACGGAAGAGCTTTAGAGAACTATAATGGACAGCACTGTTAACAGTTCAGAAATAACAGAAGTAAAACCAATGAATCACTGAAGTAGTAATTAATACAAGTTTACTGCGCGCACACGAAAAGGACGGTTTGCAAATCAGGAGCACTCAAGCCAAAACATGGAATGAGGCTCAGAGATAATATCGTTATAAAACAGCTTATTTAGTGACAAGACCGTGACTGTTTATTCTTTACTGCGATTGGTTATTGTGGTGTCTAAATGGGGTATCTCTCAATCAGATGGCGGGCGAGGATCCGGTGGAAGCTGGTTGGGAGGGACGTGAAGGAATTCACCCGTGGCAGATATTGAATACACCGCAAGGGAGAGGTGGCAGGACAGCAGAGGAGAGGCTGTCTGCAATGAGGCAGTGAGTTGGGGCTGTTTTTAAAGAGGGAAGGTGAAGAGGTATAGCAACATATGGAATTCTCCCCTTTTTGGTAACTGTGCCTGGTTTTAAGTAGCTCATCGGTCAGTTAGGGCCTACGGTCAGCCTGTCTGTATTCAGCCAAGTGGTTGCTATGGGCCCTTTCTTCATACCATTGCTCAAGCCCGTTTGCCTAAAAGCAGCCTGTACAGTTACAGATTTAAAATTTTCTTAAATGATAGGGAATTGGTCAGTGGTTACCTCTAATGAACCTTGGGAAGCAGTTCAAGTTGTGCTTATGATTTCTAGAGGCCTAAGCGGCAAATAACCCAGGTCGTTAGTCTTGCAAAAGAAGCTAAATTAAGCCTTGTGTGTATGACTAGACTGATTTTGTCCATTCAGGGAGTTTTCAAGGCTGCTCTGTTACCTTATTTTGCAATCCTGTATTTTACAATCTCAAGTGTGCTAGCCACATTTCAAGTGTTTAGTAGTCCCATGTGGCTACTGTGCTGGAGAGCACACGGTCTTTAGTAACGTAAGTAAAAATTAGTTACCATCTGTGTAGTACTTTAAGGTTTCCAAAATTCTTATGATATTTAAATCTTGTGTTAGTCTGGGTAGGTGGACGTTTATCGTTTCCATTTTGTAGATGAGAAGCAGCCACAGCAGCGACTGTGTATAATTCACCCAAGGTCCTCGGCTAGTAAAGCTAGTAAATGGTGCACTCAGTCCTTGTCTTTGAATCTGGGCACTTTCTCTTTTGCTTCCTTTTCTAAACAAGCAGTACAAAGGGAACCTATCATACATACAGGTCCCAGGGCTCACTGCCCTAGTGTGCAAAAAGGCACAGTCCTTTCAAAATCCACCTACAATCGTCTCTCTAAAAATCCTGCCCAGTTTAAGCCCACCAGAATTTATAAGTCCCATTATTCTAAAAACGTGTGTTGGATTAAGCGCCTTCCAGCTCAGATGTTTTGCAGATGTAAATGACACAGGTGGGCATTAAAAAAAAAAAAAAATCCTGCCTCTCTCTCTGATATTTTCTATGACTGTAGTGATTTACTTTTCAACTACTCCTGAGGGTTACATTGTAGTGTTTCAGCGTCCCAAATAAGTAAGTCATGTGATAAAGACTCCTCTCTTCCAGTCTAAAAGAGCACATATATGCCAAAGGTTCACACCAAAACATAACCAGACCCAACTGGCTATCAGGGAAAGAAGGTACTAGTGCAGGGTGTCTCTAAAGTAAGACAGAAGGTACCTCCAGGGATGGGGAGCGGGCAGAGCAGGGACCAGGCCAGTTTGAGAACTGCCCTGTGAAGGACTCGTCCCTAAGGCTGAAGTTCCTGAAGAGATGCCAAGGGCAGCTGACCTCACTCCTGGCCTGACAAGCTGCCCCACCGTGGGCCCGGAACAGCCTGGAGCAACCCACGGAGGCTCACAGGAGCCCCCGCCTGGTTCCGGACCGTGGCTAGTATTTACCCCCCTTCTCGCTCCCTTTCCCTTTTCCCAATCCCATGGAAGTAAGCAGAGTGGGAATGGTGGCTGGAGGGCAACAAAAGGTTTCTAGTCTATGTCCCCGCGGATACCCCGCACAAAGAATTGAACTGAGCGGGTGCTAAAAGCTGACCGCCCCCTTCTCTGGTTGCAAGGACAGCCTCCAGGGCTTTTCTCCTTTCCCTGCCCAATTCTAGTTACTGCTGATTACCCATACTCGGCACAAGTGCAGCGCGAAGTCTGCGTGTGTTTGTGTACACAGAAGTATGACTTTTGCTATGGCCAGGCAGCTGCTGGGTTGGGCAGTCTAATTTTTTAAAAAGATTTTATTTGACAGAGCACAAGCAGGAGAAGCGGGAGGGAGAGGGAGAAGCTAGCTCCCCACCGAGCAAGGAACCCGGGGAGCATGACCTGAGGCGAAGGCAGACGCTTAACCTATGGAGCCGCCCAGGCGGCCGGCACAGCCTCATTTTTGAGGTGCCCCCCCAATACCCTTGCACCGGCTGCCCGGGGCCGCCTCTCCGCGCCGGTCACCCTCAGTCTACGTGGCTCATAAGCAGTGCGCACGCGGGGGGCGGAGCTGTCAGCCACTTCCGGGCGCTGGGGGGTGTGGGCAGGGCAGGAAATTGTCCAGTGGGTGGGAGCCGACACCTGTTTCTGGCTGCTCCGCTTGGGCTCCGGTATCCGTCTCCGGAGGAAGGGTCCAGGAGGCGGATAGGCGTCCGGCCGGAGTCCGCAGGAGCCGCTGCGGACCGCGCTCGCCCAGCCCGGGAGTCTCGCCCAGCCCGGGCCTGGGGCTAGCGGCGCCCCGCCCCGCGCACACGCTGTCGCGAGTCAGCTGGACGGCGCGGGCGTTCACGTGACCGGGGGGGGCGGTGCCGAGCGGGCGGGAGAAAAGGAAACTGCGGGATCTGCGGCGGCGGCAGCACGGCCATGGCCGCACTGTACGGGGGTGTGGAGGGGTGAGTGTGGCTCAGCGGAGGGAACCAGGGAGGGGCGGCTTGGAAGCGGCAGGAGGGCGAAAGCAAGGAAGCCTATGGCCAGGCTGGCAGGCTGGTGACCTCCCACCTTAGGGGCCGGCCGCTTTGGGCTTCTGAGCTGCAGGGTCTTGCGGAGGAGGGGTGTGTGCACGCGCGGCAGTGCCCTAGCGCTTGCGGGGACTCTGCGTGTGCACGGCCACACCCGGGGCGGGGGGTCTTTTATGTTTCACGGCGGAACCACACCCCTCTCTCCCACGAACGACCCACTCCACCGTCCCCCGCTAGATCAAGAAGCTCCTCTTCCTCATTCCGGATCCCGGAGAGAGTTCAGCTGAACAGGTGTCGGGTGTGAAGTTGCTGGACTCGGGGTGGGGAGTGGGAGTGTGGTGGAAGCCGGGGACAAAGACCTTTGCCAGAGAGGATCTGGTAGCTAGAATAGCTGCCAGCCAAAGTGCTAGCCTGTGCTGATGCCTGGACACCCCCGTTCTTGTCAGCATTCCAGATCGAACCCTCTGTCATTCTCTGTCACATCTGGCCATAAGAGAGGGTGGCTTTTGTCACAGCCCAGGCACTTACTTTTGAATCTGAGATTGGGATTACTTGTGTGCTGCGCTGACTCACAGACCCCCATGTCTTTTTTCTTTTGTTAAGGTTGATCTCCCCCATCCTGTGTCTATTGCACTTTTTAAAAATCAGTACAGGAGCTTGCGCTCATCCCTGTTATATTCATGTGTAAGATATGACCTATTTTTCTAGGTTGTCGAGATGCTTACGGACATTGAATCTGTTGCCTCGTGCATTAACTACCCCTTGAAACGTCTTGTCATCTTTGAGTTTGATCAGCAGGTCTTTAGTGTCCTCTTTTGATATTCCCAAGAGTTCTGATCAATGAAGAAACATACATCACACACCACAGACCTCCCTCCAAACTACCATTTCCCCCACTAATAAGCATTTCACCATTTGGTTGCTTAAGTAGGTATAAACTCTGTCTGCCCTCTGGTCAGTGTTTCTCCCAAGGGTGTCTTGAAGAACTTGGTAGCTGGAGCTGGATCTTGAAAGGCAGCCTTTAGCTATTGCGAAAGAAGCAGAGACATGTGCCACTCCCTTTAGTCACATTTACTGCGTGTTGGCCCGTGCCAGGCATGAGGATGGATAAAGGATCGGGAGCTTGTAGTGCAGTGAGAGGCAGACAGAAAAACAAACACTCTTACCAGAATCTTTCCGAGTTGTGGGGGCACTGATGTGGTTTAACTAATGGAGCTGTGGCGGTAGGCCATGCGTCAGGGGTTTCAAGGGCTAGGTGATAGAGAAGTAGGGTCTTGCAAGGTAAGTAGGACATCCCCGAGGGAAGCTGAGCAGTAGCAACATTTCAGTCCGGTAGCACATCAAACCAGACCGCAGAAGTGGGCTTGGGAATGGGAATTGGGTTTGCCAGAGCTGTCACCATGGCCCTGGGCTCTGCTTGTGACAAGGACTGCACAAGCTTAGCTGTCCCTGCAGGTTTGTCTGAGCAAGGCTGAGTGCCCCCTTGTGTTCTGTAGGGGAGGCTCACGGTCCAAGGTCCTTTTACTCTCAGAGGATGGGCAGATCCTGGCAGAAGCAGATGGACTCAGCACAAACCACTGGGTAAAGACCCCACTGAGGGACCAGTGGGTTTGGTTGTGGTTTTATTCTCTGTAACTCCCATTAAGATGGTGGCTGGGTCCGAGTATAGCAGCCTTTTGGGGCAACACAGGTCATGCAAGCCTGTGTAATTCCTCCTTCCCTTGATTGGGGCCAGCTAATCGGGACAGACAAGTGTGTGGAGAGGATCAACGAGATGGTGAACAGGGCCAAACTGGAAGCAGGGGTGGATCCTCTGATCCCTCTACGAAGCTTGGTGAGTCTGGGGTAGAGCCTGGGAATTAAGGCGCAGAAACACAGACAGCCATTTTGACTAGAGGAGTCTGATGACTGCAGAGTGAAAGGCCTTGGGGGCTTAGTCTCTGGTCTAGAAACATATATTCTCACCGATTCTAATGGCTTCAGTTGTCACCTACAAGCCACAAGGATGGGAAGAGCCCAGGGCTTTGGAGAGCCCTTGAGACCCTGGTTTGAATCCCAGTTTTGTCACTCAACATCTGCGAGACCCTTAGCAGGCTACTTAACTCCTCTAAGCCTCTGTCTCATTTGGGAAATGCAAGTAACGGTAGCTACCTCAATTGTTGGGAAAGAATAATGACGTGGTACATCCCAAAGTGCGTAGCGTAGAGCCTGACCTATAAGCACTTGTTAAACGTCAGCTGTGAGTCTCTGCTCAGACGTTTCTCTCAAGCTGCTGTAGCTCCGACTACCCCTGGCCGTAGCCTCAGTGAGAGGTTCTGCAGGCACAGGGAAGCCCCCTGTATTCCACACCAAGCCCACCTCCTCCGCTTGCTCTTCTGCCTGACTTTTCCGTTGAGGGCACTGCTGACCCTCCCACCCTCCAAACCTGGCATTATTGAATCCCCTCTCTGGGTTCATTCCCAGACCAGGTTCTTCTCGCAGCCAGCAGCCTCCTGGTGGGTCATTGGGTGGCGCGGAAGGAGGACTGGGGCTGGATAAGCAGGCTATGCCCAGATGTGGAGGGAAGGGCTGGAGAAAGGAGCTGGGTCTGGGGCCCTGCCCACTCGCTCACATCCCACGCGGCCTAGGGCCTGTCCCTGAGCGGTGGGGTGCAGGAGGACACACTGAGGATCCTGACGGAGTTGCTGAGGGACCGATTTCCCCACCTGAGTGAAAGCTACTTAATCACCACCGACGCCGTGGGCTCCATCGCCACAGCAACACAGGATGGTGAGGAGGAGGAGGGCAGGGTGTGGTTGAGAACTGGTTTTCTTGGGAAAGCCCTTTAGTTACAGCTGGCAGAACTTGTCTCGAAATATCTGGAAGGCAGCCTCCAGCATACCCCGCCCCCTTCTCCCTGCTCTTTTTATTGGCTTAAGTCCCTGCCAGAGCAAGGACCAGACAGAAGGTGCGAGGGCAGAACGGTATCTCGGTCAGACCTGAGCCTCCACTCCAGAGGCCATGCAGTGAGGAGGCTGCCTGGGAGAGCAGTTGAGGGCTAAGAAGAAGACGGGTAGAGCTCTGTGCTAGTGGAAAAGGCCTTCGTATCCTGAGATTGGCATTTGAATCTCCGCTCCTATTTTGTCAGCAGTACCGTCTTGGAGAAGTTATGGAACTCTTGAGTTTCAATTCTCTCCTCTATAAAATGGAGGCAGTCATAGTCACAAAGGTGGTTTAGGATGTTGAATGAGTATCACTGTGTGAACAGGGTCTAGCACAATCCCTGGCTCATAATAGGTACGCAGTAAGGCAGGTAGTCACTTAGGTGGGCAAGGAGGCAGGCTTGTGTTCCTCTTCGTCTCCTAGAGAAGGGCTCTGTGTAGATTGGAGCTTCTTTGAGACGCAGGCCCTCCACTTTCAGGCGGGAAACTAGCTAGGCTCAGTTTTCTCTACAAGATGGGGTGGTGATCCCGGGGCTGGTTTCCATCCTCTTTACTCAGTCAGAAGCTGTGTGCTCCGTGCAGGGCCTTGGCCACACTGAGCCTCTGTGCCCTTTCCCCAGGTGGGATCGTGCTCATCTCTGGGACAGGTTCCAACTGCAGGCTCATCAACCCCGACGGCTCTGAGAGCGGCTGTGGCGGCTGGGGCCACATGATGGGGGACGAGGGCTCAGGTGAGTTCATGGCAGCTGGGCCTGGCTCTGAGGCTTAGGGCCCTGGACCCTTCCCTTCCTGCCGCTCCCCATCTTCCTCTCCGCTGCCCTTGGCCACCAACCCCTTGGGGCTCTCTGGGACAGCTCCTGAAAAGTTGCTCTGCGTCCAGGATAATGGCTTAGAGAACACAGGGTGCAGATGACGGACTAGTGGCTGCCCTTGGTCTCTGCAGCAGTGATTCGGATCCAGCTTCAGACTCACGCCTCAGCGTAATAGTTGTTGCCCACCTGTGTTGACTTTTGGAGTCCTTGGGGAGGAATTGACACTGTGAAGGTTACGGCCGTAGATGCCAGTCTGCTAATAGGAAAGGGGTATAGAAACTCCTCCTGCGTGACCTCTTTATAGGTAGCAGGTACACCTTTTCATAGGGGCCTTGGGGGCCAGCTCATGGCAGTGACCACAGTGGTCTTTGTCACAGCTGACTGACCTTGTCTTTATTTGTAGGTAGGAGCTGGCGTGACCCAGCCTCACCTCTTGTCTCCCCCCTAGCTTTCCCTCTGTGGGTTGTCAGATACAGTCGAAATCGGGGCACCTAATTTGCTGTAATACCGAAGCTGGTCATTAACCTGTGAACTCAGGGAGACTACCCCATCTTCTTAGCCCCCTCTGCCCTCCACAGCCTACTGGATCGCACACCGAGCAGTGAAAACAGTGTTCGACTCTATTGACAACCTAGAGGCGGCTCCTCATGACATTGGCTACATCAAACAGGCGATGTTCAGCTACTTCCAGGTACTTCCCCTGCCTCTGGTAAACATGCCCACCTGGGATGGGGCAGTGGGATACTGAGCAGCAGTGAATGTAGGAGAAGAACTGGGTGAGCCGAAGGGAAGGCAGGGTGAATGTGGGTCAGAGCTGGAGGATGGAGAAGTTCCAGGTGAGGATAGGATTCGTAATGATGGGGGTGATACATACCAAGAGGATGTCAGGCGTGAGGAGTGGGCAGGCTGGGGACAGGTGGTTAGCTAGAATTCATTCTTGGGCAGCTAGGCCCTGCTGGGAGATGAAGGTAGATGCCATTTCAGGCTGGAGTGAGAAGTGCGGGGTGAGATCAGGAGGTGGTGTACTCAGAGACAGCAGGGGAAGGTTGAACAGGTGTGTCAATGAGCTGCTTCTGGCCTGCATGGGTCAGGGAGGAGAGCCTGTGACAGAGGTGGGGACGGTGGGCGCCTGGGTGGCTCAGTTAAGTGTCTGCCTTTGGCTCAGGTCATGATCCCAGGGTTCTGGGATCGAGCCCCTGCATCGGGCTCCCTGCTCCGCGGGAAGCCTGCTTCTCTCTCTGCCCCTTTCCCCCACTCGTGCTCTCTCTCTCTCTGTCTGAAATAAATAAAATCTTTTAATTAAAAAAAAAAGAGGTGGGCAGGGAGAGTTCTTGGGGGAGGTATAACCTCCTACCCAGGGTTGTCCTCTGTCTGGGCCATGCTTATTTGTAGTGGACTAGGAAGCAGCTGTTTTTAGCTGAACCCGAGGTAAAAGGGGAGAGGAGAAGGAAGATAAGTCTATTCGATAGACCTCTCTGCATGGGAGCCACTGACATGAGCTGGGGACGGGCTCAAGGAAGGAGATTAGAGATGCTGGAAGGTAGGACCTGTATTTTCAAGGTTCGGGGATTAATTGATTACAGAGAAACTCTGGCCAGGGCCAAGGTGAGGAAGCGGGAGGGACCAGGAAGAGAAATCACTTTCGATAGCGGCTGCTGTGGAAGGTGCAGTTAAGCTACCCTGACCCAACAGATTGGTTCTAAACCCCGCTAGTAGGTCTACCACACCCTCTTTTAGCCTTTAGTCATTCTCACAAAGTCACTACAAGGATTAAATGCGATCGTGTGTGGAACATGCTTACTGTATGGCTGTAGGTGCTCACATTGTAGCCTCCCTTCTCCCATTTTAGTGTGTACTCTGGGGAAGCGCCCATCCCTCAGTTCCTGCAGAGGCCGTTTGTTAGGGTGAGAGAAGGAACTTCTATGGTCAGAGGAGTTTGGGAGAAATGAATAGATTTCTGAAATAAATTTACACAGGGCCTTTAATTTGCTAGTTCACACTGTGACCCTGAGAGCCGCAATGTGCAGTAGTCCTTAGATTCTTTTTGCCAAAGAAATCTTTTCAGGAGCACCTCAAAGAACTGCAGAACGGGGCGCCTGGGTGGCTCAGTTGGTTAAGCGACTGCCTTCGGCTCAGGTCATGATCCTGGAGTCCCGGGATCGAGTCCCGCATCGGGCTCCCTGCTTGGCAGGGAGTCTGCTTCTCCCTCTGACCCTCCTCCCTCTCATGCTCTCTGTATCTCATTCTCTCTCTCTCAAATAAATAAATAAAATCTTTAAAAAAAAAAGAACTGCAGAACGCACTTTGGTGCATATAGATCTGTGCTCTGTGCTGTGTGTATCCAAGCTAATCTGTAAGGAGTGATGGAATCCATGTGGGGAAAATAAAGAACTTCCCTCAAATGAGAAGTCTCAAATCCTTGTGTTCTCTAGAACTTAAAAAAACAAACATTATTCCAGCTTTTCAAACAGAGACATCAGGAAGATCAACTTGGGTGGGCAGACTGCACATTTTCCTTTGCTTCTGATAACTGTGCACTTTCTGTCTCTCAGGTGCCCGATCGGCTAGGAATCCTCACCCACCTGTATAGGGACTTTGATAAATGCCAGTTTGCTGGGTTTTGCCAGAAAATTGCAGAAGGTACGGCGGGGCGGGGGGAGAGGGCAGGGTTTTATTTGGTTTTGTTCCCCCCAAAGACTTCCCTGATTGGGGGATGGAGTGGGGTTCATATGGGAACTGGAAGCTAATTTCCCTTTGACCAAGTGACTTCAGTTCTTTGTACCTTGGGACTGGTAGGCCTTGGGCAGGGGCCAGAAGGACATGTGAGTTGTATTGACAATTGCTTCCTATTATCTATGTTTCTCTTCTTGACAGTTGTCGTGGCTCGTGCAGGCTATATGTCTGTTTCTGAGAAATTTCTGAAGCAATTGTCCTTTGGGCAAATCTGTAATTAAAAAAGATAAAAAAACAAACTAATGATACCGGAAGAGCTAGGAGATCATAGAGAGGTTCGGCATGGTGGGTTGGGGGTCAGGAGAAGCTAAACCGTAGGGCTTGCTTGTCTGCACAGTGCTGTTTCTCCACTATAAGGTTCATACTCCCTTCGTTTGGAGGCCCCTCTTAGATCTTGCTGGACTGAGGCCCTTTCAGAGCAGAGCTAGGGAGGGGCGGACGGACAGCAGACTGTTGGTTGGGGGGTGGGGCAGGAGCACCCGCCAGCTGCTCAAGTAGGGTCCCCAGAGTTGGGAGACCTTCAGGAACAGACTCGGTCACCCCGTGTAAGCTGGAGTACAGACCAGATGCCACTGTGCTTCTCTAGTGGGGACGGCCGCTCTCCTGCGCCTGGAGTGAGCCACCTCGGCACAGGACATCCCTCCTCAGCCGGGAGTACCTGGTGGGAGTGGGGCAGTAAGGATGAGAGACCGCTTTGGGGGCTTGAGGTGGGCATCCATTCCTAATTTGGACCTTTCCTAGCTATAGGTGCTCCTCCTGTTTCTACTCTGCAACAGAGGACAGGCAGCTCCCTAGGTACTCACCAACTACCCTCCCCCCACCCCACAGGTGCCCAGCAGGGAGATGCCCTCTCCCGGTTTATCTTCAGGAAGGCTGGGGAGATGCTGGGCAGACACGTGGTGGCAGTGTTGCCTGAGATTGACCCGGTGAGTCGAGGTGGGAAAGGAAACCTGGATGCTGCTGGGCCAGATTTGGCTCTTTCCCCTCAGGGATGAGACTCTCCCATCAAACTCTGTAAAGGGGGCACAGTTTTAAATGAACTTAGGGTGTGAGAAAAACTCTGTATAAAGTCTCTAACACAGAAAAGTTCTTGGGTCCAGTGCCTCGCCTCTGTGGCTGGCCCGCAGCCTGTATTTATATAGAGTAAATTGCTTTAACATTGTACATGTTTCCGTCCACTTCCTCCCTTCTCTTTCCTTCCTCTGTATTGTTGCTTCACCCTTTTTCCTTTCCGTTCTCTCCCTTGGCTTTATGATTCTCCCTTTTCTTCAATCTACCTTGGCTAGAGGGAGAGTAACAGGGATCGGGTGGGCTGGTCTTAAGAAAGTACCTACTCCAGCGCTGGAGAGGTTTGGTCGCCCCCAGTGTCCACTTCTGCTCTCCGCCAGGTCTTGTTCCAGGGGAAGATGGGCCTCCCCATCCTGTGTGTGGGCTCTGTGTGGAAGAGCTGGGAGCTGCTGAGGGAAGGTGAGCCTGGGGTGGGCGGTGGAGGGGGGGTACCCGGGAAAGCTGCCTGCCCCGGGGAAGACTTGGGACCTGGGCCCTGAGGCCTAGACAGGCCACAGCCCTCTGCCTTCAGTCTGCCAGGGAACCCTTTTACTGTGTCTCACTCAGCTTCCTTGAACTCTTAAAAAGATACTCTTTTTCAAGAATTTATTAGCTATGCACCACTTCTTAAAAATTGGAGAAAGAACTCCGTTGAAATGAGAGCTTCTCACCTGCATGTGGTGACATCTCTAGTCAACACAGTTGCAGCCAGAAGGAGAAAAGGTGTCTTCTTTGCCCTTGCAGCGTTGGTTCAGGTAGCTGTGTGCTATCATTAGCCATCCTAAAGTAGTTGGAGGGCCCCACTGCTTCCTTGGAGGTCCTGGCATTGGGTGCCCGGTGGCTGCAGGCTCCAGTACCCCACAGCCCTTTCTGGGCTCATGTCCCGGTGCCCTTCCTGTTAGGGAGTTGGCAGGACCTGCACAGGAATGCCTCAGGGCTTGGGCCTCTCCTTTACCTCCCTGTCTTTGTCCACCTTCTCCTGGTCTCGACCACAGGGTGCTGGTCTACTCTCACCTCCGCCCTCTGCCCTCTTTCCCTTCAGGTTTCCTTCTGGCGCTGACCCAGGGCCGAGAGCTGCAGGCCCAGAACTCCTTCTCCAGCTTCACCCTGATGAAGCTGCGACACTCCTCTGCCCTGGGTGGGGCCAGCCTCGGGGCCAGGCACATCGGGCACCTCCTCCCCATGGACTACTCTGCCAATGCCGTTGCCTTCTACTCCTACACCTTCTCCTAAGGGGCTGGCCCTGGCTCCACCCCTCCAAGCCCAGTGGACACTGGGTGCCGGAAAGGAGGCTTTTTTCCTTTTTTTAAAGAAAAACACATCTAAAAGAGAATAAATGCACTTTACCCACTCCCCAATTAGATCGTGTTACCAAGCACACTTGCTGTGTAGATCCTCAGTGCACCTGCCAGCAGGTATCCCAGAGAGCTCAGGAATGGCTGTAGTCTAGGATTTAAAGCCCCGTGCCCAGGTGCTTGGCCTGTGGTTTGCAATCTGCTCACCATACAGTTTGGCAGATAATTCATGTGTGCTATCCCTCCCCATGCCCCCCAACATTAGCATACTTAAATGCCGTGCTCTGCCAGGTAACTGTGATCTCCGTTTCTCCTGTCCAAGTGAGTAATGATTCCTACCCAGCCATTTGTGCTGGAACTAAGTGTTCTCTGTGGCCGTAACCTCAGACACTTAACACCCTCTCCTGATAGTCCCAGTAGGATTTAGGAGATGGTACCATTCTGGTCTGGGAGAACTACCTCACTGGATTTGGTACTTAGAGGTAAACAGCACATTTTGCAGTTTTTCCCCTATGAAAGAGTTCTTGAGAGGTTATGAAGATGGCTGAGATCTAAGAAGGCCAATTAGACACAAGGTGGCCTACTTACTCCTCGTGACTTCTAGCCTGGCTCTGGTTATAATATGACATTTTGCATTTGTTGTGTGACACGAATGATGAACATCAGTGAAGAGCAAACATGATTCCTGTCCTCTGGATACTGTTAGTTTAATCAAGCCCAAAGCTTCCTGTTGGGCGGCGCATGGTGCTTGGTGAACTGAAGACAGATCTTGATCCCCAGTGGCTGCCTCTACGGGCGTTCAGAGTGAAAGCTGTTAGAAGGCATGGAACATGTGCGTCAGTCATTCGAGATCTTGTTTTCAACTAAGATTTTTGTCTTCCTCCTCCATGAGGTGTCTGATTCAGTAGGTCAAGGAAGAGGTGGGAATGTTCATTCCTACCAAATACCTTGGGTGATTTGTGCTGCAGAGGTCCAGGATCTGCACTTGAGAGAGCTCTACCCTATAGCTTTTGAGTGCTGATTAAGCCCTTGAAGAGGTCTTGGATACTTGTTTCTCAGGTCAAGTGACACTGCTTTCACAGTGTAGAACAGAGTGGCAGTGGCTCTCCTCCCATCGCCCTAGCCCAACACAAGCCGGGGTTTTGAGCAATAAGAACTCAAGCCAAATTCCTTCTGAGGAGACAGGCAGCCATCTTCACATCTCCTGTGGTCTAAACCACTAGGAGCCAGCTTTCAGCAAGTCCCATACATCTGATAAAAAGCTTGCAAAGAGGAGAAAGAGAGGAGGTGTCTTTGCTATATCTCACAGTTCAAAGAACACTTACTAATGTGCAGGGAGCTTTGGAGTTGTGTGTATATGTGTGTTTTTAAGATTGATTTATTTTAGCGCACGAGCAGGAGGGGCAGAGGGAGAGAGAATCTCAAGCAGACTTCATGCTGAGCTCAGGGCCCGATGTGGGGCTTGGTCTCATGACCCTGAGATCACAACCTGAGCCAAAACCAAGAGTTGGGCACCTAACACGACTGTGCCACCCAGGCACCCCTGGAGAAGTTTTTTACATGCTCTTGGGACCAGGAACAAGCAGTATTTTGGATTTAGAATCTAGACTCTCACTGGTGGAGAGTTTATATTCTTCAAGAATATGGCCATCTCTCTTCGTTAAACCGTTGTCTAGGCTCTACTATTCCAGTGGGAGAGCCAAGCAAGGAGCACATCTTGACTAATTTTGTTAGTCTTAGTACATAAATATTGAATAAATGTTAGTTGAAAAAAATAAAGCCAGTGGGCGTCTGGGTGACTCGGTTGGGAGTCCCAACTTGTGATTTCGGTTCAGGTCATGATCCCAGGGTTATGGGAGTGAGCCCTGCATCCGGGCTTCACGCTCAGCTGGGAGTCAGCCTGGGATTCTCTCTCTCCCTCTGCCCCTCCCCCATATTGTATGCACGCTCTTTCTCTCTCATAATCTTAAAAAAAAAAAAGACAGTATTAAAGTGTATACAAGGTCCAATGTGTTCCTAGATCCTTTAGCCAGAGATGTGACGAAGTGCCTTATTTTCCAGTTAGTAAGGCTCTGTTACCAGAGGTTGCAGGGCAGAAAGTCATAAATCATTTTTGATGAGTTTCCCCCCCTTTCATTTAAACTTGCAATCTCCTTCCTTAATAACAGGAGCAATTAATAGGATTCCATACTATCAAGGCCTTGGAGATGAGCCTGTAACAGCCTTGTGACAAGGCAAGAGCTTAGAACAAGAACTGGACTCAAATGAAGCCAATGCTGCTTTAACCTACCTGTGCGATTTCATGACCGGCACAGCCTCCTCTGTCACGTTCATTCAGCAAACCCTGAATGTCTTATGGCTGGCTGATGGGTGCTCTGAGGATTAAAAATGAGTACACCCTTACCCCTTATACCAACTGAGAAGTTGTTAAGAATTTATGGAACTGCATGTTTACAGTATCTGCTTTTCTGTAATGTATTCTACTTCAAGTAAGTTTAATGAAATGTTTTAAATGAATGAATATAACATTCACGTCTTCAAGGATGTGAATAGCTCAGGCCCTGTATATACATAACTATAGTATCTCAGGAAGCTATACACAGGCAAGTCTGCTCAGATCTTCTTCCCACCCCCCCACCCCCACCCCAGTTTTAGGAAGGCAACAAAGAAATAACTGCACTCAAAACCCAGAGGCCATGGTCTGGTCCCATGATCTTTTGCCACATGATACAGCCCCTCGGAGAATCACTGGGAGGTTCAAGCTAGGTGTAAACTGAATAACTGTGAATTACCAAACACCCCCACAACAGAACGGACGATGTCTGCTTGTTAACCCACTAGCCCGGGTACCTAGAACAGACTGGTCCCTAGCAGGCTCTCAAACTTGAGTAGTTGAAAGGCAGATTCAGAACCTTTACTTGTTTTCTAGATCGGAGTCAGCTTTCCCCTGAGGCAGGAAGATAACAGCTATCCAATTTCCTTTTCAGTCCAAGGATTTCCTGTTAACCACCTTTGTTCAAAGCTATACACATTACTGTGCACATTTCTGCCTCTATGTATTAAGCACCTTCCCTGTGCCAGGCAGTATTTTGAAATTAAATTCAGTCTAATTTTCACAGCAGTCCTAGGAGGGAGGTGTCGCGTCTTTATAAAGTGATGCGCAGGCTGGAGGCACTAAAAGTGCTGGAGGTGGGATTCACTCAGGTCTGCGACTTCCAAATCCAATGCTTTTGCTACTTTGTAACAGTATTTAGAATGCAAGATGATGCAGCTGAAACCATGGTCCATCTTAAGACAGAAATCTCACAAGGGGCACCTGGGTGGCCCAGTTGGTTAAGTGTCTCTTGCTTTTGGCTCAGGTCATGATCTCTGGGTTGTGAGATCAAGCCCTGTGTTGGGCTCTGCGCTCAGCAGGGAGTCTGCTTGAGATTCTCTCTCCCTCTCTCCCTCTGCCCCCCCCAAATAAATAAATCATTTTTTTTTCTCTCTCACAAATACACACCACACATACATTCCCTGTACGATGATATATAATCACCCAGCCTTAGGAAAAACAGTATGACTGCCGGCAAGTAAATGCATTTTATTCTCGTTTTATTGAGATTTTTCCACAGCTGCCATTTGGTTTGTATAGCAAAATTTTTAAAAAGTAACTTTTTCCCCATTTTTGATATTTTTATGAAAATCATTTTCTTCGATTTTAAAGCCCTGCCCCTCCCCCAAAGACATATTAATAACTACCACATAATGTGTACTTAGAGGAGAGAAAAGGAACAAAAACAGCTCTTAAACACTTGTGAAACAGGGATCAAAGGCGAAAGTCAAGACGTAGGCCCGCTGGAGGTGCGAAGCTGCTGCGGGGCACCCATCCGCACTCTGCTATCCACACCAGCGAACGGGTAAGCCACGCACAGACCCCCGGGGGCTTCTCGTTCCTCAGGCTGCACTCCTTTTCTCCTCTCGACCGCCTCTGCTGGCTGTCGTTCGCTCCAGATCCATCCAACAAAGGCAGCACAATCTTTAATACACATTCAGCTTTGTAACGGAGACAATACTGTATTCAAAGTTCGGCGATTCCCCTCCATCCAGTTCGGGAGGATAAAATATCCAACAGAGTACAGATGGTTTTGCTTTTGTGTCCACTCAAAACACATTCATTAAATTATCAGATGCTTCAAAAGTCCTGATGTGTAGACAGCACAAAAGTTCCTTATAAAAAAGTTGCAAAGTTATAAAAATTTCTGCAGCAGTTTAGGCTCCTCGTGTGGAGGTCCTGATGGCAAAGCTGGTTCTGATAAGCAGTTCACGTGCTACGCGCAGCAGCTTGCCCAGGAGTCCTGTGCTCCGAGGGTTCTATTTAGACCACAGGAGGCTGAAATCTAAGTTTACAAGATTCCCTGCTGACAAAATGTGGCATATCCATCAATGGAATACTACTGGGTGCTCTAAAAGAACAAACTACCAACACAAGTTAGGCCTCATGGATGAAACTCAAAAATATGCTAAGGGAAAAAGCTAGCTACAAGAGACCACAGTTTGTAGGATTCCATTGATATGATGCCCAGAAAAGGCAAATTTGTAGAGACAGAAAGATAAGTGGTTGCCCAGAGCTGGGAACAGGATTATCATGTAAATGGACACGAAGGATCTCATGGGGTGGGATGGAAAACGCCTAAAACTGAGTATGGTTATGGCCTCACCATTCAGGAAACTTACTAAAATAACTGAAATGTACACTTGAAATGGGTGAATTTTATATGTAAAATATGCCTCAATAAAGTTGTTTAAAAAAAAAAATCCCTGCATTAAACATTTCTGAAGGCTCAATCAATAGGGCAGGATTATCACTTACTGTCGAGTTACACAGGAAAACACTGTACTATTTTCTAGTAAATAGCTTAGAGTTTCCCAATGCCCACCAGAACTGGGTCAGTCCTCCTGTTTTCTCCACTCATTTCCCAAACGAATGCATCATGTCCCGGGAGAGGGGCTGGAATACACAGTCTTCCCCAGTAGGTGGCCATCCCCAAATCTTGGTCAAATTTATGAGGTATGTGCTCGTCCCCATACCTAAACGTCACCTAAACCAAGAACCATTATTAACCTTGATGCTGGGACCCTTATCGAAGAACACCTGTCCTCTCTGATCACATCAGGGTCGATTCTGGGGCACCTGATGTTTCTACACGGGGTCTGCAGCCGCACTAACGAGAGGATTCAGTCCACGGTTTCCTTTAGCGCCTTCACACAACTTTCCTCTCTGACGTATAATTGCCAGAGTATTGTAATGGACCTCTTTACTCCCTAGCCTCTCCAAAATCAAGACAAAACTGACACTAGGACAATACACAATCTAAAAAATCCTGCTTAGTAGTTTACTAAAAGCATTTTTTTAAAGCCATAGTTAGCATTATAACCTTAGAGACTCCAGCTGTTTTGACTTTGAAAACTAAAGGTGCTGCAAAAGTCCAGCCCCTGCCTTACAATCTGTTTTGGTTTGACCATACTCGACCCCAGGAGTCTGCTGCCGCAGTCGGAACACGCAGAGCCCCACGGCTGCAGGTGCTCAGGCCTGCGCGGTAGCTGTCAAGTTCTCTGCTGTCGTTCAAAGACCTGGAGAAACTGAAAAGGCATTTCCTTGACTTGTTTTTTTTTCTTGAAGAGCCAAGAGATAAAATAATTTTCACCTCGGAGTTTTAGAGTCCAACAATCACAAAACTCAGAAACCAGTCACGGATGAGCTCACACCGGGCCCAGCCAGAACTGGCACTCGCTGCAAACACACACTCCATCACTGCTCTACACATTCTCAAGCTTCCAGCTGCCGATGGAACAAGTTTCAACAGAGTTAGTGGCTCAAATTCAACGTCAAAATACCAACTTATAAATACCTGCCTCGCCGGTCAAGGTGCAGGCGGGCATGCGCCCAGATCGGTTCCTACGAGGAAAGGAAAGTGGGGAAAAGACGGAGAAAAGAGCTGGGCTACGGAGAGAAACTGCAGCACAAGCCGACTCGCTAAGAACAGGGTCGTGCTGCTAGCCGCTTCCTGCTCCGGGAGTCCGCAGACTCTCGTGTCTGAATGGGACTGGAAAGTCCAGCCCTCAGGTTCCACTGCTCATCTGGCAGGAAGCTCTCTTACTCCCGACCAAATCTGCCTTGTGAAACGGTGCTGAAGTCCGACATCCAAAACGGAACCCCACAGCAGACAGACAAGCCCTTTGCACTGCTCCCAACATCTCAGCCATCCTGGTCAGGACAGCAAGCTTCTTCAGGATGAAGAAACGGCTCCATCCGGATCCCTACAGGACTTTCCAGACTGGGAGCCACACTAGAATCCATTGTTTCTTTCTGAGGGAGAAGCCCACGCTCTAGAAAATGGCTCTTTCTGCAGTCTCAATATATTGCCGGCAGCCTTCAGGACTCTGCGCTTGGACAAGGTAATGGAGACTGAAGGAGGAAACGGAGCCCTGGGGCACACAGACCTCTCTTTTCCTGCACTTCCAAGGCCCTCTCCCTATTAGAGGCAACGACCCCAGTTGAAAGCTGAAGCTGCAATAAAGAGGGTTCTTTATTCACAGCCGTCCCTGGAAACGAGTTAAGTGTTCCATTCTCTTGAGGTAGAGGCTTTGGGCCTTTGGGTATTAATGTGCACGCCTGGCAATACAAGCTCCTTACGCTACTCTCCTGACACGTGACCTAACGGGGAAGGCCATTCTTTAAATGATGCCATCCTATAGACTCAAATGAGGAAAAGATGTGGGTTCGTATTTTAAATCTGACATTAGCCTGTTGCTGTTCAGAAAGTCAACAAGGGGAGCACCTAAGAAAAGGTAGAAATTACTAAGCTTTCTAGACAACGGTCCTTTCCTTCCAACCTCTGTCCCATATCCACATACTGAATTTACACAGACTTTATTTCATTACGTGGCCTTTTCCTGATAGGCCTGTCACACAACACAGTAGCAGTCATACAGAAGCCGCTGTGTCCCCCTCAGGCCTCTGCAAGTCCTCATCCTAGGAGGATGGCCGGGACTACACACGTTCTCCTTTAGACCTGACTCTGCCACCTACATCTTTATCACACAAAGGCGCTTCTGGTGCCCAGTTTAATCCCTTATGAGTATCAACAAAAAAACCCCTGTGATTTATAGTCAGGAAAAACAAAAGGAATATACCCAAAGAGCCCAACCTAGAAAACTCGTAAAGCTGGGTATGTGGGAACAGCAAAATTTTATATGCTGAAACTATCCCGCTGGGTCACATGGTCACATGGGTCAAGCAAGACTCACTCTCCCAGGCTTTTTTTTTTTTTTTTGAGTTCTTTTGCATAAATCTGTAAGGTGGGGAGAAGCATCCAAATTGTGAGCTGAGCTTCTCGCTGGTGTCCTGAAAAATATGTTTATGTGAGAAAAATTATTGGGAATAATTTACTAAGGGAAGATACCAGGAGGACCAAGTCTTCATGGGGCTGGCAAAAAATTGCCAAAATACTCTTAAGACACAATTAACAGGATTCAAGTTTGACTACTCCAGACTGAAGCTGAGGGCCAGCACAGCATACCTCTCCTTCCCCTCTGGTAACAATATCTCTTCTTACCAACAGTAGGGTTGGGGTGGAAAGGAGATAGGGGACTAGATGCCATGAGGGACAAAGTGACAAACCCACCCTAGAGCTCTTTTACCTCGTAAATAATGAAAAATGAGTTTGATGGTAGCTGTAAGCAGAGACTTAAGAAAAGAGCAGCAGTGACTGAGTGACCCAAATGACAATCACTGGCACAGTCCTCCCCTGCTGGTTTACAACCTTCATTAACCATCAGAAGAATTACCATAAACCAGTCCTGAAGTCTGTGTTTTCTTGAATGGGGTTCCAGGCAAGGACACGTGGGCTTGGCGGGCCATGGTAATCTGCTTCATCACAGGAAAGCCCCGAGGGGTCAGGGGAGCTGGGCTGTGAACCCTGATTTGCAACACCTCCTTCTTCCATTCGTCCCTCTTGTCATCCAGCTTAACAGACTCGATAAATAGTTCTCCAAGTGTTCACTGCCCTTGGTAAGTGTACAGTAGGGTGAGAAGGGCATTCTTAAACACCCAGATTTTCTTGGTCAGCTTATTTTGTTTAAACACACACAGCAGAACATTCCTGATGAAGGGGAAAAAAGACTGCAATTTCCTTAACTCAAAAAACTAATAATAATAATAATAATAATAATAATAATAATAATAATAATAGGAAACTGCTCCAAACCAAAGTCAGTAGAACAAAAGAGAAATACTCAGAGACTCAGAGGCTTGTAGAGTAAGACTGAGCTCATTAGTTACTCCAGTCACAGTGTCAAGTTAAACCACTATCCCCTTCCCCACTGTGCACCCCTAGCCCGCCCCACCCCCTTCTTCAGCTCCGCCTCTTTGTGCAGCACTGTCCCCAGGTGTGGGGACATACAAGTTCTCCTCAAAGCTTTCTGTCAGCTCAGTACTTCACTCCTGGAATAAATTCCTTGGCATCCGGGTTCAGATTACTTTTGCTCTGAAATAAGAACCAAGAGATAATAAATCCCACTTTAAAAGTTGTTTTCTCCCTGCTTCCACTATTACCAGTACCTTCCTCTCAGCCACCAAGAAGGAAAAAAGCTCCAGCTGCTATTGCTGGGCTGCTCTCAATGGCTCCTGACATACTAAGCCTTGGCCAACCTCATTTTCTCCTCCTGCTTTGGACTCCTGTTCTCTTCATGATGCTTTCATTAGAGACTTGCAAGTTTGACTGCAAAAATAATTTTTCAGTTCACTGAGTACCTTAACTCGATGAAAATCCGAGTATTCCACCAAAGCGGTTTGGTGACCACCATCCCTTTATTTTCCACCTCGCTGTAGTCTCTTTGGTTATCTACCCTCTTGTGAACGTCCAAAACCTGAGCAAACCGCAGGGCACAGTCATTTGGAACATGAGTTCTGTGAGAACTAAGTCACTCACAGAGTTCTGACTGTAAGTAAACACGAAAGGCAGGAAATTGGTTTATCCAGTCTTTTAACTTTAAGTGGAAAATGGCCTCTTAGGAGTATGTTCCTTCCAAAACTGCATCATTCAAAACTATAAATACAGATTTGAGGAATAGTAAAAGGAAAGAACAACAGCAAGTGATCATTTGAAACCAAACCTCTTCTGCGTTCAAATTCTTATCCCTAATCCCAGTTCTACTCTGAAAGGCCCCCTGGGGGAAATGAAAGCCAGAGATGCGGCCACAAGAATGTTTTCACGATGCTGTGTGCAACGTGTCTCCAAAGCACCCTCTTATCAAAGCCCATGGGATGATGGGTGAAGAGACAGGGGCCAGAGGCTTGCCCAAGGTGGCAGGGCCAGAAAAAAAGTCTGTCACTCCAAATCCCTCATTCTTTTCACTATGTCTCCTGTGCAACTACGTACGGCTCTTACCAAAATATCTTCAGACTCGTGACCACCGCTGACGGACAGTCCATTTAACTGCTGCTGCAACTGTCCCATGGCCTGAGGCAGGTCCCGGGAGGGGATGAACCAGTCCTGGTCTTCTTCATCCAGCATCTCCTGGAAGCAGCGGTCTAAGAAGTCTTGCTCCTGCAGCTCCTCCTCCACCTAGCAAGCCAAGGTGAGGAGCTCACACTTACCGTCCCAGTACGACTCACCCCTCCCAGTTTTCTACCTCTCTCTTTTGGAGGGTATCAGTCAGCAGTTGAGAACCATCTTGTCTACTAAGAATTAAGACGCTTCGGATGACTGGCTAGAGAAAATACAAGTTTTAGTTTTTTCAACCAAATTCCATCAACAATAAGACTGAGGAAACAGTTATTCAGAAGAGCAGAAAGTCCAGGCCTTCACATCTCTTCCGACATCTCTGCGTGACACAGACATGTTCCATCCATCCAGATGGCACTTACAGAAAATCATTTTAAAGCTTGAGACTCTTTTCTCAGTCTTGTTAAGCAACTCTTCTTAAATTTCCCATTTTACAAGTATGAAAAAGGTACAGGAATTACATAACTAGACCACTACCTGGATAGTGGAGATTAAATCAAAACCAACTCTCAGCTTCTGGCCCTCTTTTCTGGTAATGAGGCCCCTAAAGGAGAAAAATACTTTCAGAACCTTAGAAAGATATAAAGAACACTTTTTGGCAAACCAATAGAAAATGATGTCATCAATGTAGGTATCCTTTCAAAACAAGGAAAAATAGGAATATTTAAACAATTTTGTATTTCTTAAAGATGGCCCTAAACTAACGCACTATGTATCTAGGATATTTTACACCTCTTTGCAGACATCATTAACTCTTAGTAAAGAGAACGGTCCAGTCTGCAGATTAAGTGTGGTTTTAACCGGCCCTGGGCCTCACATTTGGCCATCCCTTCCCTGCGGGCTAGTGGCGACCGATTCATAGCTTACTAGCACCACCATCGAGGGGAAGTCAAGCAAAAATAATCACCCAAACTAGCTCATACACTTATTCATGAATTCAAAAGTCACCAGCAGCACAAGACGTAAAAATAGTCTTCAACATTACAATTAGCCACACCGATCTCAAGTAAATTAGATAGTTACGAAGTACTTAAAGTAACAACCACCACAAAATATTTCCAAGCCGTAAGATTTAACATGACTGCTCAAGATCTGCCTTGCCTCTACCCGAGAGCATGACAGTGTGCTCCTCCTTAGTAAATCTACCCTCATTCACAGGTACACAGAAATGGTTACCCGGGTACAGGGATGTGACTGCAAGCATGATCTATGTGCTAGTCCCACAAATCATGACACAGTGAGCTGACTGGGGGGAGGGGGGACTGCCGGCTGCCCCACTAAACTTGTTTCCTTGTTCCCAGAGCACCAGGCTGTTCAGTTAAAACCGCATTTCCTGTCTCCCATGCTGGCGATGGCCACGTAACTATTCATCATGTAATGTCTTCCCGAAGGGATGTGAACACTTTGGCATCACTTGGTCAAAAGGAGTCCCTTCCTTGGCTTTTACCTCTCCCCCTTTCCCAGTGGCTGGACTTCCAGTTATCCTTCAGCTACTCAGCTGATCAATGCCCTGGCCGGGCTGGAACAACACCATCGGAGAAGCGTATGGTCGCAGAATCACTGTCTACCTAGAATGCCTACCTTGAGCTATTAATGTCACGGGGATACAAGACAATGGATTATTGCTGAGTCTTTGTTCAAAAGGTCTAGCCTTTCCCCACCTAACACACTTCTCCATCTCAGACGTACGTTCTGCCAGTGCCTGCGTCCCCACGTGGGGAGCATGCCAGGCTGGCCCGTCTGCACACAGCTGCTGTTTATACCCTTGAAGTCTATACCACATCGCCATGGCATGAGATCCTCTTGCAATCAATGTGTGGCGAAGTGTCAGTACCTTCCTCCGAAGTACCCTACTCTGGTGTCTTACCAGCTGAAGAGGCTTCTTGGGTGAGCCCAGACCAGGCCTCCATGCATTTTTGAATTATTCTCAAGCTGATAAACCCATTTCTTTTGTTATAGATGGATGGTAAAATATTATAGCTGTTGAGTTACACGCATCTTAGCCTTCCACTTCTTTTTTTACCTGTCTGTTGAAATCTTCTTCGTTCTCCATCCACATGTACTCTGCAAATGGGTTTTCCTTCTCATCGTGCCCATTTAATCCCTGATCTTCCTTGGATTTTACATTAGGTGATGTATTTGCTACACTGGGTCCATTCATTATGACAGAACCTAAACAGAAGCAAAAGAAAGGATCAAGGGAATGAAAACCTAGAACAACCAGATTCTTCCAGAAGCTTCTAAAGTTCTAAGTCAAAGTTATTACCTATAGATGAACAGAAACTATTAGTCTGTGACTGTTAGAAAACTAACCATATTCTGCAGTTATCAACTATACAGATGTAGAATTCTTAAAGAGTTAAAAGAAAAAAAATGTCTAGGCTCAGTTAGTCTTTCTAGGCAAGTGGGAGGGGGAGATCTTTTCAAGTCCATTTTTTGCAGGTTCTAGAACCTAATCAAGGTCACACAGCTTCCTTAATGTTTAAATAGGTAGAGGAAATGCGTTTTTTGTTTTTTTTTTTTAAGATTTTATTTATTTGACAGAGAGACACAGTGAGAGAGGGAACACAAGCAGGGGGAGTGGGAGAGGGAGAAGAGGCTTCCCACTGAGCAGGGAGCCCAACATGGGACTGGATCCCAGGACGCTGAGATCATGACCTGAGCCGAAGGCAGATGCTTAACCATCTGAGCCACCCAGGTGCCCTGAGAAAATGCATTCTTAATGAACACTGTGAATGACTATGCCTTATTCTGATTCTCAGGCTGTTTTTCTATAAAACATATTTCAAAAAATAATACATGCTCATTGTATTGATAAACAAAAAGGAGAAAATTAAGGTTACCAGAGTTAACCAACTATCCAGAGTTAAAAACTGTTAACAAGGTAGTGCATATAACCTTTCTGACTTCCCCTAGGTGTATGCAGACACATAGACACACACACACATCCCCCAAGCATCCATCCTTAGAGTAACAGCATGATGCTCTATCATTTGCCTTTTCTCATTTCTGTGTTAATATTACCAAACTGTCTTTTGGGGTATTTCCAATGTTTCCATGTTATAAAGATCAGATGAACTTCTTGTGTTCATCTTTTTCAATGTTTTCCTTAGGATAACTCCTAGAAACTGAACTGCTATATTGGAAACTATGTTTGCTTTTTTTAAGGCTCTTGATTTATTGCCACACTGCCATGAGAATTTAAATTCCCACCAGTAAGATATCAGTGCCTATTCCTCTGCACTGAGTATTATTATTTTTTAAGCCACTGCCAATCTCTTAAGAGAAAAATTGTCATTTATGGTTTACATTTACATTTCTGTGATTTTTTACTGAGACTGAATATTGTGAGATATACTTACCGGTCACCTGAGTTCTTATTTTGTCATTTTTCTGCTCAAGTATTTTCACCATTTTTCTATCAGGGTATGTATCTTTTATCTGCTATAAGGACTTTTATTATATTTGTCATAATTTTTATTTTTCATTAAAGAATTTATAAATTAAAAATACTATATTTGTTTGTTTGCTTAATTTTTTGGTGGCAGTTTTTGCTGGCCTTAATTTTTGTCTACATCTTGTGTGAGTGTTTGCCTGTCTATGGCTTTTTAAAGTACATACATATTTTTTTAATTGCTTACACTTGGGCTTCCAAATCCACACTGATGTGTTTGCTGTCATCTGGAATGTGTCTTTTTTCTGTTCTTTACTTAAATCTTAACCATTCTTCAGAAATCATTGTAGTCTTTACTCATTGCTTCCCTCCTCTACCTTCCTGTACCTTGTGAGCTCGGAGTTCATACTACTTAACTATTCTCTTTCATATACATAATTTTTCTCTTTCCAATTAGATTCTCAATTTGTGAAAATCAAGATGGAGGTTTATAATCTCAATCTCAAATCTATCTCCTCCCCCATCCTCCTTGAGGCATCTTTAAGTTTTCTTTCTTTTTTTTTTTTTTAAAGATTTATTTATTTATTTGAGAGAGCGAGAATGAGAGAGAGAGAGTACATGAGAGGGGGGAGGGTTAGAGGGAGAAGCAGGCTCCTCGCTGAGCAGGGAGCCCGATGCGGGACTCGATCCAGGGACTCCAGGATCATGACCTGAGCCGAAGGCAGTTGCTTAACCAACTGAGTCACCCAGGCGCCCCTCTTTAAGTTTTCTTTAAAAATTTTTTTCCTCACTCATTTCCATCGTGGCAACATTCATGAAAAAGTCTTTCTCTGCTTCTGGGTACACTAAAAAATTATTGCTTACTCCCCTTTAAAGTTCTTGCAATTTTCTAACCTGTTATGAACATTAGAAAATCTAATCTTCTTAAAAGACAAGGGAGAATTGTGATGAGTAAAAAATTAGATGAAAAATCAACTCATTGATATTTCAAAAAGAATTTCATTTATGGCAGAAACCATTTAATTCACTGCTGTTTTAAGTAGGGCACCTAGTATAAAACATATTGGTTTAACACATTTTAAATAGAGACAAAAGAAATCAATGATTATTCCAAACACTGCTTATAATAATAATTCTATAAGCCTAAAGAAGGTAGGAAACCAGTTCTTTAATTTTACCACCTCCATTTGCAACATAACAATGACAGAAGCAAGTCTGCTCTAACTGCCAGGGCAACTCCATGACTAAGTAGGGTATCCCTAAGCACAGAGACTCTTCAAGGACCTGACCCTTGCTGGGTAGCAGGTTAAACAGTATTATATTTCCAAAGACTCATTTGGCAATTGGTTACAACCAGCACAGTGATTTCTCCCCATCAGTATGGAAATCACCCAGAGAGAACCAGCATTCAGTTTTCTAAAATATCTGCCTTTGCCTAAAAAATAGATCCTAAGTGCACATGACCGTAAGGAAAAAGAGAAGACAGATAAACAAAGAATAGAATAACCCATCTAACTCCAGAGTGAGGTGGAGCGCAGAGAGCAAACCGCAGGATGCTGTGGTTCATGAGAAAGGGAACGGAAATGTACCATAATCCCAAATTGGGGATGTTACCCAACTTAATGCAAACACTTTGGAGAAGCTGAAAACACTGTGATATGGGACAGTTAATACTAGGAAAGTGGTTCTCAGGAGGCTATACAGTGTTGATTTGTAGTCTATACCATTCTGTGTTTTCCACACAATTTTCCACACAATTGGAAAGCTTAGGTTTCCCTAAATAGAAGCAATCCAACAACTTATTTTGTATAATGTTTAACAATTTATTTTTTAAAATATTTTATTTATTTACTTGTCAAAGACAGAGAGAGAGAGAGCACAAGCAGGGGGAGCAGCAAGTAGAGGGAGAAGCAGACTCCCTGATGAGCAAGAAGCCTGATGTGGGGCTCAATCCCAGGACCATGGGAGTATGACCTGAGCCAAAGGCAGACGCTTAACTGACTGAGCCACCCAGGTGTCCCTAATGTTTTAACAATTTATAAAGTACTTTCATATCTATGCTCTGACTTCAGGCACATAATCTGTCCAACTTCATTCTAAAACAAAACAAAACAAAACAAAACAAAAACATCCAGATAGTGCTATACGTAAGACCAAAGAAGGTACCAGATTCAAGGGTTAAGCAACTTGAGTTGCTGGGTTAGCTCAAGAATAACACTGGTTTGTGGGCCTACTGGGTGACAATGCACTGGTGCTTAATGTGCCCCTAGACTTTAGTAGTGGAGTGGGAAGGGGGAGATTTTGCTGGATACTGGTAAATCCTAGGTAAGGCATTTGAGGAATGCCTTCCAACTCGGGGAAGACACCAGGTAAGACAGGACCACTGCCCATAACTTCCCTGACTTTCCTGCCTCCAGAGTTTCATGTAACATTCTCTTCCTGTTCCCAGCTCCTCTCTAGTTCACCATCCACTATGCTTGCCCTCTAAGTATCCAGTATTTTCCTAACTATCCTATTTTGTCCTTTGATGTTCATTATTTCACTTGATCCTCACCCACATCAAGGTACATTATGTGTCATCCTAGTGTAGTGGGGACAAAGAAAATACCCCCAAAGCTTCCAGAGATGGGGGAAATGCTTGGGTACATAAGTAGGATCACAAATCAGAATGGCTGCCATGTTGTCAGCTATGTTATGGTAGAGAGGCCCATGTGACAAGGAATTGAATCCTGCTAACAACCATGTGAGTGAGCTTAGTTCATCTTTCCCCAGTCAAGGCTTCAGATGAGACAGCCATCCCAAGTGATAACTTGACTGTAACTTCATAAGAGACTGTGAAGTAGAAGCATACCCAGCTAAGCTGCTCCCAGATTCCTGACCCACAGAAACTGTGAGATAATAAATGTTTGCTGTTTTAACCTGCTAAACTTTGCAGTAAGTTGTCACATGGCAATAGATAATACAGGTATTCAATAAACAATGACAACTAGTTCTGCCATACAAACCATCAGTTGCCACATCTTTCCTCTTATCTATCTAGAGAACAGGCATGCAGTTTGAAGTAGGTCACGGCTTGAGAAGTTCTTTAAGAATTAAACCTCAACAGTAGATAAAAAGAGTTTATGTCTGGCCTGCCTCTATATTGCATTATGAAATCTGAGAACTATTTGAAACTTATTCCCCCTCTACCTCATTTTCTCTTATACACATGCAAACATCCTGAAAATGGAAAATAAGAGTTGTCATTTTGGATTAAGATGGGAAAGCACATAGCCAGCACAGAGTCAAAATAGGGGTGCTAAGGTCCGCTAGGCATTTGATTTAGCACTTTACCATGGTCAAGGGTTCATGTCTAAAATATTGGGCTTGAAATAGGGCCCTCAGTTCCCAACCATAAAGAACTTCAGGACTTTTAAAGTGCCTAGGACATTTCTACAATGCTTCATCAGTTCAACACTTTGAACAACCACAACTTTCAGATCCAATGCGCTCATACCAGTAACTAGCTGTTCTTTGAACCTGAGGTTTTTTCAGAAGCTATAAACCTGGATTGTGCCCATGATAACAGCTTGACTCTGAAGAATACTTGGGACTTTTGGCTGAATTATATGGAAAAAGTCTATTGAGCAATTGCTATAAAAACTAGTCTCTACTATTCTGTCTCCTACAGTTTTGTGAACTTCTTTCAGTCTGGTTAATACCATTTTTAAGTTAAATATTGTGAATAGCAGTTTAAATGTTATTTTAGTTCAAATATGTGGCACTAGATTTGGGTTTGGTCCATTCTCAATTATGTCTTAGCAACTTAGGTCATTAGATGCACTTACTCATTAATATCGGGTGCCTATTTACCCTAGACACTGTGCTTGACTTGTGCTTTGACAGGGTATACAGTCCTTGCCCTGGTGGTATTTACATTCTGTCAGGAGAGAGACAAACAAATTAAGGATAATTATGATCCATGTTATAAAAGGCAAAGTAGAACTAGAAAACAATGGGGACAGTGGGAGGGACCTAATCAAGTCTAAGAGTGAGGGATGGTTAGGAAAGGTTTCCCTGAGCAAACAACACTTTCTTTGATACCTGAAGAATATAAGTTAACTAGCAATAGGGAAAAGAGGGTGTATGGGCCAAGTGTAAGAGCCCCAAGATGGGCCACTTTGGCATAAAGATTATTTTGAGATAAAAGCAGCTGAAACCCAGCAGATTCAGGAAAAGCTCTTTACCTCCCCCTCAATTGCCTAAATTTACATTGGAAAGAAGAGCCTGTACCAGGAAGAGAGCTACTAACAAAGATTCCTCTTTACCTAAGAAATTTATTTGTATAACAGGGCAACCTTTGTTTCCAAAACATCTCCTCTCATTATCCTGCTAAAGGCCTTCCTCCCCTTTGCATCCTCAGACTACTACCCCTCTCCTTAACACAGGATGTCATGTAAGCTTCAAGTCACCCATCTTTGGAAATTATGTCTGTGTGGATTCCATTACATATGAAACTAAATTTGATTGCACCTGTTGCATCATGTGAATTTAATTCTTAGTTCAGCCAGAAGAACCTTGGACCAAGGAAAATTTCTTCCTTCCCAATGAGGGAAACACATGTGCATAGATTCAGAGGCAGGAAGGAACTCTCAGGAAATATAAGAAGGTAGGGATGCATATAATTGGAGGGTCAAAGGAGAATGGCTAGGAAGAGAGATGAAGTTACAGAGACAGATGGGGCCAGATCATGCAGAACATTAGAGGCTACGTGAAAGATTTGAAATTTTATCCTAAAAGCAATGAAAGCCTTCAAAAAGGGTGTCCAGCAGCACAGTGATATGATTCAATTTATATTTTGAAATTACTCCAGCTGCCATATAGGAAATGGACTGGAGAGACTGACAGTGGATAATGGGAGCTAATGCACTAATCCAGATGGAAAAATGGTGGCTGCTTAAGACTAAGGTAATGGCAGTAAGAAGAGAGTAGGCAGATTCTGAAACTATTTTAGGTTGTTTTTGGTGATGGACGTGGGGAGATAAGAGTGAGGGAAATATCAAGGATAACTTTGGAACAAGCAACTAGGTGGATGGTAATGTCATTCACTGAACTAAGGAATTCTGTGGGAAGGGCAAACTTTTCTTGGGTGGTGATGAGGAGTGGGGGTAAAAGGGGTGATGTGTTCTATTTTGGATATGTTAAATTTGTGAAGCCACTGAAACACTCAAATGACTATGTTAAGTAGGTTATCTATATGCATCAAGAATAGGAAAGGTCTGGCTAAATAAAGCAATTTGGAGTGGTCGTTTATATAAATGGTCATAGAAATCATGGGGCTAGAAGATATTACCAAGAGAGAAAGGACAAAGTGAGATGAGAAGAGGATCCAAGATCTGATACATGTGAACATTTTCAAAAGTCAGGTAGAGAAGGAGGAGAATACAGAAAAGGAAAGTGAGAAGACGCCATAGAGTCAAGAAGGAAACCAGAAAAAGAGTATGGCATCACAGAAATCAAGGGAAGATAGAACTCCATATAGTGAGTTGAATGGTAGCCCCCCAAAAGATGTCCACATCCTTATCCCTAGAACCTGTGAGGCCACCTTATTTGAAATAGGGTCTTTGCAGGGTGCCTGGGTGGCTCAGTCGTTAAGCGTCTGCCTTCAGCTTGGGTCACGATCCCAGGGTCCTGGGATCGAGCCCCGCATCAGGCTCCCTGCCCAGAGGGGAGCCTGCTTCTCCCCCTCTCACTCCCCCTGCTTGTGTTCCCTCTCTCGTTGTGTCTCTGTCTGTCAAATAAATAAATGAAATCTTTAAAAAAAAAAAAAAAAGAAATAGGGTCTTTGCAGATGTGACTAAATTAAGAACACTGAGACAAGAAGATCATCCTGGATTATCCCAGTAGGCCCTAAATCTAACGACAAGTGTCCTTATAGAAGAAAAGCAGAGAAGAGAAGGAGGCAATATGACCATGGAGGTGGAGATTGGAGTGATGTGGTCACAAGTTAAGGAATGCCTACAGCCACCAGAAGCTAAAGAGGCAAAGAACAGATTTTCCCTCTCCTAAAGCCTCCAGAAGGAGTACAGTCTGGATGACACCTTGATTTTTTACTTCTGACCTCCAGAACTGCAAGAGAATACATTTATGTTGGTTTAAACTACCAGTTTGTGGTAATTTGTTACAACAACCACAGGAAACTAATAAATCCAGTAAGGTAGGTGTGTTGAAGGCTTCTGAAAGGTCAAGAGGAAGGCCGAGGAATATCCACAGAATTTAGGACCATAGAGGTCTCTGATGACCTTAATGAGAGCAGTCTCCATGAAGAGAAATGAGGAAGAAAGCCAAATGGAGGGTGTGTGAGTTGTATGTGACAGGAAGTATTAGATAACTCCTTCAAGGAGTCTAGCTGCCAAGGAAAGGGACAGAAATGGACAGAAACTAGAGGGGTGAGAGGTCCCTGGAAACTTTTTTTTTTTTTTAATTTTATTTATTTGACAGAGAGAGAGAGAGACAACGAGCGAGGAAATACAAGCGGGGGAATGGGAGAGGGAGAAGTAGGCTTCCCGCGGAGCAGGGAGCCCGATGTGGGGTTTGATCTCAGGACCCTGGGGTCATGACCTGAGCCCAAGGCAGACGCTTGATGACTGAGCCACCCAGGCGCCCCTGGAAACTATTTTTAATGACTGGAGAGTCTAGAGCTTATTTAAATGTTCATAGAAATGGTCTAGTGGAAAGGGAGAGGCTACAGAAACCTGAGAAAGAAGGAATGACTGATTGTGTGGACCATGGGAAGGCAGGAAGGGATACTTAATTGTTCATTTTTTTAAAAGCTCATTCATTCCCTGATTCAAAATCTAAATGCCAGGGATTCTTAATTAGTAACAGATAGTTGCAAGATGAGCATGTAGTCAGAGCTGAGAGAAGAAGAGCATCAAGAGAGAGATTTTATCCATCACAAAGCCATATGAAACATCCTTACTCCATAGCAGGATATTTTACTTCCCTGGCGGCAAGAATGCTTAGGCCCTTGTTGGGGAGGAAACAATTTTTATCCACCTTTCAAGATTCTTCTAGCTGGTCTAAGAAACAGACATGAGACAGATCAGCAGGAGAAAAATCAAAAGTTTAACATGTACACCTCATGTAGATATGGGAGAGACCCAGGAAAACTCAGTAACTCACCAAAATGGTTAAAGGCATCACCTTAAATACCACCTCCAGCTAAAGACAAAAGAAAATGTTGGCGGTGGGAAGTCAGTTATGGAAGTTTACAAGAAAAGCACAGTAAACAAGAGTAAGGTTGTTACACAGATTTAAATCTGCCTTAAGATTTAAGTCCATCCCTTCTCCATTAATAAAAGTTCCTAGAGATTTAGAGTCATTCCCTTCTTCCTGGTACTGAGGGAGACTACAACAAATAGAAATTTCCCTTATAAAAGTAAATGTCTCGGGCGCCTGGGTGGCTCAGATGGTTAAGCGTCTGCCTTCGGCTCAGGTCATGATCCCAGGGTCCTGGGATCGAGTCCCGCATCGGGCTCCCTGCTCCTTGGGAGCCTGCTTCTCCCTCTGCTTCTCTCTCTCTCTCTCTGTCTCTCATGAATAAATAAATAAAATCTTTAAAAAAAAAAAAAGTAAATGTCTCTACTCAGTTTTCAGAGCTTCTTTTGGATCTGCAGTTTCTTAAAAATAAACAGCTTGAAGGGCGCCTGGGTGTCTCAGTTGGTTAAGCGACTGCCTTCGGCTCAGGTCATGATCCTGAAGTCCCAGGATTGAGTCCCACCATCGGGCTCCCTGCTTGGCGGGGAGTCTGCTTCTCCCTCTGACCCTCCCCCCTCTCATGCTCTCTCTCATTCTATCTCTCAAATAAATAAATAAAAATCTTTAAAAAAATAAAAACTAAAAAAAGAGTAAAAAAATAAATAAATAAACAGCTTGAAATAACCAAGATGTCAAAGGGGCATATCTTGGGGTGGCTAAAAATTTTTTTAAAAGATTTTATTTATTTATTGACAGAGAGGGATAGAGATAGCGAGAAAGAGAGCACAAGCAGGGGGAGCTGCAGGCAGAGGAAGAGGGAGAAGCAGGCTCCCTGCTGAGCAAAGAGCCAGATGTGGGGCTCAATCCCAGGACCCCGGGATCACGACCTGAGCTGAAGGCAGCCACTTAACCGACTGAGCCACCCAGGCACCCCGGGGTGGCTAAATTTGCTCCCTTTCATCCCCCAAGTATAAGTCTCCCTGCTTGGACAGTTGCTGGATAAACCTACCAATCTCCAACTTTCTGGGTTTCTTTTTGTTTTCTTCCAATTTTTTGTAGGGTTGTGTGTGCATGTGAATGTGTATTTTATTTTAAAGCTATATAAGCAATACAAGAAAGAATTTCATAAAGCCTTTTAAATTCATGTAGAACATATTTTTGTATACCACGTTATACTTTGCACTAAAGTAATTTCTCTGTTTCCTTGTTCGACAAAGTATTCTTTTACTAAGTAAATAAACCCACCAACTTTTCTCCATCATTTGGTAGCAGATCCGGGTGGAAAGAAGCAGGATGAGTAGTTCGGCTTTTTTGGGGAGTGAGGTGGGAAGAACATGTAGAATATGTACGTGGTGATTAAAAAACAGGTTCCAGGTCAACCTCTAATTAGAATGATATTGTCCCTTCTATTTCCATTTCATTTGTTCTTGGAGAAGCTGCATGAACTTTAACAAAAAATAAATAAGTGATCACCTTGCTAAGCTTTCCTATGCTGACCTCAATACACAAATGCTCCAATAGTTATCTTCCCTTTGATGCAAGAAAAAGGCTTGCAAATAGAATGTCAATGTGCTTGTTAAACACACAGAAAACTTAACTTACCTGTAATTAGAAGCTGACAAGACACTTTCAAAAGCTTATTAGCATACTCAAATAGTATTAAGAATGCAGTTAGCAAATGTCCAGAAGGCATATTCTTATTCAGTAGTTCTCAGTCTCTAGAGTACATTAGACTCACCTGGAAGCTTTTCCACATCATACCTTTCATACATTATAATTTGTTAGGCCCAAGCCAACATTTGTGTTTTTGCTTGTTAACTGCCATAGGTTATTACAAGTATAGAAAGACTAAACACTAAGAACAATTCCTCCAAGGAAGTGGCAAATTCTATATGGAATAATCCAAATCCCAATTATCCTAATTCCTACATCAGGAGCTCCCAAATTAGTGAATGCTCTTTGCAAAAAACAAAAAACCCCAAAACACAGTCAAGTAAATTCATTTCTCTGAGAAGACCTATTTAACTTTAACTACCAAGCATTTCCCTAATCAATTAATTGCCTTTATTATTCATTTATTACACTTTTAATCTAGCACCTATTAACAACCCACAAACTTTTAGAAACAATGCCTCAAGAATGCCTGTGATATTATCCTATTGGAAATGTACAAAACAGACATAAAATACACTCCATAAAATATTTAAAGCCACTTCTAAGATAGAATCAACAGACTTGCCTACCTACTTGCCTACATCAGGGGTAAGCTCTCTGTACCCCAGAGGTCTGCCCTCAAGTTCTACTTCCCCAGGTAAAGGCCATCAATTGTCCTCCCAGGATAACATCAAATGGTGGTCATTACAGGGACCCTGACTTCTCCATACCCAGATGGATATATGCTATTAACAGGGGAAACATTCTGAACTGAAGTCTTTAGCAGATTACACTAATCAAAAACATTGTTATGGGCAAATTATTACATATGAAATAGGTGTAACTTTTCCCAATCACAAAATAAAGGCCTCTAAATGTCTTAGACTAATCTGATGCCACTTTAACTTGTTTTTTAAATGCACAGCAATATCAGAAATGCCACTGTAGAAACCTGAATATAATCTCTGCCTACGGTCTCCCATACCTCCACCATTTCACATTTGATTACACCTATACTTTAGTGATTATTATTCATTTGTTTTGGGGCCAGTCTATTTATAACCTTAGAAGTTTCTTGAGGGCAAGAATCAAATCTTTACAGCTTTTAGTGTGCCTCTGTGTGCCCACCAGGTCCTCAATAATTTGTTGATTAAGTGCCATTTTCAGAATGCTGTATTCTAAATCTCATTTCCTAGGAAGGAAGCCCATGCCCTTAGGGGCTATGTTCTGTGGTTAAGCATTCTTCACTGAGTATTAAGAGATATTCCCCACAGCGAGGGACAACATAACTCAGGAATCTGTTTTTGACAGGTTAAATTACTCTTGAGGAGGAAAAAATTCTTATTTCTATTCTAGAAAATATTTTTTATATATCTTGTTTACTATTTTAGCATTTAATAACACTAGGTGGCTATAATAGTCTCCTCATGAGTTGTAGCCTAGGCATAAAAGCTTGCCACAGTGCAGTTATCTAAACTGGAGGAAATTCATACCACGGATTCTCAATAGATATCACCAAAAGGGACCACATGCTCATTTTATCTGATATATTTTTGGAAAAAAGGATTGTCTGCAACAGCAAAATGGGAAGAAAGTAGCCAACCACTCTAAATACATATGTAATGAGGTCGAGAAAACTTTTCACTACAAGTTTTTTCAGGAAAGGTACCATTTTGGGTGGAGAAACTCCTTGAAAATTAATTTGGGGTAGAAGGAGAGTACTTGAAGGACCAGAGTAAGAGAAATGCTCCACAGGAGAGAGGGGAATGTTTCCCTAGGGGGATAAGGGGGACACAGTGCTGGAACACAACAAGAAAAAATGAGTCAGGAGTGGTACATTTCAGATAGTGGGAGGCTTTACACCACGTAATGTAGTCTCCACTCTAAGACTCAATGTTCAGCTAACTACTAGGGCCATATAAAGCTTAGGAGCTGATGGATTTTTTGGTGTGGAAACCACTGAAAGGCAGGATTTGATGTCTAAATTATAGAGGCAGACCAGAAGTCAGTTGTGATATGGGAAAGTACTTGAAGCAAGTTTACCCAGATGTCTAAGGGAAAAAGAGGGCACCATAGGACACTTATGTTACAAAAAGGAAACAAGTAATCTACCCAATACAAGGGGAAAAGACAAGAATAAAATAACAGCTCTTCTAAGTACTTCACTAACATTCTCTCTTTAACGTTCACAAGGATTCTATGAGGTAGGTGCTGACATTATCCCTGCTTTTCAAATGAATTCTCCACCATTCAGAAATTTATTAAACACCTTGCCTAAGGGATAATGTAGTAAGAGCCAGAATTGGGGCTTAAGTTTAGGTCTTCTGTCCCTAAAGCTCATGCTCTTAGCTACTACCTTATCCTCCTACACTTCCCACTTTAGCTCCAGAATGCTTATGATATAAAACTCTAAATTTTCTCAAATATTGCTAATGGGAGTGGGGGAACCAGGCTGAAGAAAAATGCTATTCAACACAAGGACTAACTAGGTCTTTGGAAGGAAAATAGGAGCAAGGTCATATCACATGCTGGTGCATTTAAATAAAAATAAATTGTGTTCTCTACCATAAACAAACAAAACTCCATTTAATTTGAAGCTTGCAAGTCCTTTTAGGATGAGAAAGCAGACCCCCAAACATGTATATAATCCCTTATGCATAATTCCAACATCCAAAAAGCTCTAAAAACTAAAAATTTTCCATATGCTTTACGTCAAAACTCAGATGACATTAAAACTTGCATTGATGTGAAGCTATATATAGCCTGCATTTATCCCACTTAGTGTGAATACTCCTGTTTTGCTCAGAAATACTAATGTGTGTGACTAAGGGTGCTGCAACAGACCATGGGGGCATAACACACAGAGAAAGCAGCTCTCTAAAAATTGAAAAATTCTGAATTCTTTAACTCATATAGCCAAAGGTTTTAGACCCTCTATGGGCTTGTATTCCAAAGTATTTTATTTTATTTTATTTTGTTTTTAAGATTTTTATTTATTTTTTGACAGAGAGAGAGACAGCGAGAGAGGGAACACAAGCAGGGGGAGAGGGAGAAGCAGGGAGCCTGATGCAGGGCTCGATCCCAGGACTCTGGGATTATGACATGAGCCAAAGGCAGACACTTAATGACTGAGCCACCCAGGTGCCCCTCCAAAGTATTTTAAAAACAATTTCTAAGAATGATGAGATCGGAGGTACTTAATCTTCAGGATCTCACTGGCCAGTAAATTTTCAAAAATATTTTGAAGAAAACATAGAGTTACAATTTTTAAAAACTAAGTAAGGATGATAAAAATATCCTATCAACGTCATTTTATAAAAGGATATTTTCAACACCAAAAAACACAGGGAGGCCTTAATTCAATACAAAAGACAATTATTTAAATTGAATAAATTTACCTTTATGGAAAACACTCTGTGGTCCTAATTTTTCTTATTTCACCACAGGCTGGTGAAAATTCACTGGAGACCAGCACCATTCTGGTCAGAGGCATATAGCCCAGCTGGCTACAAAATAAAATTGCTTCAGGAAATGGTCCAAAATGCAGTCCCTGAAGCTCCATCCTAGGAGAAGGTCTAGGCCACATCTATATTATGTTTTAGAAAGCTTGTGGGTTGTCTTTGATATGCAGCCAAGCTTCAGAACCACTGGTCTAGTCTGTAGGATCTAGTTCCACCTTTTTTTCCCTCTCCTCAATTCTTTTCTGAGGGAGTAAGGAGAGCAAAACAGAAATGTTTCCAAGTAGGGAATCTGCCCAACCCATTTTTCTTTTTTTTAAGAGTTTATTTATTTGAGAGAGAGAGTTAGAGAGAGCATGAGAGCAGGGTGAGGGGCAGAGGGAGGAGCAGACTCCCTGCTGAGCAAGGAGCCCGATATGGGACTTGATCCCAGGACCCTGGGATCATGACCTGAGCCAAAGGCAGATGCTTAACTAACTGAGCCACCCAGGCGCCCCTGCCCAACCCATTTTTTATAATACCAGTTATTCCTCCAATAGTCAATGCTGGACCAGCTCGTCAACTTGCAAACTGAGGTTGTTAGCAGTGGAACAACAGAAATTAGGTAGTAGACAAGCGAGAAAAGCCTGCTGAAGCAAAACTCCTCTATGAAAAGCTGTGGGTTCCAGAGTTTCTTTCTCTTCAACTCAAAGATTCTATAATGATGCCTAAATTCAGCACAGGTAATATTTGTCTTTGATGGAAAAAAAAAAGTAATTTAAAAAATATATGTGTGTATGAATATGTATTTATACGTGTGTGTGTGTGTATCTATCTAATCCTTCATAGCCATCTTCTGTGTCCAGCTGCTACGCCAGGTCTATGATTTTGACTTTCATTTTTCATCTTTGGAGGGATTACAAAAATCGCTAATATTATCTCAAACAATATAATGACAAATCATAAAAACAATAGAAAATCCACAGCATGCTTGATGTTTGATGCAGCAGACTACATTCTCCAACATTCCAAAAGATAAAAATTAATTCCAATAATTTTTTTTTCTGGCAAAAAGTTTCTCTTATTCCCTTGCTATTGTTTTCAAAAACTCTTAAGAATGCACATAGCTAGTAACTTTAAAAGCACACAAAACTTTCAACAAGCTATCAAACTTCTGTCCCAGCTAAAAAAAATTAGCGGAACCTTCTAAAGCAAGGCTAAATGGTCAGTGACAGGGGAGATGAAAAGGACATAAAAATAACGCCTATTCTCATGGGATTAATCACTAAATCCTATTTGACCAGAATCCCTTGGCCTCTAAGCTTTGCAAATGAAACAGCAATCTCTCACTAGAAATTCATCTAGGACTTCGAATCATGAAACAAGAATTGTTTTATGTCACTGTGTATTGCTGATTACCTGAATTCAACACTATGCTGGCAACAAGAGGGGTGAATCTTTCATGATTTGCCCTAACCAGTTTACTTCTTATACTCCCAGACCAAATTCAGCTTTCTTCTAGAGCCAGAATTTGAATATTTAGTTAATATACAGCAGTGGTTCTCAAAATTTAGTCCCAGGCCCAGCAGCATCAGTACCACAGGGGAACTTGCTAGAAATGCAAATTCTCAGGCCCCACCCCAGACCTGTTGAATCAGAAACTCTGGGTGGGGCCCAGCCATCTGTGTTGTAATAAGCCCTCCAGGTGATTCTGAAGCATGCTCAAGTTTGGGAACCACTGATAGACAACAAGTAAAAAAAAAAAAATGTGATTCCTTCTGTTGGTCCAAAGCCAGGGGTGCCGTATATTCTATCTTGATAGGAAATAAAGACATCCAGTTAAAAGGCATAATCTCCAAGTGGGTTTTATTTTTGTGAGCTAAGTAAGAAAACAAGCTGCAATCTGAGATTTAGTCAAAAATGTATACTTAATGGGCATCAGTTCCCTTGCAGCTTGATTTCACACATTGCCCTTTACATCTTCTTACATCTAAAGTTTCAAAAAAGGATCTTCATAATGTAAGCCTCGGACACTTCAGGAATTATATAATAAAACATCAACTAGGTCTGAATATATCAAGCTTATTAGAGAAGAAAAGTGGAATTATTTGCTACATCTCAGAACTGTATTCAACAGGGAATTAGGGAATTCTTTTCACTTTTATACTTCCAAGTGAACACAATTAAACCAGAACACCCCATTCTTTAAAAGGTTCTAGCTTGGCAAAGTTTCACTGCATTACTTCTTGCTTTCAGTGGGGATAAAGCAGAGTCTTGGGAGGCCCATTTTGTATATCTGCAAGGCTGCAGAATAAAATAGTCACATCTGTTCAATACTGAAACAAAGGTCCCGTAAAACCTCAGATGGTGGGGCGCCTGGGTGGCTCAGTCGTTGAGCGTCTGCCTTCGGCTCAGGTCATGATCCCGGAGTCCTGGGATCGAGCCCTGCATCAGGCTCCCTGCTCGGCGGGAAGCCTGCTTCTCCCTCTCCCGCTCCCCCTGCTTGTGTTCCCTCTCTCGCTGTCTCTTTCTCTGTCAAATAAATAAGTAAACATCTTTAAAAAAAAAAAAAAAACCTCAGATGGTGGGTGTAATACCTCGGCACTCGCCTAGGTCATAAAAAGACACCAAGAACACCACTATCACACAAAAGCAATTACATACTGTGCTCTTGTTTATACTAAAATCACTATGTTAAAACTTCACTTGCCCTAATATTATTGCATTTTAAAGAAGGGGGCAAGACCAGTCTGCAGTCCAGAAAGCACCGACTTTCAAAAAGCAGATAGTTCCCATGCAACTGTTTCAGAGCACAAATGAAGAGACCGTTCTAATGATTAGTTTACAGGTACCTCAATACATTAAACAGAACAAAAATAGCACAAAAGATAAACCACAGACCAATTTCCATGCTATAGACATACACTTTCAAATAAAACATGAACAAATAAAGTCAAGTAACTTATTTAAAAACAAAACAATAACACTGATCAATAGGATTCAGCCCAGAAATGTAAGGACAGTCTAAAATTACGAAATTAAAAATGTATTTTTTCACATTAGCAGGCAAAGGAAAAAAACCCTACATGAGCATCTCAGTAGTTGCCAGAAATATATATATCATGATTCTACCTTAAAAAATGTTTCTATGCATAAAAAAAGGTCTAAAAAGCAAAAAACCAGAATGGTTTGGATAGCAAAATGACAGATCTTTTTTTTTTTTTTATATTTTGTTTTCTAATTATTATAAAGAAGAGTGTGACTTCTTTTATAATTAGGGAGAAATGTTTACATTTATACATATTTAAATCTCTTTCTTATTTTCCTCATGGATATGTGTCACACATAGACTACAGGGCTTGAATTCCTGCCTCTTGAGGTCGATCAGCCCACTTCTGGGATGTGCACTGGACAAAGCTGCCCTATCTTCATCATTTTTATTTATTTATTTATTTATTTATTTATTTATTTATTTATTTATTTATTTATTTGCAGGCGAGAGGCAGAGAGAGAAGGAGCAGGGGGAGGGGCAGAGTGAGAGGGAGAAGCAGACTCCCCGCTGAACAGGGAGCCCTGGGACTCTGGAATCATGACCTAAACTGAAGGCAGATGCTTAACCGCCTGGCCCACCCAGGCACCCTTATCTTCATTATTTTTAAAGGTCCTCTAGTAGCAACACAGAAAAAACATAATTAGGTAAGTTAAAAAATATGAAAAGTATGATTACAATGGCAAAGAATATGTATGCATTAAAAAATATACAAGTGAAAATGAAAAAGAGGGGCGCCTGAGTGGCTCAGTTGGTTAAGCGACTGCCTTCGGCTCAGGTCATGATCCCGGAGTCCCGGGATCGAGTCCCGCATCGGGCTCCCTGCTCGGCGAGGAGCCTGCTTCTCCCTCTGACCCTCCCCCTCTCATGTACTCTCTCTCATTCTCGCTCTCTCAAATAAGTAAATAAATCTTTAAAAAAAAAAAAAAAGAAAATGAAAAAGAAAGCAGCTACTGAAGCCATGGGGCGACATCTGGAAACGTTGTTTTCAGTTGTTTTATTGTGTTCAAAGTATTTTTTAAAGATTTTATTTATTTATTTTGAGAGAGAGAGAATGAGAGAGAACACATGAGAGGGGATAGGGTCAGAGGGAGAAGCAGGCTCCCCACTGAGCAGGGAGCCCGATGCGGGACTCGATCCTGGGATTCCAGGATCATGACCTGAGCCGAAGGCAGTCGCTTAACCAACTGAGCCACCCAGGCGCCCTCAAAGTATTTTTTAAATATACAAAATTGAGTAAAGGAAGAAAAAAAGAAACCCTGCCAAACCCTTGCTACTGGGGCCACTCTTCCAATCTTTGTTACTGTTGCTATGTATTCATTCACCTGACATCAAAAAGATGGGCAGCCCCTCAGACCCTTTCTTCTTTCTCATAACCCCATTTCATTCATTCATTCACACATTTCTTGAAAAGGTAACAAACACAAACACGTGATTCAAAAAATGTTTTAAATATATATAAAGGCATATGGCAAAATCCTATCTCCACTCCTATTTCTTCCATTGGTTTCTTATATTATCATTTCAGAATTTTTTTGCAATTATAAGCAAATATAAATAAATGTACGTTCTTATTCCACCCTTCTTTCTCTCTCAGCACAAAAAGTAGCATACCAAATACATGGTTGCATACTGTGCCCCTTTTTAAAAAAAATCACAATATATCTTAGAGCTCTTTTCCATCTGGTCAGTCCACAGTCTTCCTCATTCTTTTCTACAACTATCCAATATTCCATATTTGGCATGTACCACAGTTTAACCAGTTCCCTGCTGACAAACAATGGGATCATCCCTATCATGCTATTACAAACAATGCCAAGCGTAACCACATGCATACATCAAATTCGCTTCTGAATGTGCCTTTGATGAAGCTTCTGGAATGGTTCAAGATATTAGATGATTACAAGGTCACCTGTTCACCAGGCTGAGAAGTTAGTCCCTTTTCTAGTTCTCATTATATACAACATTATGTAGCAAAAGATGGAACGATTCCATGAATCAAGCAATTGTACTCTTAGGGGATTCATCTCATAAAAATAAAATGACTAAAACATGCAAATGAATGCATTTCTATAAAAAATGATGAATGTGAATAAAAAGCATAATATACCCATCAAAATGTGAACCACTGCCTTAGTATGGTGGATCTATGGAGTATTTTGTAGCTCCCCACCCCCACCTTTTTGCCGATCAATGCTTTCTAATTTTACAAAAGTAATGTACTATTTCTGTAATATAAAATTAAAAACGATAAATAAAATGTTAATTCAAATTAAGCTGGATACATTCCTTTGGTCTGTCTTATATTTGTACAATGAATGCTTCAGAGTTCCTAAAGTATGTTTATGTGCATTATTTAATTCTTATACTAACCCTATGTATTTTTATTCTATCAAAACGGAAAAGGAGGCAACAGATGGTTAGGCAGTTGAGCTCAAGGTCATTCAAACAGAAAGCTTGGCAGAGACAAATTTCAAACCTAGATCTTCTGACTGCAAATTCAGTGCACTTTCAAAAACATAACTGTTGCTTCCTTAATTTTAATAATACTTCAGGAGTTACTCACATAATCAGAATTTGACAGATGAATTAAAATTATATAGTATGAGGCCTCAGTCCCTAAAGCTCATATAATCAGATCTTATTGAAAGGAGAATGCTAGTGTATAATAACCAAAACTCCAGAGTTAGGAGAGGGTCTGGATGCTTCTAAATAAATTACCTAACTGGCAAAATATATGTCTAATATGGCCCAAAATGAATGCATAATGAAAGTAACATCCCCTTAAGTTGGAAGATTCTCACCTTCAAGACAACCTTTGTCTTTGACTCCTGCTCTAGTCTGATCTCCAAACACCTCATGGAATTTCAAAATATGAATAAGCCATACTTTCAAGGGGGTGATTATAAAATACGTATTTTTTTAAGTTTGGGACTTACTGACCAAGTGATAATAAGTAAGGATGTATTCTTTCTCCCCAATGTCTCTCCTTCTTTCCTATAAAATCCTACAGGTTAGGGGCGCTGGCTCAGTCAGTTAAGTGTCCCAGGTCATGATCCCAGAGTCCTGGGATGGAGGCCCCACGTTGGGCTCCCTGCTCAGCGGGAGTCTGCTTCTCCCTCTCCCACTCCCCCTGCTTGTGCTTTCTCTGTCAAATAAATAAATAAAATCTTTAAAAAAAATTATACAGGTTATTTTATAATACACATGGAGACCACTGATAAATCTTGGTTTGTTAAAGTATATTTTAAAAAGATTTTATTTTGGGGGCGCCTGGATGGCTCAGTCGTTAAGTGTCTCCCTTTGGCTCAGGTCATGGTCCCAGGGTCCTGGGATCAAGCCCCCATCGCACTCCCTGCTGGGCAGGAAGCCTGCTTCTCCCTCTCCCACTCCCCCTGCTTGTGTTCCCTCTCTCACTGTGTCTCTCTCTGTCAAATAAATAAATAAAATCTTCAAAAAAATAAAAAAATAAAAAGATTTTATTTTTTTATTTTACATTTATTTTTACAGAGGGGGTGGGGGAGGGACAAAGGGATAGGGAGAGAAAGAATCTTAAGCAGGCTCCATGCCCAGCACACAGCCCGATGCAGGGCTCAATCTCACAACCCTGAGATCATGACCTGAGCCAAAATCAAAAGTCAGATGCCTAAGTGACTGAGCCACCCAGGCACCGCAAAGTATATTTAATTCATCATTCCTCAAACTATGTCTCATATAATTCTGTTCCAAAATATGATTAGATATGTTTCAGAGGGGTGGAAAGGAAAGACCATGGTTAAATACAATGTACCCCCTTTTGGAGATCCACAATTCACAGTGGACATTAATATAATAAAGGCTCTAGAGAATTCCTGCATCACAGAAACCTTTGTTTAATCCAGTTTATTTTGATATAAAATTCTTCTACTGTGGCATAACTATTTACATCTCGTGTTTAGACTAACTGCCTGAATAAAAGTAGTTATTAATTGAACACCCCCAACAGATATGGCAAAAATGGATAGTTCTTAAATGTTTCCTAACATGAAAGTATTAATTCTTTAAAAAGTTCCTATGTTCAATCTAGTGAACTCCTTCCTCCTTACCCACCAAAGCCTTGCTCAGATTTCTCATTTGAGAAATCTTCCCCAGTGCTCTCTATATTACTAACTGCTCCTTTCTCCTGGTTTACACAGCATTTATTTATATCTCTATTATCTCACTTAACACATGATAAATCAGTTCATCTATCTGTCTCCTTGCTAGATGGTGAGTTCCTTGAGAATAAGTGTGATTATATTTTCAGCACCTTGAACACTGTAGGGCACATATGAGCTGCATGATGAAGAAGTAAACAGAGTCACTTCTTCAGGTATAACAATTCCCAGAATTCAATTCTTGTATTTCTAAACTGTTAGTGAGACCTTGCCAACAGCCTGAGAATATTATGTTCTCTCCCTAAAACCTGCATGTATTACTGAGCAGTAGTCAGTTAACTCTGTGACATGTCCTCTAGCCAAGCCCATTCACAATTTTTTCCTTAGGTGATTTTTGTTTGTTTATATCTCTGTGCATTTGCACCTGCTGGTCCCTGCTTGGAATGCTGTCTCAAAGTTTTATGCACCTGGAAAACATTCTTACTCATCCTTTAAGAATCAGGTTAAACAATACCTTCTTTGGGAAGCCTTCATATCTTCCCATCCTTTCAGAAAGAGTTAGGAATTTCTCAAGTCAGACATTTATGCAAATTACTACATAAGCACCAAGGACAGAAAGATGAAGATGTGGAGGGGCACCTAGATGGCTCAGTCAGCTAAGCGTCCAACTCTTGATTTCAGCTCATAATCTCAGGGTTCTGGGATCGAGCCCCATGTTGAGCTCTGCCCTCAGCATGGAGTCTGCTTATCCCTCTCCCTCTGCTCCTCTCCTTGTTTGTGCCCTTGCTCTCTCTCTTTCTCAAATAAACAAATAAATAGAATCTTAAAAAAAAAAAAACAAAGAAAAATGAAGATGTGGACCCCACATTCATGAGCTCACAGTCTAGTAAGGAAGACAGCCATATAAATAAATAACCACACTATAATAATATATTTTTAAAGATTTTATTTATTTATTTGACAGAGAGAGACACAGTGAGAGAGGGAACACAAGCAGGGGGCGGGGGGAGGGAGAAACAGGCTTTCCCGCAGAGTAGAGAGCCTGATGTGGGGCTCGATCCCAGGACCCTGGGATCATGACCTGAGCCGAAGGCAGACGCTTAACGACTGAGCCACCCAGGTGCCCTTATAATAATATTAAATGTAATACCAAAAGGAAGACTTATGGAATATTTGACATATGTTTACTTTGTTACACTCTTTATTAGACACTAAAGCTCTACCCTCAATTGTCTTCTGAAGAAACTGTCTCCAAGTGGTTCTTTTATTTTATGCTAAGATCTGTACAACAGATAATGCATGAAACCAACCCTACTTCTTGGGACACAAGTAACTGGACTAGCACTCAGAGCCCTAAGTAAAGACAATCTACAAGCTGAACTTGAGAGTGATCACCTAGGACATATCTTGGCTCAAAATTCTGCCCAATAGGGGTCCTCTATTTTAGGTGACAAACCAATCCAATCAGGTTCTCTCTTGGGAAATACAAATGTTGAGTGAGCAAAGTAAAAGAAGGCAGGTTTCCAGAGCCCAAATCCTATTCTAAATACTGCTCAGTTATTGTTTTTTAAGGTTTTGAAAGCAGTAGAGCCAAGGGACAATATGGCTGCTGAGATGATTTCCTATTTAAATTTACATTAAACCCTCATCAGCAAAGATAATGTGTGTGCCTCTTCCTTTCAATTGACAAGGGCCTAACACATCATATCACCACTTTTGAAATTAGAGAACAGGCTTAAGAGTTCTACAACTTGACCAAAATCCCTCAGTTGGTAAGTGGCAAAGCCAGAAATCAAAGAACAAATCAGCCTGATTCTTCTAGAAAATCCTGCTAGGTAAATGGCCTCAAAATCAATTGATGACACAAGTTTACACAGGTTAATGGAGCGAGGCTTAGAAGTAAGAGTTTATGCACAGAATAAAATAGAAATGTTCTGGAAGTCAATATGCTAGGAGATGTGAAGTGGGAGGGGCCATACCAGGTGTTACTTTGGTCAAGTTAATTTCTTTCCAACCTGGACCTCTCCCCTGAGCTGTTAGCTGCCTGTTTCTCTTACTCAAATATAGTATCAGTAAGGGCAAGATCTTAATCTGTTTGTTCACCAGAGTCTAAAACAAAGCCTAGCTTACAGTAAGTGCTTAATAAGTATTTGTTGAATAAGTGAACAAATTCTCAAAGAAGCTAAAGGAACATTCTACAGTGGACTCCAAGAAGGGTTATCACAAAATAGACTCCAGAGGTCACTTACATTTTCATGGATCCTGTATTTCTGAGTTCTCCTACTTGCTAAAATGTCTTTGTAACCACAAAACCAACACTCACCGTGCTTTTTCAGCCATCCACAGACATGCACAAAGTGCGAAAACTGAGTCACCCCTCCAAAACATTCCCAGCTAAGGTAGAATAAGGCAGTGCTCTGCATTTGTGTTTCCAGTCTCATACAGGGATGACTAGGGGACACAGATTGTAGGGGGCAGTGCAATGTAGAGCAAGAAGCTCCGGCTCAGAGGCCAATCAGACAGCGTTTGAAGCCTAACTCTGGCACTTGTTAGAAGGTGGCCTCAGGGAAGTCACTTAACACTTCTGAACCTCATTTTCTCTTTTGTAAAATAAAGAAAATAGAATTTACCAGGATAAACTGTATTTACATAAGATTATAATCTATATAAGATGTTTATATGGACGTATTTTCCCTAGGAGCAGTGATTCAGTATTTGCTAATATAGTGCCCTAGGTGACTTTATCGACCAAAATTACTGTAAATAATGAGAATCAAAGTAATTATTTATAATGAAATAACAGAAAGATATAGAAAACAATTATTTGGATGGAGTGCAGGCCAGTGTCAGGCTTCAAGAGATTTTGAAATAGAACCTCACTAGGCATATAAGGTGTGGAAAAGGCTTTCAAGGAGAGAGAACAGCACCTACAGAGAGAGACCCAAGTGTGTAAATGAACAGGTAGGTTTAGGAAATGGCACTTCAGAAAGTCTAGAGCAGGAGATGAGGCCAGAACATGGAGTCACAGTGCTTCTCTGTGCCCTGCATACTATCCTGTACTGCAGAACCTCTCCCTCTGCATTTAATTCTTGGTTTACAGGTTTTTCTCCCATTAAACTGTGGACTCCTTAAAGACAAGATCTCTAGGAAGAAATCATAGTTATAATCTTTTAAATCTGCAAATGAGTAATTACTAAGCACAAATACACCTGAAAAGACTGTTAAAAAAAAAAAAAAACAACTCTGGTTTTCAACCACAGCCTATACCAACTCATAGATTTATAGTTTTTCCAGGACTTTGATGACTGTTAATAACTCTGTAATTAATATTTTATTGTTCTCAATACCTGGGCATTTGTTAGAATAGCTTTAAGATCTTCCTCTTTTTCGGGCGCCTGGGTGGCTCAGTTGGTTAAGCAACTGCCTTTGGCTCAGGTCATGATCCTGGAGTCCCGGGATCCAGTCCCGCATGGAGTCCCGGGATCCAGTCCCGCATCGAGTCCCGCATGGAGTCCCGCATCGGGCTCCCTGCTCAGCAGGGAGTCTGCTTCTCCCTCTGACCCTCCACCCTCTCATGCTCTCTCTCTATCATTCTCTCTCTCAATAAATAAATAAAAATCTTAAAAAAAAAAAGATCTTCCTCTTTTTCGTGTGATTTATTAACAGGGTTCAAACATATGGTCTACTAGACAATGCAATGCTGCCTCTTCAGAGTAAAGATTCCTCTTAATTCACTCCACTAGATTTATTTCTCTATATACAAGGTACAGTCTTAAAGGTACAGTCTTACCATAGTAAAATACAAGGAAATATATATGTATATATATATTACAAGTAAAATAAAGAAAACAATGAACATTTTTCACAAAAACTTGCAAAATTCTGGCCAAAATAAAGTGTACATATTAAACTCACCGCTTACATTTCAACTCTGTGAACTAAGAAAAACAATTCCAATTTATATGAAGTCACAAAACTAAGTACTTTTAGAACCTACAAGGTTTTGTACACGTGTATTTTCTCTTGCACACTCTTTCTCATACACACATAGCCTAAGGGGCCCATCACACTTAATCCAATACTTCTATTTCCTCAAAACAAAACTCTTACAGTCCAATATCTAAATTAATATTTTCAAAACCCCAAAGTGACTTTTCCCCATAAATTTCTTGGCATAATTTTATTTAGGCACAACATAGTCTGCACTATTATCTAGAACCAACATCATTAAAACACAAACTGACATACTATAAATGTGAGTACAAATCCTCTGTGAATGGGGAAAAGAGAATATTGTTTTTAAACAGATTCAATGCCATATTATCCATAGTCTTGGTATGATCAAATCGCACTGTGCTACACAGCTAAAGTATGTCGTATATTTTATGATAAACTAGGGTGGACAGGCCCTTACACTACAAACTCTGTGCCACTCCAGTTAAGCTATTTAAAGTATAATGAAGAAAAAAAGAAAAAAAAAGTATAATGAAAACTGCCTACTTAAAATAAAAATACATTTTAAATTTCTTGTGGCCAGTAAAGCCTTCTCACCTGCATTTTCAGAAACTATCACCAAAACAACTGTACTGGGAAAAAGATTTCAGAGAGGATATTATGATCAAATGCCATTTTAAGGAAGGCAAGAATAGTTTACCATTAACAAAACCGATTAAAGTTCCCAATCTTGCAAAGCTCCCTGTACTGTGTATTCTGCGTCTCTTGCATTCACCTTCCAGCTGCTTGGAAGGAGCAAGTGGAAAATGTTAGTTTCCATGAGAGATGTGGATGAAATTTAGGGGGTGGGAAGGCTAAGGGACTCACGAGCAGAACGGAAGGCAGCAGAGAAGTGGCCGGGGCTCCTAACTCAAATTAGGTATCAAGAACGAAAGCTGGAGCAAAGTGGGAGGTGGAGGGAGTAGAAGAAACGCAGATAACGCACCCGGGCCCGCGAATGGGGGAGGGGTGAAAACGCGCAACTCCTCCGCCTACCCGCCTGGGGAGGGGACCGGGGGATGCAACACCCGTCAATTTCCCTCGCGGGGTTGCGCCCGGGTAGTATCAAGCCAAGGTTTCAGTCCGAAGGAGCCTGAGGGGGCTCAGGGAAGTTGAGGGGCGGGGGAGGAATAGCGCGCCTGTGCCGGGAGAAAAGGACTAAGACCCCCTAAAGCCCGCGAGAGGCAGAGGGTAACCCCGGCGGATGCCCCTGCTCGCCGACGGCCACGACGTGGGACCCGCCGGCTTACCCTCACCGCAGGAGCTCGGACAGGCGCGCGTCGCCCCTCACAGCCCCGACGGCTGCGGAAAGGGAGGCGCAGGGCGCCCCCAGAGCCAGGAGAGCGGCGCTTCCCGTGGGTCCCCTCCCCGGCAGCCCGGGTGCCCGAGCCCACCTGGGCTGACCAGAAGCCCTTCCTCCAGCTCGTACTCCGCCACTTCTCCGAGAGCCTCAGCCGTCGCCGCAGAGGTCGCCGTCGCCAGAACAGTCTCGGCCTCCAGTACCAAAGCGTGAGCCACAGCAAGGGAGAAGCGTCGGGGCCACTCGCCAGGTTACCTCTTACAGCACACTGGCTCCTTACTCCGCCCCCGAACCCAAGCCATTGGTTGCTGGGCACCGCCCCATTCGCCTATTGGACCGAAGATGATGCCTCTCAGTCACCTAGAAGGGCATGTTTGTTGCTTATTGGTCTAAATGTGAAGCAGTTCCCACCCACTCCCTCAGAAGTTCTAGCTTCCGATTGGCATTAACATCTGTCTTTTCGCTCCCTTCGTTCTTTCTCTCAGGGTGGAGCACCTCCTTTCGGGAGACACCGGCTCTGATTGGCTGAAAGGATATTACGCTAGTCCTGGATAGGCGTTGAGCCAAGGATGCGTCCAGCCCCTACGTGGGGGAGGAGCCCAAGGCGCCGCATCTCTGGGTTTGTTTACACAGGCTCTTGCTAGCGCTTCCTTCTATTGGCTGAGCCGGCGGCTCCTCCCACCGGATTGCGCCATTCAATCTAGCAAGGAGGGGCATGGGGGCGGGCCTCAGTGGGATTTCCCTAACTGTCCATTACCAAGGGAGGAGCTTTGAGCTAGGCTGGATAGGAGCTGGCGCTGTGCTTCACAATCGGGAAGTTGGGGAGTTGGGCTCCTGCAAGGGGCTGGAAAGAAGCAGAGGGACTCTCTCACACTTCTCGAAACAAACCTAACTTCTCGAGGGTTTTTAAATTTCCCCCTTAAATTTAGGGTGTCCCATTTTTGTTTGCTAAGGACTTTGAATTGTATCCCTCAGGAAGTGGGGATTTCCTTTTGGAAGTCTTTATACATCTTTGTCTCTCCCCACCTCTCATGCTAACTGTACATGTAACACAAAGTAGAGGCTTAGTACGTGATTACACAATGAGTGGATAAATGATAAAAATGAAAAGGACAGTGAAATAAAGTCAGATTAAATAACAATAAATGTTAAATATATATTTAATATAAATAATATAATAAAGTTAATACATAAATAAAGTCATTCATTCAACAAATTTTATTGAGCATATGATATGACATTCCAAGCTCTCATCTAGGCTGTGGGTATATGATAGGAATAAGACAATGAAAATGCAACCATGGTGTTTTTTCTCTAGTGGAGGAGAGTGACAATAAACAAGTAACAGATAAATAATAAAATGTCATGTTGTGATTGAGTACTACAAAGAAAAATAAAGCAAGGGTTAAAGAATGGTTGAAGGAATGGCTATTTTAGGTAGAATGTCAGTTTAAGATCTGTTTGAGGGAACAGCATTGCAAAGAGATATGAATAATGTGAAGAGCAGGAAGGAGGCTTGTAAGCAGGGCCACTACATTCCACAGCACCAGGATCACTAGTCACACTGCTTCATGTACTTCCCATTTGTATTATTAGGTTATAATTTTAGGATCACCTGCTCTGGTTTTAATTTGATCTGGTTAAATAATGTAAGTGGATCCTACAAGAAATACCTTCTTTAGGGAAAAAATCTGACTACAAAATAACTTCCCCACCCTCCATTGCTTCTTTTCCTAAGGTGACCTTCAGCTATTTGGTGAGAGAGGTGCTTATATAATCTCAAAGCTTTGAAAAACAGGGTCCTCAGGTCCATATCGTGCTCTTGCCCAATCAGAAATACTCTTCAAGGATGAAGATATACTACAGGATAGCAATGGGATGTGGGGAGGTGTTGGGGGGCTCCAGCTGTTTCTCTCCCTACCATGGACACTGTCTCACAACTTCATGACTGGATATCACCAATAACAAAGAGAAAACCTTAAAAGTAGAGAAAAAACGTACATTACATTCAGAGGTGGGAGGTAGGAAGATAAGAATTACAGCAGACTTCCTATTGGAAACTATGGAAGCCAAAAGACAATGAAGGAGGGAGGTAGCCAGGTGGATATCTGATAATGGTATGCAGAATAAATAGGCGTCCAAAATGGGAGACAGTAGACAATAACCAGTCACAAAGTTATAGGGGATGGTGTCAGTTGGAGAGAGGAAAACAAGAGGAGTCCACCAATCCTTCCCGCACATCCCATTTCTGTCATGGTGATAAATCTTCAGCCTCAAAGAATATCTCTTTTACTTTTATTGTGGTAAAATACACATAACATAAATTTTATTATTTTTACCCTTTTTAAGTATACAGTTAATTACAGTTTAGAAGTACATTCGTTGTTGTGCAACTATCACCACTATCCATCTCCAGAATGTTTTTATCATCCCAAACTGAAATTCTATACCCAGTAAACAATAACTTCCTATCCTCCCTTCCCCTATCCTCTGGAAATCACCATTCTACTTTGTGTCTCTATGAATTTGATGATTATAAGTACCTCATATAAGCAGAATCATATAATATTTGTGCTTTTGTGTATGGCTTATTTCATTAGGCATAATGTCTTTAAGGTTCATCCATGTTGTAGCATATAACAGAATTTCATTCTCTTTTAAAGCTGAATAGTATTCCACTGTATATACATAACATCTTTTGTTTGTCCATTCATCCATCAATGAAATTTGACTTTTGTGACTAATGCTGCTATGAACATTGGTGTACAAGTATCTATTCAAGTCCCTGCTTTTAATTCTTTGGGGTATATACTCAGAAGCAGAATTGCTGGATCATATGGTAATTCTAGGTTTAATTTTTTGAGGAACTTCCATACTATTTTCCACAGCAGCTGTATTATTTTATATTCCCATCAACAGTACAAAAAGGTTCCAATTTCTCCACATCCAACACTTGTTATTTTCTGCTTTTTTTTTTTTTTTTTTGGTAAGACCTATTCTAATGAGTGTGAAGTGGTATCTTGTATTTTTGGTTTGCACTGTCCCAATTATTGGTGATGTTGAACATATTTTCATATGCTTTTCAGACTCATTGGAGAAATATCTATACAAGTCCTTTGCACATTTTTTAATGGAGTTGTTTTATTGTTTTTGAGTTTTAGAAGTTCTGTACATATTCTGGATATTAATCCCTTATTAGATATACGGTTTGTAAACATTTTCTTCCATCCTGCAGGTTACATTTTTTTCTCTGTTGATAGTGTCATTTGATGCTCAGAAAGTATTTCTCATTGTGCCAGGTCTGGATGACCAAGTGGCTAGTTAAAAACCAGGGATCTACTATTAATTAAAAAGAGTAGAACGGAGGGGCATCTGGCTGGCTCAGTCAGTAGAACATGCGACCCTTGATCTTGGGGTTGTAAGTTTGAGCCCCATGTTGGGTGTAGAGATGACTTAAACATAAAATCTTTTTTTTAGGGGCTCCTGGGTGGCTCAGTCATTAAGCGTCTGCCTTCGGCTCAGGTCATGATCTCAGGGTCCTGGGATCGAGCCCCACATTGGGCTCCCTGCTCTGCGGGAAGCCTGCTTCTCCCTCTCCCACTCTCCCTGCTTGTGTTCCCTCTCTCGCTGTATCTCTCTCTGTCAAATAAATAAATAAAATCTTAAAAAAAAAAAAAACAAATCTTTTTTTTTTTAAAGGGAGAATGGATATAAAGGCCACAGAAAATAAAGCTGTATGATAAACTTGAGGAAATGTCCCATAAAGCAAAACAAAAAGCAAATTTGATAGAAAATAGGAGCCAAAGTGTGAGAAAGTTTCCAGAAGTAGAGAATAGAGGCAAGGATATGAATTAAATGATGCCAAAAATATCTGTCATAACTGAATTAACCTGAGTCCTTTAATTGAAAGAACTCAACAAGTGCCCCAAACTTTAAATTAAAAATGTTCACATCAGTAGGAACACTTGTTAAATTTTTACTATGTGCCGGGAACTGCTTTAAGTTCTCAACATGGATTAAGCCATTTAATCTTCAAAACATGAGTACTGTTATTATCCCCATTTTACAAACAGATAAACTGAAGTAAAAAAGATTATGTAATTTATCCAAATCATTCAGCTAGTTAGTGGTGGAGCTGAACTGTGGTCCCTCTGCAGATGAGGAACCGATTTGGATGTCAATACTGATGATACCACACACGTACCAAGAGGGCATTAAGAGATTTATTATGCATAGGGGCGCCTGGGTGGCTCAGATGGTTAAGCGTCTGCCTTCGGCTCAGGTCATGATCCCAGGGTCCTGGGATCAAACACCGCATCGGGCTCCCTGCTCAGTGGGAAGCCTGCTTCTCCCTCTCCCACTCCCCCTGCTTGTGTTCCCTCTCTCGCTGTGTCTCTCTCTGTTAAAAAAAATAAATAAAATCTTTAAAAAAAAAGATTTATTATGCATATAATGAGGTCTCTCATGCCTCAGGCTCCCACACAGGGCAGAATATGTCTTGAGAGAGTCGGGAGGGGCAACTGACTTTGGCTTTAATTGTGGTTAGTGAGTAGTGCTGTGGTAAGGGTTTTCACATACAGGCTGCGGGCTCGCATGACCTGAGCTTCCCAAAGGAGGAAGCACTGGGCTTATTGCTTTGCTTACATGTGGGGCAAGAGGAGACGAAGGAGGCGTGGGGATCAAAAACTATCAGCAGTCAAATGTAAGAAATGGAGACAGATTCTCTATTACCAGTCAAATTCAAGTCAAACCATTTGCAAAGTAGTAAGGATAAGGAGATGATCCTAAAAGTTTCCAGACAGAAATAGGTCACACACATAAAATTAGGAATTAAGAAAATCAGATTTTCCATAAGTAACACAGGAGGACAGAGCCAATGGAGCAATACCTTCAAAATTTGAGAGAAACTATTTCTAACCTAGATGTCTTAGTCTGTTTGGGCTACTATAACCAAATAGACTGGATGGTTTAAAAACAGCAGAAATCTGTTGTTTGCAGCTCTGATGGCTGGGAAGTCCAAGATCAAGGTGTGGGCAGACTCAGTATCTGGTGAAAACCATCTTCCTGGTTCATAGATGGCAGTCTTTCCACTATAACCTCACATGGCAGAGGGGATGAGGGATCTCTCTTAGGGCCTTTTTCATAATGGCACTACTTTTATTCATGAGGTCTTCACCCTCACGACCTCCCAAATGCCCCACCTCAAGTACCATCACATTGGGGACTAAGTTTCAACAAGAATTTTGGGGGGACACAAGTCTATGGCACCAGAAACTGGACCCAGCCATACCATCAATTAAGTGTGAGGGTGGAATAAAAACATTTTCACACAATCAAGTTCTCAACAAATTTACCTCTCAGGTATCCCTTATCAGGGGCTATTGGAGGATGTGCACCATCACAATTAGAAAGTAAATCAAGAAAGAAGGGGACACAATTCTTTCCCAGGTAAGCTGGGGGTAAAAAAAGAATGAAGGAGGAAGACACAGAATTAAGGAAAGCAGGCCTAAGAGAAGAGAAGAATGAAGGGAATCCCCAGAATCACAATGAAGGAGCAATGTGCAGCAGACCTAGAGGGCAAACTGCTTGCAGTGGAGAGGAGAACTCCGGGCTCTAGAAGTGATGTCCCCCAGAAAAAATAGGAGTGTGGCCATATTGACAGGCAATTTCACAGCTGGGAGAGTTAGTGATAAATCACAAAAGACTCAGAGGGAATTATAAGCACCAGGAAAAGACAAAAGAAAAGGCACATGATCATACTACTCTTGGATTAGCTCCAAACAGTAAGAGCAAATATACATATAGCACTATATGCTAGGCACTGTTCTAAATGTTTTACATCTATTAACTCATTTAATCCTCACAGCAACTTATATTGTAGATAAGAAATCTTTGGCAAAGATGTCACACAGTGTATTTGTTTCCTCTTGTTACTTCAACAAATACCACAAACCTAATTGCCTAAAACAACACAAACTTATTCTCTTACAGTCCTGGAGGCCAGAAGTTCCAAAATGAGTTTCAATGAACTAAAGGCAAGGTGTCTGTCTGCAGGCCTGCATCCCTCTAGAGGCTCTCAGGGAGAATCTACTTCCTTGTCTTTCTAGAGGCCGCTCACATTCTTTGGCTTGTGGCCCTCCTCCATCTTCAAAGCAAGCAACCGAGCATCTTCTTCTTCTTTTTTTTTAAAGATTTTATTTATTTATTTGAGAGAGAGAGAATGAGAGAGAGAGAGAGCATGAGGGGAGGAGGGTCAGAGGGAGAAGCAGACTCCTCGCTGAGCAAGGAGCCCAATGCGGGACTCGATCCCGGGACTCCAGGATCATGACCTGAGCCGAAGGCAGTCGCTTAACCAACTGAGCCACCCAGGCGCCCAACTGAGCATCTTCTTGCCCTCTGACTTCTGCTTCCATCCTTCCATTGCCTCTCTCTGACTCTGATTCTCCTGCCTTCCTCTTAAGAGATCTCTGGTGATTACACTGGGCCCACCTGCTAGTCCAAGATAATCTCTCCACTTCAAAATCCTTAACTTAGTCACTTCTACAAAGTCCCCTTTACCATATAAGTCACATACCCATAGGTTCTAGAGATTAGGGTGTGGGCATCATTTGAGGAGACATTATTCAGCCTATTACACACAGCTAGCAGCGAAGCCAGGATTCAGATTTAGGTCATCTATTTCCGAGTTCTTACTCTTAAGCATTGTGCTCTGCTGCCTCTATGACAATATTTACATAGTCATAATCATGGTAACACTAAATAACAGATTTAATAAAATTTGGGACCTAAACAAATTGGGAGGACAGGGAGCAAGAAAGTATGTAGGGAGTAGCATAATCGAGCTAATTCCTCATATTTCACATCAGAAAAGTGATAGACTAAGTAGTCTGAAACTAAAAAAGTTCTAAGAATAAACATATAGACAAATTATTAATATATGAGGATATATATAAAAGAAATAGGTACACACACACACACACAATCGGTAAAAATGTTGAAAAAGTTTGCCGCAAGGGTCGAGGAGGGGACTGGTGATTTTTGTTAAAAGCTTGGTTTTTTTAAAAAGCCTGATAAAACCAGCTGATTTTGTAAAACATGTGTAGGCATAGTTTTGATTACAGACATTTAATTAGAAAGCCCTAAGGTGCGAATATGGGAACCCTGTTGGTGGAGTTTCTATTTGCAGTATCCTCCCTACTGGTCTCTGCTCTCATGTTCCCCACCTCCCTGACCTTGTCTCGGGATCTTGTTACTTGCCTCTGGCTCCTCGCATGATGACTAGACTGGTTGAGTCCCTCAGTGTTGGCCCCCGTCCTTGGACACAGCTTTGGTATTTGTCCTCCAGCTGCAAGTCTGCGACTCTGGGTGTCTAAACCTCTGCTGTCAGAAGGTGTCTAAACCAGACAAGGACTAACACCAGATTGGTCAGATAGGCTTTGGTGGGTCCCAGGAATAGCATGTGGGCAGAGCACCTCCTTCCCACGTTTATGTGGCCTGGAGCCAGAAAGTAGAGACCAAAATCAGGGGCAAAAGTAGACATCATACACCAGGGAGTTCATCCTAGGGACAATGCAGAATAGGAGCCAGGTGGTAGAAACAATGTGGAATGAGTGAACATGGGTGAAGGAATGGAAGTTTCTTCCAACAACAAGGAGTGACAGAGGGAACTGAGGCACTGGAGTGGGCCCTGACTAGGGGTGACAAGCAAATGGGCCATAACAAGTGGGTCCTCACTGACGAACACATGGGCTGTGGAGGTATAGAGAGAGGCTAATATGGAAAATGTCCAATAGGAGTTTGGGTCAGAAACACATAAGGAAGCACTGGGAGCATGCATTAAGTCTTCGGGATTCCCAGGCACTTCTTGACATCAGGGTGAGTCTCATATAGCAGTAATGCGTAGGATGTCAACTTTGATTCCGTACTTTGGAGACCATGTTCAGGACTAGTTAAAGCTAGTCAGGGAGCATGGTGACAGAGCATCAACCTGAGCACATGCTCCCTGAACTTCAGGGAAAGAGTGTCTAGCTGGCAGTTTTGGCTGTCTGGAGTGAATGAGGCTGAAAACTCCAAACATTAAAAGAGACAGCCTGCCTGGTGTGAACAGAACATTCCCTCATTGTGGCAGCTACCCACAGGCTGTGACAGAATGGGTGCCCTACCCTCAGATGGAAACAGTGCCTAAAAGCTGATTTTAGGCTGGAATTCCCATTCCCTGGGATAACATTTGACCTGCACTGGGATCATCTTCCATGAGAAATGGCACAGGGTTAAGGTACCAGACCCGACGTTCCTCTGGGATATAGTTGCCTCTATAACTGTTATAAGCTATGAGTCTAGAGACTATAAAATGCCAGACTGGCTCAGAGAAGGTTAGATAGACAAAGCCTACAGCCTCTGGATTGTAAAGCAATTTCCAGGGACCTACCAAATCACCTTGCCTTCTGAATGAGTCAAACATGGTGCTTTCAGAGTATGAAAGGAGTAAATGAGCATTCGTAATATCCAGTGCCCCTGGACATGGTGCTGAGCTATGTTGAGACCTCAGTAACCCTGGTAGGAGTTCTTTACAAAGGTCACTGGGGTCTCACTGGGGAATTGGTGCTGTGGTTAGTGAGAAGAGCTTAAGCTTCAGGTTAGAAGAGGGATTGCAGCTGCTTGGCAAGAACTCAAGCTGAGCACCTGTTCATAGGAACACTTGTACTAGGGAGAGGGGAGTGATAACAGGGTAGCTCCTCAGCCTCTCTGTAGGTGGTGTGCATCTGGCTCTAGGGCCCCAAGCAATGCTGGTGGGTGGCAGGCATGAGTCCTTCGGGGAATGCTTTGCTTATTGGCCCTCAGCCTGGAGAGGCCAAGGAACTCAGACAGTGTGGGTGGTGTGGGACTACTAGCAGCTGGCTCTGGACATTTTGCCCCCAAGAATAGCTAGAATGAAGTGGTCTTCTGGGTCACTGCCACTCCCTCCATTTCAACCTCAGCAACATTGCTTCCTTTCTTCCTTCCAACTATTTAAAGAAGAGTGGGTCCAGTTAACTGAAAGTCTTTGTTTTCCTCAGTCAAGTATGCAAGTGGTATGTGATCATCTTCTGTCCTTCTCCATGCCTCTCCACGTAGTGTGTAACTTTTCCTCTAAAGAAACATTGAACAGGGCACCTGGGTGGCCCAGTCGGCTAAGCGTCTGCCTTCGGCTTGGGCTAGAGTCCCACATTGGGTTCTCCGCTCAGCGGGGAGTCTGCTTCTCCTTCTACCCCTCCCCCCTGCTCGTGATCCATCTCTCTCTCTCTCCCCCCCCCAGATAAATAAATAAAAATTTAAAAAAGAAACATTGAATAAATATTCTTTAAGCATTGATTTAATGGTGCATCAAATCATTAGCTTCCCTGGACACCTGTGTGTCCTGAACTGGACCTTCTCTACCTACCCTAAGAAGGAAGACTCTATGCAAGTACAACTGGAATGCAGAAAAACTCTTCTTGTAGTTGAGGTCTGGAGCACACCAAACCTACAGTTCAATGAAGCATCAATCTGAAGATGCCATATGGAGAGATAAGAGCAGCAATGAGGACATGAAAGAGTGGTCAGCCACAGCAAAGACAGAGCAAGATAAATCTACATGGTGCTTAGAATCCCCTTCTACCCCACTCACTATGGGCTAAATGCAAAAATATCCCATCCCCCTAGACGGGGACCTCAGAAGATTTCCAAGGCATAGCTTGGCCAATGTTGGCACAAGTTTGGTCAAGTAGGGTAGAAACAGCTGAGGAAAAGAGATCCAGAGGAGGGTCCAAAAACTGTCCAGGAGAGAGCTGAGGCTGGGACACCTGGGTGGCTCAGTCCGTTAAGCGTCTGCCTTTGGCTCGGGTCATGATCCCAGGGGTCCCGCATCGGGCTCCCTGCTCAGCACGGAGCCTGCTTCTCCCTCTGCCTGCTGCTCCCCCTGCTTGTGCTCTCTCTCTCTGATAAATAAATAAATAAAATCTTAAAAAAAAAAAAAAAAAAAAGGAGAGACCGAGGCCAAGATTGTAGAGGTCAATGGTGTCAGGTCGGAAGGATGGCAAAAAACAGATAAAACCAAAAAATTGGGAGCCGGGTGAAAGAAAGATGAGGAACAAAGGCAAAAGATGGGAAAAAGGGTCTAGCCAGGGCTTGTAAAAAGGACTGAGATATCCACACTTCCTTTGTGTTAGGTTTCAACCTAACACAGGATAGGAGGTGTTATTAGGTAATTAAGAATATAAGTGATACTAACAGTAATTATTTAATGGTAATGGTGATTTCAGTGAGCTTTTAAGTAACAAGGTAAAACAGCTATAAAATATATTTGGAATAGTTGGGAAAATATAAATGTGTACTGGATATTAGCACAAGGGAATTATTGTTCATTTTGTTGGTATAATTGGTAGTATTGTGGTTAATAAGGAGAATATTCTTAATTTTTTAGAGCTGTAAGATAAAATATTTAAGGATGAACTGTCATGATACCTGAAATTAACTTTGAAATTGTTTAACAATGCACACATACATACACCTAGATAAAGTCAATATGACAAAATGTTAACTAGTTTTGGAATCAAGTAATGGGTATATGGCTGTTTGGTGTACTATTCTTTCCAATTTTCTGTTTGTTTAAATATTTTTCTTTTTTTCTTTTTTAAGATTTTATTTATTTATTTGACAGAGAAAAAGAGATAGCGAGAGGGGGACACAAGCAGAGGGAGTGGGAGAGGGAAGCAGGCTTCCCGCCAAGCAGGGAGCCCGATGCGGGGCTCGATCCCAGGACCCTGGGACCATGACCTGAGCTGAAGGCAGACGCTTAACAACTGAGACACCCAGGCACCCTAAATATTTTTCTTAATAAAACTTAAAAATAAGAAAGCTAAGGTATTAGCTTTTATAAATAGGTGAATCAGAAACTAAAACACTGCTATGTAATAAATTATTGATTATACTAATGAGAAATCAAGACTATGTGGGTGAAAATGTTATCAATTATCAGGTTTGACCAGAAACTTTTAGCGAGAAGTCTTTGACGTGGACTTTGCAGATTAAATCTGAATCAGAGCTGGCTGATAAAATAGTTTAAGTTCTCCAGCAGTTTCCTAGGTGTTTTCTGATTTCAGTAATCTAAATATTCATTTGCAAATTGATCTATCTCAAGGACATTGGGAATAATGATTTCTTTCTTCTTCTGAGTGCTTGTATCTGTGATCCTTCTCATTTTTTGCCTAGCATTTTTAATTATGTCGTTGTGACTGCCTAATTTATTCCTCAATAAAACTGCCACCTCTTCAAGAGTCACATTTTAGAATTCTTGATTTCTCTACCCCACATGCACATATCCCCCAAATATTTATTTATGGATGGGCTTTAAAGATTCCTGTTGTGAATATGTTTGCAGAACCCATAAAACTCTACTACGACACAATTTCTGTTTTGCAAACCATTATTTTTATATAGTAGCTTGCACTCTGAAAGCAAAGCTCATCCACATTCCCAAAGACCAGAAGGGTCCCACTATACTATGGGAGCCAAAATTCCAAGAATGCCTCCAGATTCCAAATTTACCCCTCCTGTAATGGAAAATCCAGCGCTGACCTCTCCTGCTGAGGTGGTAGTTTCTGATTGCACAATATTGTGTTCCCTTCCCAGGGCTGCAGGAGCAAACACTCTTTTGAGAACCTCTCTCTCACTAGAAACACAGATTGTTCATTTAGCAATTAGAGCTGTCAGCACAGCAAGCTGGCAAGAGAGAGAGCAGCTTCTGTCCCTGGGCAGGGAGCCGTTGGCAGAGCCCAGACTTCAGGGCTAGGGAAATAGGTGGGACAGTGACTCTAATTTGTTACTTCCCCAGCACTTACTTATTTGCATCTTGTATCCTGGCAAATGACATATGTTTTAATTGTACCTGTATGGCAGAAAGGACAGTTAGACAGGCAGTGTAGGAAGGAAGAACAGGAATGGTCTGTGGGTCTCCGATGGCTTGGGTCTAGATGACACTGCCTCATTCACTCATCCCTCCATCCGACACCCACCTACTGACCATCTACGCTACAACAGCTGAGCTTAGTGTCAGGGACTCACTGATGAATGTGACATGGTTCTTGTCTTTGAGGGACACACAGGGAGTGGAAAAAACCAAAATGTAAATAAGAGCAACAACAGGTTTTGGACTTCATGGAGCATAGAGAGGACATACAAATAGGAATGGAATAAACTGTGGGTCTCCAGAGTTTCCACCTGCCCCTTTGCCCCAAGAAGCCAAATTTGCTAGTTGTTTCAGCATACTAATAACTTTCCAAGTTCTCCTTTGGGGCTTTCCATCATCTGACCAGGAAACTGAAATTTCTCAAATTTTTATGGTACATGCTATTTGCACATTTTATTTTGGCCTCTAAAATGTATTGAGCCTGTGATAGCTATTTAGGTGTTACATGTATATAAATCTTGTCTCCCTGAGATCCCTTACTTGATGATCATGATTATCCTGTACTTTCACATAGTGGTAAACATAGTGCTAATTTTATAATAGCTACTCAATATACATTTTTAATTGAATAGCTACTGAGTTATTAGAAGGCCCTTCATCTTTCTATCTCTCAGATGCTACATATGAAAAATGAAGAGAATTTTCCTGTCCTCCTTACCCCCTCCTAGAACTGATGATCAAGGGCTCTGAAGAATGAATATATTCTGGCTGGATAAAGGTGAATAATTAGTGTTCTCCCTCTCACATAATTCAAGATACATGCATCAGGGGAGGATCAAGGGTAGTGCCCTTTGCTAGTCAAGACTCTTTAAGTCAGCTGACAGAAACCCAACTCCAAATTCCCTTTAGCAGAAAGGGAATTTGTTGGTTCAATTAACGGAAAAGCCCTAGGATTAGTATTAGCTTCAAGCATGGCTTGATCTAGGTGTTCAAACAATGTCATTGGGCCCTATTTCTTATTCCCTCTCTTAGCTCTCTTCTGTGGTAGGAAAAAAAAAACACACACAGCTTTTGACCTTATGATTCTGACAACTTTCAGTTCCAGAAAAAGACAGAGCCTTGCTCTCCACCCATGGTTCCAGCACATCTCATGTAGTGACTGATTGTCTATAATTGTGTCACATGACCCTTCCTTTCACTACTGTGGCCAGTAGGAGGAAGCGTCACAACTGTCTAGCCCTAGGGCACTTTCCCACCCCTGCCCCATAATGTAGGTACAGCACTGTGATTGATAATACTACCAGAACTGCTAAGGACAGGGAAGGGAACGTTCCCTGTGGAAAAAGGGATAGTGGGCAGACAACAGATTTCCACAGGTTCCTCAATTATTCTTACCTAATCCAGAAACAGGGAGAGTTCAAGTGCATATATGGGCAGTGGAACCTACTGAGGGACCATTATTTATCCTTTGGTGGATGACCGCATCTTGACTTCCCTTTCCAGACGCTGGTGGCTTCTAACTAGTAGGAAGTAAGGTAACTGCTTTAATTTGTTTCCTTACTAGTTCTCCTCTCCTACTCATAGATGAAATAAGTGGGCTCTAAGCAGGTTGTATTCCTTGTCATAACTTGTGGGAAGTTGTGGTTAATTTTATAGGTGGGTCAAGGCATGCTACATGGCCAGGTCACCTCAGAGTAAAGAACAAACGGCCAAGTATGAAACAGATTGCAGGCTCCAAGCCTAGATGGGAGCTGTAATGTCCAGTGCCTGCCTCAGAGCTCAATTACAGACTGCACCCATCAGGGATGCAATCTGATGGGCTCCGCTCAGGGGCTTATCAGAGACCAAGCCTATGAGCAAAATAAATGCCCCACACCAACTACTGGTAGACTGGGGGTTACTAATAATTTTCCCAGCCCTTCCAACTCCTCCATCTCTTCCCTAGGAAAGAGAAATTTCTGATATGTTTGATTAGATTGTAAAATATTTTTTTAAAGATTTTTATTTATTGGGGTGCCTGGGTGGCTCAGTCATTAAGCATCTGCCTTCAGCTCAGGTCATGATCCCGGGGTGCTGGGATCCAGCCCCTCGTTGGGCTCCCTGCTCCACGGGAAGCCTGCTTCTCCCTCTGCCCCTCCCCCTGCTCCTTGAGAGAGAGAGAGAGCACAAGCAGGCGGAGAGGCAGAGAGAGAAGCAGACTCCCCGATGAGCTGGGAGCCCGACATGGGGCTCAATCCCAGGACCTGGAGACTATGACCAGAGCTGAAGGCAGATGCCCAACCATCTGAGCCACCCAGGTGCCCCTATTGTAAAATGCTAATTGGGTCCTGTTCATTAGTAATCAAAATCATTTGTGGTTGGAGGTTTCACTTACATCGGTGGTAGTGGACGCAGGCTCAGTTGGGGCTGTCAACTGAAGTGTCTTAGTTCTAATTCACATGACTTCTCCATGTGGCTTGGGCTTCTTCCACCATAGCAACTGGGTTCTAAGAAGTATTCCAAGAAAAAAGGAGCGAGTAACCAGTTCTCTTAGGCCTGGATTCAGAAGTCTCAGAACAACATATCCATTTCAATCTATTGGTAAAAGCAGTCACAGGGCCAGGCTGGATTCAATAAGAGGAGAAATAAACTTCACCTCTTGATGTGAGAAGCAGCATACACATAGAGCGAAAGGAAGAATGTTGTTGTTGGAGGCCCTCTTTGGAGACTAGCTACCACAGTTTGGGCTTTACTCTTACACAATAATGTTGCACATTTTTAATCTTTTAAAATATTTCCCACTTGATAGTCAAACAGTACTATCTTATTTAAATTTGCATATCCTTAATTACTAGTGAGGTTATGAAATTATATGTATATACACACTCAGATATACAGTTGACCCTTGAATAATGCTGGGGGTAAGGAGCACCCACACCCCATGCAGTAAAAAAATCCATATATAACTTTTAACTCCCCCAAAACTTAACTACTAACAGCCTATTGTTGACTGGAAGCCTTACCAGTAACATAAACAGTCAATTGACACATATTTTGTATATTATATGTATTATATACTGTATTTTTACAATAAAGCTAGAGAAAATAAAATGTTATTAAAAACATAAGAGAAAATATATTTATAATACTGTACTATATTTATTGAAAAATCCATGTATAAATGAATCTTTGAAGTTCAAACCCATATATATATATATATATATATATATATACACACACATATATATATATAGCCATTTAAATTTTTTTCTAGGAAGTGTCTTCATAACTTTGCCCATTTTCTCCCTATGATATCTTACTGATATATAGGAGCCATTTATATGTCATGAATATTAATCCTTTGATGTTTGTGGCAAATATTTTCTTCACATTTGTCTTTTAAGTTTATTCATTGTGCTATTTGAAATTTCAAAAATGCTATGTAGTGGGGCGCCTGGGTGGCTCAGTCGGTTAAGCGACTGCCTTCGGCTCAGGTCATGATCCTGGAGTCCCGGGATCGAGTCCCGCATCGGGCTCCCTGCTCGGCGGGGAGTCTGCTTCTCCCTCTGACCCTCCTCCCTCTCATGCTCTCTGTCTCTCATTCTCTCTCTCTCAAATAAATAAAATCTTAAAAAAAAAAAAATTTAAAAAAAAAATGCTATGTAGTCAAATCTATCAGTGTTTCCCTTCAGGTATTCTGGGTTTCACATACTCCTTGGGAAGGCCTTCCCTATCTTAATATCATAAAATCCTGTCCTCCATCTTTTTCACTGTGTATAGTTTTTGAAGATTTATCTACAGAGGTATTAGGTTTTCACATCAATTATATGAGTTAGGAATATATTAACTCCTTGTTAGTCATATTTGTTACTTAATATTTCAAGTATAGCAATTTAGTGATACCATTTTGGATTGAGTACAAAATTCAAATTTTCATAGAGTTCATTTGCTGACTAGATTTATCCTACTGCATGAATGCTTAGAATGATTTTCCTTCCAGGATCTGATAATAAATTCTGTTTTATTTCATTACTTTTAATATATTTTACTACGTTTTAATATTTCACTCTTTTATACATCTGAAGGTTACTTTGGACTATAAACCACTTACTGCAATAACATTTATTAAGTAATCCTCACTCACTTATTTCAGTGGTGTCTCTTTTCATCATGTACTAAATTCTGACATACTTTTGTGCCATTCATCATAGTCCCACTGTTGTACATTTTAACATCTAAGAGGGTGAGATTCCCTTCTGTGCTATGCTTTATGTTTTAGGATAGTCTGTTTCTTTCACATAATTATTCTTACTGATAAAAGTTAGGTGGTATGCCAAGAGTCCAGTCAACCAGGGTTTCTAGAATGGCTCTAGTAATGAGACAGAAGATTATGCAGTTCTACCAAAAGAAAGAAGATACAACGCAGGGGCCCAAACCTATGTGTGGGGGTGGGGATCAGCATGGGCTTGAGGTACAGAGTGAGAGAAGGGAAGGGGATGCCACAATTCTAGAGCTATATGAAAATCCTGGGCCAATAGGACATGTTTAATTATTTTTAATTCATGAAAACACTGTTTTAATATTTCAGTTTTTAAAAACTAAAAACTATTTTATGGATAAAATGGATGTTGTATTAATAAACATCCAATGATTCAAAAAATATGAAGAGGAAGGCAAATATGTCCACAAATAACATTATCCAGAGATAACAGCTATTAATAGTTCCTCCCACATACCTCTCTCTTTATTTAACCATACACACAGACAGGACCATTGTACATATGATGTTCTCTAGTCTTTTTCATGTGAAAAAATATTGTGGATATCTTTTCATGTTAATATATCTAGACTAACATAACTTTTAATGTGTGTGTAGAATTCCATTGTTTGTATGTATGTCATAATTTATTTAACCAGATCCCTATTAATGAACTTCTGTTTCATTTATATATATAATATATATATTTCATTTACGTATATAATATATAATACTGGTATTAACACTTTTGCAAATAGATCTTTAGAAATTTGTATTATTCACTCCATAGGATAATCTATAGAGGTAAAATCCTGAGTAACTTTCTCCCCAAAGATTACCATTACACAGAATTTTGTGCTAAACGTTTCTTCTTTTTCTTTATAATCTACCTCATCTGTAATGACTCCTAAATGACCACATAGAAGCTTTTTAAATTCTTGTATAGGTCAAACTTACCTATTCTCCTTTATGATTTATGACTTTTGTTTTGTGCTTAGAAATGTCTCTCTCATCCATATATTCACTGTATTTTCTTTTAGGACCAGTTTCATTTTTTTACATTTAAGTGCAAAAACATCTGAAATTTATCTATTTGATTTAGAAATTGAGGTAGAAAATCCAACTATAATTTTTTTTTTCCAGCTGGTTACCCAGTTGTCCCAATAGCATCAGTTAGAAGAATCTGTTTCTTAAGAAGGATAATACAGGGGCGCCTGGGTGGCTCAGTTGTTAAGTGTCTGCCTCCAGCTCAGGTCATGATCCCAGGGTCCTGGGATGGAGCCCCAGCCTGCTTCTCCCTCTCCCACTCCCTCTGCTTGTGTTCCCTCTCTTGCTGTCTCTCTCTCTCTGTCAAATAAAATTAAAAAAAAAAAAAAGAGAGAAGGATAATACAACCCCCTTTCCTGTTCCTTTATACAAACCAAGGAAGAGGTGGTTCTAGGCTAAGAATGTAATCCAGTCACAAAGAACATTATAGTAATCTCCACAGCCTTGGCCAAGTCTTTGTGCAGCTGACGAAAGACCATAAAGAGCCACTGGGTTTCTTTTTCTCAGCAAGCCAGAATGAGCACAACCTGTGAGCCAAGAAAGGGGAGAGGAACTAGCAGCACTCTACATAATAGTGCGAGACTCTGACACCAGTGTGAGAGTGCTCTAGATACACAAGTCAAAAAATGCCTTTCCTTTTTAAGGATTTATACCGAATCAGGAGTCCTGTGTGTCCGATTTAATAGTTCCTTCTTTTGTCCATTCTTTCATTTATTCAACAAATACTGATTGAGTGCATACTGTGTGTCATGTACTGAGGCTGGATTTCAAGGCCCCATTTGTCCCTCTGGCCAATGGCCTTGGGCAGGGAGGATATCCCTTAGAAGGAGACACTTGAGCTGAAGGAGGTGAAAGATAACTGGGGGAAGAGCATTCTAAGTAGAGAGAATAGCAAGTGCAAAGGTCCTGAAATGGAAATGAGCCTGGCATATCTAAGGAAAAGCAAGAAAGGCTCACGTGGCTGGAATGAAGTAAGCAAAAGGCAGGGAGTAAGCACTGAGGTAAGTGGGAGTGTACATAAGTGTAGCATCTGGTAGGTCATTGTAAGAATTTTTTTTTTTTAAAGATTTTATTTATTTATTTGCGAGAGAGAATGAGAGACAGAGAGCACGAGAGGGAGGAGGGTCAGAGGGAGAAGCAGACTCCCTGCTGAGCAGGGAGCCCGATGCGGGACTCGACCCCGGGACTCCAGAATCATGACCTGAGTCGAAGGCAGTCGCTTAACCGACTGAGCCACCCAGGCGCCCCTCATTGTAAGAATTTTGGCTTTTACTCTGAGTTAGATGATCTGACTTCATTTTAAAAGGATTTCTTCTGGGGGCGCCTGGGTGGCTCAGTCATTAAGCGTCTGCCTTCGGCTCAGGTCATGATCCCAGGGTCCTGGGATCAAGCCCCGCATCGGGCTCCCTGCTCGGTGGGAAGCCTACTTCTCCCTCTCCCGCTCCCCCTGCTTGTGTTCCCTCTCTCACTGTGTCTCTCTCCGTCAAATACATAAATAAAATCTTTAAAAAAAGAAAAAAAAGGATTTCTTCTGTTGCTGGGTGGGAATAAACTATAGGAGAAGCAAGGGGCCCAAGAGGGAGACCAGTAAGGCAGGGATGATGGGGGCCTGGACCGAGATGGCAGCAGTGAAGGTTGTGAGAAGTAACTGGATTCTGGATATATTTTCAAGGCAGAACTGACAGGATTTGCTGCTAGCTTAGATGAGAGAGGTGAATGAGAAGAGTCAAAGGTGACCCCATGGTCATGACATGGGAGACTGGAGGGATGAATTTGCCCATTTACTGAGATGGGGGAAGACATCTCAGTGGCAGGAGAAAGTTTGGGGAGAAGACTAGGATTTTGGCTTTGGACATGTTAAGTTTGAGATGTCTGTTAGACATCCAAATGGAGACAAGTAGTTAGATTTATGAGTGTGGATTCCAGGAAAGAGGTCCAGCTGAGATATGACTATGAGAGTTGAAAGACAGTGTTCAAACCCACAAGACTGGTTGGCATCACCAAAGGAATAAGTGTAGATGGAGAAGAGGAAAGGGCCCCCCACTGGCCTTCTTGCTGTATTTCAAACACTGGAACCATTCTTGTTTCTTTGCCCTTTGCCAAGAATGTTCTTCTACTAAACATTTACAATGCTCCCTCCCTGGCTTCATTTAAGCCTCTCCCAAATGTTACCTCCTCAGAAGCTCTTTCCTTGATCATTCTTTTTTTTTTTTTAAAGATTTTATTTATTTATTCATTAGAGACAGAGAGAGAGAGGCAGAGGGAGAAGCAGGCTCCCCGCCTAGCAGGGAGCCCGATGCGGGACTCGATCCCAGGACCCTGGGATCATGACCTGAGCCGAAGGCAGACGCTTAACCATCTGAGCCACCCAGGCGCCCCTCCTTGATCATTCTATCTAAATCGTATCCCTTCCTCTTGCACCCACTAATCACTCTCTCTATCCTTTACCTTGCTTTGTTTTTCTTCATAGCATTGCTCCTTTCTTAAACTCATATATTCATTTGTTCACTTATTTATTGTTTATTTTCACAAGGTCAGGACTTGGCCTTTTTAAAGTATTTTTTAATTATTTACCTTAGTTTGGGTTTCCCTAGAGGTAGACCTGAGGTAGTTTGAGTGTGATTGCTTCCATGAGCCACGCTGCCAAGGAATACCAGCAGGAGTGTGGAGAAGTGAGGCAGGGATGAGAAGGCCATCAATAAAGGATGCATTATCCACAGGTCCTCACTCTGTGTAACTCCAGCTGCATCCTGCAGAGGAAACTGGGCCTCCAACAATACACCCTGGGGGGTGTGGTTGCTGAGATATTCACACACCAACTCCTGTTGGTCACCAAATAATGGCTGTTTCTAGGGTATGTTAATTCTTCTGTACTCTTGGCCTGAGGAACCCATTCGCCCATGGCCATGCCATGTTCTGGCTGCTGAAGAAAGTCAACAGGCAAAAAGATGCAGACCCTGATGATTAGAAGTGGGATAGGGTGCACTCTAAGGCCCAAGGTATCAGAGTGGAACCATAACACCATCTGCTACATCATTCTATCCCCAGTACCTAGAACTGCACCTGATACATAGAAGATACTCAATAAATACATGTTAAATAAATACTGTTCACATGTTAAATAAACATCATAGATGTTTTCTGGAAAAAAAAAAATCTTATTTTGCACTCTGCTCCTAAGTTCCCCTCCCTACACTGTGATTTCCTGTCATTTCCCCCAATTCTTCAGTAGAGTGGAATGCACTTAGACGGCCTTGTGCGGTGGTGGTGTGTATATCGAAGGGGCAGAATCTGTGGGGGATGTGTCCAGGAGCCCCAGGTAGAGATGGGGCAAGCTGGGAGGAGCATACCCACAGCAGATAACTCAAGGGGAAATAAGAGGGATGTCTGACAAATGTCTACTTTTCCAATGCCTACAAGATGAGGCTTTCTTTCATGAGTGTTTGGGCATCTATCTCTTCCCTCCCACCCATATGTCAAATAAGAAATTCTAGTGTATCCTTGTGTCTATTCCTGGATTCTATTTTGTTTGAGGGTTCCTTATCTCTATTCTTTTGCCATTCCCGAAATGTGATTTAACTCTCTAAAGCCACCTGGGTTTTTTTCTTGCTTGAAACCTTACAGGATTATTTCTTTTTAATTTATGTCTGCCTAAGTCTGCCTTTAGTAAGTGACCCTTGAGCTAACTCTTAAAGGAGGTGTAGGAGTTTGCAGGTAGAGGAAGCAACAGGTGCAGAAGGGAGCAGCCAGAAGTTTGTGTGACCAGAGTACAGCAGTCAAGGAGAGATGGCAAGTGGGGAGACTGGGCTTGTTGTCAAGGTTTGGTATAGTTTGTGTCACAGATTGTATTTTCCATAGATGACCACAATGCCTCCCATCTCATATGCTCATCTACAGTATGACCTGATACTCTTTCAATGGAGAGGTAAAGTCTATGTCCCCTCACCTTGAATCTGGACACATTTGCCTATAACCAACAGAACTTAGACATGACCCTGTGTGAACCCTAAAAAGGTTATGTAGCTTCCACCTTATTTGCTAGAGCACTTGTACTTGGAACTCTGAAATGTCATGTAAGGCAGGAGGCCACCAAGCTATGAGGAAACCATGAAAGAGAGGCTACATGTAGGTGCTCTAGTCATCAGGCCTAATCTCCACATAGCCCAGATTCCAGATGTGGGAGGGAATGAGCCTTCAGATGGTCCCAGTCACCAGCTATGGAGACACCCCCAGATAAGGCCCTAAACATCAAGGAGCAGAGACAAATCATTCCTCCTGTGCCCTCTCCAAATCTCTGACCCACAGAATCCACAAGTCTAACGAAGTGGTTAGTGTCTTACCCTGCTACGTTTAGAGTAGTTTATTACATAGCCATAACAACTGGAACAGTGTGTTGGGGTTTGGGCTTTATCCTGAAGGCAACAGGGAATCATGAGAGTGGTTTCAGGCTATGGAGTGACCTAGTCACGCACAGGACTTAGAAGGCATATTTCAACAGCAGTGTGTACAAAGCCTGAGCGCTGCACAAGGCCAGGGAGTACCAATAATATAGGATCTGATGTAATGACAGTTCCTACAGTCGCGCAGAGGAGCAACTCCTGCTGCTGTGGATGAATTGTCAGCAGCCACAACCAGAAGAAAGTGCGCTACCAATGAGGCTTGTGTAATGATCCAGGTAGGAGAAGAGGAAGGTCCGAGCTAGGGTCAGGGACATTTCAGTAATGTTCCAGAGGTAGATCCAGAAGAACCACGGGGCAGATCCTAGGTAGGGGTGAGGTAGGAGAAGTTTAGAATGACTCCCAAGCATCTGGCTCACAGGATGGTGGTGTAATTCCCTGGGTCAGAGACCACAGGAGGGAGGAGTGATCACTTTGAAGGGAGAGATGATCCATCCTAATGGATTTGGACGTTTTAAGGTGCCTGAGAAATGTCCAGGCATCATTTGGACATATGACAGAGGGCTGGGCTGTAAGTAATGTCTTTGGGTGTCAATAGTATATATTTAGTAATTAAAGCCATGGAGATAAATGATGTGGCAGTTGGAGAAGTTATAGAATGAGAAGAAAGAGGAGCCTAGGACCTAACACTGAAGAAGGAAGACGTTTAAGGGACAGGCCAAGGAAAAGGATCTCATCAAGAATTTTCTGAAAAGAACTTAGTAGAGAAGCGGTTGACAGAAATAGAAGTGCCTGGTGTCAGAATAACCAATAGAGGCAAGAATCTTAATAAAAAAGAAAATGGCTAATAATATCCCATGTCTTGAGCGCCTGGGTGGCTCAGTCGTTAAGCGTCTGCCTTCGGCTCAGGTCCTGATCCCAGGGTCCTGGGATGGAGTCCCACATCGGGCTCCCTGCTCAGCGGGAAGCCTGCTTCTCCCTCTCCCACTGTCCCCTGCTTGTGTTCCCTCTCTCGCTGTCTCTCTCTCTCTGTTGAAAAATAAATAAAATCTTTGAAAAATAATAATAATAATATCCCATGTCTCAAAGAGCAAGGAGGATGAGGCCTGAAAAGCAGCCACTGAATCTGGTCATTATAAGGTCATTGGTGCCTTTAGAGAGAGCAGCTTCTGTGGAGTGGGGGGAAAAATGAACAACGGGCAACGTACAAGGACTTACTGCAGAGCGAAAAGGAATATGAGTTCCCGAAACACGCAGGGAAAGAGAAAAGAGCATTGAAATCTAAAATGGCAGGGAAAGGAGGGGAGAAGGGGTGGCTGAGTGGGATGACTCAATCCTTTGTGATTTTTACTGCAGGTCTTTGTCCCCGAGAGAGGCAGGACAGTACAGTGGTGAGCACAGGCTCTGGAGCCAGCCTGCCTGCGTCCATAGCCCAGCTTCACCACTGCTCACAACCTATGGAAACTTGGGCAAATGACCTCACTTCTTTGTCCTCATCTGGACAATATAATTATAACCGCTTCTTTGGTTCTGGTGAGTGCTTAAGAAGAGCACACAGTAAGGGCTCAAGAAATGTGAGCTACCGATATTAATTGTATTCTCATCACCAATGACTACATTTGTAAATTCTGGCTTTTTCTCTCAGGAACATCTACTGCTCTTGCTCTAGGGCAATGATTTTCAACGTGTGGCCCAGGGACTTCTGTGGGTCCCCCGAAATCTTCTGGGGGGCCTGGGAGATCAAAGTGTTTTCATGAATGAAAACCTACTTTGTGCTTCTCTCACAAACATCGAGTACCCTTTTCCAGAGGTGATGTGATGTGTGAGATTGCAAGAGATCGATGCAGAAATAGATACGAAAATTCAGCTGCCTTCTATCAAACCAGACGTGAAAAAGATCTTCAAAAATGTAAAAGAATGCCATTCTTCTCACTTATTTCTGTTGTGTTTTAGGAAATATAGTTAATTCTCCTAAAAATATGTTATTTATATTAATAGGTTTATTATCATTATTTTAGATGTTTTCAAACTAAATATTTGAAAAAGTTATCTGTTTTAATTTCTAATACAGTAAACATTCAAAAAATATTATCCACATAAACAAAAGCTCTTTGAGGTCACCATTAATTTTTAAGAATGTAAAGGGAAACCAACACCCAAAGTCTGAAATCACTTGTCTAGAAACTAAATCAGAATCAGAATGGGAGATGTTAACTAGTTTGTACTCCTTTCTCTGATCACCCAGGACTACTTGTTTTTCTGTAAGGAAATGATTTCTGTTCACAGCTCTGAATCTTTACATGTGCTGTTCCCTTAGTTTGGAATGTCTGTTTATCTTTCTTTGCCTGTCAGAACTCTGCATGTCCTTTAAGACACCTATAACCCAATTGCACTGGCATATGGTCAACTTCCCTCCTCAGAGGCTGCCCAGCACCAAGTGTGCTTATGTTCCTTTCCCATAGTCTGTATTACTGTTCACCAACCACAGACATAGAAATAGCTATGGGCCAATCTCAGTAGAAGAAGGAGGGCCTTGTCACCTCCACTGGGGCCAGTGTCCCTCATGAAAACCCTTCCTCCCTGGGCCTACGCTCCATGCTCCCAAGGCAGGAATCTTGAGTTGAACAACTGCATTATCCCTTGACTTCAGGTTATAGCCTTAGCCATACTCCAATCTGAGCAGAAGTGGGAGAATGACCCTCTCCCCAATTCTTGGTGAAACTTTGTCACCTGGGCCCCCGCGCACCGTTTCTTGTTCACTGGCTCTCACAAACCTGCTACTTTAGCTCTGCTCACAAGCCCCTTTCTAACAGAGTCAGACATAGTCTGGGCCTGATTGAGAAAATATGATACCCTGTTCTTCATATTTTCTTCTCTCTTGTACTCCTCAGGGGGTTCAAGCACTAAAAATAACTTCACAATAGCAGCATTTCACCAGGTTCTGAATCTTAATTTAAGCTTAGATCCCCTGGGATCCCCTGTTGTCCTGGTCATTATCATTATTGTCATTCTTCTAATCCTCATATACATTCTGATCCTCATGGTAATTCTTCAAGGAACGTGTTATCCCATTGTACTAGCTATCTATAGCTTTGTAACACACTACCCCCAAAATTTAGTGGCTTTCAACATTTATTATCTCTTCATTTCTGTAAGGTCAAGAGCTCAGGCTCGCTTAGCCGGGTCCCCGGCTACATAGGCTATAACCAAGGATCACACTGGGCTATGGTCATGGCAATCCCCTACCGGGAAAGGATTTCCTTCTGGGAAAGGATTTGCTTCCAGGCTCACTTACATGCATGCTGGCAGGATTCAGTTCCTTGCTGGCTGTTGGCTGGAGGCCTCTCTCCATTCTTTGCCATGTGGGGTCTCCAACATGGCAGCTTGCTTCATTAAAGTACATAAGCTAAGAAGGCAAGAGAGAAAAGCCAGGAGGACAGAAGTCAGTCTTTTGAATCCTCATCATGGAAGTCACATCTTATCACTTTTGTAGTGTTCTCTTTTTGGAAGCAAGTCACTAGGTCAAGCCCACATTTGAGGCAGGGGGATTATACAGACACATGAATATCAGGATCCCTGAGGGCCATCTTGAAAGAGAACTGCCAAACTCATTTTCCTGGAGGGTGACACTGAAACTCAGTGAGGTTCAATAATTCAATCAAGGTCACTTGGTTAGTGAATAGCAGAGCTGGATTTGAACTTAAGTCTTTCTGACCCCAAAGCTTACTTCTAGCACTTATTTCATATATTCTTTTCTTTTTTTTAAAGATTTTATTTGACAGAGAGAGAGAGACAGCGAGAGAGGGAACACAAGCAGGGGGAGTGGGAGAGTGAGAAGTAGGCTTCCTGCAGAGTAGGGAGCCCAACGTGGGGCTTGATCCCAGGACGCTTAACGACTGAGCCACCCAGGTGCCCCTTATTTCATATATTCTTATGTTGTGTTTGTCATGGTGGCTATCTCTCTCATACAACTGCAGCCTTATTAAGGGTAGAGGATGCTTGGGATGCTTGGGTGGCTCAGTCAGTTAAGCATCTGCATTCAGCTCAAGTCATCATCCTGGGTTCCTGGGGTCGAGTCCTGCATTGGGCTCCTTGCTCAACGGGGAGTCTGCTTCTCCCTCTGCCTGCTGCTCCCCTTGCTCGTGCTCTTTCTCTGACAAATAAATAAAATCTTTAAAAAAAAGCGTAGAGGATGCTTATGTCCCCTGGAGTGACAAAAATCTTGGTGAATAAATGGATGAATATGTGAAATCAATTAAAATAGTCCATATGTTGAGGGACGCCTGGGTGGCTCAGTCGGTTAAGCGTCTGCCTTCGGCTCAGGTCATGATTCCAGGGTCCTGGGATCGAGTCCTGCATCAGGCTCCCTGCTCAGCGGGGAGCCTGCTTCTCCCTCTGCCTGCCGCTCCCCCCTGCTTGTGTTCTCTATCTCTCTGTGTGTCAAATAAATAAACAAAATCTTTAAAAATAAAAAAAATAAAAATAAAATAGTCCATATGTTGGAACTGTGCATACAGAAGGTTCATAATAAAACAGAACTAGACAACAGAGCATGGGTCCAACTGAGAAGGGAGGAGTAGAAGTAAGCAAAGGGGTGACTAGGATACACTGTTGACTCTTTGGAGCTTTTCAGATTTCTCTTCCTTTTGTGTGAAACATAGGCTACCTGTTTTGGTGAGCAGAGACAAATCCTGTGTATAGCCAGAATTTAGACAGAATGGGCATAAATGCTCAAAAAATATTCTGAATAACACTAGATTGACTTTCCATCCCAAATGTATTTAATCTATGTATTTATGTGTATTTAACCCAGAAAGTCCTAACCTATATCACTGTGCTGCTTAAAAGGAAAAAAAAACAAAAACTGGTAGCAGCCAAAATATTTATGCTAAAAGAGACTGAAAGAGCCAAAAAATTTCATGCAAATTTGGATGTTTGGATTTTTCCTGCACCTCACAATAATTGGCTTATTAATATATTAATAAAATATTGCCTGCAAAAGGTAACACTTCTAATAATCCTGATTTTATCAGCGGACACTTTGATCTGTAAGATGGTTTCAGAGATGATGTTATGCCATGGAAAGGGGACTGGCTTCCACCACTCTTGCCAGTTAAGTGAGAGTTCTCTGAGAAATAGTTGCTGGACGTATCACTTTGTTTCTTCTACTGTACATTTAGATTTTATCTTTTTGGTCAGGGTCTTGTAGAAGGAACCACCGAAGCACTGAGCTAAACAGTAATAGTGCAGCCTCTTATGTGAAGGGATGGAAACTTGCAGTCAAGAAGTCCATAGTCTGTGAGTGTGATATTCTCTTAGAGCTGGCCCAAACGTATTAACCCGGCACAGCATTCATCAAGAAGAATCTTTCTGAAAAGTGGGAATGGGATTAGCAACAATCCTGAAAACATAAATTTGTAAAGCTTTTTGTTGACTAGGTCAGTGCAATGTAAAAATCTACTCTAGAGAAGGGTCACCTAACAGTGATACTAGCTTTTGGTGTCTTTCCTAAAAATATGGTAACAGTAGCTCAAGTATAGCATAGTAGCTGGCTAAGCAATCCCTCCACAGCCTGGGTACCCAAGAAACATAAATTGAGTGGCTAAGCCCTGGGGCTCTAACTACCTGACTATCCCATTGTACTTTCCAGTTCTGTTAATTCAGTAAAGAAACTTACAGAACATTATCACTGAGGCCTAAAGTCCTACCCTTCCAGAAATCCAGAAAAAATCCTACACTTCTGAAAATGTTTAGGCAGTTCTGCCAGATCCCATAAACTTGCTGGTACTACAGTGTTGAGAGTTATCGTCCAAAAGTCTAGTCTTTAGAGGAAGAGACCGACTCTCACTAAAGTGTATGCATTACCTAAGTAGTGGCTTCATGATCATGGAGCTGTGCATTTTTAAAATTTTGCTATTGTCAAAAAGTAATTTTTTTTCCTGAAACTTTTGCTTAATTGTCTACATTGTTACTATTTATAGGATTAAATAGGTCATTTCCTGTTGTCAAGTAGCATTTGCAATTGTTGAGCAAGGCTCTTTTAGCCATAAAACTATGCTAACCTCTCCAGGACAGTCATTCCTCAACTTTTTGCTGACAGTACACAAGTTATCATATAGCCTGCATGGGAGTGTGAGGTACGGTTCTATTTTCGGCTCACCCTCTGGCTTGCTCTATAACCTTGGGAAAATCACTTCTAGGCCTTCTGTCACAGACCTGTCATCTGTAAATTAGGCCTGGTTAGTAACCTTCCTCTGGCTATGTCAGTGGAAGTCATGAATTCTGGAGTTGGGCAATTAAGAACTTCAACGCGCTCACTGAGAGTCATTTACACATTGGTTCTTTTGAACTTTTTCCACAGACCAGCCTTCTTGAATATTTGATCATATTTTTGCTCTAATAACACTTTAATGCAGAACACATAGAACAATGTTTCCATAATGGGACAGCCTAACTACGTCCTTTCAGGCCTTACTGCTAAGAGAGAATGGGTATAAATTTTTCCATCTTACACATTTATTTCCATTCCCCAGCCATTAGCCAGGGTGTACCTGAACATCACTTCCACTGGATTTTGCCATGACAGGGCCTTAGCCAGGATCCATCCATTCTGTTTTAGTCTGTGGATGGGGATCAATACTTTTAGAACAAATGAGAATTTTGTTATTTATTTATTATTATTATTTTTAAAGATTTTATTAATTTATTTGAGAGAGACAGAGAGAGCATGAGCAGGGGGAATGGCAGAGGGAGAAGGAGAAGCAAGGCTTCCCGCTGAGCAGGGAGCCCAATGCGGGGCTCCATCCCAGAACTCCGGGATCCTGACCGGAGCCAAAGGCAGACGCTTAACAACTGAGCCACCTAGTCGCCCCAAGACAGTTTCTTTCTAAGAGGAATCCTGGTGCCAATTAATACTACATTTCCTCCTTATTATACTCAACAGTGTATGTTTATTTATGTACACTTATCAGCATTCCCAAACTCATTTGAATTCTACTTTCCTCATTATTTTGGATGTACTTTCCCATTTACGAATGCAGCCCAGGCTTCCCACTTTAATAAACACCCTCCAAATTATCAGGTACTTGAGGTATTTCCAGTTTCATTTTTCATTATAAAGAGTGGTGCTATAAACATTTAGTGGAAATTGGTTTTCTCGCTTGGATTGTTTTGAGGGAATATATTCCCAAATGTAGATTATGGGACAAACATGAAAAATCTCATAGATTTTGTGTTTGCCTCAGTATGTTCATCAACAGTTGTCCTAATAAGTAATTTTATCAACTTATGAGTTTATCCATTTTGTTTAGCTCTGCCAACATTCTCCTTTGTGATTTTCAATTAACCTCGCAGCAAAGCTAGTCATTTCCCCAAAATTTACTTCTCTGAGTTTTTCCATGTATGGGATATTTGATCATATACTTTGACCTCTTGTCCAGTTAAGTCTGGGTACTGATTTTGTTTTAACACATTTATTGAGATATAATTCACATACCATACTATTGATCCATTGAAAGTGTACAATTCAATGAATTTTAGTATATTCAGAGAGCTATGCAATCATCTCCACAATAAATTTTAGAACATTTCATTACCCTAAAAAGAAACCCTATACCTCTAGCCTTTACCCCATAATCCCTCCATCCCACCCCACACCTAGACAAACACGAATCTTTCTGTTTCTATAGATTTGCCTGTTCTGGACATTTCATATAAATGGAATCACATAATACATGGTCCTTAATGACTGGCTTCTTTCACTTAGCATAACAATTTCAAGGTTCACCCATCTTATAGCATGTATCAGTCATTCACTCCTTTTTATTGCCAAATAACATCCCATTATATAGTTATATCACATTTCTTTATCCATTCATCAGTTGATGGGCATGTGGGTTGTCTCCACTTTTTGCCTATTATGAATAATTTTGCTACAAACATTCATGTACAAGTTTTTGTGTGGATATGTTTTGGGGTATATATGTAGGAGGGCAATTGCTGGGTCATATGGTTGGTAACTCTATGTTTCACTGAGGAACTACCCAGAGTGTTTTCCAAGTGACTGCATCATTTTACATTCCCACCAGTAGTGTATGAGGGCTCTGATTTCTTCACATTTTTGCTGCATTAGTTTTCTAGGGCTGCCAAAACAAAATACCACAGGCTGGGCGTCTTAAACAACAGAAATTTATTTTCTCATAGTTCTGGAGGCTGCAAGTTCTGGATCAAGATGTCAACAAGTTTGGTTTTTCCTGAGGTTTCTCTCCTTGGCTTACAGATAGTCACATTATTGTTGTGTGCTCACATAGCCTTTTCTGTATGTAGCCATGCATGTCTCTAGTGTCTCTTCCTTTTTTTTTTAAGCCTACCAGTCACATTAGATTAGGGTCCCAACCTTATGACCTCATTTCATCTTAATTACCTCTCTAAAGATCTTATCTCCAAATACAGTCACATTGGGGGTTACGGCCTCAATGTATGAATTTGGGGGGACATAAGTCAGTTCGTAACACCTGCCAGCTGCTACAGACCGAAAGGTCTACATCTTCCAAAAATTCATATGTTGAAACCTAATCCCCAATGTGATGGTATTTGGAGGTGGGACTTTTGGGAGATATTCAGGTCATAAAGGTGGAGCCTTCATGCATGGTATTAGTGCCCTTTAAAAGAGACCCCAGAGAGTCTCCTCACCCCGTCTGCCATGTGGTGAGAAAACAGTTTTGAACCAGGAAGCAGGTCTTCACCAGACACAGAATCTGCCCAGTGCCTTGAATTTGGACTTCCCAGCCTTCAGTACTGTAAGAAAGAAATGTTTGTTGTTTAAGCCATCCAGGCTATGATATTTTTGTTATAGTAACTCAAATAGACTAAGACACCAACATTTGTTATTATCTGTCTTTTTGATTATAGCCATTCTGGTGGATGTGAGGTGGTATCTCATTGTGGTATTGATTTTCGTTTTGTTGATGGCTACTGATGCTAGAAACATCTTTGCATGTGTTTATTCGGCATTTGGATATCCTCTTTGGAGAATTATCAGATCATATCCTTTGCTCTGATTTATTTCTTTATTATAATATATTATTTTTATTGTAGATTATCTACATTATGGATTAATTGTATAGATATCAAACATACTAGAAGGAAACGTGGAAGAATCTTTCTTAATTTGGGGGTAGTTACAGCCTTTCTAAGATTAAAAAAACCTAGAAACATAAATAAAAATCAATTAATGTGACTATATGAAAATAAACAATTCATTGCAAAAAATACAATAAACAAAACCAAAGACAAGGGGGGGAAGATAAACAATTTATTCACAATGGACTAATTTTATTTATATGTAGAGAGGGATAGATAAATAAATAAGTTTATTTACATATATATTATATATATATTTTATATACATATATCCCCAACAATAAAGGAAAAAAAAGACCAACAGTTGAACAGAAAAATGGGCAAAGGATATGAGCAGACAGTTCACAGAATGGCAATTTTTAAAAATTAAGTTTGATAACATACTGTATAGAGAGATGTGAGGAAACAGAAACCCCGATAAATTGCTGTGGGAGCATAAACTGACACAAACTGTATGGAGAGCAGTGTGGCAACATTTATCAGAATTTTTAAAGTCCATACCTTAGGATCTAGCCTTCAACACCTAGTTATTTAGCCTAGACAGACATTTGTTCACATGCCAAATGGCTATAAATAAGAATATAACTACTGACCATAGCACTGTTTGTAAAAGCAAAAGAATGGGAAAAACTTGAAACAATAATTTGATGAAATACTATGTAATCAGCACAAATAATAAAAGTTGTCCAAAATATAGTGTTAAGTGAAGAAAACCAAGGTGGCAAAACTGTGTAGAGTACCGGGCCGGGGGGGGGGGGGGGGGGAAGGGAGGAGAGAGGAGATTGGGCGAAGAGTATGTATATATATAACATACACAGCATATATATTACATATATATTTACTGCACAGTGACTTTGAAAGGACATACAACAAATTAGTTAGCAGTGATATTCTAACAGGAAAGAAAATTGGGGGAGGGAGCAGTGGATAATGGAATTCTCTTTTCATTGTATATCATGTATTTTTGATGCTGTTGAAATATTTAACTGTCGTGCATATTATCTGGATGTCATTAAGAAAAAAAGAAAACGAGAAAGATGTACGCACTGTTCCGCACTGTGAATCATGGCTACAAGTATTGCAGAGTAACAAGCCTTTTAGTTCTCTCCTAGCAGAATCCCCCCTATCTCCTCCCCACATCCCCCCATTGCAAAACATGACTTTTGATTTTGGAATGCATCTCATGAGGGCTCTCCTAGTTACCTGTTTCCTTATCTGCTCCTCCACCCGACTGATTGGGAGATCCCTGAAAGTAGGCACTGTTTCTCATTCCAGTGCGTCTCCAAACACTGGCTGGTTTTCCGTAAACAGCGGACGAAGAAGTCTAAAAAGAGAAAGAAAGAGACCCTGCAAAATCAGAAGTGTGTCCCGAACATCTCAGACTCTCATAGATCTTTTATCTGCGGAATGTGCGTCCCCTGCCCTCTCCACACGAGTCCAAGGCGGGGGACTCAGAAACCTGGACTGCTCCCGGCGGGTGGGCTAGGACCTCTCAGCCTGACAGCGTCGCTGGGCAGCCAGGCCTCTCGCGCCCCGCCCCCGGCTTCCCGCGCTCCACGCCCATTGGCCCTCCTCGGGGGTGGGCGGGCCGCTCCGGGGAGCCTTGTGCCGGGTGGCGGAAGAGGCGGCGTGCGCCTAGCTCTGGGAGCCGCGCGAGTGCTGTGGGAGCCGCCGGCGATGCCCCGGGATCCGGTTCCTGCCGGGGCTACAACCCGGGCTGCAGCAGCGGCTACGGCGCCTAGTTTGGTCTCCGCGACCACCGCAGCTCGGCGGGCTTCGGACCATCTGAAGCGGTGAGCGCTTCCTTTGCCCCCTGGGCTCCCTGCCCTGCTGCGTCCTCTGGGGCTATTGGCAGTGGTTGGGCTGGCGAGGGCCGGCGGGCCGACAGGGTCCGTGCCAAGGCATCCTCGTGTCACGGGGTTCGGGTCCAAATTCCGCTTCCCCTCCTCCCCCCCTTTACTGTCACTCCCCGAGTAGGCCGGTCTTAAGCGCTGCGCAAGTTGTGTGTGCGGAGACTCCAGACGGTCAGCGAACAGCCGTGGGACGCCTCACGGGCACTTGTCGCTCGGCTTCGCGGTCCCAGCAGCTCTTTCCCGGGTCTGGACAGGCTCTGTGGACGGGGCGCTGTGCGGGCGGGTCTTGGGAGAGCACGATTAAGTAAACGATCCTTTACACTGCAGGGACACGGCGCAGTGGTGATGAGGCGTCTTCAAAATCAGAGAAACAGATCCCACGAGCTGGAGCTCTTTTTAAAGATTGCCCTTTAAAAAAATCACTTTGTAGCATTGCATAATACGCTGTATCTCATCCAAAAGTAGTTTTTGATCTCAGGGAAGTAGTTCTTTGAATGCAACATTGACACTTTTGTTCCTTAAATAATAAGTTTGAGCTTTCTTATTTTAGAGTAATAGATTTCTTAATGAAAGGAATTTCTCAAAGTACAGAAAAGAAAAACCATGGATAGTGTTTTGAGTCATCAAAAAAATTTTTTTTTGAGTCATCAGTTTTGAGGGATTTTGCTTTTCCAGTTTGCTTAGGTTTGCTTTCACCCACAACTACATACCCAGGTTCCAGACTTTGGAATGGTGTAAATAGCGCGTGCGGCCCCGCCCCCAGTCCACTTGACAGCCGCGGGGAATTTGTCACGCCCCGGCTCCCAGCGCTGCCTGCGGACACTAGCCCGGCCCGGCTGTTTATTGCAGCGATTTGTACATTCCAAGAGTCCCCAGAAAGGCGAGCTGCATACCTGTTAGGATACTGGTCACATCCCAGCCGGGGGGAGGGGGCGGGGGGCCGGGCTGCTCTCCGTAGCAGCATCAGCTCTTTTCCCCCGGTGGCCCGAGTCTACGTCCGGTCCTCTCGCTGGAGCAGACTCAAACGACGCTTAGAGTTGTTAAGTGAATTGCTCTGACAACCCCGTATCGGTACTGTACTGCCCTCTCCCAATCTTTGTGGCCTTTGTGCGAGCCGAGAGAGGAGAATGATAGACATTTTGCAGAACGCAACGTCCAGTGTTCTGTCATGCATTCTTGGCGCTCCTTTCTAGATCTAAGCTCTGGTGACATTGTTTCAGCTTGCTCTGCTCTTTCCCAAGACCCCGTTTATTGGTTTGAGTTGAAAAGCAGTGTCTATTTCTTATTCCTTAAGGATTAGGGAAAGGAATTCCTGGCTTGAGAAAAAGGTGCTGGAATTTAGTTTGCTGCCTACCAAGGATCAGAAGATTATGGATTTTTTTAAAATGAGAGCATATTGGAGATTGGAGAATACTGTAATTATTGTTCTTATTAGGGCGTTGGAAAATAAAAATGTTGCTCTCTTTTATTTAGTAATTAGGAAAAGTGTAAGTACTTGAAATACATCCTTTTACAGTTGTGAATGTTGCTGTGAATTGTCTTGTAAAATCAAAAGGCACCCTTAATTCATCTTTTCTGTATATCCTTTTTTTTTTTTTTTGCATATGCTTAAAGGACTTGGGTAGTGTTTTGCTGTCCCTAGTAACCATGATTCTTAGTAACTTCTTATTTGAACCTCAAGTTTTTTTTGAAACAAAGGTGCCTTTTTAATTGCAATCAAATATATATATTTTTTGAACTTTAAGTGTACTTTAGAGAGGGGAGATGAGTGAGCTATCACGTGCAGTGATTCTTTACCTTTTGCCTCTGGGGACGTTTTGTGGTGGTGAGGAAAACTTAGTTTTTTGTTCTATGAGAAGAGTATGGTTTAAAGAATTTGTTGGGATTGCTCTTTTTTAAGAAAGTTACATTATGTTTCTCATGATTTCTACAATTTTATAATATGCTGTATCTCATCCAAAAATAGTTTTTAATGTCAGGGTAATCGTTTGAATGCAACACCCACACTTTGATTCCTAAATAATAAGTTTGAGCTTTCTTAATTTATGTTTATGCACTTTCTTTTATTAAGGAAATTCTACAAAATACAGAAAAATAAAAGAAAAACCCATGCACAGTGTTTGAGTCATCAATTTTGAAAGATTATTTTATCCCAGTTTACTTAGGCCTGCTTTGACCCACAACTACATATTCAGGTTCCAAATTTTGAACGGTGTTAAATTATGGTGTTGAGTATGCAACTTCAGGGAGTGTGGGGCTTATTGGTTGTGTTAAAAATTTTATTTTTCTCCATTGAAATGTCAGCACCAGCAGAAACTTTTATGGCATTTTCTCCTTTAAGATATGGATGTGATGACAAAAAATGCTTTAATAATTTTGAATATTATAACTAACAGGAAATACTGTGACTTTTAGAATGACATTAAATTGGAAGGCTTTGAGAACTCGAGTCTGCCATTTTTCAGTGATATGTCATTGCTAAGAGTTCTTTTTCCCCTTTCTCTGAAGCCTACATTTCTTGCAGCATTCATGTAAGAGCTATGGTTTTTTTTTTTTTTTAAGATTTTATTCATTTATTTGAGGGAGAGAATGAGATAGAGAGAGCATGAGAGTGGGGAGGGTCAGAGGGAGAAGCAGACTCCCCGCCGAGCAGGGAGCCCGATATGGGACTCGATCCCGGGACTCCAGGATCATGACCTGAGCCAAAGGCAGTCGCTTAACCAACTGAGCCACCCAGGCGCCCAAGAGCTATGGTTTTAATGTCAAGGTTCAATAGCCTCTTTTTTGACTTTTTGACATGTTACGTGTACAACATTTCACAGTTTGAGATTTGGGGATTCATTGGGGTACCTGAAGACTCACACACTGAATCAGTAAAGCATCCTGTCATTTCCCTTAAGTATATTTAGTTTCCCATTAACAGTTAAGTAGGTTTTTGGAGGGCATTTTGGCCATTGTTGTTAAAATTCTTGAATTTTTAGATACGTTTTGACCCAGCAATTCTACCTCTAAGAATTTACTCTAAGGAAATAATAATGGATATGTACATAGGGTTAGTTACTTGGATATTTGTTGCAATGTTGCTTATGATGGTGAAACTTTGAAAACACTCAAGGTCCCAAAATAGGGAAATGGTAAAATAATTTAAGTCAGAGAATATCTATACAATGTAATATATTAATTAATATATTAATACAATGTAATATTGATATTGTATTATAATATGTTAATATATATTGTATTATATGACATTGTATTATAACATAATATATAATATGTTAATATGTTGATTAATATATTATGGTTGATATATTAATGTAATGTAAACATATGCAGCCATTACTAATCATGCTGTAGAAAAAATTGACAAAATCAAAAGATGGTCATAATATAATATCAGGGTAAAAAAAAGAATACTTAAAAAGTATGAAGAGTTTTCCATTTTGGTTAAAAGAAGTATAAGAAGATTCTGAAGTATAGTAAAGACTATGCTTGATTTAATATTCAGCCTTGTCACTTGGAGAGAAATTCTGCTTAGTAAAGTTTAAAAACTCTAGGTTTAAAGAAGGAGCTAGGTTTAAAGAAGGAGCTAGGTTTAAAGAAGGAAAAAAGCAAAGACTATATTTACATATGTAGGCATTGAAACCATTCTGTCTTTCAAATAATCATCAAATCCCTAGAGATAAATGGGGATTATCCATATGTCCCTGCTTATCCCCAAGGTTTACTCTTTCTATTTTATCTGAGCCTTTGTAATTTTAATACAGGTTAATAGATTTATTTATGTAGTGATTAAAAGCCTGGTAATTAAGTTCTGAAGTTGGCATGTAAGTGTGCAAGTTCAATGTGTGATATTTTAATTTTGTGTGTAATTTTGTACCAAGATAAAGAGTATAAAAAGGTGTATTTTTTTTAATTAAAAAAATATATTTTTTGAGTAGTCAGTGATTTTACAGGGTTAAAGATCAAAACGTAAAAAATAATGTTATACAATGAAGTTTCCCTCTTTCCCCTGTTCCTCATCTCCTCAATTCCCATTTCTCCAATTCACCTACCCTGGGTAAGCATTATTACTAGTTTACTGCTTATCATTCCAGAGATATTTTATGCATATCCGAGTCAAAACAGATCTACATTTTTCCCTTCTTGGATATATTTGCCATTTATTTCCTTTGCTTTTTCCATTCAACAGTGTATCATGGAGATTTTTTTCATATCAGTACATAGGGAGCATCCTCAAGAAAAGGTTGTTTTTTTTTTTTTTTTAAGATTTTATGTATTTATTTGACAGAGAGAGAGAGAGAGAGCACAAGCCGGGGGAGTGGCAGCCAGAGGGAGAGGGAGAAGCAGGCTCCCTGCTCCATCTCTGGACTCTGAAATAATGATCTGAGCCAAAGACAGATACTTAACTGACTGAGCCACCCAGGTGCCTCAATAAAAGGTTTTTTTTTAAAAAGTGGTTAGAACATAGAGAGAGTATAAAGAAAGGAGATGGACCTTAATCAAAACAATTAAAGGAAGAGTCTTCTTCATGGTTGGGGTGTTGAATACAGGCGCTTTTGCTGAATGAAGAGGAAACCACTTAGTGTACTTGAACATGGCGTATGGAATTGTAAAAGCTTCCAGTTTAAATATCATTAAATTATTTTTAAAAAATATTTTATTTATTTATTTGCAAGAGAAAGAGAGAGCGCAAACGGGCTGAAGGAGAGGGACAAGCAGACTCCATGTTGAGCACAGAGCCCAACTTGGGGCTCAATCTCACCACCCTGAGATCATGACCTGATCAGAAATGAAATCCAAAGTCCATTGCTTAACCAACTGAGCCACCCAGGTGCCCCAATTTTTTTTTAAATTTTACTTTAAAATCAAATATACATATATATATACACACACACACACACACACACACACATATAGTTGAACAAAATAAAGCAGTTCTTTACAACTTGCCACAAAAATATGAGACACATGTTCATTTGTCTTAAGTCCTTGTTTCTCCCTGTTACGGCAACCACTTTCAACTGGTAATTTTTTCTTCTAGTATTTACCTCCTAAAGTCTTAAAGTAAAAGTATACTTTATAACTATTTCTTGACTTAAATGATTTAGATATTATTTATTTTATTTTTTTGTAAATTGAGAATTGATACTTTATGGTGAGGATTTAATGCCTTTACTCTCTCTCTCTGTTCTATTTCCACTTCCTCCATCCTCTCAATTGAGATTTTATCTCAATATTTAGTTAAATCAATAGTTAGGTTTTATATTATTATGATTAGGTAAATATGACTAGCCTTTGAGCCAAAAGATAAAGATTGTTTTTTTTTTTTTCCACTTACCTAATTTTCTGTCAAATCTATGGCTTTTTCCAAGTACTCAAATGCTGTCAAATGCTCAAACAATTACAAGAATCTTATCAACTTCATTTTTTCCATAAGACTTCCTTCCTATAGGTGTCATTCTTCACGTACATCTGGTCTGTTTCTAGGTTTGCAACCAACCTAGAGATTAGTATCTTTAAAGAGTTAAGAAAAGAGACTGTACCCATAAAATAGGATTTGGATGCTATGGAAAGAAACAATCAGAGAACAAGAAAGTGTTCAATGAAATTAAACATGTGATAGCCAAAATGGAATTCTGAATAGAAGGACTAAAAGATAAAGTCCTCTAGGTTTGGTGCATAGCTCTAGTCCTGGTTTACCTCTTTCCTGTTTTGGATCTTGTTACCTAGATCCTATTGGTTGACTCAATCATTTTGCTCAAGCACTTAGTACAGTTACACTCTAAGAAAAGAAATTTTCAAAGTCCTTGTATGTCTTAAAATGTTTTTCTTCATGGCTGGGGTGTTGAATTATAGTTTGGCTGAATATGACATTCTAGGTTTTTCCTCAGAATGATTAAGATTTAATTTTAGAGTGTCTGTTGTCAGTATTACTGTGTAGAAATCTGGTATCATTAAGTCTCATATCCCTTTATGGGTTGTTTTTCCTTTCTGAAAGCTTTTTAGAATCTTCTCTTTGGTATTCTGAAATTTGATGATTTGGTGACCTTGATGTGATTCTTTTTTTCATTCATTGTGCTCTGCACTTGGTGAGCTCTCACAGCCTGATGCCTCTTGTGTTTTTTGTAGTGTGCTGAAATTTGCTTTAAAAATTTCTTCCTTCCATTTATTCTGTTCTCTTTTTTTCTTAGTTGGAATTTTGGACCTCCTGGATTGATCCTTCAATTTTCCTATCTTTTCTCTTTTGTTTTTCATCTCTTTCTCTCTGTTTTTACCCCCCAACTTCTCTGGGCAAGTTTTCAACACTATCTCCTAGCCATTTTACTCAGAATTTCAATTTATTATATTTTCAATTTCATATTGCTGTTTCTTGTTCCAATTGCTTCTTTTTATAGCATTCTACTCTTTATCAATGCTGTATATTTTCTTATCTTTTTAAAGATATTCATTGTAGTTTTATTTTGGGACTTCCCTTTGCTTTTTGCGTTGTTTCTACCCTTTGTAGTCCTTTTTTTCTCTTCATTTTTCAGTTTCTTCAGAGAGAAGCCTCCAGTCCTCTGCAGTGTGGGATATAATCCTGGGTGTTGACATGCTGGGAGCAGGGCCAATGAAAGGGACTGTGTCAAGAGTCCCCAAGATCACCTCCAGGTTCAGTGATTCACTAGGAAGTTTCACAGGACTCACCATGTGGTCATACTCACAGTTATAATTTATTTTCGTGAAAGGCTTCAAAGCAAAATCAGCAAAAAGAAAAGGAACATGGAGTGAAGTCCAGAGGAAACAAGGCAGAAACTTCCAGAATCTTCTTGCAGTAGAGTCACACAGGAGATGCTTAATCCCTTCATTACTGAATTGTGACTACATGTGTGAAGTGTTATCTAACAAGGGAGCTCATTAGAGACTCCACACCCAAGATTTTTATTGGGGACTGTTCACATAGGCACCCTCTGCCTAGCACGTACCAACCAAAATTCTGGACTCCCAGGGAAAGCAGGTGTTCAGCATAAACTACACTGTTTGTGCCAACTATGATTAGGTATATTAAACAACTCTTATCAGGGAATGGTGGGATCCTTTCTGAAATCAAAGTTCCTAGATTCCAGCCAAGAATTAACTTTGCAAGCAGACCTTTCAAAGGATAGAGGTCTCAGGCCTGCTATGAGAATTCTTTTCTGCACAGGGACTAAGATCCCACAGTTTACTCTATAGGCTTTCACTTAACTTCCTTATCTTCTGCCTCCTGCTGTATCCTTGCCCTTGAATGGTAACCTGCTGCTATGGGGCTGTCTGCAACAGGGTTGGAGAGTGGCCCTAGGAAAGGGAGTATCTAAACATTTGTATCAGTAAACCATTGCTGTTACTTATCCTATAGCTAGATGAATGGTTCTCAAAGTGCAACATTTTGTATCAGTAAACCATTGCTGTTACTTACCCTATAGCTAGATGAATTGTTCTCAAAGTGCAGTCTCAGGGAGTTCCTGAGACCTTTTCCATAATAATATTGATGTGATATTTGCCTTTTTTCTTATGAGCATACAGTGGAGTTTTCCAGAGGTTATGTGATATTGCAATAGCCTAAAGGCAGAAATATAAAGCAGTGCCACTCTTTTCACTAATTTATTTTTTGTTTTGGAAAATACATTTTTCCCTAAAATAATGGGTTTATTATCATTTCTAAATGGACTAATAAATATTTTTAAACTTCTATTTCTCTTAAGATAATGATTGCTGGTAGATATAACCCACATAAATAAAAGTTCTTTGGAGTTTCAGTGGTTTTTATTTATTTTTCTATTACTTTTGTGTGTGTTGCAATTTTTTTATTATTGAAATATAATTGACACAATATTATATTAGTTTCAGGTGTACAGCATATTGATTTGACAATTTTATACATTATTCCTTGCTCACCATATGTGTTGTCATCATCTATCACCATACAATGTCATTACAATATTATTGACTATATTCCCTATGATGTATTTTTCATCTCTGTGACTTATTTATTCTATAACTGGAAGTTTATACCTCTTAATCTCCTTTATCTATTTCACCCATCCCTCCTATTGCAGCATTTTTTTTTTTAAAGATTTTATTTATTTATTTGATAGAGAGAGACACAGTGAGAGAGGGAACACAAGCAGGGGGAGTGGGAGAGGGAGAAGCAGGCTTCCCGCGGAGCAGGGAGCCCGATGCAGGGGTGATCCCAGGACCCTGGGATCATAACCTGAGCCGAAGGCAGACGCTTAGTGACTGAGCCACCCAGGCACCCCCTCTTGCAACATTATTTACAATAGCCGAGATATGGAAGCAACCCAAGTGTCCATTGATAGATGAATGGCTAAAGAAGAGGTAGTACATATATATAATGAAATATTACTCAGCTGTAAAAAAAGAATGAGATCTTGTCAGTGCTTTTTAAATATGTAGGTCCTTGCACCAAAAAGCTTGAGAAGCCTACATCTCCCATTTTTCTGAGTCTAGAAATTTTTCTTTCTACTAGTAGCAATACCTGTGTTGTCCAATGTGGTAGCCACTAGCCACATGTATTTAAATGTAAGTTGATTAAAATTAGATTAAAATTAAAAATTCAGTTCCTCAGTCACACTAACGACATTTCAAGTGCTCAATAACCACCTGTGGGGGGTAGTGGCTACCATACTGGACAGCACAGATCTAGAACATTTCCATCATTACAAAACATTCTGTTGGACAGTGCTGACCAAAGCTGTTAACACTTAAAGGCCCTTCTTATCGCTTTCCCTTATTCATTTCTACTCCCATGCTGTTTGCTTAATTATGACAGTGAAGCACATATAGATGTTTTATTGGTTCATAAAACATCTCATCCATCACCAAGGCAAAGACAAGGGACAGGCTCTCCGCTGGGACACACATGATGCACACAAATTGCTCTCGTGGAGGAAGTGGCAATGCCACATGGGCAGTGTAGACCTGTGCGGAGTGCCGTGCAGGGAAGCCCCGTTCGTAGATACTGCAGTGTGAATGGGGTGTTTCTGCAGGTGCGAAGTGCCGTGGTCCCAAGTGCATCAGAGAGCTGGGATTTGAGTCCACGTTTGTGTAATTCTGGTCTGTGCTTTTTCATTTTGGTTAAGATCACCCAACCAATCCCTCTTGTCCTGTATATATGGGCTGTTGAAGGACAATTTTAAAAGAATAGGTAAAAATCATGATTCTCATACAAATATAAAGTTTACGGGGCGCCTGGGTGGCTCAGTTGGTTAAGCGACTGCCTTCGGCTCAGGTCATGATCCTGGAGTCCCAGGATCGAGTCCCGCATCGGGCTCCCTGCTCAGCGGGGAGTCTGCTTCTCCCTCTGACCCTCCCCCCTCTCATGTGCTCTCTCTCTCTCTCTCTCACTCTCTCAAATAAATGAATAAATAAAATCTTAAAAAAAAAATATAAAGTTTACAAATGTTGAAGATTTTATTTAACTCATTAATTAAATGAGAGAACCAGGAAGATGTTACAGCCAGTTCAAAGGGAGAAGCCAAAGAACAGACATATTTATAGATGAGGAAAATGCAAATGAAAGCAGAATTGGCCTCTTTCAGGGTAGAGGGGAGTCACTTGAAGCTCCACCAGACAGAATTTATATGCCTAGAGGCAAGAGTTATTTTACATCACTCTAACTTTTCTTCAGTACAAACTAATAAAGTATAATAGTTCAACAGCAATGAAAGGCTGAAATTAGATAATATGGAAAGGCATGATCTACACAAAGATGGCTTTCCATTGGATCACACATTTTCTCCTATAAAACTCACCTAGCGATGTTGAGATTTTTAATTTGCCTGCTCCTGTAAAGTTATCTATATGAAAATTCTGGTGGACAGAGAAGATAATTGAAATGAATAAATTTGTATTCTGGGTTTGTTTTATTTGCTAGGTTACTGGCTTGTTTTAAGCAAGTTGTTTAGGTATATAAGGCAAATCATTGATGAGCTAAATAGATAACTTAGAAGGCTTCTTACCTTGGTCCCAGACTGGTTTCCCTACCAGAAACTGACAGTGGCTGAAATTTTTTTTTAAGTTCAACACTGAGCTTGGAGGGCATCAAAATAAGTAAACCTCAGTTTTGTATTCTCATTGGAGAGACAGCCTGGTACATAGTGAGCCATCATACAGTGTAATAGGTATTGCACCAGAGGTGAGAAAAATGTGATGTAGAATCACAAAGTAGGAAGCAATGAATTCTGGCTAGGAAGTTAACATTTCATCAGGGCCTTGAAGGAAAACTAGAATTTAACCTGAATGACTTTTCCAGTTATACAAATACGGGAACTTCTGATTATACTCCAAATAAAAAGCCAATCTCCTAGATGATCCCCAGACCCAGCCTCCTGGTAGTCACATCCTTATATAGGTTCCTCCCACCTTATATCAGGATTGGTCTGTATACCTATGTATAAGTGGCGAAGTGGTTGTGTGTGGATTCCAAGGCTTGGTCATAAAGACATTGCTGTTTCCACTGTAGTCTCTTGGATTCTGTGAGAGAAATCAACTGTCATGTCATGAGAACACTCACGTAGCCTTATGAAGAGGCTCAAATGGGAAGAGTTTACTCTGGGTCAGTAGCCAGTGTATTAGTGTCTGTTTCCTAGCTTCCCTAGCAGCTGGTTTACCTTTGTGATTAAGTTCTTGGAGCAGAAGAGATGTGTGCAACTTTTGGTACTTGCCCTTTTTTTATTATTTATTATTTTATTTTTTTAAAGATTTTATTTATTTATTTGAGAGAGAGAGAATGAGAGACAGAGAGCATGAGAGGGAGGAAGGTCAGAGGGAGAAGCAGACTCCCTGCCAAGCAAGGAGCCCGATGCGGAACTCGATCCCGATGCGGAACTCGATCCCGGGACTCCAGGATCATGACCTGAGCCGAAGGCAGTCGCTTAACCAACTGAGCCACCCAGGCGCCCTTGCCTTTTTTTTTTTTTTTTAAGAAATTTATTTATTTATTTGAGAGCGAGAACAAATGGAGGGGAGATGCAGAGCAAGAGGGAGAAGCAGGCTCCTGACTGAGCAGGAGCCCAACGCAGGGCTCCATCCCAGGACCCTGAGATCATGACCCAAGCCGAAGGCAGATGCTAAACCGACTGAGTCACCCAGGTGCCCCTGGTACTTGCCTTTAACACAGTTTCTCAACCTTTTTTTATTATCACTGCCATGAGGAGCCTTTTTAGGCTTCCCCCCACCAATTTCCTCCATAAAATTTTAATACTACAGATACACTGTATATCTGTTTATTCACTTTATATGAATATATGTGCTTTATCTACGAAAACACTAATTTTTTTTTTTGCCCTTCTATTCCTCACGCACCAGCTTTTGCCCCCTTGAAGGTGATATTGTCTTTGTTGAGAAAGCATGCTTTGAGAAGATTGGGTTTGCTCTCCCCTCCTCTTTCTTTCTGCACGTGGACTGGAAGGCAGACTGCTAACTTCAACTATGCAGACAAAGAGAATGCAAGCAACAAGGTGGGAGGAACCTGGGGGCTTAGCATCACAGAACAAAGCTAAGCCTGTGTCTAGACAATTAATTGAGAAAGAAACATACACTGATCTTATTTGAGCCATCTTATTTTGGGGCCATTGTTATACCAGCTCAGCCTGTATTCTAACAAATATGCATCCCATTTTTTTCAAAACTGCTTAGAAATTTAAAAAATTTCTCTTATTTACTACATGTCACCCAGGTCTGTTTAGCCATGACTATACAAATGTTATTTACCCTTTGCCATCTGCAAACACCTTATGATTACCAGTACTATAAATTGTATAAACATTAACATTATTTGATCCAAAATTTGGGCACCTCTACTTGATATCTCATAATCATTGAATGAAGGTGTTACCATGCTTTATTTCATTGCATATATTGCCAGTTTGCTGTAGTTTTGTTTCGTTGGGGTTTTTAACCATTAGTTTTATAGCAATAGAGCGTACTAAGAGCACAGACTCCTCTAAATTCAGTTCCCTCATCTGTAAAATTGGTCTAATAATAGTACCTACCTCACAGGGTTTGAGGATTAAATGAGATAATTAAATTATTGAGCATATTGTCTGCTTCGTGCTAAGTGTCAGATGGTAATTACTGTTATTACAACGAACACTTAGGTAGATTTCAGAAACTTGAAAAGACAATATTTAAGAGTTCTCAACACTTCAATAAAATGATAGTATAAAAATTAAAATGACAAAAGAGAATGGAATAGGGGCGCCTGGGTGGCTGAGTCATTGGGCGTCTGCCTTTGGCTCAGGTCATGATCCCAGGGTCCTGGGATCAAGCCCCACATCAGGCTCTTTGCTCAACGGGAAGCCTGCTTCTCCCTCTCCCACTCCCTCTGCTTGTGTTCCCTCTCTTGCTGTGTCTCTCTCTGTCAAATAAATAAAATCTTAAAAAAAAAAAAAAAAGAGAATGGAATAGGAGACCAAGCAATTGTTTTTAAAGGAGAGAGGGAGAGAAAGAAGAGGCAGAGAGAAAATCTTAAGTAGGCTCCACACCCAGCAACAGAGCCTGACATGGGGCTAGATCTCACAACCCTGAGATCATGACATGAGCCAAAAGTAAGTGTTGGGTGCTTAACTGACTGAGCCACCCAGGTGCCCTAGATACTGATACTTTTTAATAGTTATGTTTTGATTAATCTTTCCCTTTTTATATTCCACATCTTAGCAATGTAACTTTATATTAGCAATGTAATGTATACAATCTTAGCAGTGTGAGTGTGTAGCAATATATGTTGCTATTCTTTTCTTCATGCTCACATATATGTATCATATATAGATACAACACACATGAGTTTTTCTCTTTTATAGTGATTCATCTATTCAAATTTTCTATTCTACTTCTGGAGTCAATTTTTATAATTTGTAATTTATACCTTGCTAAGAAGTTATTCATTTTCTTTTGGTTTTTAAATTTCTTGCCGTGGAGTTGCATGTGATATTCTCTTGCAGTTTACTAAAGCTCTTTGATATTCCTTTGCTTATTTCTGATCCTATGCATTTTATTCAACCCTCTTCATCCTTCTCCACTCTGCCAAAATTAGTTTTGTTCTCTTGTTCTTTCAGAGAACAAGCTTTTGTATTTATATATCCTTGCTATTATCTTTTAAAGTTATTCTTAAGTTTATCTGTATTAATTCCCGCTTCCTAATGTTTTTTCCTTTTTATCCTTTTCCCTTATTTTGAATAAATAATTCCTTTACATTTAAAAAAAAAAACCCTATTTAATGAGGAAGGCACTTAAGGCTTTAAAATTTCCCCCGAGGACTATTTTAGCTCCTAAAATGGTATAGTTCATTCCTCTAAAATTTTCTCCTTTTCATCATCTTTTAAATGGTTTGTAATTTCACTTATGACTTCTTTGATACAAAGATTATTTAGTAGTATGTTAATTTCCAAGTATTTGTGATTTTTTAAAACTCTTTTTATTATTTGGAATTTTATTGAATGATTAGAGAATATGACATGCAAAATCCCTACTTCCTTAAAAATGTTTTCATCCATTCTTTATTTTGAATGACATAGTTGCAGGATGCCTGGTGGTTCAGTCGGTTAAGCGTCCAACTCTTGATTTGGCTCAGGTCAGGATTTCAGGGTTGTGGGATCTAACCCCAACTGGGGCTCCACGCTCAGTGGGGAGTCTGCTTCTCCCTCTCCATCTGCCTGCCGCTCCACCTGCTTGTGCTTTCTTTCTCTCTGTCAAATAAATAAATAAAATCTTAAAAAAAAATTTTAAATAAAAAAATAAATGACATAGTTGCTTCAACATTTTTGTTCTATTGATTTTTTCACTTTTTATGGAGACGGAATGGCTAATTGCTTCTCAGGTAAAGAACTAGAATATGTGCCATGTATTTAAGATTTTTGACATGAACAGGCTATAGAAACAGAATAGGAATTTCTCATCCCAGGAGTTTTCTTGTTTGTTTATCTCTATAGGCATAGTTTAAAAGAGCTAAACAGCTCCATTTTGAGCTCAGTTTTCTTAGAACAAGAGCAGTTTGGATAACAAAAAGGAGGTAAGGACATTAAAAAAGCAAAAACAAAAAAGTTAGGCTTTTTAGATGCAACTGGGAGTTCTGGGCAGTTAACCAAGGTTTGGTAGAACACTGGGTAGAACACTGTGAAGCTACAGCCAAGGACGGGAGGCCTTTTTGTGTGAAAAGACTATTGCTTACTTTACTAGTTTTACTAAGAATATAGATTGATGTTGGTAGGATTTAAATCTCATGATGGGTTAGGGGAGGATGGATTGAAGGGAATGTCCCAAATTAATGGGCTGTGGACATTTGTTGGACCCTCACAGTGTTTTATATATTTTTTAATTAGTTGCCAACACTTTGAAATAAAGCAGCTTCATGTAAACCCGCAAGCATTCACAGATCTGCATTTCCCGTGTTTAAAGACTTGGAAGCTCTGAAAACACTGAGATTACATTAGCACATGGCTGCAAGAGGCTGGAGTTGGGGAGTACCTGTCACTTTTAGAGAGACATGTTCTCTCCACTTAGACCATCCCCACCATTCCCTCTTACTCCCAAATCTAGGCAAAGTATCCATAGTCATTTTTCGATTTTACTTGTGCTGCTGTTTGTCCCCTGTAGCTTTAAGAAGGGAAGACTGTATATTTTAGATCCACTTGCCTATCAAAAGTGGGGAAAGAAGGCCTTTTTATTATTAAAAAAAAAAAAGGAAAGAGATTTTTGTGTGTGTGTGTGTGTGTAAGTAAAGAATATTCCCATGTTTTAGTATGCAAACAAAGTGTGTTTGTGTCAAAAGAATGCAAATTAGGGGCGCCTGAGCGGCTCAGTCGTTAAGCGTCTGCCTTTGGCTCAGGTCCTGATCCCGGGGTCCTGGTCCCCGGGTCCTGGGATCGAGCCTGGGATCAAGCCCCGCATCGGCTCCCTGCTAGGCGGGAAGCCTGCTTCTCCCTCTCCCACTCCCCCGGCTTGTGTTCCCTCCTCCGCCTTGTGTGTCTCTCTCTCTCAAATAAATGGATAAAATCTTAAAAAAAAAAAAAAAAAAGAATGCAAATTAAGATGCCATTTTTTTTTTTTTAAGATTTTATTTATTTATTTGAGAGTGGGAACACACAGGAGCAGGGAGGAGGGGTAGAGGGAGAAGCAGACTCCCCGCTGAGCAGGACTCTGGATCCAGGACTCAATCCCAGGACCCTGAGATCATGACCTGAGCTGAAGGCACACAGTTAACTGACTGAGCCACCCTAAGGCATCCCTAAGATGTCATTTTAAAACCAACTCCACATAGCACCGTGACTAGTATTTAGAAAAGATATAATAAGGTTTGTTTTTGATGGGAATTCAATAAGGATGCCACTATGATATGTATTTATTTATTTGGTAAAAAAAAAAAAAAAAATTCCTGGTATCAATACCTTATATAGATGGTAAGTTCCTAAAGCAATGCCTTTTGAGTAGAGCAGAAATTATGTACCTCAAATGGAAAGAAATGTAAAAAAATGTCAATATTATTGGAAATACTATCTCATAGCATCTTGAATATATGACTGAGAACTTAGAGGCAGATTACATTTCAAATTTAAAGTATTTATGGCATTTTCAATTTAAGCTCATGAAAACCTATATATAGATAATATCACACAGAAATATCTGTGGTGTCTGAAAATTTTAATGGGGTCGAAGAACTTTTGGATTTGTCACCCAGGAAAAGGCCAGTATCAAATGACTCATTTATGTGTGTTAGAAAAGTCTGTCAAAATTTAATGAAAATAGGTTAAAAATATATTAGCTTGATGATAGATAATGCTCCTGGAATAATAAATAGTTTAGGTTAACATTGGGCATTTTTGTGACATGGTGAAAGGACAAGACATGAATTTAATAATTTGTTTATTGTAGGGTGCCTGGGTGGCTCATTCGGTTAAATGTCTGCCTTCAGCTCAGGTCATGATCTCAGGGTCCTGGGATCAAGTCCCACATCAGGCTCCCTGCTCAGCAGGGAGTCTGCTTCTCCCTCTACCTCTCCCCCCTGCTCATGCGCTCTCTCTCTCAAATAAATAAATAAATAAAATCTTTAAAAAATTAAAAAAATAATCTGTTTATTGCAGATTTCACTATGAATAATTTTAGTCCAAAGGCTTAAAAATGCAATGCGTATAGTAATTATCACCATAAACTGAATACTGATTCTTGAACTTTAGGTATTTCAAGGCTTTGCAGGATTCATGGTTTGTACAACTCTAGTATCCTATATGCAGTTTAGGACTGAAAATGTTTTTTCAGTTGTTAAGAGAAATCAATTTGTACTTGTCATCCAAGAGAAAATCTTTGCCTCAGTTTACCAGTGAAGAATGGCTGAAAGATTTGGCTTTTCTGGTTAAATTACAGCTCAAGTAGATACTGCAAATATTTCTTTACAGGGGTATTCACAGGGAGTACCACATTTATATGATTCAGTTCTCCCATTTTAGTAAATACATGTTTTTTGGCAAACATTTGGCAAGGAATAATCTGGATCATTTTCATATGCTGAAGTTTCCAACAATGAAAATTAAGGTCTTAACTTAATTCCCCAAATGATGGAATTTAAGACTGAATTCTAAGACAGGCTCTTTGATTTTATACTTTATTAAAATAAGCTAACATTTCTCGGGCGCCTGGGTGGCTCAGTTGGTTAAGCGACTGCCTTTGGCTCAGGTCATGATCCTGGAGTCCCTGGATCGAGTCCCGCATCGGGCTCCCTGCTCAGCAAGGAGCCTGCTTCTCCCTCTGACCCTCCCCCCTCTCATGTGCTCTCTCTCTCGTTCTCTCTGTCTCAAATAAATAAATAAATAAATAAATAAAATCTTTAAAAAATAAAATAAAATAAAATAAGCTAACATTTCTCAATTAAGAGCAATACTGTGAATGGATAGCTACAAATGAAAGTATAAAAGCTAAATATTATAACATTGGAGGAACAGAATTCCACAAATACCTTTGAATTACCCTAAATTCAAAACTCACTATGCAAAAATTTTATTTTTGTTTGAAAGTGTTTGTGTTTAAGAGGAGTTGTTTTCTCTTATGAAACTCAATTTAAAAAAATACTGCTATTGGAGCTCCTGGGTGGTTCAGTGGATTAAGCGTCTGCCTTCGGCTCAGGTCATGATCCTGGGGTCCTGGGATCAGCGGTGAGTCTGCTTCTCCCTCTGCCTCTGGCCCCCCCAACTTGTGCCCTATCTCTCTCTCTCTGTCTCTCAGATAAATAAATAAGATCTTAAAAAAAATACTGCTCTTGGTTCAAAGATTCAGGGAAGAATTCCATATTACACATTGTGTGCAACTCTAACTACATTGACATCTTGGTACAAGGGAAATGGCGTCAGATTCTTGGTTTTAGGTTTAAGATGTTGTGAGCTACACGAAAACCTTAATAATTAAGTGTTCCTATTTTTTTATTTGTATTTTGTCAGTTTCAAATTGATAATCTCTCCTGTCATAAATGCTTGTATTATGTTACATGCCTAAATCATAGTTTGTTAAAAATAACGTTTGATTTTCTTTCTGGCATTTGAATTTTCTTTGATTTTTATCACTCCAATTTATTATTATTCAATTATTATATAGTCAGTTATTTTCAATTTGTTATATTCAATTATCAATATATATTCTTCAACTATTGTAAGTTACTGGCTGGTTCCCTACAGTTATCTGAGTTTGTGACGCTTGCCATCGGTGGAAAGTAAAATCTTAGCTATGTTCTTGGGGAAGATGCCTATGAAAATATGGGGATCACATCATTCTAATTAATTTTACACTGTTACCACTTTTCCTTAACCGAGGCACTAAACATATTTTCAGGGTGGTTTGTTTCATGGTGGCAGTTTTAGAGAGTAAACATGAAAAATTACTGCCTATTCATTTCAGCATCATAAGTCCATATTAGCCAGCCCAGCAACACGTAACAAGACTTTCCCCTTCACCCTTCTCTTACCCCTGCAGAATATTCCCTGAGAATTTCTTATGAAAGCTTCAAGGCAAATCATTTAAAAAAATAACACCCATGAGCTTTGATAGGATCAGAGGGTCCAGCCAGACTCTGTTTAGACAAGTAATTGTGTTCAGGTGAGGAATCAGAGGCTGTGCTGTGTTTTGTAATAAGTCCTGAGTTTCTTTGTTGCCTCATTGAAATTCTTTCATTGGGGACCAGATGACTGCTGCCTGTGAGAAGCTCCCTGGTCCTCTCCTCTCCCTGGCAGTGCTACCCTCCCCCTGGCTCGGATGCAACTATGGTTCTGCCCTCTCAATTGCTTGCTGTTTGTTGCTTTTTCATAGAATCACAGACCTTAAAGACTCTAGTAAAGCTTTTGACCACACACACAAATTTTTTTTTTTTCTAAAGTTCCCAAACCAGCTCAAGGAAAACAGAGAAAAAGAGGACAATGGAAAATGTCTTTCTAAATCCTAAGTAATGGGTGGTACTGAACTGTCACTATGAATAGATACTTTTTTCATCCATAAAGTTCAGTGTCTAGTTGGGTGTTTACATTTCAATTTTGCTGAATGTTTAGAAAAAAATGTATTTATTTAAGAAATGACAATACAGGGGCGAGGGGTGGGGAGAATGGCAGCTTAGCACCCTTCACATTTCTCCTTGCTCCCTTTGATCCTTCTTTGGGGTCAGACAGAATTATGCTTCTGAATATGCCCTTCAGTGGTTCTTACGCGTGGTCCCCAGCAGTTGGCAGCATTGCCTGGGAACTTACTGGAATTACAAATTTGGGGGCCCCATGCCAGACCTACAGGATGAGAACCTACTTTTGGGGAGTAGGATGGGCAGCAACCTGTGTTTTAACAGACCTTTCAGATGACTCAGGTGTACGCTGAAGTTTGAGAGCCTCTGCTTTATCTAGCTTGGATTATGCCTGTGTTAGAGTTGGATGTAGAGACCGAAGTAAGTTTTTAAACTCCTGTAGGGTCTTCCTCCTTTCCCTTCATTGCTTTGGGAGTCTGGATAGAGTATATATTGTGGTGAACTGCAGACTTTTATGCCAGCCTTGTGGACTTCGTGGTGGCTGCCGTCAGCTGACTGCCTTGAATGACAACTACTAATTGTTGAGGTCACGGGTGAGATGGATCCTTGGGCAGGAAGTCAGAGCGGGCGTCCCAAGAACTGTTGATCAGAGGGAAAGCTAGTTTTGAGACATGGCCAAGCAATTATTCTCGTCTGGTTACTTCATGTTAAGTAATCCACTAAAGGGAAAAAAAATATCTTTGAGTATATGACTTTGTATGAGAAATTGTGTGTTCAACTTTTTTATTATATATACATAACATGAAATTTACCATTTTATTTTTTTTAAAGATTTTATTTATTTATTTGACAGCGAGAGAGACAGTGAGAGAGGGAACACAAGCAGCGGGAGTGGGAGAGGGAGAAGCAGGCTTCCCGCTGAGCAGGGAGCCCGATGCGGGGGCTCGATCCCAGGACCCCGGGATCATGACCTGAGCCAAAGGCAGACACTTAACAACTGAGCCACTTAGGAGCCCCGAAATTTACCATTTTAAACATTTTTAAGTGTACAGTTCAGTGGCATCAAGCACATTCACATTATTGTGCAACCATCACCACCATCCATTCCCAGAACTTTTCCATCTCCCAAACTGAAATTCAGTACCTATTAAGCAATAACTACCCATTCCTCATTCTCCATAGCCCCAGATAACCACTCTTCTGACTTTCCTTCTCTATGAATTGACTACTTTAGTTTCCTCATGTAAGTGGAATCATACAATTTTTGCCCTTTCGTGGCTGGCTTATTTCGCTTAGCATAATGTCTTCAAGATTCATCTATGTTGTAGCATATATCAGAATTTCATGCTTTTTAAAGGCTGAATGAAATTCCACTGTATGTATATACCGTATTTTGCTTATCCATTTACCTGAGGGTAATGTTTGGGTTTTTACCATTTGGCTATTGTGAACAATGCTGCTATGAACCATAGTGTACAAATACCTGTTCAAGTCTTTGTTTTCAGTTCTTTTGGGTATGTACCTAGAATTGGGATTGCTAGATCATATGGCAATTCTGTTTACTTTCTTGAGGAAATGCCATATTATTTTCCACAGTGACTGTACCATTCCTACCAGCAATGCACAAATGTTCCAATTTTTCCATATCCTCACCAACACTTCTTATTTTCAGGGTGTTTTTGTTTTGTTTTTTTATAATGGCTATCCTAATGCATAAAAAGTGTATCTTACTTGGTTTCTGTTTTCCTAATGTCCGGTGCTTATTGGTCACCTATATTCTTCTTTGAAGAAATGTCTATTTATGTCTTTAGCCCATTGTTTTAATTAGGTGTTTTGTTTTTGAGTTGTAGGAGCTCTTTATATATTCTGGGTATTAATACCTTATCAGATACACAATTTGCAAATATTTTCTCCCCTTCTGTGGGTTACCTTTTTACTTTGTTCATACTGTCCTTTGATGCACAAAAGTTTTTAATTTTGATAAAGTCCAATCTATATGTTTTTTCTTTTGTTGCCTGTGCACTGAATGTGTAGATCACTTTGGGAATTATTGACATTTTACTTAGTTATTTTGAGAGAGAGAGAATGGGGGAGGGGAGAATTATTAACATTTTAACAATTTTAACTCTTCCAGTCTATTTAGTTGTTGAGTGTTTTTTATCAGGAAAGGATGTTGAATTTTGTCAAGTATTTTTTCTGCATCAGTTGAGATTATCATGTGTTTTATTTCCCCTCTAATTCATTTTATGAAGCTAATATTACTGATACCAAAACTAGACAAATATAAAAAAAGTATAGACTGGTAACTCTCAAAAGTATAGATACAAAATCCTTAACAAAATATTAGAAAATAGAATTAAGGAGTGCCTGAGTGGCTCAGTCATTAAGCGTCTGCCTTCGGCTCAGGTCATGGTCCCAGGGTCCTGGGATCGAGCCCCACATCGGGGGTTCCCTGCTTGGCAGGAAGACTGCTTCCCCCTCTGACACTCCCCCTGCTTGTGTTCCCTCTCTCACTGTGTCTCTCTCTATCAAATAAATAAATAAAATCTTAAAAAAAAAAAAGAAAATAGAATTAAGCAAGACATAAAAAGAATTATATACCTTAACCAAATGGGGCTTATTCTAGGGATGTAAGGCTGGTTTAGCATCTGAAAATTAATCAGACTAATTCACCATATTAACAAGGTAAAGAAGAAAAATCACATGGTCATATTAATCAATGTAGAAAAAGCATTTGACAAAATTTAACATCCATTCATAAATAAAAACTCTCAAAAAATAGGAAGAGAAGAGAACTTTCTCAACGTGGTAAAGAGCATCTATAAGAGCCTACAGATAAAATCATACTTAATGGTGAAAAACCGAATGCTTTCTCTCTAAGATTGGGAACAAGAACAGTGCTGGAAATTATTGCAGAAAATAAAGGCATACAGATCAACGAAGAAGAAATAAAACTGTCCCTGTTTGCATATGACATAATTGTCTTCATAGAAAATCTCAAGGAATCAACAGAAAAACTAGAACTAATACAAAAGTTCGGCAAGGTTGCAGTATAAAGGAAAAACATACAAAAATTAATTGTATTTCTGAATGCTATCAGTGAACACATGGATACCACAACTTAAAATACAATACCGTTTAAGTTTGCTCCAAAAATATGAAACACTTGTGTGTGCTTCTAACAAAAAAAAGATACAGAACTTGTATGCTGAAAACTACAACACTGATGAAAGAAATCAAGGATGATCTAAATACTTCTTTGGAGAGAAATTCTGTGATTAGAAGATTCTACGTAGTGAAGATGTTGATTCTCCCCAAATTGAAATATAGGTTTAATGTAATTGTTATCAAAATCTCCATAATATTTTTGTAGATATAAACAGCATTATTCTAAAGTTTATATGGAAAAACAAAGTAACTAGAAGAGCTAGAACAATTTTGAAGAAGAATACAATGGGGGAAGTCAGGCTATCTGATTTTAGGAGTTACTGTATATAGCCATAGTAATCGAGACTGTGGTGTTGGTAGAAGGATAGACACATAGATTAATGGCACAGAATAGAGAACCCAGATAGATACCTACACAAATATGCCCAACTGATTTTTTACAAAATCACAAAAGCAATTCAATGGAGGAAAGATAGCTGTTTCAACAAATGGTGTTAAAGAAATTGCATACCCACTGGCAAAAATATGAGTTAATGGGGCACCTGGTGGCTCAGTTGGTTAAGCTGCTGCCTTTGGCTCAGGTCGTGATCCCAGGGTTCTGGGATGGAGTCCTGTATAGGGCTCCCTGCTCAGCGGAGAGCCTGTTTCTCCCTCGCCCTCTGCCTGCCTCACTCCCTGCTTGTGCTCTCTATCTCTCTGTCAAATAAATAAAGTATTAAAAATAAATGAGTTAAACAACAGTTAACAAATAATTAATAAAGAAAAACCAATCAAATTAGAAAATGGGCAAAAGAGGAATACCTGGATTACTCAGTTGGTTAAGCATCTGACTCTTGATTTCGGCTCGGGTCATGATCACAGGGTCGTGAGATTGAGTCCCACATCAAGCTCCACACTGAGCAGGGAGCCTGCTTAAGATTCTCCCTCTTCCTCTACCTCTCCCCCCCAAACTGATCTCTCTCTCTCTGTGTCTCTCTCTCGAAAGAAAGAAAGAAAGAAGGCAAAAGACACCCTGAAGCATTTCAACAAATAGGATAATACAGATAGCAAGTAAGCACATGAAATAAATGTTTGGCCTCATTAGCCATAAAAGAAGTGCAAATTAAAACCACAGTGAATTATCACTATACAATTATCAGAATGGTTAAAATTAAAAAATAGTGAAAACTCCAATTACTGGCAAGGATGCTGAGAAGCTGGATCACTCATATTTTGCTGGTAGGAATGTAAAATGGCATAGGCACTATGGAAAACAATTTGGCAGTTTCTTATAAATTTAACCATGCATTTACCATACGACCCCAATAGCACTTGGACATTTATTTGTCCTAGAGAAATGAAAGCTTTTGTTCACACAAAAACATATGCACCAATGTTCCACGAAGCTGTATTTGTAATAACCAAAGACTGGAATCAGCCTATATGTTCTTCAAAGGGTGAATATTTAAACTGTAGTATGTCCAGGGGCGCCTAGCTGGCTCAATTGGTAGAGCATATGACTCTTGATCTCAGGGTCCTGAATTCAAGTCCCATGTTGGTTGTAGAGATTATTTTTTAAAAAAATGTTAAACTGTGGTACATCCATACTATGGAACACTCTTCAGCAATAAAAAGGACTGAATTATTGGTACATGTAACAATCTAGGGGGATCTCCAGACACTTAAGCTAAATGAAAAAAGCCAATTCCAAAAGATAACATACCATCTGATTCCATTTATATAACGTTCTTGAACTGACAAAATATAGAAATATTGAGCAAATTAGTGATTACCCCAGGTTATGGAAGGAGCTGAATGCAAGACAGATGTGGGTATAAAAGTGTAATAGGAGGGATCCTTGTAGTGATGGAAATGCTCTGGGTCTAGATTGTATCAATGTCAATATCCTGGTTGTGATGTTGTACAATAGTTCTACAAGATGTCACCATTAGGAAAAACTAGATAAGGAACACAGGGGACCTCTCAGTATTATTTCTTACAACTACATATGAATCTACAATTATGAAAAGTTTAACTTAAGATTTTTCTAGGGGCGCCTAGGTGGTGCAGTTGGTTGAGTGTCTGACTCTTGATTTCAGCTCAGGTCATTGTCTCATGGGTAATGGGATTGAGCCCCACATGGGGCTTCTGGCTCAGTGGAGAGTCTGCTTGAAAGATTCTCTCCCTCTGCCCCTCCCCTGACTCATGTGCACTCTCTCTCTCTCTTTCTAAAATAAATAAATCTTTAAAAAATAAAAAAAATTTTTCTTCTATAAATGAATTCAGCAAAGTAGCAGGATATAAAGTCAACACACAAAAATCAACTGCGTTTCTATATATGAACAACAAACGAACTGTAAAGGAAATTATAAAAAACAGTTCCATTTACCCCTCCTACACTGTTGGTGGGAATGCAAGCTGGTGCAGCCACTCTGGAAAACAGTATGGAGGTTCCTCAAAAAGTTGAAAATAGAGCTGCCATACGATCCAACAATTGCACTACTGGGTATTTACCCCAAAGATACAAAAGTAGGGATCCGAAGGGGTACGTGCACCCCGATGTTTATAGCAGCAATGTCCACAGTAGCCAAACTGTGGAAAGAGCCAAGATGTCCATCGACAGATGAATGGATAAAGAAGATGTGGTATATATATACAATGGAATATTATGCAGCCATCAAAAGGAATGAGATCTTGCCATTTGCAACGACGTGGATGGAACTGGAGGGTGTTATGCTGAGTGAAATAAGTCAATCAGAGAAAGACATGTATCATATGACCTCACTGATATGAGGAATTCTTAATCTCAGGAAACAAACTGAGGGTTGCTGGAGTGGGGGGTGGGTTGGGAGGGATGGGGTGACTGGGTGATAGACACTGGGGAGGGTATGTGCTCTGGTAAGCGCTGTGAATTGTGCTGTGACTGTTGAATCTCAGATCTGTACCTCTGAAACAAATAATGCAATATATGTTAAGAAAAAAAGAAGAAGAAGAAGATAGCAGGAGGGAAAGAATGAAGGGGGGGAAATCGGAGGGGGAGACAAACCACGAGAGATGATGGACTCTGAAAAACAAACTGAGGGTTCTAGAGGGGAAGGGGGTGGGAGGATGGGTTAGCCTGGTGATGGGTATTAAGGAGGGCACGTTCTGCATGGAGCACTGGGTGTTATGCACAAACAATGAATCATGGAACACTCACTACATCTAAAACTAATGATGTAATGTATGGTGATTAACATAACAATAAAAATTAAAAAAAAAACAGTTCCATTTACAATAGCATCAAAAACAACAAAATACTTAGGAATTCACTTAACCAAGGAGGTGAAAGATTTGTATAATGAGAACTATGAAACATTACTGAAAGAAATTAAAAGAAGACTCAAATAAATAAATTTTTCATGTTCATGGATTGGAAGACATCATATTGTTAAAATGTCATGCTACCCAAAATGATCTACACATCAGTGCAATCAAAATGCCAATGATGTTTTTTGCACAAACAGAAAAACACATCCTAAAATTCATATGAAATCTTAAGGGATCCCAAAGAGCCAAAATAATTTTAAAAAAGAATAAGAATCTGGAGGACTCACTTACTGATTTCAAAATTTACTGCAAAGCTACAGTAATCAAAACAGTGTGAAATTGGCATATACACAAACATATAGACCAATGGAATATAATAGAAGGTCTAGAAATAAACCTTCCTCTATGTGGTCAAATGATTTTTGACAACGGTGCCAAGATCATTCAATGGGGCAAGGACAGTCTCTTCAACAAATGATTCTGTGAAAACTGGATATCCACAATGCAAAAGGATGAAGTTGGGCCCTTACCTAACACCATATACAAAAATTAAATCAGAGTGGATCAAGGACCTAAATGTAAGACCTAAAGTAATAAAACTTTTAGAAGAAAACATATGACAAAGCTTTAAGACATTGGATTTGGCAATGATTTCTTGGATATGACCCCAAAAGCACAGGTAACAAGAGAAAAATAGACAAATTGGATTTCATAAAGATGAAAAAATTTTGTGCATCCGAAGACACTATCAACAGAGTAAAAAAGCAACCCGCAGAATGGGAGAAAATATATACAAATCATATGTCTGATAAAGGATTAATACCCAGAATATATATAAAACTAAAACTCAACAGCAGAAAACAAACAACCTGATTCAAAAATGGGCAAAGGACTTAGAAATTTTTTCAAAGAAGATATGTGAATGGCCAATAAACACATGAAAAGATACTCAACAGCACTAAGCATTAGGGAAACAAGTCAAAATGCATGGAGATTCTACTTCACACCCATTAGGATGGCTACAATAAAAAAAAGAGAGAGAGGAAACAACAAATAGGGACGCCTGGGTGGCTCAGTCAGTTAAACATCTGCCTTCAGCTCAGGTCGTGATCCCAGGGTCCTGGGATCGAGTCCTGCATCGGGCTGCCTGCTCCACAGGGAGTCTGCTTCTCCCTCTACCCTCCCCCGTTCGTGTGTGCACTCTCTCTCTCCCAAATAAATAAATAAAATCTTAAAAAAAAAAAAAAGAAAACAACAAATAGTGACAAGAATGTGGAGAAATTGGAACATTTGTGCAGAGTTGGTGGGAATGTAAACCGATATGGCTGCTGTAGAAAACAGTATGGTCGTTTTTCAAAAAAAATTTTTAATTACCATACGGCTGAGCAATTCTGCTTCTGGGTATATACCCAATTGAATTGAAAGCAAGGTCTTGAAGAGATATTTGTAAACCGATGTTCATAGCAACATTACTCACGGTAGCTAAAACATGGAAACAACCCAAGTGTCCATCAACAGATGAAGGGATAAGCAAAAAGTGATAGATATATACAATGGAATATTACTCAGCCTTAAAAAGGAAAGACATTCTGCATATGCTACAACCTGGACAAACCTTGAGGGCATTATATAAGTGAAATAAGCCAATCACAAAATGACAAAAACTGTATGATTCCACTTATACTAGATATTTAGAGTAGTCAAAATCACAAAGACGGAAAGTATAATGGTGGTTGCCAAGGATTAGGGGGAGGGGAGAAGGGGAATTATTGTTTAATAAGTAGAGAGTTTCCGTTCTACAAGATGAAAAGAGTTATGGAGATGGAGCTGCCATCTTGTGTCCCCACGTGTGTGTACCTAATCTCAGCTGGTCTGCCTGAGACCCCTGAGCGCCAACCCTATTCCCCCGTGCGGTCCCATTTCCACTCCAACAAGATGAAAGAAACTATCATGAACCAGGAGAAACTCGCCAAACTGCAAGCACAAGTGCGCATCGGTGGGAAAGGAACTGCTCGCCGAAAGAAGATGGTTCATAGAACGGCTACAGCAGATGATAAAAAACTTCAGTTCTCCTTAAAGAAGTTAGGGGTAAACAATATCTCTGGTATTGAAGAAGTGAATGTGTTCACAAACCAAGGAACAGTGATCCACTTTAACAACCCCAAAGTTCAGGCATCGCTGGCAGCGAACACTTTCACCATTCCAGGCCATGCTGAGACAAAGCAGCTGACAGAAATGCTACCCAGTATCTTAAACCAACTTGGTGCAGACAGTCTGACTAGTTTAAGAAGACTGGCTGAAGCTCTGCCCAAACAATCTGTGGATGGAAAAGCACCACTTGCTACTGGAGAGGATGATGATGATGAAGTTCCAGATCTTACGGAGAATTTTGATGAAGCTTCCAAGAATGAAGCAAACTGAATTGAGTCAACTTCTGAAGAAGGTAAAACTTGAAGAAGTTACTGGGAGCTCCTATTTTATATTATGACTGCTTTTTAAAATTTTGTTCATTGATCTGATAAAATGTAGATCTCTAATAAGCCCAAGCCCCTTGGACACTGCAGCTCTTTTCAGTTTTTGCTTATACACAATTCATTCTTTGCAGCTAATTAAGCTGAAGAAGCCTGGGAATAAAGTTTGAAACAAGGTTAATAAAGTTCTTTCCCTAGGGAAAAAAAAAAAGAGTTATGGAGATGGATGGTGGTGATGGTTGCACACAATATGAATGCATTAGTACCACTGAACTGTACCCTTAAAAATGGTTAAGATGGAGGGGGACACCTGGGTGGCTCAGTCAGTTAAGCATCTGACTCTTGATCTCAGCTCAGGTGTTGATCTTAGGATTGTGAGTTCAGGCCCCATTTTGGGCTCCATGCTGGGCGTGGGACCTACTTTAAAAAAATGGTTAAGACGGTAAAGTTTATGTTACGTGTATTTCACCACAATAAAAAAAAGAAAAGGGGCGCCTGGGTGGCTCAGTCGGTTAAGCGTCTGCCTTCGACTCAGGTCATGATCCTGGGGTCCTGGGATCGAGTCCTGCATCAGGCTCCCTGCTCTGCAGGGAGCCTGTTTCTCCCTCTCCCACTCCCCCTGCTTGTGTTCCCTTTCTTGCTGTGTCTCTTTCTGTCAAATAAAGAAATAAAATCTTTAAAAATAAATAAATAAATAAAAATATAGTATTTTCAAAAGCATCAGGAATAGCAGACAGCCTCCCCTTTTTTGTCCTGCCTGCCGCTCACTTTCAGTGTACTCAGTAAACTAATATCTCCTTTAAAAAAAAGCATCAGGAATATTAAATACATCTATCATAATGTGTATATACTATATGAATACATAAAGCCATAAAATATTATTGTGAGAAATTAAAGACCTTTTTTAAAAATTTTAAGTAGGCTCCACCTCCAACATGGGGCTCGAACTCACAACCCTGAGATTAAGAGTTGCATCCTCTACCTACTGAGCCAGCCAGGTGCCCCAAAATTAAAGAACTTCTGATTAAATGGAAGGATATACCATGTTTATGGATTGGAAGCCTCGGTATTGTAAAGATTTCACTTATCAAACTGATCTATTGAGTCAATGCAATCCCAACCCAAAGTCAATAAGTTTTTTTGAGAACTTGACAAGCTGATTCTAAAATGTACATGGAGGGGCGCCTGGATGGCTCAGTTGGTTAAGCAGCCAGCTCTTGATTTCTGCTCAGGTCATGATCTTGGGGTCCTGGGATCAAGCCCTGCATTGGGCTCTGCAGTCAGCAAGGAGTCTGCTTGAGGATTCTCTCTCTCCCTCTGCACCTCCCCCTGCTCTGTCTCATGCATGCACATTCTCTCTCTCTTTCTCTAAAATAAATAAATAAATCTTAAAGAAAAAAACCCACCCAAAGATAAAACAAAAAACTGTACATGAAAATGCAAAGGGCCTAAAAGGAGCCCCAACAATCTTCAATAGAGGAAAGACTAGCCGTGCTGGCTGTCAAGACTTATATAAAGCTGCAGTTATGAAAGTGAAATATTAATGGAAAGACAGAAAAATTAATCAATAGAATTGAATAGAGAGCCCAGAAACAGACGCCCATATATCCAGACACTTGATACATGACAAAGTTGACTCTAAAGAGAAGAGGAGGGGCGCCTGGGTGGCTCAGTTGGTTAAGCGACTGCCTTCAGCTCAGGTCATGATCCTGGAGTCCCGGGATCGAGTCCCGCATCGGGCTCCCTGCTCAGCAGGGAGTCTGCTTCTCCCTCTGACCCTCCTCCCTCTCATGCTCTCTGTCTCTCATTGTCTCTCTCGCGAATAAATAAAATCTTAAAAAAAAAAAAAAAGAGAGAAGAGGAAAAACGACTAATTTTTTCAGTAAATCGTGCTGAGACAATCATATTATTTTTTAAAGAAAGAAATAAAGATACAAAATTAAAAACCAAACCAAAACTTGACCCAAGTTCACACTATTAAAAAAATAATAATTCCAGTGGACGGTAGTTTTATTTTTTTTAAAGATTTTATTTATTTACTGACAGAGAGAGAGAGAAGAGAGCACAAGCAGGGGGAGCAGCAGAGGGAGAGGGAGAAACAGGGAGCCCGACGCGGGACTGGATCCCAGGACCCTGGGATCATGACCTGAGCCGAAAGCAGATGCTTAACCAACTGAGCCACCCAGGTGCCTCAAAGTAGATGGTAGTTTTAAATGTCAACAGCAAAACAATAAAGTTCCTGGGTGATAATATAGGGGAAATCTTCATAACCTTTTTACAGTAAAAGACTTTTTTTTTCCCAAATAGGATGCAAATAACACTAATTGTAAAGAGAAAAATAAATTGGACTACATTAAAATCAAAGTATTCTGTTCATCAGAAGGCACCATTAAAGACGTAAAAAGACAAGTCACAGTGAGGGAGATGTTAGTATTTGGAAAACTCTAATGGAGAGTACTAAACAATATATATACAGAATATAGAAAGAATGCTTACAAGTCAATAAGAAAAAGGTAAACAATCCAAAAGAAAAATAGGCAAGAGACTTAAATAGGACTTCACAAAAGCAGCTACCCAAATAGCCAGCACACATATACAAAGGTGCTTAGTGTCTTTAGTGACTAGGGAAATGCAAAGTAAACCTACCTTTCTTTTTCCCTCCCTCCCTCCCTTCCTCCCTTCCTCCCTCCCTTCCTTCCCAGATTCAGACCTGCTAAGGAATTATTACAGAGCAACAATAAAAAGAGATTACTCCTCACCAGGAATACTGTGGTAGTATCCTCTTGCTGGTATCCTCACATCAACTATTGCAAATCTTCAAGCCCTTTTCCACAGTGAATGATACCTGGCAATTACTAGCTGGAATGACCTTTTCAAAACATACATTTCATTATGATACTCTTTGGCTTAAATCCTTCCACAAAGACTGGTTAAGTAAATTGTAGGCTATCTCCATAAAATGAAGTATTCTGCGGTCACTAAAGAGAATGAGGTAGAGGGCGCCTGGGTGGCTCAGTCGGTTAAGTGTCTGCCTTCAGCTCAGGTCATGATCCCAGGATCCTGGGATGGAGCCCCACATCAGGCTCCTGCTCAGCAGGGAGTCTGCTTCTCCCTCTCCCTCTGCCTGCCACTCTGCCTACTTGTGCTGTCTCTCTCTCTGTCAAATAAATAAACAAAATCTTAAAAAAAAAAAAAAGAATGAGGTAGAGCTCTCTGTACTAATACAAAATAACCTCAAAGAATTATTGTTAAGTCACAAACAATGTGCAGAACAGCATGTTTAAAAATGGGTAAGGCGTTCTTGGGTGGCTCAGTCAGTCAGTTAAATGTCTAACTCTTGATTTCGGCTCAGGTCATGATCTCTTAAGATTTAACATTAAGTTTCCCTCCCTCTCCCTCTGCCCTCCCCCCCCCCCCCGCCGCCCTCTCTAAAAATAAAATAAAATAAAATAAAATAAAATAAAATAAAATAAAAGTAAAAATGGGTAGAGGAATAGATACAGTGAAATGTCATCACATATTCACTTAAGTTACTCAAAATCAACTAAAGCATATAGGTAAAAAGCCATTTTTCCCATATTGTGGGTATATATGCCATCCTGTAACAGTCTATGGAAATAGTGTCCAAATAATTTTAAGGGTTTTATTGACCATTTATAAAGAAGAATTATGCATAATACAGGAGACCAGCCAAATGAACAGTAGTGGTTTTCTTAACTGTTGTGTAGGATTATTTGTTTTAAGAGAGTGTCACACAAATTGCAGGATTTTTAATATATTTGGTCCTCACCCATGACATGCCAGAAGTTCCTGAGTTATTGGGTCAAGCAAAGAACCACCCTTACAGATCTTCAAACAGAAGAAAATACTATATGATTAAATGTATGATTGTAAGCCTTTGTTAATTACTTGTAAAATAAATATTCTTCCACTTTGTGACTTAATTTTTAACTTTTTAAAAAATATTGATATCTTTTGGGGCACCTGGGTGGCTCAGTCGTTAAGCGTCTGCTCAGGTCATGGTCCCACGGTCCTGGGATTGAGCCCCACATCAGGCTCCCTGCTCGGCGGGAAGCCTGCTTCTCCCTCTCCCACTCCCCCTGCTTGTGTTCCCTCTCTCTCTCTGAGTCTCTCTCTGTCAAATAAATAAATAAAATCTTAAAAAAAATTGATATTTTTTAATAAACAGTTCTAATTCTAAGTAGTGAAGTTCATTAATATTTCCTTTTATGGTTTGTGTTGTTTGTTGTGTAAGGAATTCTTTCCTATCCTGAGGGTGTAGAAGCATTTACCTATGTTTTTTGTAAAAGTTTTAACACTTTGCTTTTCACTTTCTTTTTTTTTTTTTTTTAAAGATTTTATTTATTTATTTATTTGACAGAGAGAGAGACAGGTGGGGCAGGGGTTGGGATCATTGCTGTCTCAAGTTGGCAACAGAGGAAAAAAAGAAGAAATAATATAAGGTCACAAGAAAGCTGAGTGGACAAGTAGAGGTCTTTGGGATTGATTATACAGAAGTGTGTATGCTGTATTTGATTAAAGAATTCAAGGACTTTTCAAAGATGAGTTTGACCCTAAGCAAGGCAGAAAAGCGGTTTGACCCCCCCTAGGGTGGGGGCACTCGAGCTTTATCTGGGTGTTAAGTTAGGCTCTCAGTTGCCAACACCAAGGAGCTGCCAGGAAATGTCCATGTGCCTATAGGATTCATCAGTCTTCTCCTGTGAGCCTCACCCTGAAGTGTTCCCCTGGCACTTGCCCCGTGTCCCCAGTGCCAGCCTGTCCCTCGTCCCTTCCAGAAAAGGGGAAGGAAGCCTTGAGGGGGAGACCAGCCCTGAGGAGGAAATAGGGTACTAATTTAAGAATTCTGATTTGATGCAATGTGTTACTGGATTAGACTAAGGAGACCCAGAATGAATTCAGCATGAACTGTCTTGCAACTGTTACAACTGTGAAAAGTCACACAGACTTCCCCCCCCTGCAGGGGCTTTCTGGGATAGCGTTCCTCAGAAAGGTTTTGTGCATAGCCAGCATTGGTCTGGGACTTCATAGATAGACTGGATTGTGCCCAGTTTTGGTTACCGCATTTTTAAAAAGATGGAGCTAAGTTTAGGAGCCCACAGAAGGTGATCAAAATGATCAAAAGCAGGCAAACTCTCAGCCCTAAGATGGGCATTGACATTTTCTCTGGAGCCCAGCCCAGGGGCGTTTGAAGTTTTCAGTAGCAATACTGCAAAAGACCACAAGATGGCAAAAGAGCTCTAAAATGCCTTTTTTTTTTTTTTAAAGGTAGATTTGGGAGAGGCGGTTCTTCCTGATGAAAACAAGGACAAGAAAGTTTAAGAATGTCTATATTTCTTTTTTTTTAAAAAGATTTTATTTATTTATTTAACACAGAGAGAGAGACAGCGAGAGAGGGAGCACAAGCAGGGGGAGTGGGAGAGGGAGAAGCAGGCTTCCCGCCGAGCAGGGAGCCCGATGTGGGGCTCGATCCCAGGACCCTGGGATCATGACCTGAGCCGAAGGCAGACGCTTAACGACTGAGCCACCCAGGTGCCCCAAGAATGTCTATATTTCAAAGGTTATATGATCAAAATACTTGCTCTGGCAAGTTTTTGCAACACTTACTTATAAGATGAATAAGGTCTGAGGATCTAATGTAAAACATGGTGCCTATAGTTGATAACACTGTATTGTATAATTGAAACTTGCCAAGAGAATACTTAATAAATGTTCTCATCGGGGCGCCTGGGTGGCTCAGTTGGTTAAGCGACTGCCTTCGGCTCAGGTCATGGTCCTGGAGTCCCGGGATCGAGTCCCGCATCGGGCTGCCTGCTCCTCCCTCTGACCCTCCTCCCTCTCCTGCTCTCTGTCTCTCATTCTCTCTCTCTCAAATAAATAAATAAATAAAATCTTTAAAAAAATAAAAAATAAATGTTCTCATCAAAAAATGTATATATGTAAAAAAGTGTATATATGTGTATGTGTATCGTGTGTGTATAGTTAATTAACACATCCATCACACATATATATCTATAAAGCTATATGTTAAGATGTCAGTATCACAAGCATATGGACTCAGCCAGGGACACTGTGTAACTACTTGGAACAGAACCCATTTACCAAACTGCGCTGGTCATCCAGCACAAGCAAAAAATAAACCTCTGTTGTGTTAATCTAAAAAAAAAGATACATAGATAGTGACAGATAACCAGATGGAAGAAATCCTTTCACAATTTATATGTATATCAGATCATCATGATGTATAAATATCTTACAATTTTATTCATAATAAAAATAAAGCTCTCACTAGAATTTAAATAAAAATCTGAAAAGGAAAAAAGCTAAAAAAATAAAGCTGTAAAAAAAGAGCAATACTGGTAGATGAGTTAAAGATTTCTCAGTCAGGGGCACCTGGGTGGTTCAGTCGTTAAGCATCTGCCTTCGGCTCAGGTCATGATCCCAGGGTCCTGGGATCGAGCCCCACATCAGGCTCCCTGCTCGGCAGGAAGCCTGCTTCTCTCTCTCCCACCCCCTCTGCTTGTGTTCCTGCTCTCGCTATCTCTCTCTCTGTCAAATAAATAAATAAAATCTTTAAAAAAAAAAAAAGATTTCTCAGATTTATCAGATACTTAACAGATACCAATATTGCCTCTTAGCTTTCTGCCTTTTTTTTTCTTTTTTCTGACCTCTGTCCTTCTGTCTCCTCCCACCAAGACATTCTAATATGAGGAAAGCAATATAATGTGATTAAGGGTGTGGGTTATGGAGCCCTACTGCTTGAGTTCACATAGAGGCCACCAGTTATTAACTATGTGACATTCAGCAAATTACTTAACTCTGGGCTTTGGTTCCTTTTTCCATGGAATGGGGATTATAACATTGTCCACTTCATTGAATTATTCTCAGGATTAAATGAATAATGTGTGTAAAATCTCTCAGAACAATGCCTGACAGATAAAACTGTTAAATTTTTATGGAATTAAAGTTTAAATTTTTTTCTATTAATTTACAGAATTACCTTGTTTTAACTCGTTAAGCAGATTAGTGAACTGTTTGAGGATTTTCTCTTGTTAAAAAACAAAAACAAAAACATCCAAATCAAATTTAGGTGCTTTGGTGGAGATGGTATTTTATAAACTTTTTTTTCTGTCAGTCATGTTTTCCTATTTCCCACCCTTAGATTAGTCACTGAAAAGAAGATGACAGGAATTGTATTTATTTATACAGTGGATTTTTATTAAAGGATGTAGGGTTGTTATATTCCCAGAAAATGAAATAAGAAAAAAAAAAAAACCCAGATTCAAGTAGGAAAGATTTTTATTTTTTAGATATTTTCTGTCTGAATAGAAGAAAGACCTTTTCAATAATCCAGAAGCTTTTATTTTAAAGGATACTGTGTTTTACTTACCTAACCATTTCAGGATCATATTAAAACTACCTACCAAGGAAATTTGACCCTTGTACATTCACTGTTCAGAAAACAAAACTTTTGGGGCTCCTGGATGGCTCAGTCGGTTAAGCGTCTGCCTTTGGCTCAGCTCATGATCCCAGAGTCTTGGGATCACCCCAGGTCATGATCCCAGAGTCCTGGGATCAAGCCCCAGGTTTGGCTCTTGCTCAGTGGGGAGCCTGCTTCTCCCTCTCCCTCTGCCTGCTTGTGCAAGCTCTCTCTCTCTGTCAAATAAATAAATAAAATCTTAAAAAAAAAAAAAGAAAACAAAACTTTTTAGGTAAAATACTTAAACTATCCAAAAGATATTGTACATATTCATATATTTTTTAATATAAAATTTATTTTACTATAACATGGAGTTTCAACTTACAACCCTGAGATCATGACCTGAGCTGAGATCTAGAGTGGAACACTTAACTGACTAAGCTGCCCAGGCGTCCCAAATTAACCTCTAGAGTTCAGATTCTCTAGAAAAGTTGAGCAGGAAGATGTCTTTTTCTTAGGCTTCTGCGATGTTACTGTTCCTTGTACTTTTTTCTTTCTGTGATTACTACTTAATCTCTTATTGGTTTGTCTTTGTCTGCTTTACTCTTCAGTGTTGGTGTGCATAAAATTCTGTCCTTGCCCCCTGATATCTGCATGGTAAGCTGCTTCACCTCCTTCAGGCTTTTACTGAATTGTGAGGCCTTCCTAGTCCATCCCTTTGTTTGTTTGTTTATTTATTTATTAAATTTTTTTATTTTTAAGTAATCTCTACATTCAACATGGGGCTCCAGTTTACAATCCCAAGATCAAGAGTTGCACGCTGTACTGACTGAGCTAGCCAGGAGCCCCCGAGTCCATCCCCTTTAAAATTTGATGTGCCTTTCTCCCACTCCCTCTCCCCTTTCACTGCTTCATTTTTCTCCAGAGCCCTTATTAGCACTGCCTTTCTCCAGCGGAAGCTAACTCCACAAGGACAGGGATTTTGTATGTCTTGTTCACTGTTGCATCCGTAGAGCTTAGAGGATAACTGGTGTGCACTAGACTTTAATAAATATTCATTGACTGAATGGAATGAATGAATCTCACTGAGGTTTCATTTTCATTTTCTTGATTATTAATGAGATTGAGTAGGTTTCTTTTTTTTTTTTTCAATTTTTATGTATTTTTTTTATTCTTATGTTAATCCCCATACATTACATCATTATTTTTAGATGAAGTGTTCCATGATTCATTGTTTGTGCATAACACCCAGTGCTCCATGCAGAATGTGCCCTCCTCAATACCCACCACCAGGCTAACCCATCCTCCCACCCCCCTCCCCTCTAGAACCCTGTTTGTTTTTCAGAGTCCATCGTCTCTCATGGTTCGTCTACCCCTCCGATTTCCCCTGCTTCATTCTTCCCCTCAGATTGAGTAGGTTTCTATTGGCTATTTATACTTCCCCATCTGTGAAATCCCTCACCATATCTTTTGCTTATTTTTTTTTAAGATTTTATTTATTTATTTATTTATTTATTTATTTATTTATTTGATAGAGAGCACAAGTAGGCAAAGAGGCAGGCAGAGGGAGAGAGAGAGAGAGAAGCAGGCTCCCCGCTGAGCAGTGAGCCCGACGTGGGGCTTGATCCCAGGACCCTGGAATCATGACCTGAGCCGAAGGCAGCCACTCAACTGACTGAGCCACCCAGGCGCCCCTCTTTTGCTCATTTTTCAATTGGGTCGTTTAACATTTCTTTGATTTTCAGGAATTCTTTATAAATCCAGATTGTAAGCCTTTGTTAATTACTTGTAAAATAAATATTCTTCCACTTTGTTACTTAATTTTTAACTTTTTAAAAAATATTGATATCTTTTAATAAACAGTTTTAATTCTAAGTAGGGAAGTTCATTGATACTTCCTTTTATGGTTTGTGTTGTTTGTTGTGTAAGGAATTCTTTCCTATCCTGAGGGTGTAGAAGCATTTACCTATGTTTTTTGTAAAAGTTTTAACGCTTTGCTTTTCACTTTCTTTTTTTTTTTTTTAAGATTTTATTTATTTATTTATTTGACAGAGAGAGAGAGAGACAGCGAGAGAGGGAACACAAGCAGGGGGAGTGGGAGAGGGAGAAGCAGGCTTCCCGCCAAGCAGGGAGCCTGATGCGGGGCTCGATCCCAGGACCCCGGGATCATGACCTGAGCGGAAGGCAGATGCTTAACCAGGTGCCCCTGCTTTTCACTTTCAAGTATCTAATGTACCTGAATGGATTTGGGGGTATGTTGTGAGGTGGGAGTCCATTTGTTTTTTCCATTTGGAAAGCCATCCTTTCCCCTGCTGGTCTGTATGCCACCTCTGTTTTATATAAATATAAATTGATATATAGATCTATATATACTTTCTGTCTATATTTCTATAGTTTCTGTAAATGCTTAGGTCTTTTTCTGAACTCTCTTTTTTTGTCCTATTAGTTTTTTGTTTATTTCTGCATAATGCCACACTTTTTTTTTTTTTTAACATATTATTAACTTTTAATGCCTCTTGATACCTGGTGGGGCAGTTCTCCCCTTCTTATTCTTCTTCCTTAGGAGAGTCTTAACTATGCTTGGCTCCTCATTCTTCCATACAGATTTTAGAATTAGCTTATCAGATTGTAAAAAAATGTGCAGTTGAGGTTTTGATTGAAATTCAGTTGAATTTATACATGTCTTTAGGGCAGAATTGCTATATATATGGTATTGAATGTTACTATCTATGAACATAGTATATAGCTCACATTTATTTAGATGTTCTTTTGTATCTTTCAGTAAAGTTTTATTATTTTGTCCACATGGAATCTTGAGATCTAGAGTCCCATGCTCTACCAACTGAGCCAACCAGGCACCCCTGTTAAACGATCTTATTAATTCTAGTTATTTATCTGCAGATTCCTTGGAGTTTCTGTGTACATAGTCATATCATCTTCAAAGAGTGATAATTCTTTTTTTTTTTTTAAAGATTTTTATTTATTTATTTGACAGAGAGAGAGATAGCAAGAGCAGGAACACAAGCAGGGGGAGTGGGAGAGGGAGAAGCAGGCTTCTTGCCAAGCAGGGAGCCCGATGTGGAACTCGATCCCAGGACCCTGGGATCATGACCTGAGCCGAAGGCAGACGCTTAACGACTGAGCCACCCAGGCGCCCCAAAGAATGATAATTCTATTTCTTTTTAAGCTTTATACCATTTTTGTTGGTCTTAACTCATTAGCTAGGAGCTCCAGTGTAATGCCAAGAAAAAGCAGGAGTAATGGGTATAGTGGGTTGAATAGTGTCCCTCAAAATTCATGGCCACTGGTAACTTTAGAATGTGACCTTATTTGGAAATTGGGTCTTTCCAGCCGTAACTAAGAAAGGAGATGAGATTGGACTGGATTAGGGTGGACCCTAAATATAATGAAGGCCTTCTGAGAAGAGGCAGAAAAGGACACAGACCAACACAAAAAGAAGGGGATGTGAAGGTAGAGGAGGAGACTGTAGTTATGCATCTACAAACCAAGAGGCAGAGGCAGAGGCAGAGGGAGAAGCAGGCTCCCTGCTGAGCAGGAAGCCGAATGCGGGACTCTATCCCAGGACCCTGGGATCATGACCTGAGCCAAAGGCAGACACTTAATTGACTGAGCCACCCAGGCGGCCCCCTTTTTTTTTTTTTTAAGATTTTATTTACTTGGTAGTATTTTTATTGGTTGGATGTACCATAGTTTGTTTAACTAATCCTTCCTTATTGGTGGATAATGTAGGATGTTGCAATGTTTTGTAATTACAAATAGTGTTCAGTGAATAATCTGGTATGTTTGTATAATTATGAGTACATCTATAGGATAAATCCCTAGTAGTGGAATTGCTGTTTCAAAGAGCATGTGTTTTTGTAAATTTGACAGATATTTGTCAAATTGCCTTCCATAGAGATCACAACAATTTACATTCCACATAGAAATATGCTGATTACGGGGCACCTGGGTGGCTCAGTCGTTAAGCGTCTGCCTTCGGCTCAGGTCATGATCCCAGGGTCCTGGGATGGAGCCCTGCATCGGACTCCCTGATCGGCGGGAAGCCTGCTTCTCCCTCTCCCACTCCCCCTCTTGTGTTCCCTCTCTCGCTGTGTCTCTTGTCAAATAAATAAATGAAATCTTAAAAAAAAAAAAAAAGAAAGAAAATATGCTGATTACCCACACTCTAACTAACATAGTCACACTTTTTGATCTATGCGAATCTGATGGGGGGGATATAGTATCTCTGTAGTTTCAATTTACATTTTCTTATGAGTTAAGTTGAACATTGTTGCATGTTTAATAGCCCTTCATACTTCTTTCATTGTCATATCTTTTGCCCATTTTACTATTGAGTTCTTTTATCTTATTTTATTTTAAAGATTTTAGATTTATTTATTTGACAGAGAGAGAGAGACAGCGAGAGAGGGAACACAAGCAGGGGGAGCGGGAGAGGGAGAAGCAGGCTCCCCGCTGAGCAGGGAGCCCCATGTGGGACTCGATCCCAGGACACTGGGATCATGACCTGAGCTGAAGGCAGACGCTTAGCTTAACCGACTGAGCCACCCAGGCGTCCCAGGTCTTTTTTCTTATTGATTTACAGGTCCTAGATAGGGGAACAAGTTCTTTGTAATATGAGTTATAAATATTTCCTAGAAAAATTAACTTTAATAATAATGTACTTTTAAAGTATTTTAAAATTTCTTTAATAATGTTTTTGACACTTTATGATTTTGTGTTGTTTTTTTTTTTTTGGTAAATCATTTCTTTTCTTGGTGCTTGTATGTAGTTGTGATAAGTGCCAGGGGTACCAGGCCAGAAAAAAATACAAATTCAGTATGCCCAAGGATTATATTTTCAAAGAATCCTTAATTTGGCAATGTTTAGTCAAAATCTGAGGGCTGTTAATATAATCTTTGTGTAACCCTGACTTAATAAGAAACATTTTCACCTTTTTTTCTCTAACAGTGATCAACATCTTTTTTATAAGTGTGGGGGGAAAAAAAACCACTTTACAGAATGATCTATGGCTTTATAAAGTGAAGATATTTATAAGCAAAAGAAAGAAATCAATATACATCCTAAGTTTCAGATAAAGTTTTAAATAGGCCTCTTTGTTAAGCTCCTTCACGCAATTTAACTGTTTTAGTCTTCGCCTCTGTCTTGGGGCATTTCTGAGGTGGGGAAGCATTGCTTATCTTCCCCTTGTCCCCCGTGTGCATTTCAGCTGGCTCATTATGATGTGGTATTCACCTCTGTCCAACCTAGAATCGGTTGGGGTGAAGCAGGAGGAGGCATGAGGGACATTGGCCCTTCAGACTATCCCAATTCTTTGGGTCTTCCTGGCCCCGGATCAGATCTCCCGTTTGTGTCTCCTTTACATTAGCTTGAGGCAGAACTTCCAGCTTTTGTAACCTACTAAGGTTAGTAATTATCTGACCCACGCCCATTTTGAGATCACTATCTCTGGGCAATAAAGAGATTTCTTTTCTTTCTTTCTTTTTTTTTTTTAAAGATTTTATTTATTTATTTGAGAGAGAGAGAGCACATGAGAGGGGGGAGGGTCGGAAGGGTCAGAGGGAGAAGCAGACTCCCTGCCGAGCAGGGAGCCCGATGTGGGACTCGATCCAGGGACTCCAGGATCATGACCTGAGCCGAAGGCAGTCGTTTAAGCAACTGAGCCACCCAGGCGCCCTGGGCAATAAAGAGATTTCTTTGCAAGGCTCTAGGGTATTTTTTATTTGTTTTCAGATGGACCATTTTGACTTGAAGCTTATTCTTTCTTTTTTTTTTTCGTTTGGTTTACAGTTCTTTGTATTTTTTTTTTTTTTAGATTTTTAAAGAATTTCATTTATCTGATAGAGAGAGAGCAAGAGAGTGAGCACAAGTAGGCAGAGCGGCAGGTAGAGGGAGAGGAGAAGCAGGTTCCCCAAGGAGCAGGGAGCCCAATGTGGGGCTCAATCCCAGGATCCCGGGATCATGACTCCAGCTGAAGGCAGACACCTAACCAACTGAGCCACCCAGGCGCCCCAGTTCTTTGTATTTTAACTCATTTATAGATTTGTATAACCACTGCCATAATCAGAATAAAGACTAGTTTTATATTTCCAAAACACTCCCTGTGTTAACCCTTTATAGTCACACTTGCCCTTCAACTATAACTCCTGACAACTACTGATCTACTCTCCATCACTACAGTTTTGTGGTTTTGAGAATGTTATATAAGTGAAATCACATGGAATGTAACCTCTTGAGACCAGATTCTTTCACCCAGCATGTTTTGAGATGCATCCAAGTTGTAGCATGTATCAGTAACGTGTTCCTTTTTAAAAAATATGTTCCTTTTTATTGCCGACTAGTGTTCCTTGTATGGATGTAACAAAATTTGTTTATCCATTTACCATTCCAAGGACATTTGGTTGTGTCCAGTTTGGGGCTATTACGAATAAACCTGCTATGACATCTGTGTATAGGTTTTTGTGTCAGTATAAGTTTTTGTTACTCTAGGGTAGATTCTCAGAAGTGGGATTGTAGGTTTATATAGAAAATGCTTGTTTAACTTTATAAGAAAGTGCCAAACCATTTTCTAGAATGGCTGTACCATTTTAGATTTCCACCAGCAATATATCATATTACCTTACTGCCTTTGCCACAGCTAATTAAATTAGGATAAGTGTCTTAGCTAAAAGGTACATTCTATTAGCCAGACCAGTGACTTATGAATGAACTAGTGTGAGAGCTCTGCCAAAAAGTGGACCAGGGGACCCAAGCAAACCTGAATTCGAGATTCTCAGAAAAAAGAGAGGCAGAGGGGCGCCTGGGTGGCACAGTCGTTATGCGTCTGCCTTCGGCTCAGGTCTCGATCCCAGGGTCCTGGGATCAAGCCCCACATCGGGCTCCCTGCTCCACGGGAAGCCTTCTTCTCCCTCTCCCACTCCCTCTGCTTGTGTTCCCTCTCTCTCTGTGTCTCCCTCTGTCAAATAAATAAAATAAAATAAAATAAAATAAAATAAAATAAAATAAAATAAAATAAGAAAGAAAAAAGAAAGCAGAAGCCAAGATTAGAGGAGAAGCAGAAACCTAGAAATCATCTGTATGGTAGACTTATTTAAATAGGGTACAACACTTGCCTATTTGAGGGAATGAAGATATGACAAAGTCAGCAGTACTGCTGTTGGGTCATGAATGATGAAAAGTTCATATTCTATTGCTCTTTGCGACCTGGCTTTCCAGAAGCTGAGCTGGAGACTCTACCTTTTTTTTTTTTTTTTCTGTGTAGCTTTAAAATAAACTATCATAAGTTATGGAAGGAACCTTTATTTTTTTATTTTTTGAAAGATTTTATTTATTTATTTGACAGAGAGAGACACAGTGAGAGAGGGAGCACAAGCAGGGGGAATGGGAGAGGGAGAAGCAGGCTTCCCGCAGAGCAGGGAGCCCGATGCGGGGCTCGATCCCAGGACCCTGGGATCATGACCTGAGCTGAAGGCAGACGCTTAACCAACTGAGCCACCCAGGCATCCCTGGAAAGAACCTTTAATATAAAAGCTTTATTGAGATATAATTCACATATCATACAGTTCATCCATTGAAAGTGTACCATTCGGTGGTTTATAGTATATTCACAGAGTTCTATGCAGCCATCACCACAATTAATATTAGAAACATTTTCATCAATCTAAAAAGAAACTCCATACCCTTCTGTCAAACAAACTTTCTTATCATGGGGACCAGGTACAGTTCCTGATTATTCCTAACAGGTTTCCATTCCCTGCAAGTCCATGAAAGTATTCAAACAAAATAATCACAACTTACTGCAGGAGCCAGGTATCAACCCACTCTATTGAAATTACAAAGCCTCCCACATGTGACTGTTCACTCTGTTTCTGAGTATGACTCTCATAGGGCCCTATGTGATGTGTGATGTCCTCCTCCCCCAGGTTGTAAGTATATGTGACAACAAACTGCTAGCAATCTCATATTTTCATTGTTGGGTGTCATGTGTTCATCCATGCCAATAATCCTAGAGTGGGAGTCCCACACTCACTAATGGGGTGATTAGGAAGAAACTAAAACAAGGTATTTAATAGCAGATTTGAGCAGCAGAAGAAAGAATCAACACACTTGTAAATAGTTAATTGAGGGGCAATTGGGTGGCTCAGTCCATTAAGTGTCTGCCTTTGGCTCAGGCCATGATCCTGGGGTCCTGGGATCAAGCCCCACATTGGGCTCCCAGCTCAGCAGGGAGTCTGCTTCTCCCTCTCCCTCTGCCTCTCTCCGTGCTTGTGCTCTCTTTCTCTCTCAAATGAATAAATAAAATGTTTAGAAAAAAAAAAAGAGATCCACATGCAGACACAATATAGTCAAATTGTTAGAAGACAAAGAATCTTGAAGGTGGAAAGAGAGAAGGAGCTTATCTTGTACAAGAGAGCCCCAATAACAGTGACAACTGATTTCTCTCCAGAAATCATGTTGACCAGAAGGCAATGGAATGACATATTTAAAGTGCTAAAAGAAAAAAAAAAGTGTCAACCAAAAATTCTATATCTGGTAAAACTATCCTTCAAAAATGAAAGAGAACCCCACTCCTTTGACCTCTGTTGTAGCCATGGCCACCACCTTCCTGGAAGAGAGGAAGGGGGAGAGGAGCTTATGTTGTCTGTCACCCAAGTCTTCTAGCTGTGCTGCCCCCAAAGAGTGTAAGATGTTTATCTGTGCCAAGCTTGCCTGCACCCCTGCTCTGATCCAAGCTGGATCCAGAATTGCATCCAGACCCATTGCTGCATCAGTGCTATCGTGATAGAAGAGGGCTCTATAGTATTTAATGGGGGCAGAGCATGGAGTGATTTAGCTAATCCAGTGGGAGTTTCAGACCAGTGCAATCAGCAGAGACATTGATACTGCTGCCTATTTTATTGGTACATGTGTTGCAACAATAGCAGTGGAAGTTTCTGGCACTGGTATTGGACTAGTCTTTGGCAGCCTTCTCATTGGTTAGGCCAGAACCCCTTCACTGAATCAGCAGCTGTTCTCATATGCTATCCTTGGACTTGCCTTGTCTGAAGCTTTTGTTTGATGGTTGCGTTCTTTTTCCTTTTTTTCTTTTTTAAATTCAATTAGCCAACATACAGTACATCATTGGCTTCAGATGTAGTGTTTAATAATTTAACAGTTGCTTATAACACCCAGTGCTCATCACATCACGTGCCCTCCTTAATGCCCATCACTCTGATGGTATGCTTTCTTAATTTTGTTTTCTACGTAACAGAAATTACTGCTTGAAATGTTGTTATTTAAATTCATTATGGATGTAATTCTGTGTATTTTACTGTGCCTCGGAAACATATAGTGTTGGTGTCATGGAAATACACATTACAAGTTTCTTCCACTATCTGAAAGTAGAACAGTCCTATGAAAGATTTCTTAAGCTAACATGGTATAATGTGAAGAGTATCTCCCATTTTCTGCAAATTGTGTTACACCACTTTGTTTTTACAAAAGACCTATATTAGTCCCTGTTTTAGCTGATTTTTTTCTTCTGCTAGTTCAAATCTATTGTTAAACCCTACTAGTGAAGTTGTCATTTCAGTTACTGTATTTTTTACTTCCATAATGTCCATGTGGTTCTTTAAAAAAATTATTCCTCTATCTTTATTGACATTCTTTATTTGTTGCAACATGTCATATGTTTACTTACGTCTTTGAGCATGGTTCCCTTTATTTACTTCTTCCAATATATTTCTAATAATTGTTATGAAATCTTTGTATGTTAAATCTAATATCTGGGCCTTATCACAGCCAGTTTCTGTTGTCTATCTTTTTTTCTTGTGTATGAGTAACACCTTCTTGTTTCTTTGTGTTATAATTTTTTTGTTGTTGAAAACTGGACATTTTAGGTACTATATGGTAGCAAATCTAGATCCTGATTATCCCTTTCTCCTGGGACTTGTTTTTGTTGTTGTTTGCTTATTTATTTGTTTAGTAACTTAACTGAACTATTTTAGTGAAGTCTATTGCCCCTTCAATGTGCAGGGTTCTTGCTCCTTAGAGACTGTTCTTGCTCCTTAGAGACTGCAGCCTTGGATGCACACAGGTTACTCTTGGATGACAGTGTTTTAGCAGGACTCTCTTTGACAGTCTCTTTTCCTGATCTCTCTGTTATGCTGTCTGCTTCTATTAGTACTTAAAATTCCTTCCTTTTGGGGCTTCACAATAGGCTGTTTGGATGTTCTCATGAACCTGACTTTTCCTAGTGTAAGTCACCAAAAAAAAAAAAAAGAAGGGAAAGTCAGGTGGAAGCTATCCTTGTTATGACTTAGCCTTAAAAGTCACATAGCATCCCTTCCACCACATTCCATTCATTAGAAACAATAGGCTAGGGCACCTGGGTGGCTCAGTTGGTTAAGCGACTACCTTTGGCTCAGGTCATGATCCTGGAGTCCCTGGATCGAGTCCCGCATCGGGCTCCCTGCTCGGCAGGGAGCCTGCTTCTCCCTCTGACCCTCCCCCCTCTCATGTGCTCTCTCTCTCTCTCATTCTCTCTGTCTCAAATAAATAAATAAAATCTTTAAAAAAAAAAAAAAGAAACAATAGGCTAAGTCCCACCTGCATTCAGTGAGTGTGGAATTAGGCTCTACCCTGTGAAGTGAATCCTATCAAATAATCGGTAGACATATTTAGAAACTACCTTAACAAGAAGAGACAAACTGATTTCTAGTTACCACTGCACAAGGCTTTGATAAAATCTCAGAAAAATAACTGCTTCTTCTTTTGAGTTAGTTTCTGAACTCCTCTCTAAATGATACATGGGTACACCTTATAGTCTGTCACCAATGAGGCAAAATTCAAGGATCAGTAAGAACCAAGTTTTGTTGATAATACTCATTAGCAGGGCATGATACGGCTCTGGGAATTCTCAAACTTTCATCATGGCCCTGTGTCTATCCCAATCATTAGATTTGGATTCTAAAGACATATGGAGGGCAATTACTACCCCCAAATCCAATTTTTTACTACTTTTGTACTTGAGATGAAATGGTGCTGAGATCCTTTGTGTCATTGAGACAAAGCCCCATGGATGTTAAATCACAGGAAAAGGTTCGTGATGACTCTTCTTTTTTTCTAATCCTTTCAGGCATTGAGCTGTGCTGAGCAAGCAGGAGGAGCTGGGCTGTGGACAGAGCTGCTCAGTACTTGTCTGACCAATCAGAAAACAGAGTGGGTAAAAAAAAGGGGAGGAGGATTGTGGACAAAAGTGACGGTCAGAAGAGTAGGTGGAGTAAGATGACATTTTTTTTCCTGTCAAGAATATTGACATTTTTAGGTGGGAGTGCAAATTTCTGCAAGTGGCCCAAGGTGGTGAGAAGATATAAAAATGTGGAGTAGTGTTGATATAGTAGATTCTAAAATTAAAAAAAAAAATTCTTAGGAATGCCATAACTATTCATGAGCATCTTTCAGTTTACAGGAGATTTCCAGACTTATATCTTATGGGCAAGATAAACTAGTCCCTTCCCTTCCACCTTTTTACAGTATGAAAACTGAAATCCAGTGAGGTTAGTATCAGAGCAGGAGCTAGAAAGGGAACTCTTGTGGTTCCTATACCAGTATGTATTCAATGTTCTGTATAGCTGATAAGCAAAAATCTGTGTCCTAAAATGGCCAACCAAGCCAGCAAGGGAATCCCAGCCCCTGCCCTGGGGCTCTTCTAGGTTCTTCTCTTTGCTCTGCTTCCTGCTCCCGCCAAAAGTACCAAGTATGCGGAAGTAGTAGTGTATAAATTACCCCCTTTGTTTATGCTTGGGACTCAGACCTTTGGAGATCATTCTCCTCTGAGCCCACCGGCATTAAATAAACCTCCCATCCTCCAATATCTCCCAGTGCCGCTTGGTTCTTCTAAGTGGCTTATGAAGATTTGCAGATCTGATCCCTTGTACTTCTCCATCCTTATCTTGTCCTTCCTCCATATCATTCCACCTCAGTTGTGCTGGCCTTCTAGTTATTCTTAAACATACCCAATGTGCTCCTGTCCCAGAGTCTTTGTAGTTGAAGTATCCTCTGTTGGAAAGCTCTTCCAGGTATCTGCAAGACTTTCCCTCTCTCTTCCTTTATATCTCTGCTTCACTGTCACTTTACCAGAGAGGACTTCCCTGATTATCCTATCTAAGGCATTACCCAGCCCCTGCTTCATCATTTTCCCCTTACTTGCTTTATTTCCCTTATTTTATTTTACTACATTATATATTCCTTTATTGTCTCTCTCTCTCTTTTTTTTTAAAGATTTATTTATTTATTTATTTGACAGAGAGAGAGATGCAGCAAGAGAGGGAACACAAGCAGGAGGAGTGGGAGAGGGAGAAGCAGGCTTCCCGCAGAACAGGGAGCCCGATGCGGGGCTCAATCCCAGGACCCTGGGATCATGACCTGAGCTGAAGGCAGATGCTTAACGACTGAGCCGCCCAGGCGCCCCTTTCAGTTACCTTTCTTATGGACTATCTCATCTACCTGATATCTTCACCTATTGCCTATTTCCTTTTCTGATTTGTAATTGATGATTCAGAGACTTCCTTATGCATAATTTGTTATTTATTTATTTAAAGTGAATAATTTATTTCTTTTGCAGAGTAAGGATAATTTTTTTTCCTTTTTTTTTTTTAAGATTTTATTTATTTATTTGACAGAGAGAGACACAGTGAGAGAGGGAACACAAGCAGGGGGAGTAGGAGAGGGAGAAGCAGGCTTCCTGCAGAGTGGGGAGCCTGATGTGGGGCTCTATCCCAGGACCCTGGGATCATGACCTGAGCCGAAGGCAGATGCTTAACGACTGAGCCACTCAGATGCCCCAATTGTTGATTGTTTCTTTCCACTAAAATGTAAATTCTATGAAAGCAGATTCTTGATTTTTGTCGACCACTGTATCCTCTAGTATTTAGAATAATGGCACAGAGTAAGTATTCAATGTAATGAAAGTCCATTTATGTCACTCCTTTGTTCAAAACCTTCCCGTCTCATTCACAGGAAAAACCAAAAGGCCTTAAAATGGCCTTTGTTATGGACTGAATTGTTCCTCCCAAATTCCTATGTTGAAGTCTTCACCGCCAGTATACCTCAGAATAGGACTGTATTTGGAGGTAGGGCCTTAAAGGGTGATTACAGTTAAGTGGAATCAGGTGAGTGGGCCCTAATCCAATATGACTAGTGTCCTTATAAGAAGAGGTTAGAGACAATAGGGGTGTGTGAGCATAGAGAAAAGCCCACGTGAGGACACAGAAAGAAGGTGGCCAACTACAAGCCAAGGAGAGAAGCCTGAGGAGAAACCAAACGTGACTATACCCTGATCTAGACTTCTAGCCTTCAAAACTGTGAGAAAATAAATCCCTGTTGGTTAAGTCACCCAGCCAGTGATATTTTGCTAATGGCAACCATAGCCTGCTTCTCCTCCACCTCATCTGCTGTGTCCCCTCTTACTCATGCTGTTGCAGCTTCTTTGGCCTTGCAGTTTCTCAAGTATGACAAGCTGGCTTTCTTCTCAGAGTTTTTGTATTTTATGTTCACTCCTCCTGCAATATTCTTCCTCCCAGATTTCTCTAGTTTATTCATATACTTCAGTCAGGTTTCTGCTCACATGCTGCCTTCTTAGTCATGCCTCTCTTTTTTAAGAGGTTTATCTATATATTTTTAAAGTAATCTCTGCACCCAACATGGGGCTCGAACTCATGACCCTGAGATCAAGAGTTAGATGTTCTACCGACTGAGCCAGTCAGACACCCCTTAGTCATGCCTTTCTTGACCACCATCCTGTTTAAATAGCAACCTCTGTTACCTCCTTATTCCCTATGTCTTGATCTTGCTTGGTTGTTTTCCATAGCACTTACCATCCGACATACTATATATTGCCTTGTTTATTGTCTGTCTCCCCCCATCAAGGCTGTATGTGCCGGGAGGGCACAACTCAGTGTTGCCGTCTGATTTGCCACTGACTCTTCCGTGCCAGAGGAGTTCCTGGAACAAAGTAGGCCCTCAGATAATATTTAGTGGGTCCGTTAATGAATGAACAAATGGTACTGGCCCATAGGTAGACAAATAGATTAGTAAGACAGACTAGAAGGTCCATAAATCCATTTTATGTATGGGAACTTATTTCTTTGTTGTTTGTTTTTTAAAGGGAAGGGCCTTTTCAATGAAGCGGGGGGGGGGGAGCATGGTTTTTATAGTACATGGAAACTTCATGATTGATTTAATATATTTGGAAGAAAACAAAGTTAGATCTTTTTTTTTTTTAAAGATTTTATTTATTTATTTGAGAGAGAGACTGAGATAGAGAGAGCATGAGAGGGGGGAGGGCCAAAGGGAGGAGCAGACTCCCTGCTGAGCAGGGAGCCCGATGTGGGACTCGATCCCAGGACTCCAGGATCATGACCTGAGCCGAAGGCAGTCGCTTAACCAACTGAGCCACCCAGGCGCCCCTACATCGTTAGTTTTTGATGTATTGTTCCATGATTCGTTGTTTGCGTATAACACCCAGTGCTCCATGCAGTACGTGCCCTCTTTAATACCCATCACCAGGCTAACCCATCCCCCCACCCCCCTCCCCTCTAGAAATGGATGTTTTTTGAGGAGAATTAAATTGCAAATATGATTGCATGGAAGAGAGAGAAATTCTAATCAAATTATATATTATAAAAACATCTAGAGAAAGTTGTTCAAGAGCCACACCTAGAAAAAGCACAGGTGAGTGGCTCCTGGGTGGCTCAGTTGTTAAGCGTCTGCCTTCGGCTCAGTTCATGATCCCAGGGTCCTGGGATCGAGGCCCACATCCGGCTCCCTGCTCAGTGGGGAGCCTGCTTCTCCCTCTCCCCGCCCCAGCCCCTGCTTGTGTTCCTGCTCTCGCTATCTCTCTCTGTCAAATAAATAAATAAAATCTTTAAAAAAAAAAAAGAAAGAAAAAGCACAGGTAAGATATTTCAAAGGTTAATTATACCAACTTAAATTATTTTTTATTTTTATTATTTTTTTTAATTTAAAAAAGATTCTATTTATTTATGTGAAAGAGAGTGAGAGAAAGTGAGAGAGCACAAGCAAGGGGTGAGGGGTAGAAGGAGAAGCAGACTACCAAGGAGCAGGGAGCCCAATGTGGGACTCGATCCCAGGACCCTGGGACCATGATCTGAGCTGAAGGCAGACACTTAACCGACTGAGTCACCCAGGCACCCAGTTTTTTGTTTTTTTTTTAATTAAGTAAACTCTGCCCTCAATGTGGGGCTCAAACTCATGACCTTGAGATCAAGAGTCACATGCTCTACTGACTGAGTCAGCCAGGTGCCCGTAATTATACCAACTTTTAAGGAACAGACATGTCCAGTGATATTTAAGTCATTTTAGAGTTTAGAGAAAGAAGTGAGGTTGTGGAGAAATGATCATTCTCCTATACATTTAGTGGAAGTGGGAATTTGGATTAAGTTTTTGAAAAGGATTCTGACAATATCTAGTAGAATTAAATCTATCTACATATACATATATACATATATATCTTTAATGTAGAAGTCTAACTCTTGGAATTCTAGCCTTTAGAAATAAAAATATCAGTTGGTAAGGCTGTTTATATATGAGCAATGTTTGTGGTATCAAAAAGACTAAAAAGAACTTCAGTGTCAACAGGTTGAATAATTGATGATGGAGCCATCCTATGAATATTGCACAACTATTTAAGAAAGGGGATCGATATGGTTTACTTTACTTGGAGAAATGTCAGTAGTCAGAAAAGGGAACAGCAGGCTAATGTCCAAGTTTTTGGCAAAAAAGAAAAAGAGCCTTTCCTGTTGCATGCAAATAACATATTTGTGTATGTTAGTATGAATATATAGAAATGTATGGAAGGAAACACTTCAAGCTTTAACATTGGTTATGTGGAGTTGGCTTGTTGGCCTTTTCTTTGTTGTTTTTGGTTTGTTGCCTCTGCAGGATTTTTAGTTTGAAATGAAAATCTGGTAAGATATATTTTATAAAAAGACTTTTCTTTTTCTATGTTTATTTTAACGTGAATAAAAGAAATACATTTCTGCGAGAGACAGAAAGAAAGAAAGAAAGAAAAAGAAAGAAAGAAAGAAAGAAAGAAAGAAAGAAAGAAAGAAAGAAAGAAAGATAGATAGATAGATATACATCTGCTTGGATGCTAGGTAAAACCGATGCATGAGACTTAGGGTAGGTGGTGTGATTTGTGTGGTATCCATAGGCGAGACTTGGGAGTTTTACCAGATTTTGCCCAATGATTGAGCTTTTATGTTGGTATAGTAGAATAACCTTAAGTTACTCGAGTTCTCTCAACCCAAAGTTTTTCATCAGTAAAATGAAGGCTATGAATATCTACCACATAGGTATTTTGATTGTGAAATGACACATGAAAAGATTTTTAGTGTTAAGCTTTTAGCTTAATAAGCTTCAACTGACTTCTAATTTCCTGACATTTTCAGTGGCTGTGATATGCATCATATCATTGCTATAGGGATGCAAAAATAGATATAAGGCGAGAGCTTAAAGGCAGGCAAAATCTTAACCATATGAAGACTTATGCTATACAGTGCGAGATATTACCGAAGGCAAAAATGGTCAGAAGACTTCACGGAGGCGAGACACCACAGGTCTTAAAGGTTGCGCGTGATTTGGACGGGACAGGTACAGAGCAGGCAGAGGCATTGACAACGGTGCCTGAGGACACAGTGGGCTCCGAGAACGCTACGCGCAAGAGCGCCCCCTTTCGGAACCAAGCGCCTCTGGCTTCTTTCTCGTGCCTCCCGGCGAGCGCGGTGCCGGCGGTACGCAGGCGCCGGGAGCAGATGAGGGCTCGCAAGGGCTCGATAGGTGCGCATGCGTGCAGCCCTCTGGAGGCGGTAGCTTCTTCGGCGTCGAGACTGGAGGCTGAGTGCTAAACTGTGTGGGGCGCAAATGGGATCCGGCTGTTAGTCGCGTAGGCATAGGTAGGATCGCTGCCTTGTGGGGAGTAGGGGGCTGGAAGGCGGGAGCCCGTAGTGTGGGGGTCCTGAGCCTTTCCTGTGCGGTCCGGGCCGACTATTGTATCTGTGTCGCAGCGGCTGCGCACAAAATGGCGGCGGGCAGGCGGCGGGGGCGGGAGGAGGTTGGGGGACCCCCCGGATGGGAAGGGAAGCTTGCCTGCCCCGCTACCGCGTCGGTTCACTTTGCTGCCCTGGAGGGCCGGGTCGGGCAACCGCGCTGGGACCTTGCTTCAGGAAGAGCTGCCCGACGCCGTTGCATTGGGCGGAGGAATGAGAACAGCCCTTGGGCAACGCCGTGGCGGCCCCTTCCCCATCGGCGCAGGGCCTGCCGAGGCCGCGCCAGGCCTGACAGCCAGAGGAAGCGGTGGTGCGGGAGCACCGAGGAGGGAGTAACCATTCCCGTCTGGCCTTGAAGCGAGGCGGTGGAGCTTGAGCCGAGTCCTGTGGCGAGCGACGTTGTGCAAGAAGCGTGGAGACAAGAGCATGTTTGTGTTTGGGGCTGGGGAAGGGGGAGTTGGGGTGAAGGGGGGATGTTAGATCCAGCGGCTTTTGCTGGTCGCTGTCTCCTGTGCCTGCCTTTTGCAGCCTTAAAGCAAAGAAAATGTCACCTCTGTGCAGGATACGGAGGGCTCCTAAACGGTACTGATAATTTATTTACAAATTCCTCGGAGGAATCGCGAATACGGATCGTTAGTGGTTTGTGTGTGATTCCTAGGCTGACCCCCGTTCTGTTAAAGGTGTGTGTGTGGGGGGGGGGGGGGACACAATGTATACCGCCCAGCTCAATCCTTGAGGACGTTTGAAACAGATCTTTTGTTATTCGAGATAATTGCGAATGAGGGAGACTTCTGTTAGTACAAAATGTTTAATTGAACTAGACAGTGACGGCTGCCTCTAGCTGATTTTTCTTAAGATTTACTCTAAGGACAAATTTGGGGGGGAGACCCCTTTATCTTTATTTATTTTTTAAGGTTTTATTTATTTATTTGACACAGAGACAGCGAGAGAGGGAATACAAGCAGGGGGAGTGGGAGAGGGAGAAGTAGGCTCCCCGCGGAGCCGGGAGTCCGATGTAGGGCTCTATCCCAGGACTCTGGGATCGTGACCTGAGCGGAAGGCAGACACTTAAGGACTGAACCACCCAGGCGCCCCCACAAGCCCCTATTTTAATATGAAGGCTTTTTGAAGAAAAACTTGTTACCAGGATCCGGCAACTGATGTTGATTCAAATTCTTTTTCTAACCGGCTTTGGAATTGTGCACAAAAAAATTTTTCTTTTTTCCCCCTCATTTGTTGTAAAGGGTTGACTTATTTATTGGGGGTATTTGCTGATTCAGATTTGCAACTAGTATTGATAAATTGGAAAAATTAATTTTCAAAAAATGATTGAGGTTTATACAGAAAAATAAATGCATAATTTCATTATTTCAACATAGCTTTATTAGGCATTCTAGACTTAGCTTATATTGCATTTTTTATTTGACAACATTCATATACTTTATTTTGTATCCGCATACTCTGTAATACGCACTTTTAATAGTTATGTGGAATCCAACATGTTGATACGGTAAAATATGCTGGGCCAGTCCCTGCTTCCTTGTTGCTATCTGGTAAGGGGAAAGATAAAACAGAAGTCACAAAATCTCATTGGTTTCTATTAACCAGTTTTCAGAATGTATTTATTCATGTCACATATTAATTACCCTGAATATTGGTTATATTTTAGTGTTGTAATCTTTTTTTGTCTTAGAGGGTGTATATAGCAGATACTCTTGTTTAAAAAACGCTTATTACAATCAGAGATCACTTTGTACTTCATGGCTGTCATAAAGATTTTCTCTTGGGTGCTCTTAAGGTGATCTCTGGAAATTTTTATGTAGTGAAAGAAAATGCAAGACAAATAGTTTAGTGAAAAGAGAATAATAGGTTTTGGAATCAAAAGATCTGGATTCAAATATCTGTTTTTTTCTTACCGTGTGTCTAAGATTTTGGGTAAGTTATTTTAGTCTTTCTGAACTTTTGTTTCCTTATCTGTAAAATGGTGATACTACTACTTCCTGCTTGGGATTGTGAGAATTGAGAAGATAATGAATGGAAAGCCCCTATCCTTTGGCACATACTAGGTGCTTAATAAATATTAGCTGATACTTTTATTACAAATGCTTAAGTTTCAGGCAGCATCTTTTGATAGAAGATTATCTCTTGTGGATATTCCCTTTTAGTTAAAAAGAAGCTTAAAGGAATTCAGATTAAATTGATAGAATTTTGGAGCTGAAAAATCATCTAATATTTCATTAAAATGTTTGGTGTATCTATAAATTTTATATGTGCCTCTCTTGTAGCACTTACCAAAATATATTGTAACCATTTATTTATATGATTGTTGTGTTCATCTTTGTATCTGTCCCAGTGCCTGGTATATATTCCATGCTCCTGTGTTGAGTGAATGAACTCAGCTGGTAGTTGCCAGAGCCTGGGTAAGAACCTAGCCCTTGGAGTCCAAATTGTGCTCTTTCTACCATGACTTAATGTGTACTGGTCAAAGTTTGAATAAATCTGTCCAAATTCTTCATAAAATGCTTTATATACTAAAAATCAGTGTTTCCAGTGTGGGTACCCAGTAACATTGGGCTGTTTTACAAGGAAAGAGGAGCTACTGAATGTTGGCATGTGGTGATTTAGACCGCCTCCAGATTTTGAAAGTAATTGTATTTGTGTCTAAAGCCAATAAGCCCCTGTTTGTATTCAGCATTACTTACTACTCTTTTATTACTTCAACTTTATATAGTAGTAGTAGTCTGAAATTTGTGGCTGAGAATGAAAATAGCTATTTGGAAGATAAAAGAATAATGGAAAGGAAGAAGGTGAGGCGTAGAAATAAAACAGCTGTAATAATGGTCAGTGAGGGTCAAGAGCAAGGGTTTTGTCCTGAGAGAAGAGTTCAGGGAGTACAGGAGAGTTTTAAGGTACACATATTTCGTTATTTTCTTCATGGTTACCTTGGGCACATATATATTTTGGATTATTTTCAACTCTTGAGTCTCTTAAATACCAAAATAATTTTTGTTCAGTCTTTTAAGGTTTTACACTTTTTTCCCTACCTTATTTCTACAGTCTTCATTAAACTTTCAACTAATCTCCCTGTTGCCCTGTTGAGCGAATGTTGCCAACCTTATTTTCTTTTGAATGTCTTCATTTCTTTAGAAAACTTCTTATTATGGAAAAATTTAAACATAAAAGTAGAGAGCGTTATGTAATGATTCCCCTGTGTACCTATCACCCAACTTCAGTAATTGCAAGCTAATGGTCAGTCAGATCTCTACCTTCCACCCTATTATTTTTAAGCAAATCCCATATCATTCAATTTATAGTTCAGAATTTTTCTCTACAATAGAGAAAAACATGCTTATCACTCCTAAAATAATAATTCCTCAACGCTAGTGTTCCAATTTCTCCAATTGTGCCTCATATACCACAAAGTGTGTATATACATGTATTAATTTCTATCTCAACTACTATATTGAAATTTTCAGAAATTACCCAAGTCTTAATAAAAGAAGCAAGTATCTACCTACTTCTTAACTAAAGCATTTTGTTTACTATCTTAACACTTTCTGAGCACCTACTGTGAGTCAGGAGGTGTAATTTTTTAAAAAGATTTATTTATTGGGGCGCCTGGGTGGCTCAGTCGTTAAGTGTCTGCCTTTGGCTCAGGTCATGATCCCAGGGTCCTGGGGTCGAGCCCCACATTGGGCTCACTGCTCCACGGAGAGCCTGCTTCTCCCTCTCCCACTCCCCCTGCTTGTGTTCCCTGTCTCACTGTGTCTCTGTCAAATAAATAAATAAAAATCTTTAAAAAAAAAAGATCTATTTATTTTAGGGGGGGCAGAGGGGGAGAGAGAGAATCTCAGGCAGACTCCACGCTGACCTGAGCCGAAATCAAGAGCCAGCCGAGAACCAGCCACTTAACCGACTGAGCCACCCAGGTGCCCCGGGAGGTATAATTTTAATTGTCACATCAACATTCTGAAGTGGGTGTTGTTTTTATTCCCATTTTTCACATGATGACGCTGAGGCTTGAGTTAACCAGCTTGCTGAGGGTCACATTCTTAGCATTCAGCAAGACCAGAATTAATACACTGAATCTAAGGTCTAAGTTCTTAAAAAAAAAAACCACTATGCTACATTAGTGTTAAATTTTATTTACGGGAGTTAACCAATTTTGCGTGAAGTAATTCACTGGCACCCCTCCTAGCAGGGTGGATATCATCAGATTAGTTGAAATGTCCCCAAAGATGAGATTATTATGAATTGCATAATGGGCTGACTAATAGTCAATAGGGAGTGAACAGGATGCGGAAAAAGAAAAACAAAAATGTGTTTAGGGCTGATGCTCTTTTATCGTGTTGCATGTTTTCTGCCTGTTGCCATACTTCTAGTCTTTTTTTTTTTTTTTTTTTTGACTTATTATATAATTAAGGAGTTAGTCTTGTGTTGGACTGAAAAGGTTGGGTCATTTAACTTTTGAATGAATTAAATCTGACAGGAATATCCTGTCTCTCCCTGCCTCCCCTCTTCTATTCTTGTATGCATACACACATGATTTTTTTCTGAACTGTTTGACAGTAAATTGCATATATTTATACTGCTTAATCCTAGTTTACTATTTCCTAAGAACAGGGTATTTTTTTTTTTTAAGATTTTATTTATTTATTTGACAGAGACACAGCGAGAGAGGGAACACAAGCAGGGGGAGTGGGAGAGGGAAAAGCAGGCTTCCCGCCGATCAGGGAGCCCGATGCAGGGCTCGATCCCAGGACATCATGACCTGAGCCACCCAGGCCCCCAGAACAGGGTATTTTCTTTTGTAGTCATAGTAAACAACCTCAATAAATTTAACATTGACAGACTTCTTTAATCTACCATTTTCAATTGACCCAGTAGTGTTCTTTATAGCATTTTATGGTTTTTGGTGGTTTTTCTTTTTTCCAGTACAGGATCAGTCTAGGGTCAGATAATTGTATTTTTAATTGTTATGTCCTCTAGTCTTTTTTTTTTTTTTTTTAAGATTTTTTATTTATTTATCTGAGAGAGAGAATGGGAGACAGAGAGCATGAGAGGGAGAGGGTCAGAGGGAGAAGCAGACTCCCCGCCGAGCAGGGAGTCCGATGCGGGACTCGATCCCGGGACTCCAGGATCATGACCCGAGCCGAAGGCAGTCGCTTAACCAACTGAGCCACCCAGGCGCCCCTCCTCTAGTCTTTTTTATTCTGGAACATTTCCTATAGCCTTTCTTTTATCTTATGTGAAGTTGACATTTCTGAAAAATACAGTCTGCTTTCTTTCTTTTTACTTTCTTTTTTTTGGTAATAGAACATTTCTCATTTTGGATTTGTCTGATGTTTCCTCTTCATTAGATTCAGATTATGTATCCCTGGCCAGAAAAATCACGTAAGTGATGCTGGGTCCCCATGGTATCAAATTTGGAGGTGCATGATGTCCATCTGTCTGCCATAAATACTATGTGTGATAACATATTTGGTCAAAATGTTTGATTCCCCCCCACCGCCCCTAGAACTAACTGATTTGTGAAGAGACATTTTAAGACTATGCAAATGTCCTACTTAATAAAATTTCCCTCTAGATTTAACATGCATGGATGATTTTTTGTCTGAACCAATCTTTACTATTATGGTTACAAAATGATGATTTTTCAAGTCAGGAGTCCCTCTACATTTGCAGTGATTGATTGCTGTGCAATTACAGACTCTTGGTTTTTCAGTGGTTTATAATTTATTGTCCAGTTTTTTCTTTTTCTCATTTCATATTTATATATCTTGTCTTGCACAGTGAAAGCCCTGGTTCCCAACACTATCAAAACATGTACTTACTTGCTTAATCCTGTAACGTATCTAAAGTAATTTAAGAATGGCTTCACCCATGGGGCACCTGGGTGGCTCAGTTGGTTGGGCGACTGCCTTCGGCTCAGGTCATGATCCCGGAGTCCCGGGATCGAGTCCCGCATCGGGCTCCGGGCTCGGCGGGGAGTCTGCTTCTCCCTCTGACCCTCCCTCCTCTCATGTGCTCTCTCTCTCTCTCTCATTCTTGCTCTCAAGTGAATAAATAAAATCTTAAAAAAAAAAAAGAATTGCTTCACCCATATTATTAGAAAAAAACTCCCCAAAACAAACTACTAAAAAGAGTAAGAATTTATGTGTAGTTCTCCCCTTTTTCCTGGCTCCTCTAAAACTGAGGATGTATAAATCAAATAGTGGGTTCTTAAATTATTTGCATTAATTTTTTTAAGTGGGTTATAGTATGCATTTGAAAAATGATTGAATTAATTTGCTTTCAGTTTTAGATTTTTTACCTTCTTCCATCCTTGTTTTAAAGTATTGCTTGTTAACATGCTTCAAAAGTGTATAATATGTAATCCATGAAATATCATTCCCATTTTCTTTAAGTCCTTTCTATCCAGTATCCCATACACGTAATCAACTTGTTTTGTATGTTATCCTACCTGTGTTTCTTTTTGTAACGGTAAGCAGATACGTGTTTTCTTATTTTCATTTTTTTATACAAAATGTAACATGCTAGGGGCGCCTGGGTGGCTCAGTCCATTAAGCATCTGTCTTTGGCTCAGGTCATGATCCCCTCAGGTCCTGGGGTTGAGCCCCAAGTCAGGTTCCCTGCTCAGCGGGGAGCCTGCCTCTCCCTCTCCCTCTGCTGTTGGCCCTGCTTATGCTCTCTCTCTCGTCAAATAAAAAAATAAAAGCTTCAAAAAAAAAAAAAAAGTAACATGCTATATATGCTTTTTTATGCTTTGTGAAGACTTTAAGGAATTTGGCATTTTTAAGGCATTTGACCAGATAGTTCAGATATGCTTAATCAAAGATTTTGGAAACTTATTTTAGGCAGAGACAGACGTTTTGGCCTGTATGCTTCATGAAGGTGAACAACCTAATGGCAGGGAAGGCAAGAATACAGTTATGCCTCAGAACAGTTTCATCTGGGTAGTGAATGTCTTCAATACTGTATTTACTTCTTGGTCCTGCTGACCTCTTTTACATTGGCTTTATTTTATTTCCGTGCTTGTGCTTTCTCACTAAGGCAGTAAATATGCTATCAGTAAGCATTTGAGTTTTATCAGCATCTTCTGCTTTTCTCATTTCTAGTTTTAAAATCCCAGGAAAGATTTCTTTATTCCAGCTTGGGTCAGGTGTTTTCTCTTTGATTAATGCATTACATTTATTGAGGGTAGGCGAGGTAAGCATGCCCACCAAAGCACTTCTCAGGGAGGCATCATTTACTATGAATACAGTGTGGTCTCTCAAGACCGATTTATGTATGCACTGCTTTAAAAAAAAAGTACATATAATTATATTCATCCTGTTTATCAAAAAGTTGTTTTCCTGGGTTAACTATTAAATCATTGCTATATGAGATGGTTAATGCATAGTTCTCATGGTGCTCTGTTCCTGGTGTTGTGCATTAGCAAGTTGAGCTTCCATTTTTTTTTCATATATGGAATCGTGATGTTTATCAATCTCAAGTGACAGTGAAGTTTGTGATGCCCTCCATGATACCAAATAATGTTTCTAATTGTCTGCTTTTTTCTTTGTTTTTTTGACAATTTCCTTGAGGTGTACCACATTTTGGCATTTTTAACTTCTAGTGATACTGTCCAGCCACACTTGTGGCACCTTCAGAGTTATGACTTATCTTTCGTGAGACATGAAGGGACACAACTAATGGTAGAAAAAGTTGGCTAAGTGGATCCATCGGTATACTAGAAGAAATAGCAGATTGAGTGACATTTAAACTGAGGAAAGCCTAGAAAGATATGTACTCCCTCTTATATTAACTGACCAGTGTAATACCGTATTCTTAGGTACAAAAGTGTATTTATATGTTGTCAGTCACTCTAACAAGATAATACCAAATGAGGCATGTGGGTATATATCTAGAAAAATCAATGGTTGTTTTCCTTTTATGTTAAGATTATAGAAAACAACTCTTCTGTGTGTCATGAGGGTGATTTTTCTTTATTTGGGGGGGTGATAATGAACATTTATTATTTTTTATAATGAGAAAAAGCAAAGCTATAAGATGTATATTTTATATATCTAGAATATTGCATGGAAAAATACAGAGAGGAATTAGAGGTTCTAGTTATGATCTTGCAACTTAGTTCTGAGGCTTCACTTAATCTGTAAGAGCTGGGATTCCCTTGCTCACGGTGTTGTTGTGAAGTTCCAATGAGATAGTGAATATTAAAGTGCTTTGTAAACTGTGAAGTACTATAAAGTTCACCTTTGGGGTTTGATATAAATTTTTTCACTATGAATCTAATGGAGCTATTATGATCAGGCGAATTTTTGATGATGCTTTTAGATTTCCTTTTTCTTTTGCAGAATCTATAAAGAAAATAAAGGATTACCTTTCTTCTGAAAGATTACATTAGAATAACAGGCAGTTTTTGATATTCCATGGTAGTGGACATCTCAGAAAGACCTCATGGGATCTAGTGTCAATATTTTTTTAATCCATCAAGCCATTTCTGCATGCCGGCCTCAAGAGGTCAGTTTCTATTAAGTGTTTCTTTTCTTTCTTTCTTTCTTTCCTTTTTTTTTTTTTTTTTTTTTAAGATTTATTTATTTATTTGACAGAGCGAGACACAGCGAGAGAGGGAACACAAGAGGGGGAGTGGGAGAGGGAGAAGCAGGCTTCCCGCCGATCAGGGAGTCCGATGCAGGGCTCCATCCCAGGACCCTGAGATCATGACCTGAGCCCAAGGCAGACGCTTAACGACTGAGCCACCCAGGCACCCCTATTAAGTGTTTCTAAAAGAATTTTTATGTTTGACATTTTATTGAATAATTGTTGTTTCAGAGTAGCATGTTTCAGTTCTTAAAAGGGCATAGAAAAGCGTTAACTGCTACTTGTCACAATAGTAGAATTTTTTCAGGAGTTCAGAATGTTTCGTGACCAATAAATATCCTGGTTTTGGAAAATATTAAATGTAGGAAAATAAAATGTTAACTGAAAATAGTATATTTCTAATTTCATACAGTAAAGTTTGGTGTATTTTCCTCCCCTTTCATCCATGTGTGTATTCACATACACAAACCTGAAAGAAATTATATCAAAATACTAGTTTATTCTAGGATCATGGTTTTAATGGTAAGGATTTAATTTACTATTTTTTATTTTCTATAAAAAGCATATGTTACTTATATAATCAGGAATAAAATTTATTGTAAAGTATTAATATTTAGTTGCAGTTGTTTTCAGAGCAGTGTTAATAATGAAAAACTGAGATCTTAACTCAGGTTTTTCGAAGTGAGTTTAGTGATTTCATAAATCACTCTAGGGGAACCATCCTCTTTATGGCTAGAGCTCAGTTATCCAGGAAATGGCATATTCTTTAATAGTTATGGTTAATGAAGATTATATTTGCTGTCAGGCATTTGTTCTGAGTTTTGGCTATCACTTGTTACTTTGTATAAATTCTATGATATTACCAAAATTTACAAATTACTGTCATATCACTGAATGCCATTGTTGGTGAAACCTCTTGGGTTTCTTGTAGTAGCAGATTTGGAGAATAAGGATTCTCTTATATTTGCTATTTTTGGTTTAGAAGCTAGCTTGACTTTAGACATGTGATGGTAGTACTACATATTTATATATGTAATACAATAGTATTATGGATATTTTATCTTTAATCAGCATTTTGTGTTTTGTCCATATGCCAATTAAAAAAAAATGAGAACAACTTGAAGGGTTTTATGTACTAGTTATTATCCTTAGGGTATATCCTACCAAGGATATTTAATATTCCTTTTTACAGCTGCAAAATAATGGTATACCATAGCTTATTCAGCCAATCTCCAGTCTCTGCAAACCCTCTTAATTGGAGAGGTGTGAAAAGGGAAACATCCAGATTTTTAACTATATTTTATCATTTTGGTTTCTCTGATTTCTTATGAGACACTAACTCCATCTTAAAAAGTGGAATGTTAGTTTTATAAAGGAAGGGATCTGTTCTGGCTTAATATACTTCCCCATGTAGACCAGCACTATTAAAGTGTTTGTTAAGTGGATGAGTAAGAGTTGGGTTTGAAGTTATTCTGACATATGGCTTAAGAAGACAGTTTCTCTACGTTTTTAGGTGTACCTAGCACTTTTTTTTTTTTTTTTTTTTTTTTTTTAGGTATCTTGAAAGATCTGATAGTTGATTTTGGAATTTTATTCTTCTGAATCTGTTGAGAAGGTGATAAATTTCTGTGCTTCATTTAGGGGTTAGCATTTGCATTGAGTAATTGTACCCTGAAGCATTATTGGTAGGGCTGAAGTTTAAAAAGGGGGAGAAAAGTTAAGCAGCAAAGAAAAGGATGCTGATTGGTGGGGCTTGCCTGTCTTTAAATTAGAGTTGAAGAAATGAGGCTTGAAAATTATCTAATTGCAAAAGGGAAATTTGTAATACCTTATAAATAGAAAGCTTGAACTATAAATACCAGCATCTTTTGTTCGCAGTGAATGTGAATGATAGTTTTAAGAGAGATTAAACCATAACTTTCCTAAATGATTTCTTAATCATTTAGGAAATGTGCTTACCCTTTCAAAATAAAAAGACAGTTATGCAAATGAACTATGGGTATACTCCTTAAATTTCATTTACAAAAAACCCCACAAAGGTTACTTAACATTTTCTTAACCATTGAAGATCTCTTACTTGGCATATGGATTGTGGGCAGACTTTTTATTATATTTTTTAAAATAGTCTGTGTCAGTTCTTACCAATGCTCAACATTGTGTTTCATGCTTCTAATTTAACATTCACATCATTGTAGTGGGAATAGAACTGGAGTCAGCTGAGCACATGTATAGTAAAGTAATTTATCGTAATTCCTCTTTTAGTGATGTTTTGAAGAACTCCTTTGTCAGAAACTTTTCTGCCAGGATTAAAAGTGATAATGGTAGCATAAGAAAGTGATGATTTTACATTAGTGGATCAGTGTCTGAAAATGTTACTAAGTGCAATCTAATGTGAAAATACACTATACTTAGAATAGGTCTTAAATTCAGAAGGAGTCTTGGGATAAAAGAAGTGTTGGCTTAAAGTTCAGAGGGATTAAACTTGTTCTTAGAAGGGAGGTTAGTTGAAGAGACCTATTGAAAGAGTGACAGTTGCTTATAATGATGGATTTTCCAGGATATGCATATCTGGAGAGAAACTTTCTTACCTCTAGCCAGCAGCAGGTCCTGGAATCAGAATGCTTCATAAATAACTATGACTAAACAAGCCCCAAACTTGTCTTACCAAGGGAGAAGGGAGAACAATCTCTTTGGGAGAGCCAGGACTGCTGTTAACTTGTTACTATGTCCTCATTATATTAGATTTCACATTGGGACTAACCACATGGGACATCTAGTGTGTGTGCACACGTGTGTATTTTAAGTCTCCTAAAAAAAATGCAAACAAGCCAAATCTCTGCTTACTGAGAGTTGAAATTTAAGTTAGGGAAAGGCCTTTTACTTCTCTTCATTTATATTCCACACTGTTCTATGAATATTGAATCTTTCAGGACTGATATTTGCGACTACAACACTGATATGGATATGGCAGTTGTTGAAACGTGGAAATAATTCTGCCCTGATTAGTAAGAAACTTTCTCCCCAAGGGTGGACCTCCAGTTCCCCCACTCTTTTAGTATCTCCAAGGACTGTCTCCCTCTTCCCCACCCACCACCTTGTGCTACAGCAACTAAAAGCTTAAGGGGGCTAGAGGAAGGAAGGGCTCAGGACCCTGGTTGCACACTGTAAGTCATGAGTTACTGTTTTAATTGTTCATTGTTTGTGCTTTACCAATTACTATTTCAAATAACACCTCTGAGAGTATAATCATGAAGAAAACTCAAGTTTAGGAAGCACAAAATGAAAAAAGCTTTTTGATAAACAACGGCATCATAGAGCCTTTAATATACGGTAGGCATCATGTCTCTCTAAGAAGGATAGCTAGTGCATGCATTTCAGACTTTCTTGACCAGGGATCTTGTTTGTGGAAGACCTACAGTCTTATAGGATACTAATTTCTGCAGAATACAGTTTGTGAAGGGCTGCTCTCTTACATTCTATGAATGTATACATACATCAGTGTAAGGGTGTGCTAGACACATTAGGAAATATGTAGATAAGTTTTTGCCTTTAAAGAACTTAAGATGTAGATACTTCTAAATGATACTTGTTCACAGTTCCATGCGGTAATCAGATGACTGGTTGAAATCTGTTTTTTTGTTTTGTTTTGTTTTGTTTAAAGATTTTATTTATTTATTTGACAGAGAGAGACACAGCGAGAGCAGGAACACAAGCGGGGGGAGTGGGAGAAGGAGAAGCAGGCTTCCCGCGGAGCAGGGAGCCTGATGCGGGGCTCGATCCCAGGGCCCTGGGATCATGACCTGAGCCGAAGGCAGACGCTTAACGACTGAGCCACCCAGGCGCCCCGAAATCTGTTCTTTTTGATTTCCTTATGGGGGGAGAAACAGTATTTGGGAGAGTTCGTGTTCCTGATGTTGTGGGAGTCTTCACCAGTTAAGGAAAATGGTGCTGAAAGAGTTTGAGTAACTAGATGACAAACTGCTTATGTAAGACAAAGTTGTTCTTGGAAATATTTTTATTTTGTAGAAAATAGGCACAGTTTCATATGACTGTTGTCTAAAAAGACCTGGAGTTTGTTATAAATGAACATTATTGACAGAGAATTTGGATATCATATCATTGTTTACTAAGCTTGTGTCTGCTGCTTGTATCTGTTGAATTAGAAACTTGTGTAATTTTTGTTGTAGTGTTGTGTTTCATTCTGATTTGAAAATTAATTATGTATATTAATGACGACTTTGGATGTGATCAAATAGCTTAACAAATATTTGAGGGTATTTTAAGTAGGAGTAGAGTTTATGCTTGGAAGATAAGACAGCAATAAACACATTCTTTTAATTGCCAGTAGATAGTTTAAAAAAAGACCACACATATGAACACAAAAGCATAATAAAAGGTATGAATCCCAAATGGTACAAGCAACAAATAAAGTTTGTTGAAAGACTCACTGGGTGTTGGTGGTCAAGAAAGGTTTAATGGAGGCTGACCATTGAGTAAAATCAAGTAAGTCAAGTCCAGGGCAAAGTTATTTTGTTTGTTTTGATTGGAAGAGATAGTTAGAAGGGAGTGTGTTAACCAGATAAAGCCCATTTCTCAGCCAAATTAACATTTCACTAACATTATGTATAAATTAAAAAAGGATATAGTGGAGTTATGGATGAAGTTGTAGCTTGAACCAGAAAGTGATCATCAAATATGATCTGTAGTGTGGATTTTCATAGTAGGTGTAGATGTCTCAAGACCTTATGTTTCCCACCTTGCATTTCTATCAGGTATAAAAGTAGGGACCTGATGGAAAACAGGCATAGTCTGTTTTATTTTGTTTTTTGTTTTTTGAAACTGGGAGAGGGAAGTCAAGTTTGGTGGTTGCTGACCTTGGTCCTGAATGATAGCTAAACTATTTTTCTGAGACTCAGATTGGAATGAATTGTGCTGTGCTCTGATGGCTGGACAGCAACCAGTTTAATACTGTGGGAGCTGCAGAATGTTCTTGCTCACATCTGTTAGTGGTTAAGAGTATGCGTTATGGTTAAGAGTATGCGTTATGGGGCTAAATTACCTTGAGTGCAAATCTTGGCCCAGTCATTTATTATCTGTGCAAGTTACTTCTGTGCCTTAGTGTCCCTGTCTGTAGAACTTACATATTTCAAGGGGTGGTTGTGAGAATTAAATGAATCAATCCATGTAAAGTGCTTGGAACAGTCACTGGCACATGAACAAACAGTATAAACTTAGTCATTGTTATTACTGATATATATTTGCCTATACACTGTGGAGGGAATCCAAGAGAAAGGTGACTGGTGGTTGTACTACATATTATGTTGTATGTTACAATCAGTTCCATGCTGCTGCATACTCTTTTGTCAGACTCTAGTCAAGTTATTGATGATCAGTTTTCATCTTAAACATTTTATTTAACAACAGAAACTTAGGCATAGTCTAATTATTATATGGAATTTGTGAGATGTGATTCCAAGGAGACTGTCTTGGAGAAATGAGTCTTGTAAAATTTTAGGCTTACAGTTTCTGTTCTAATGGTTTGTACATAACATACATATTAAGTGTATGTGTGTTTCTAAGTATTTTAATGCCTTCATCTTTTTTTCCAGTAACAAAGCGTGAAAGAAATCCCCAATGTTTTTCAAGATTATTTAAAAGGATTTGTAATTACCGCTCAGCACCTAGGACAGCACCCAGTGCAACAATTTGTACATGAACTCTGGCTTGAGGTTTGGGGTTTGTGTTCTGGATTTGGGAAAGAAAAGAAGAGAACATTTTTGGGAAAGTTATCAATTCTCATAAACGCTCTAAAAGTATATGAAATGGAGGATGATTTCATGGCTTTATTTCAAAATGTTTTACACTGGCTGTAGAACCCACTTCATGAAGTAGTTTGAGTTAAAATGATCTAATATTTGTGTTTTAACTTTCAGCTTTGTGTTATTCTTGGAAAATTTCGCACCACTTGTGAATTCCTTGAACCTGGGCATTGCAAACCCACTTCTGTTGGGCCCATCTCCTTTGCACTTTGCTCAGATTAAGACTCAGTTGGCGCTTCAGCAGCTGAATGCCGTTGCCTCACATAGTTCAACACCACCTTATACTTTATTAAATCAGGCTTTCTTGAAAATAGCCATGTCGAGACCCAGGTTTAATCCTCGAGGAAACTTTCCACTTCAGAGGCCACGAGCACCTAACCCTTCTGGGATGAGGCCTCCAGGACCATTTATGAGGCCTGGATCCATGGGTCTTCCAAGATTTTACCCAGCAGGGAGAGCCCGTGGAATTCCACACAGATTTGCTGGCCATGAATCTTATCAGAACATGGGACCACAGAGAATGAATGTTCAGGTAACTCAACACCGAACTGATCCAAGATTGACCAAAGAAAAATTGGATTTTCATGAAGCACAACAAAAGAAGGGGAAGCCTCATGGTAGCCGGTGGGATGATGAGCCTCATATATCTGCATCAGTGGGAGTGAAACAGAGTTCTATAACACAGGTTACAGAGCAGAGTCCTCAAGTTCAGAGCCGCTATACAAAAGAGAGTGCCTCAAGTATCTTAGCAAGTTTTGGATTATCTAATGAAGACTTAGAAGAACTCAGTCGCTATCCTGATGAACAGCTAACTCCTGAAAATATGCCATTAATTTTGAGGGATATAAGAATGAGAAAAATGGGGCGCCGATTACCCAGTTTACCTTCTCAGAGCAGAAATAAAGAAACACTTGGTAATGAGGCAGTTTCAAGTAATGTGATTGATTATGGGCATGCAAGCAAATATGGCTACACAGAAGATCCACTTGAAGTACGTATTTATGATCCTGAAATTCCAACAGATGAGGTCAAGAATGAATTTCGGTCGCAGCAGAGCATTTCTGCATCTGTTCCCACTCCAAATGTGATATGTAATTCTATGTTTCCTGTTGAAGATGTGTTTCGACAGATGGACTTCCCCAGTGAGTCCTCTAATAATCAGTCCTTTTTTCCAGTTGAGAGTGGAACTAAGATGTCAGGCTTACACATTTCAGGAGGACAGTCAGTCCTTGAACCTGTAAAACCTGTCAGTCAGTCCATTAGCCAAACAGTTAACCAGACAATGAATCAGTCTCTTATTCCTCCATCTATGAACCAGCAACCTTTTTCATCAGAATTAATTTCAGCTGTAAGCCAGCAAGAGCGGATCCCACACGAACCTGTGATTAATTCATCTAATGTACACGGATCAGGAGGAAGTAAAAAGAATTACCAGTCAGAAGCTGACATTCCCATTCAGTCGCCCTTTGGGATTGTGAAAGCATCATGGTTACCAAAGTTTTCACATGCTGATGCCCAGAAGATGAAGAGACTTCCAACTCCCTCTATGATGAATGATTATTATGCAGCGTCTCCAAGAATATTTCCACATTTGTGTTCTCTGTGTAACGTAGAATGTAGTCATTTGAAGGTGAGTGTTTTTAAAGATCACTGTATAATTCAGCGCCCAAATTTCCTCTAAATTTTCATATTGTGCTGGTGTTAACTAGGCATTGAGGAAATGGCAGAAATTATTTGTGATTGCAACATCACCGCTTAGTTAAAATCTAAGTAGCCCTGGCTACTGACTTGAGTGTTAGGCTTCCTTTATTCCTGTGACTGGCCACATAACATAGTTTGTCCATGTACTTTGAACTTTTGATTAGTTCTCTCAGAAAATTCATGCAACATAAAATTTGTATAACAAACTGTGGACTTATAAAACAATATCAGATGAGTCAACTTTAAATAGAATCTGTTATAAAAATATAAAAAGTTGGAATAAAATATTTGTACTGCACACTTTTAAGAGATAGCATATCGTAGCCTTGCATGTATCTACCTTCTTAGGCTAAAAGACAGTTAATGTTGATTTAAGTATTTTTTGATTGGCTAGACTAGGATTTTTAGTGTTTCATGAGAAGGAGCTTCCTAAAATAACTTAATCCATAGCCAAGTTGAGTCAAGAGTAATTATTTTGGGGTCAGCTGTCAGCTCAGAGAATAGTGTAAGATGGTAGAAATTTAGAGAGAAAAATCTTAAAAAAATAAAAAAGGCCTAGGTGTACCTCTGTGGTCAGTATAATTAGAAGAAAGTATTGTATAGAGGTGCTGAAGAGTAATGTAGAATATACTGTTTGATAGTACAGTTGACTCTTGAACAGGTTGGGGCTTGAGGGTGCCAACTCCTGCACAGTTGAACGTCCAAATTGACTCCTTAAAAACTAATAGCCTGTTGACTGGAAGCCTTACCGACAACATAAATAGTTGGTTAATACATTTTGTATGTTAATAGTATTGTATACTGTATTCTTAAAATAAAGTAAGCTAGAGAAAAGAAAATGTTAAGAAAATCATGAGAAAATACACTTACGTGTACTGTAAAAATCTTTGTCTAAGTGGACCCGTGCACTTCAAACCTATGTTGTTCAAGGGTCAACTGTAATCGTTGGTGGATTTGTGTAGGAATTTTTCCAGTATGTTTTATTTACTTACATATATCTGGAAACTACTGTTTCTTTTGTTCACTAATGTGATTTGTAGATTTACATTATAAATGGTCAGGAAGGAATGTACTTCCCATGGAATAAGCTTCGATTCAAGGCCATATCATTGGTTGTATGTATACTTTGAATAGGCTTAAAACCTATAGGTGTTTAATTCTCTTTTTTTCCTCCTTTGAGTGCTGCCCTTTTATTGTCTTTGTATTACCCACTCACCAGATTTCAGCTGATGCTTTTCTTAACTCTAGCATAGGAAAGCAGCATTCTTCCTCATTTTAGCCAAATTTGCTGAGTTCTAATAAAGTAATAGTTGCCTTCCCTATCAAGGGAGATAGCCAAGTCTTGAAAAGTCTCAGAATAATTCGTAGCACTTAGTCTTTAAGTATCGCTGGCCTAAGTTCTGAATTGAGTAATAGGCTCTCTGTATTCCATTTGAACTTTTAATTAGTCATGATGAATCCAAGAAAGGTATCTTAAAATAAAGAACTTAAAAGTTTTTATTTTGTAGAATGGAAAGGCATATGTTTATATGTTTATTCAGTAGGTATTTACTGATTACCAGTTTCATACATGGCTATATTAGATGCTGGGCAGAAATGAGTGCTATATAAATGAAGACGTTGGTCTTAAGCAGTTTAAACAGTCTCATTGAAAAGAAAAATTACACACCTAAGGAATTTAAAAAATTAGAGGGCATCAAATGGTTCAGTGATTGCATTTAACTTGTTTTGGTATGCTGTAGGGGAGAGAGTTTTAATATTTCTATCTTGACTTCAGTCTTAAATCCGTTCAGGCCAGCTTTATCAACTTATCAACACCTATTGTGTATTTATCAGCATATAATTAAAAAGAAGTATAAATAATGCTCGCTTTGGCAGCACTTACACTAAAACTGAATCAATACAGAGAAGATTAGCATGGCCCGTGTGCAAGGATGACATGTGAATTTGTGATATGTTCCATATTTTTTATAATAAGTGTAGTTACCACCATCATCTCATACAGATAAAAAGGGAAAGCAAAAAAGAAAAAGTATAAATGTACGTTCTGACATCAAAAGACTAGTTGGATAAGATTGAGTGACAGTAACTTACTGTATTGAGTCTGGCCTGGAAGGATTTGGGAGGGAAGACTTCATGGAGTCGGTTAAATATGGGTCTTGAATAATGAGTAGGCTTCAGATATACCTAGGGGAGGAGGGATGACATTTCAGATGTCAGCAGTAACAATAGGTACCAAGGGTCTTCAAAAGCTTAGCTTAAGGAGTTTAGATTGAGGTGAGAGGCATTAGGAAGCTAATTAAGGTTTTTGATATGTGAAGTGACATGTTCAAAGTGTATTTTAGGGAGATAAATCTGGCAGATGTATGCAGGGTGAATAGGCATGAGAAGAGATACAGTAGGGTACTGAATATGAGGCTTCCCTAGTTCCTTCAAGTGTAAGATGGTGAAAGTCTGGGTTAATATGATAAAGTAAAAGGAAAAGAAATCATCAGTGATTCATTAGAGTTCACAGAGATTGCCGTTTAAAACAGAAAACACCTCTTTTAACAGAACAGCATGATGGATATAACTAATGAATTCTTCACTACTGGATGACCACACAATAGGGATTTGTGAACATGGACTTAGATGGTACAAACTACCTCTCTTGTTTCTGTGTGATACATCTTACTGCCTTGTAAATGTGCATATATATGACCTTGTAAACAATGTAGCCAATAAATGTAAATTACCAATTACAGTTTTTTTTTTTTTTTGCTAAATGACAGTTGATAAATATGTTCCCCACCGCTGAATCTTTTAAAACTATAGCCTGAAAAAGGCAATAGTAGAATGTGAAATGTATTTCTTTTCCAAATTGGGGTTCAGATGTCAGAGGAGCTGTGCTTGGTTTAGAAGTTATGTCTTTTTGGCTGTCCTCAGTTTAGAAGCTGTCTTTCTGACTGAAATAATTCAGTTTGAGAAAATACTAACTGACATAAAAGATTTTGGAGGTAGATGGAGGATAGAGTGAGCTCTTATATAGGTAGGTATTTTCACAGTTTGATTCTGGGCCTACTCAACTCTACAGTCTTACAGCATTTCCTGCTTAGTAGGGGTAATTATCACTTTTTCTCTGGAGAGGCAGTACTGCTTTTGGACCCCTATTATCTAATCTGGGTACTGTTACTAGAGAGTCCAGAAATCGGGGTGGCATGGGTATATTTACTGAGCTTAAAGCAAGTGATACCATTGAGTGAAGTGGGCCTGTTAAATAGTACAGTGTGTGTGTATACATATATATATATACGTATGTGTGTGTGTATATACATATACACACACACATACATATGTATGTATGTATATGAATGTATGTGTAGAACTGGAGTGTATGCCTTAAATAGGGCAGCTATCAGCATCAGTTGATAGTTGCTATACAGAATACATGTGCAGTATTGTTTTTTCAAGAAAAGCTGGAAGTCTGGATTTGGGGGTAAAATCACTGGATTTTTAAATGATGGCAACTTATTTGAGTAAAATGCTTTATGGTCTAAATAAATCATGCCCAACCCACTATTTGCCAGTGTGTCTGTTTGATGTAAACAATGTCCAGTTAATGTCAAAGACATGGGTTCAGCAGTACTAGAGACTCTTTAACTGCCAATCTCTTCTAGCTTTCTATTTGTAGCATTGAGCGGGATATGCAGACATTTCTTTTTTGCAATCCACAGTCACTTCCATGGCTTAATGAAATAGTTTAGGGTTTTTCATAACCTGTTGCTGAGTATTGCCAGTAGCATGCACCTGTCTTGAGATAGTTCTTGACAAGGCAGATTCCAAAATCCGTGTCAGCCGTGGTTTTTAACTATGGAAACTTCTAGTTTGTAGCAGTGACATACTGAAAATATTTTTGAAATGGAAATGAATTAACATTTTCGTCAAGGAACATTTTAAAATAAAGAACTGTTGAGTAAGTTTTTTACCTATCCAAATGCTGGAGAAACAATAAAACATTGAGTAATAATATACACTGCTTTTAACTGTTTCACTGGGGTGACTGTATTTTTGAAAACTGAACATTGTCTTTTTTAAAAATTTTAATCAGATGTATCTTCTAGGAGCTATTTATGGGTACAGATTGTAATTTTAGGGCAGATTTGTAAATGAAGTAATGTATTAAAAAAGCATTTTGTTCATTGTAAATGTCTTTGAAATGGTGTTACTTTCCCTTAAATCCTGAAAATAAATTAGATTAAATCAGCAGCAGTTTTTCATATTTTTACTAATCTTATCCTTTGTCAATATAGTGGGTACCTTGTTTGGAATGGTACTGGCCTAAGAGGTAGGACTTTTTGTTGTTGATGTTGTTAGCTTGAATTTAGAGATAAAAGTCATTGACACTATTTTGAAGATGCCATTGCAGATACCGTTTTATTTATAGAATTTTTGGTGTTCTCTGGAGTATTTTTATATGTAAGGTGAATTATTTCTGATCAGTGCTTTTATTTTTTCCAAGTTTAAATACATATTTGATTTCAAAATGAGTATCCACGGGTATGATAGGGGTATGATTTTTTAAATGTCTTTATACTAAAATGTTTCAAAATGGCATCAGTAAGGTCTGGTATTAAGTACCTTTGGAGAGGTGCTTTATTTTTGTGAAATATTATTGAGTAGTCAAATGTTACTTATAACTAAATTTGTTAATTTTTGAAAAAAGAATCACCTGTGTCATTTTTAAAAGCCTAATTTCATTAGTCAGTGTGAGGAATATTCTAATTTCAGCACTTTTCTCCTTTCACAATAGGATTGGATTCAGCATCAAAATACATCTACTCATATTGAGAGTTGCCGCCAGTTACGTCAACAGTAAGAACAAGTTTTTCTTTTTTATAGGTAGCAAATTTACAAAATAGTTAATGTTCACATATGATTGTTAAATACTTTTAGTGTGGTACTTCAGGGAAAAATATTTTTAGAAAGCTATTGCCTATTTGAAATATTTTATGAAGTATATTTAATCTTTTTCCAAAAGGAGAGAATTAAATATGATCTTTTCTTCTGACTCTCTCCTAATTATTTCCAGTAGGTGGACTTTTAATGTCATGGGTTCATTTCCTTGCTGGCTTGCCTTCCTTGCAATGGTTTATCTATTTTAGAGTAGTCTTCCTTTCTCCTATCTGCCCCACTTTTCCAAAGGATAAATAACTAAAAACCACCCCAAACCAAACACCAGTATTTAATTTCAGGTGTAAAGCTCTCCTCTGGTTTAGAACCTATTTTAAGAATAAACCTTTGGGGCACCTGGGTGGTTCAGTCAGTTAAGTGCCTCTTGGTTTCGGCTCAGGTTGTGAGATTGAGCCCCGTGGCAGCTCATTGCGGAGTCTGCTTGGGATTCTTTCCCCCTTCTTTTCCCTCCCCACCAGCTCCTTCCCCTGCTTGCTTGCTCACACATGTATGCTCTCTCTTTCTTTCAAATAAATAGATAAATCTTTAAAAAAAAAAAAAAAAGAATAAACCTTAAGTGGGAGATAAACAAGCTAGATGTGTTGGTTCCTCAATATTGGTTCTTCAGTTTTTCAACCTTTTGCTTTTTTAAGACAGACACACCTATGAAAGTGAAAAGTGTGACTTTAACGGGAATCTCATATATCCTTGGAGTAACAAAATTAAATTTTATTCCCCCTACTCATTAAACATGATACAGTTGTATGTCAAGTTACTGGTCACTAGACTGATGATAGTAACGTGTTTGGGGGCAAATGATTTTGTCACAGCTGTTTTGGGTTTTGGTTTGGTTCTTTATGAAAACATCGCCAAAATTTTTGAGATTATTCAGGACTCTTCAGTCATAAGTGATAAACTTAATTCAAAGGAGTTTTTAGTTTTTACTTTAATTTTTTTAAGATTTGATTTATTTATTTTAGAGCCAGCAAGGGCGGGCAGGACCTTGAGCAGGGGAGGAGCAGATGGGGGAGCAGAGAGGGAGGGAGAAGGGAAAGAATCTTGACCAGACTTTATACTGAGCACGGAGCTCGATGCAGGGCTCCATCTTACGACCCTGAGATCATGACCTGAGCTGAAACTGAGTCTGACGCTTAAGTGGCTGCACCACCCAGGCACCCCAAAGTCGTCTTTTTTTTTTAAAGATTTTATTTATTTATTTGACAGAGAGAGAGACAGCGAGAGCAGGAACACAAGCAGGGGGAGTGGGAGAGGGAGAGCAGGCTTCCTGCCGAGGAGGGAGCCCGATGTGGGGCTCGATCCCAAGACCCTGGGATCATGACCTGAGCCGAAGGCAGATGCTTAACGACTGAGCCACCCAGGTGCCCCAAAGTCATTTTTAAAGTAAGGGAATTTATTAGTTTATTTAACTGGGAAGCATAAGAAGTGATTCTAGTGTCAGGAACAGCTGAATTGGATTCTGAAACAAAAATCAGAGTAGTCAGAAATTGTTTCTTGGCTCTTTGTTCTCTTCTGCTTTGGCCGCGTGAGATCCCAGGTGCACTTCCTCCATAAAGCAAAATGACCCCCGTAATTCTGGACTTAAATGAACCGTGTAGTTAGTAATTCTACGAGTTCAAAATAAACACACAATAAAAAACCCTCTTTCCTCATAACTCCTGTATAAGTCCGAGGTTTGACTCTTTTCTTTGGTCCATCTTGAAATCAGTTACAATAGTTGTGAGAATTGGGTACTCGACTTGTGTTGGTGTCATGTGCCTGCTCCTGCTGTGGAGTGTGATAATAAGCCCTACCTGAATCATACAGACTATGAATAGAGATAGAGTTTTTTCCCTACATAGATGCTGTGCAGACATAGGTTATTATATGGAGATAATTTGTTACCTGAATTAGATAGGCTTAGCTATCACTGTAAATGGAAAATCTCTCCTAAGGCACAAATTTGAATGTCTAATTTTTATGAAGATGAGAAATTTAAGTGGTAGTGAGTCATTTGCTATAGGTAGGCATTAATGTTAATAAGATTCTAGCTCATACACTGCCATTAATTTCCTAGAACAAATGGCACATACACCTATTAAAGCCTTCTGTGTAGATAGCCTTTTTTTTTTTTTGCCATGCACTTAGGCCCTGATTTTAAAGTGCTTTCTGTGCCTGCCTACATATTTACCTTTTTTTCAGGTTGTGTGCTCTTGAATAATTCTTTCTTGGCTTTCTCTGCACTGCAAAAAATAATGACAAAAAAATAGATTTGATTAGGTGCTTGGGATCATTCCATGGCAAAATATATGCTATTCCATTCTTTGTTTTTTTAAGCTACATTGTGTTCCTTTTGTTTCTATACCTTAATGTATTTAGTTATTCACCTGCTGATGTATATTTAGGCTCTTACTCCTTTTCTTCAGGCTGATTATCTCTTCCCTCTCTTTGTCTTTGTTGGATCTTTCTGGATTATGATACAGGAGTAGTTGGTTAACCTGTGAGAAGATACAGTGCATCAGAATTTTAGTATTAAAAATAAGTAATAATAGCTATATTCTTGTATGCTGGGCATAATTCTAAGTCCTTTACATAATTTTCAAAACAACCTTGTGAAATGTATGTATAATGATTATTTGTGATTTTATCAGTGAGGAAACTGAGGCATAGAGAGTCAACTTCCCTGCTGTCCCACAGCAAATAGTTGGTGTAACTAGTCTGTCTAGCCCATGGATCTTTACTCCTTTTCCCCCTTTTTCTGTTCAACAGATTATTCTGAAAAGTTTCTAAGCTGCAAAAGTTGAAGGGATAGTAAACATTCATATATTCGTCTTCATTCACCAATTATTATCATTTGCCACATATATTTTATATTTTTATTAAACTTTTTTGAACTATTTGAAAATAAATTGCAAACATGATAACTTCACTCCTCAATTCAGCATCTATCTCCTAAGAATAAGGAAATTTTTCTACAGTAGTTGTCTGTTGTAAACACATTGAATCCCTGCCTACCCTCCAACCACACTCCCAAACCGGGAGTCAATCAAGATTCATGCACTGCAGTCTCTTAAGCTAGAACAGTCCACTCTGCCTGTTTCTTCTTTCTCTTTTTACCTTACCTTTTCTTGCTTGCTTTTCTTTCTTTCTTTCTTTCTTTCTTTCTTTCTTTCTTTCTTTCTTTCTTTCTTTCTTTCTTTCTTCTTTCTTTCTTTCACTCTCTCTCTCTCTCTTTCTTTTCTTTCTTTCTTTCTTTCCTTCCTTCCTTCCTTCCTTCCTTCCTTCCTTCCTTCCTTCCTTCCTTCCTTCTTTCCTTCTTTCCTTCTTTCCTTCTTTCTTGGATGCTTTCACAATGTTGACTTCTTTTGAAATGACCAGGAAAGGAGTTGTCTTGTAGAATGTCCCAAAGTACATTTTGTACTTTCCTGTTTGTTTCCTTATCATTAAGTACACATTGAAAATTTTTGTCACAGAAACTATAGGTGATGTGTATACTTCCCACATTGGGACACAGATACTGTCACTTAGGTCCTTGTTCTTAACCATTATGCTATACTGCCTGAGCGAGGGGTGTCATGCTTCTGAAGCACATTTTATTTTTTTTTATTTTTTATTTTATTTTATTTCATTTTTTTTAAAGATTTTATTTATTTATTTGACAGAGACAGAGACAGCGAGAGCAGGAACACAAGCAGGGGGAGTGGGAGAGGGAGAAGCAGGCTTCCTGCCGAGCAGGGAGCCCGATGCGGGACTTGATCTCAGGACCCTGGGATCATGACCTGAGCCGAAGGCAGTCGCTTAACCAACTGAGCCACCCAGGTGCCCCTGAAGCACATTTTAAACTAGTGAGTTAGGCATGTGCAGGCAGTCCAACCTCAACTTGCAGAATAGTATACATGCATTATCTTTCTGCCTTGGGCACCAGAGACAAGAACATTTATTCTAGCAGTCAACCTAGTGAGGATCCAGAACATAATTACGGACTCTTGAATAATAGTCCTCAAGCTCTTGTGAATCCATAAACTGGAGAGCTCCAGAAATGTAATAACATCTTTGTGTTGACAACCAGCATATTTCTAGCATTGTACATATGAGAAAGCTAAGGCTTACTTACATTAACTAACTGGCTTTCAGATACATGGCCATTAAGTGTCAGCACCTACACTCAGACCCTAGCATAGCTTGATTCCAGAAGTCTTGCTTTTAAACACCATACTGTTAGATTAGAAATTTATCTTCTTAGATGGTAACAGTGTAAGGAAAGTTTTTAAAAGCGTAAGTGTAAATGAAACAAAATTATCCATGTTTTGACAGTTGCTGATGCCAGATGATAGATACACTGGATTAAAGTTAACTTTTTTTTGTTCTTCATAGTTTGTCACCTTATAGTTACAACAAGATGCTTCAGGCATCATGGCTGCTCTCAGAAGGAAGAAGGGGGCAAGAGGCAGGAAGAATTTTGCCCGCGGTTTTGCATCTATGTCTCATTGTTTTGAACCTATCACTGGCTATATATTCTAAGGAGGTTAGGAAAGCAAATACTTAGCTTTTTTAGCCTTTACTGTAGTAAAGGCAGACAAGGGAAAAGGGAGTTGAGAATTGTTGTTGAGTTAACCTGCTGTAACAGTGTCTTAGACAAATAGCAACAAATAAAAACCACTTTACCTTTAATACTTTTTTTTTTTGAGATTTTATTTATTTAATTGAAAGAGACACAGCGAGAGAGGGAACACAAGCAGGGGGAGTGGGAGAGGGAAAAGCAGGGGGAGTGGGAGAGGGAAAAGCAGGCTTCCCGCTGAGCAAGGAGCCTATTGCAGGGCTCGATCCCAGGACCCTGAGTTCATGACCTGAGCCAAAGGCAGACGCTTAACGACTGAGCCACTCAGGCACCCCACCTTTACTATGGTTTTGACCCGACTTTATTTTCCTGCCAGGTGACTTGCTGTAAGAGTTGGCTGCCTCCATTTCCTTACCTGGCTCTCCTCTTGGTTATTAAAATTGTTTTTGAATATTAGCTGATTTAATGATTTAATTTCCAATTTAATAATGTTTCCAAAATTTCCAGTTAACCTTTATTTTTTTATTAAAAAGAGAGGGTGTGTATGAGCCGGGGTTGGGGGGATGGGGCAGAGGGAGGAGGAGAATCACCACAGGGCTTGATCTCACGACCCTGAGATCATGACCTGAGCTGAGATCAAGAGTCAAACACTTAACCAGCTAAGCCACCCAGGCGCCCCCCAGTTAACCTTTAGAGTTCAGAATCTCTAAAAAGTTGAGGAGGAAGATGTCTTTTTCTTAGGCTTCTGTGATGTTACTGTTCCTTATACTTTTTTCTTTCTGTGATTACTACTTAATCTCTTACTGGTTTGTGTTTGTCTGCTTTACTCTTCAGTGTTAGTGTGCATAAAATTCTGTCCTCAGCCCTTTCTCCTACAAACTATACCCTGTGTTAGTCTCACACCGTCTTTGTACTATACCTGTGGCTTCTGCATGCCTAATTTTTAAATATCTCAGTCCTCATCTTTCCCCATAATTCCAGATATTTATTTCCAGTTGACCTGAAAACATTCTTGTGTTCACTTCAGAAATGTTTATTGGTTCCCCGTTGCCTTTTACTTATGTGCAACCTCCTTACCTGATTTCAAGGACCTTCACAATTTCTAACTCGGAGCTACCTTTCCAGGTTTTCCCCCCTCATAATTCCTTTTCATCATTGCCATGCTGCAGCCAGACCAGTTCCTGGAATAGAACACTTGTTTTGCCTCTGAATTCTTGTATGTATAGCCACTGCATGAAACCTACATTGATCCATGCCTATTAGTAGACCTTTTTAAGGGCCACCTGAAAAGCAGCCTTTCCTGCAAATTTTCCCGATTCTTCCACCAGATATATCTCTTCAAGGACCGCTTGGTACAGCATAAAGGGCACCATACATGTTGTATTCTGTAGAATGGGGTCCCCTGGAGTTCTGCAAAGTGGTTTTTGTCTTTTAACCCCTACCTAAACTTGTGTCATGTACCTATTCTGTACATCTTAACACTTGTATGTGTATTGCCTATTTTACTTACACTTTGAAGTCTTTTTTTTTTTTTTTTTAAGATTTTATTTATTTATTTGACAGAGACAGCGAGAGCAGGAACACAAGCAGGGGGAGTGGGAGAGGGAGAAGCAGGCTTCCCGCTGAGCAGGGAGCCCGATGTGGGACTCGATCCTAGGACTCTGGGATCATGACCTGAGCTGAAGGCAGCCGCTTAACGACTGAGCCACCCAGGCGCCCCACTTTGAAGTCTTTAATGTATTAGGAATGTGTTTCTATTCCTTGAATTGCCTACTAGAATAATGCTTTGATTATTTATTGAATTAGACACTGAAAATATCATACTCTCCAGAAATTTTCATATTTTAGTATACTAATAAATTACTGTGTAAACTATGTAAACTTAGGTTTTGAACAGTCCTCCTGATACATTGCAGGGAAAGATTGAGACATACAGTCCCATTTTAACTGTTCATTAATACTATTTATTCTCAAAATAGGTATCCCGATTGGAATCCTGAGATCCTCCCATCAAGAAGGTAATTTTTTGAATAGTGGTATTGTTGAGACTTGATTTTCTTTTAAAAGTAAACAGGTACTTTTTTTTTTTTAAAGGTACTGTTTTTCATTGAGTTCCTGTTTTGATCATTTTTACTTTTAAACAGCAGACAAATGCAACAATCTCTATGAATCTTTCTTTAATTATCCCAGCTTAAATGTGACAGCTTGCCTCTGTTGAACGTCTTTTTTTTTTTTAGTCTTATGAAAATACTTAATGTTTTTGTTATTGTTTATGTTTGTGGGGTCTTATGTTATAAATGCCTTCAAGGCTGGGAATGGTTTTATTAAGCTTTGTATTCCCTAGGAGGTCCCTATTTAATGTTTGTATATACAAGTACAGTAGTCAAAGAAATATCTGTAGAGGGGCGCCTGGGTGGCTCAGTTGTTAAGCGTCTGCCTTCAGCTCAGGTCATGATCCCATGGTGCTGGGATCAAGCCCCGCGTCGGGGCTCCCTGCTCAGCGGGAGGCCTCCTTCTCCCTCTGCTTGTGTTCCCTCTCACTGTCTGTCTCTCTCTCTCTCTCTCTCAAATAAATAAATAAAATCTTAAAAAAAAAAAAGAAATATTTGTAGGTGGCATAATCTCAGGAAAAAGTTGAAAAACATTTGTTTATGTAAATCACTTCTTAAATTCTTTATATAACTTAATACTTTCAATATATAGTTGGCTATAAAATGGTACAGGAAAAGCCCAAGAAATTGGTGGAGGATATTCTTCTGTATATTAGCAAAAGAGGGATCCAAGCGATTAGAGGACAGAGCATCTGTTCTGATTGTTTCTTATTTATCTGTGAGGGTGAATTGTGTCATAACAAATAGGTTTTTGTTTTAAATAAATATATGGTATCAGAGTTTGGTATTCCTTATAGACTGTTGTTAAGAAGGAACTTCTGTCCTATAACTTAATATGACTTAAATTTACATTAAATCCCTGAATCTTGTGATTCTCCCCCATACTTTATAGAAATGAAGGCAATAGAAAAGAAAATGAAACTCCAAGAAGACGTTCTCATTCTCCCAGTCCTAGACGTTCTAGGAGATCAAGCTCAAGTCATAGATTCCATCGATCTCGAAGCCCAGTACGCTATATATACAGACCAAGAAGCCGAAGTCCAAAAATTTGCCATCGTTTCATTTCTAGATACAGATCCAGATCCCGTTCACCATATCGAATGAGAAATCCATTTAGAGGTAGTCCAAAATGCTTTCGCTCAGTTAGCCCTGAAAGGACATCACGGAGATCAGTGAGATCATCAGGTACATTTACGGTTATGAATAATAATATATACTATAATATATAATATAACATAATAAATTTACTTATTTTGACTAAATTTTTTAAGTTTTTTGTTTGCATTTTTAAATTCTATATTTTTAATAAGTTTGAAATCATGACTTACATGCTACTGTCAAGATTTAACAACAGTTGACATTTTGAACTATTTGCCTTAGTTCTTTTAATACGATAGATATATAATACTCTGTTTTATTTTATTTTAGAATTTCTGTGTGAAATTGACCCACATCCCAACCTTAGTCCATTCTTCTTCCTTTTATTAACAGAAGAAGTGTGGAAGAGTGTATCTATCTGCCCAAAATCAAATTTAAAAACTGCGGATATGCCAACATCTTAGTTTGCCCATGAATTAGTCTAAAAGTTTTTTGAAATTTCTCATATTTTCAACCGTGTCCTAATACTGGTTTAGTGACATTTCTAGAATAGCTCATATATGTGTCCTCTGAGATCTTTTTAGAGGTCTCCAAGGTTTTCACTTTCCAACTATATGTCTGTGAAGCTGAATTTCCTTTATACATTTCAACCAAAACAATGTCTCTATCAGATTGGTTGCAGAAGCAGATAGGAGAATCCAGGTTTTTAAGCCCAGCATGAAAGTGTTTGGGAAAATACACAGTGGTGCTACTCATCTAACTAATTTTTTGTTTGTTTTGGGAATTAAAGTTGTTCTTCATAAAAATGTTACTTATGCTAACACAGGAGTTTATTAAATGAATTAGTAAATACTTTAAAAATTCGATTTAAGTATCTTATGGTTAATATTGATAAATTTAACACAAAAACTCTTTGGAGTCCTCAGTTTTTAAAAGTGAAGATGGATACTGAAATCAAAAGTTTGAGGACCACTGGTGTAAGATTAGCTCATGAATGAAGAATTAAAGACTGAGAATTGTTTTGTGTGTATTTGATTCCTGTCTGGTCTGACAGCGGCTCTGTGTGATAAATATTTGGGCAGTTGAGGAGTTACTCTTTTTTTTTTTAATAATGTGATGAGATGGTTTTCACCTAACGTTCTTTTCAGTTGAAGTTGCATTTATGTCCTTTTTACTAGATAGAAAAAAAGCATTAGAAGATGTAGTACAACGATCTGGCATTGGGTCAGAATTCAGTAAACAGAAACATCTTGAAATAGTTGATAAAGGACACTCACCAGCACAAAAGCCTAAAATTGGCAGTGGATCAAAGCCATCAGTTAAATCTACAAACCCTACAAAGGGTGATGGAAATTTGGGGGGACATTCTGCTCGTTACAAAGCCAAGAATATTGAAGATGACACCTTACCAGAATGTAAACCAGTGTCTGAAAAAGCTGTTTCTATCCAGCGTAAGGTCAGTACTTTAATTTGTAAGTGTATACATACATGTGTCATTATGATACAAAAAAGTTGTTTGAATTTTTTATTTTCATATTTTAAAAGTTTGAAATGGTGGCTTGTTAAATTATGTTGATAATGGAATGTTTTATTGGTTGTGCTTATGAATTTAGTAAAAGTCCATTAATTTAAAATCTTGTAGCTTACAAATCCTAGAGGTTTGGCATTTGATGTATCAAAAGTGAGAACATTTTGATGGTTTGGTGTTTTTGCTAACCACACAGGCAGGTCATTGTGATGAGTTTTGCTATCTGGTGGGGGAAGTGAATGTAATCACCAGCAACATTAATGAATTTTTGTAATCTTTGTCAGTAAGCTGTAAAAGTGAGTCTACTGAGAATTGATCATTTTTAATCTATTTTTTACTTTTTTGCTGTACAGTGCACAAGTCAAATACTCTGTTTTCCAATGTAGAATAGCCTATTTTCTGGTACTGATTCATTGGTGTATTTTGACTATAACCTGCTAGTTAAAATGCTGAGGTATTGTTTTATTGTATATGTTAATTACATTACTATTATAGTAGATTGTATATAAAGCATCCTGAGAACATTAGAGTAATTGCCAAGGTTAGGGCAGATTATCAGATGTTTAATGTAATATTAACAAGTCTTCAGGTATTTAGGTATACATTTCTAAATATTTTCAACAACTATAAATCCTTGCCTTTAAAGAGCTTATATTTAGAAAGATACACTTAAAATAATCGACCTGTAATTACACAATTTTGAAGAGTGTTAGGAAGAAATTTTAGTATAGGGAAAATTTTGAAGAGGCTAAATTAATCTATAACACTTTTCATTTTGTTTCAAGACTTCTAGATGGTGGCAGTGGAACTTTTTTTTTAAGTCAATTTTTAATATAAGTGATAAGTTTGATATTACAGGTTTTATACATATTATATATGAGTCTTTTAAAAATGTTATACCTATTTAAATATTTCAACTATTAAAACACAAAGTGCACAAAGCTATAGTTTTATTTTTATTAGTGATGGGCCATGTAGATTCATGTAGAAAAATATTCTTCAGTACTTTGGACCATTCCATAGGTCTTGTTTGTTACAAAATGCTTCTAAACAGAAAAGAGCATCTATGATTGTGTTTACCTGTAAGCTCTGATCACTGTAAGGGTTGAGTGGCAAAATATAAAACATATCTTTTACTACTTTAGCATTTAAAAAATTTTTTTTAATTGGGCACCTGGGTGGCTCGGTTGGTTGAGCGACTGCCTTTGGCTCAGGTCGTGATCCTGGAGTCCTGGATCGAGTCCCGCATCGGGCTCCCTGCTCGACGGGGGGTCTGCTTCTCCCTCTGACCCTCCCCCCTCTCATGTGCGCTCTCTCATTTCTCTCTCTCTCAAATAAATAAAATCTTAAAAAAAAATTTTTTTTTAATTGTGCTAAAATATTTAGAAAAGTCTGTTTAAAAGACTTAGGTTAATGGTAGAATAAATTACATTGGGAATTATTGTACTTTATGGCTTAATTTTTTTTTTTTTTATTTTCTTTCATTCAAAAATAGCTTCGGAAAGACCAGTCTTCGCATTATGGTTCAGTTCTTCTTATATCTGAATTACCAGAGGATGGCTGTACTGAAGAAGATATTAGAAAAATATTTCAACCATTTGGAAAAGTTAATGATGTCCTCGTTGTTCCTTACAGAAAAGAAGTGAGTCATTCACTCTGTTCTAAAAATACATACAAAGTTACTATGTTATAAAGTCTGGTTATTACTTTATAAAGATCTTTTAGCAGCTTTTACTACATACATAATTGTTAATTGAGAGTTAATGTAAATGCTTGGATTCCAGTGAACAAGGTCCCCAAATACTGTTTTCTATCTTTTAGAATAGGGATTGGCATACTTCTTCTGTAAAGGGCCAGGTAGTAAATATTTTAGGCTTTGTATGCCATAGGATTGCAGCTATTCAATTCTCCCATTGTAGTACAAAGGCAGCCATAAATAATATACAAATGAATGGGTATGGCTGTGTTAGAAAAAAACATACGCAAAAACAGGTGGCAGCTTATAGTTTGCTTTTTCATTTCTTTAGCACACTGGTAAGATTATACTAAAAAATGATTTTGTTGTACAGTATTTTTTACATGTGGGTTATAGGCCTATAACTCACACGGTAAAGTTCATCAAAATTAGGAACAACCCTGTACTAAGCAGAACATAAAATTATGAGACAAATGGGAACATAGTTGGTAGTGTTCTTTATTGCAATAAGCCTTAAAAATGTCAGACTTAACAGCAGCTAGGCCAGATCTTGCCTTTTCTCCATTTATTCCATGAGCGCGCCATGGACCTGTTTCCCCTCTTATTATCTTGGTAATAAGGTAAAATGTCCATTTCATGTGTGAAAACACCCTAGAGATCAAATGACACTTTAGCAAAACAAAAAGAGATAAAAGCAACCAGGACTTGTAATTTCGTAGTTTTATGTTCAAAAAGTTCTAAAGTACAAAAAGTACTAAGTCATGCAGAGAATTTTGAGTTAGATTTTTGACTAAAAATTTAATACATTTTATTTAGGCTTACTTGGAAATGGAATTTAGAGAGGCAGTTACTGCAGTCATGAAGTACATTGAAACAACACCTCTTCTGATAAAAGGGAAAAGTGTGAAAGTATGTGTTCCAGGAAAGAAAAAATCACAGGTAAACTGGATTTAGATCAAACATGTCTTGTTGTTGATGAAGTTTGACTTTTTAAAGTATAGTACATACAGAAAAATGCATGGAACATAAATTTATGTTCACTCAATAGATTGTGTATGGATTGAAATACATTGAAATTAACAACTTTATATCTACATAAATAGCACTATAAACAGTGTTAAATGACAAGCAATAGACTAGGAGAAAATACTTCACAAAATTAGCAAACATTGGGACGTCTGGGTGGCTCAGTCGTTAAGCGTCTGCCTTCGGCTCAGGTCATGATCCCAGGGTCCTGGGATTGAGCCCCGCATAGGGCTCCCTGCTCGGTGGGAAGCCTGCTTCTCCCTCTCCACTCCCCCTGCTTGTGTTCCCTCTTTCACTGTCTCTCTCTCTCTCTGTCAAATAAATAAATAAAATCTTAAAAAAAAAAAAATTAGCAAACATCTCTGAAACCTACCTAGGTCACAAACTAACATTGACAACATCCTGGAAGCCCCTTTCATACTTCTTCCGAATCCTTAAACCCTCCCTTCTGCCCAAAAGTAACCCCTAACTTGATTTCTAATACCATAGTTGAGTTTTGCCTGTCTTGAACTTTAAATAAAGAGAATTACAGAGTGTATATATTCTTTTGGGCCTTTTGCTTCCTTAGAAATATTACTGTTTATGAATTTAGTCTTTCTAGATCATTTTTTATGCCTTAGTTTATATACTGATAATGTTTATAGAAGTACTTACAAATATATTCAGTAAATTTAACTTTGTGTATGAGTGTTCTTTTCATGTAATTATATTTGCTGAAGAATGTCTACTTCAAAGGGGCTTTGTAGTACACATTTTTCAATCAGCAGTTTAATATGGAGATCTAACCATGTTGTACATACAGGTTTTCCTCATTCCTCCTAACTTCTGTGTGGTATCATTTTGTATAAATATACCACAGTTATTTTACCAGTTCCTTATGGATTTGATATTTAGATTATTTCTAATTTTTCACTATTATAACAGGACTATGTTAACTTCCTCGATTATGGCTTTTACAGGCCTTTCTTATACATTTATGGTACTGTTTTTATAAGGTGATACCTATAGTGGAATTGCTGGGTTATAGGGTATACAGTAATACCAGATCTCATGTTAAGTAGCTATAATAATTTACAGTCTGATAATAATGAGAGTACTAGTGTTTTATTATCCACAACGTCTTAGTATTTGCAGTTTTAAAATCCAGTATGTAAAATAGGTATCAAGCTTCAATTTGCATTTTCCTGATTACTATTAAACTTCAGTATCTTAATATAGTAGCTATTACTGTCTTAATGAGTTGTGTATACCTTTTCCCATCTTTCTATTGGATTGTTTGCCTTTTTAAAAAAACTTCACTTGAAGGTGTTCATGATTTTAGATACTAATTTTGTATTACTTATGAGAAGTATTTTCTTCTAGTATGTTGTTTATATGTATATCCATATATAAAGTTTTTAATTTTAGTGTACTCAAGTTGATTTTTTCCTCCTAATGGCTTCTGCTTTTTTTTTCTTTTGTCTTGTTTTAGAAGACCTTCTCTATACCAGTGCCAAAAAGATACGATTCCATTATTATATTGATCTATAAGTTGTGGTTAATGTGTTACTGGGATCAATACTGTTTCCAAAATGGATAACCAACTAGCCCAACACCATTTATACCTAACTGGTTATTCCTTATTGATTTCAAAAGCTATCTTTATGTGTATAAATTACCCTACGCACACAGATCTCTATCAGACTATTGTCAGATTAGTCTGTTTCTTTCTGTTACAGTACTATGTGATTTCAGTCATTACAACAGTTACTGTAATTTTACGTAATTGCCTGTTTTTCTAGTAGAATCCTTTTTCTTTGTTCTTTATTTAAAATTTATTTTGAAAAAATAAACTATATTTGGGGCACCTGGGTGGCTCAGGTTAAGCGTCCGACTCTCGGTTTTAGCTCAGGTTCTAATCTCAGGGTCCTGAGTTTGAGCCCCACATTGGGCTCCATGTTCAGCACGAAGTCTGCTTGGAATTCTTTTCCCCTCCCTCTCCCTTCCCCTCTGCTCCTCCGCCTACATGCTCCTGTGTGCAAACGCATATATTCTCTCTCTCTCTCAAATAAATAAATAGATAAAAATCAAAAATTTATTTTGGTTAATCTTGAACATTTACTCCTGCTATTGGTTTTAGAATCCATTTAAAAATGTCCTCTGAAAAATCTTACTGGGAGTTTAATATTATATTGAATTTGTATTGATGATTTATAATACTTTTTCTGTTCAGAAACAGGGTTTGTCTCCGTTTATTTAGACTTCATTTAGTGTCTTTTCATAATGTTCTTTTGTAATGTTTCCATAGTGTACGTTTTGGAAGGGATGTTAAGTTTATTTCTTACTTACATATTTATTTGTGTATATTTCATAAATACTACTAAAATTGCTATTCCATAAAGAATCGATATTTTTTATTTCGTTTGTTTTCTGATTAGTTACTACTAGAGTAACGCATGATCCTAGGTTACATCTGCTACAAGCCATCTATTTATTTCCATTGTCCTGATTTGAATAATGAATTTTATGGTAACCCTAGTTATTAACAATTTTATCACTCAGGGTTTCTTATATTTTCAACTAACAGAAAACTTCACCAGTGGTTTATGAAAGAAATAGGAGGTTTATTTATCTCATAACAGAAAATCTATAGGTAGGTGGTCCATGGCTGTTGCAGCAGCTCCATAATATCATCAGGAACCCAGACTTTTTTTTTCTGATTCACCACCTTTAGCGTGTACTTTTCACCCTCAGTTGTAAGATGGTTGCTGTACCTTGTGGCATCATTTTTATCTTCCAAGCAGAAAGAAAGGAATAAAGGAATGAAAATCAAAAGCAAAAAAGGGTTTTGATTTTTTAAGAAAATTATTTTTTTATGGAAAAATGAGTTTCTCAGCAACTTTTACCTACATTTGATTTACCAGAACAGTGACACATAACCTTCTCTAGTTGCAGAGGAGGTTAGGGAGAAGCAAGAATTGAATGTATAATTTAAGAACATAAACTTTATCCTGTAGACAGTTAAGTGTTATTCAAGGTTTTGAACAGAACTGACACAAAATGGATGGATTAGATAGATTGATTTGGGAGTGATCTGCAGAATGAATTAGGCAAATGACTGAAGAAGCAAAGAAAAGAGTGTTAAAAGGGGAGACGAGGAAAAAACCACTAAGTACATTTAGAAGACTCATCTAGCCAACCAGCTTATTGTAATGATAGTAATGGTTTCAGGTAGATTAGTAAACTTGAGATAGGAAGGAGAAACAGCTTAAACCAGTTACTCGCTGGTGAGACCTGGCTGATCATTAAATTTGTGAACTGGGGAGAAAGTCCGTCTTCTTTAATACTGAAAAGTTTAATCTGGGAAAATAGGTGAATAAGGTTACATTTAGGCTTCAAGAATATTTCAGTAAGATTAAAATAATTCTCTTTGATAACATTTTGATAAGGTTGGTAAGGTAGCAACAGAAGTCCAAGAAGAGCCCAATCATATTTACTATTCTGATTTTCATAGTAATGAATAGGGGAAGCTGTCAGCACTATAAACTAGAAAACATGCCATCGGGGTCAAAAATACTGATATTCTTCAACTAAATATAGTTTGGATAGGGCTAACTCATGACTCCTCTGTTGTAATCAAGCAGCCTTCCTAGGGACTGACTGGAGGAAACAGCCATGGCTGTTTCAGATTGGAAGTGTATAGATAACCTTCCTAGCTTCTTATTACAGGGGAAGACATCAAATTTCCTTGCTAGAGCAAGCCAAAAATAGGCTGGGAGCCCAAACTAGGAAGAATGGCAGTGCTATAGCTTTTTTGGCCCAGATCTTAATTTTGGCATGAATAGTCAAACCAAGACAAAAGGTTTCTGCCCACGTTTGATATTTCATGTTAGGACTGCCTTTGACTCTGGCTTTGATTCAAAGAATATTCTCTTCATTTGGCTACTTCTTCAAATCAATAAAGAAATGTTAAAAAAAAGGTGAAAATTGCCCTCATCCCTGTATTTAAACCTGAAGGATTTAGGTGAATGAATCTGCACAACTCTTAACAAACTCAGTTACCTTGTCTTTAATTAAAAGCCAGTGTAGACCTCAGTTCTTAATACTGATTCTTAGCCATTTTTGAGCTACCTTCACCACCACCACTACCAAGAATCTGATGAAAGCAAGCTTCCCCCCCCCCCCCCCCACAGAATTAGACGGTAGTCCATACTCTCAAAATTTTCTTTAATGGAGCAGGAACACTTGATCTACAAAAAAGTATCAGATTTTCCATTGCAACTATGAAATAGTGCTGCAGCTCAACTCTACAAAAACAAAACGAAAACAAAACTTAAAAATTTTAATTTAGTATTTTCGGAAAGATTCATGGCAACATTATATTGAAAACCCAGAGTAGGCAGTCAGCTAAGATCCAAGAAGATTGCATGGAAATGGAAAACAGTGCTGGAAAACAGTTATCACTGGTTTGAACATTATAGAAAAATCTAAATGAGTAACAAAACCAAAGAGAGAATTCATCAGATGAGAGTTTAATTTCATTTTAATTGAAAAACTTTCTTAAAAATCTGTTATATGTCAGGCATTGTGGTATCTGCAGAAGATAGAGTGATGAACAAGACAGATGTGCTCTCACTCTTGGAACTTACAGTCTATTAGTAATGAAGAGGAAAGACGTGGATATATTTGGGAGACCCAATCTGCATATAACTGAAATTCCAGAAAGAGGACACCACTTTAATACAGTTGGAAGATTTTAAATTTTATAGTTATGCAGGGGCAGCCTCTAGTGATTCAGGCAGAAACAGTGTAAATATGAAAAGGAATAGTCTAGTCTTAGATAGCAGAGCAACACATTCTCAAGGTTGAATGGAAGAAAGGTCAATTCTTTGTAATTCATTAATTCTACCTTTTACTATTGATGTACATTTTCTTATCACTGTCTTACAAAAAATATTTCAAATAATACCGTGACATTTCAGTATCTAATTGGTATCACCCTGGTCCAGTCTACCACCGTCTTCTGCTTTGTTACTATAGTAGCATTATGACAATAGAGATTGTCCTTCTCTTCTTGCCTTTTCACTCACCTTGACTCTATTCTCAACATGGAACCAGATCTTGCCATTCCTAGACTCAGAACTTTTGATCACACTGAGAGGAAAAGCCAGTACTCAAAATGGCTTATGAGTTTACACCACACATTCCACCCACACTCTACCCCCAAACCACTACATACCTCTTTCTCTCCTTCTCTATTTCCAACCCCAAGCATCATTTATACTTCTAAAACAAGCTAGTAGGCTCAAAAGCCTTTTACAGTTGCTGTTCCTTCTGTCTGGAATGCTCTCAACACAGGTAGTGGCTTGCTCTCTTAACCTCCTCTAGGTATTTGCTCATATATCACCTTTTTGGTGAGAGTTGTATAACAAACTTACTGGAAGTTGCTCCTCATTCCCCAGCAAGAGCACTTCTGTTTCCTTTCTCTCTTACGTTTTTCCACAGCACTTGTTGCTAACAGACATAATATGTATGTATTTTTAATTTCCTTGTGGTTTTTCTTTCCTTACCCCTTGAAGTTAATCTTGTTCGAGAGTAAGTAGGGACTTTGTTTTATTTACTACTCCTCTCCAATGCCCAAAATTGTGCTTGACAATTGGTGAATAGTCAGTAAATATATGTTAAATTGATCTGAATTTCATAATAATGTTTTTTGTTGTATTTCTTTATGCTTGTGTGTATTTTCTAAAGTGCCCTTTATAATTGGGGAAGAAACTAAGATTTTTTTTTCAAAATCTTTTTCTTTCATAGAACAAAGAGATGAAGAAAAAGACCGCAGATTCAAAGAAAGCATCTGCAGCTACTTTAAAGTAAGAAATTCCATGATTTCATATGCGAGAATGAATGTGCATATGAATTAATTTAAAAATTTTTATACAACTGCATTTTTAATATATTTTATTATCCTGACTCCAGTTTAAATGGGACATTGTTAAGTTAGCTCTATGCCCAACGTGGGGCTTGAACTCATGACCCTGAGATGAGTCGCATGCCCTACCTACTGAGCCAGCCAGGTGCCCCTAAACTTTTTTAGATTTAAACTTTGCATCTTTAGAAGCTTTAGAACTTAGAATTTCAATCTTTGCCTAATTTTTTCTTCTTTCAAATAGAAAAGATATAGACGCTTCCAAAGCTGTTGAAACTGTGACTTCAGCTTCTGCCAGTAAGTTGTTACTTTTAATACTCCAAATAAGTATATTTTGTCAGTTTACTAGAAACTTCTTGCAAGATGATGCTAGGAAAACATTATTGTGCTTTAGTAGAGGGGACCCATATTGGCCCCCATACTAAGCTCTAGTGGTTAAGAGTTAATACATGAAGACTCAATGAGATAATGCATAGTTCCATAGGTAATAGCTGTTTAGGTTAATTTTGTAATACCTCCTTCCATCCCCTACCAATAAGACAAAGCATATAAGACAAAACGTGTTAAAGTTGCTCTTTAGTCTCCTTTGATTTTGAAAGTTTGCTGAGAGCCAAAAGGTAAACAAGAAAGACCAAACAGAAATCGATGTTACTACACTCATGTGTTAAAGTTGTTTCTTTATACTCAGGAAAACATTGCAGGTCTTTGTTATGAATCTAACTAAGTGAGTTTCTATACAATTTTAATAAACTGAATTTTCTCTTTTACTGCCAAAACAAACACTCTTGAGTTTATTAAGAATAAATGGCTTGATAGTGAAGGATGAGAAAGAAAAGCTAAAATAAAGTAGACATAAACTTTATTTATTTATTTATTTTTATTTTTTTATTTTTTTAATATTTTATTTATTTATTTGACAGAGACAGTGAGAGAGGGAACACAAGCAGGGGGAGTGGGAGAGGGAGAAGCAGGCTCCCCGCTGAGCAGGGACCCCGATGTGGGGCTCGATCCCAGGACCCTGGGATCATGACCTGAGCCGAAGGCAGACGCTTAACAACTGAGCCACCCAGGCGCCCCGACATAAACTATATTTAGAAAGTTAGATTGTTTTGTATGTTCTCTTAGAAAGACAGGTGTATAGTGTGTTCTGGATTTCTATTCAGAAATTCATATATATATATGTATGTGTGTACATATATATGGGGAAGGAGGGATAGAGAGATGCAGAAGATTAGTTAGGGAGATGATACAACAAAGGTAACAGATTTGGGGAATCACTTTGTAGAAGTCCTTGAAGCGTTGTGCTGGGAAGTTTTTGAATTTGACTTCATTAATAGCATTTCTCAAAATAGAGTGTGAGAGACTAATTCCTGGAAGATGTTTTGGATCAGATTTGTATCTTTTTTTTTTTTTTTCTAAAAAAAAAAAAAAACTCCACAGAACACATTCCCATTATGAAGTCTTGCAGGAAAGAAACCTATTTAGCTTTGTTTAACCCACTGTTCATGAAGCTTGGCTAAGATTCTTGCCGTTTTTCCTCTGTAAGACCTAGTAATGGTTACAGACTCTGGGAAATTGCCACAGAGAATAAAGAACCACTAGTTGTGTAGGATTCTTATATAGATTGGATAAATGGAGAGATTGAAAAATCCTGTTGAAGCAGCTCATTCTGCCTATGGGTCGTTTCCCCATGCTTTAATAAAACCACCTTTTTGCACCAAAAAAAAAAAAAAAAAAGGAAAGAAAAATCCTGTTGAGAAAACACTGTTGGGATTCACTTTAAGGTAATAGGGACCTGATATAAAAAAATGTTAATTAAAATGGTGTGTGATGGTAAAATCTGAATGTTTATTCTGTAAATTTTCTAGTGGATAAAATTAAAATAATGTAAAATTTTCAAGGTTTTAGGCTAGGTAGATTTTACTAGAAGAGTGTGGTGATACTGATTATATATATATATGTAACAGGAAAACTTAGATGTAGTGATTTCTTTGAGAAAAACCATGAACTCAGATTTCAACATTGATAAATTTCAGCTGTCAAACACTTATCTAGTGGAGATACCCTTAGGTCAGCCAGTCACAGGGTGTTGAAAGTGGGATACTTGAGAAATTTTTTGTTAAGTGTAAGGTCTAAATTTTGGGAGTGGTCCTAGCGTAATAAAAGTAATGATTAGAGGGAGAAGTGCTTCAAACCAAGTACATCCTGCCTTCTAATAGAAATGTAGAAAGACAGGAGCTGGTAAATAGGATTGAGAAAGTGTCAGGTGAAGTAAAGGTGCATGATATCTTTTTTGAGATTAGCAGTGTCAGATTGAACAGTGATAGGCTAATTAGGGTAGTTTTTATTTTTTAGAGAGGGAGAGAGTGTGCACACGCGTGGGTGCCCACAACTGAGCAAGAACAAGGAGGGGCAGAGGGAGAGGGAGTCTGAAGCATACTCCACACTGAGAGTGCGGAGCCCAATGTGGGGCTGGATCTCAGGATGCTGAGATCATGACCTGCGTGGAAACCAAGAGTCAGACGCTCAACTGACTGAGGCACTTAGGTTCCCCTAATAAGGTAGTTTTAAAGAGAACTTTGGTTATAAGCACAAATCAACAAGGATGAAGAGAAGTACAGGAAGGAAGCAAAAGTATAATTTGATCAGAAAGAGAACTTGAGAACCGTTACCCATCACTAGTTAAAAAGAAAGAATACTGAGCACCTGCTATATGCTCATAATTGGATGTACTTTTTAAAGTATTAGGATACATCAGTAAACCAGTAGGCAAGATCTCTATTTCCAAGTGGCTTATATACTAACTTGAGGTGACAGATGATATATACTAAATAACGTGTTTTATAAAGTGGAAAGTGTTGTAACAGGGTAAAGGAGATCTAGGGTTAGTTTGGAGTTTGAATTTACTTTAGAATAAGGTAATGATTTGTTAAACAGAAGAGTCTACTAAGGGGCATAATCTATGCCAGAAGACAGAAAACAAGGGAAAGAAACTCAGCATTGGTTACACTAATACTAGGCAATTTATGTTTTCTTCCTTAATCTTTCAAATCATCTTCTCATTTTATAGATGAGAAAACAGATTGAGTGATTAATAACTTACTCAAGGTTAAATGACTTGGGGTAAGAGTAAGGATTCAGATCTAAAACTGTATGATTTTAGAGCTTTTCACTTACATTAAACTACCTCTCTGAGAATGAAAACTTGTTCTTAATCTCCTTTGATTGCTCTTTTATCTTCCCTTAATGGTTTCCCTAAATGTCTGTTCCTCTTATGTCATACTTTTCTTCCTGATTTTATCTTTGTACAGCATTAAGGACCACTGGCATCTTGTATACATACACAAACCTCTACCCCCTCAAGTTTACTCCTCTCATTTGTTATCTAACAGTCATCACTCATCATCCAGTGTAGAAATTGTTAGTAATCCTTTCTCTGTCTTTTCTTTTCTGTCCTACTCAGTTCAAACTTAAATAACATCTTCCTCTTTTCATACAATCAGTGGCTGATTCAAACTGGTTCTCTCTCAAATCTATTTCATTCACGCTGTCTTTTGCCTTTGCTTCATCACACCTGTAACTGTTTTGATTCATATTTGAATTTTGAGGATAGCCTCCTGACTGGTATTTTTATTCCACTCTCTGCTTCATTATTCATACTGTTGCCCTGAGATCTCTTTAAGGCAGATCTGATCATTCTACTCTTAGTGACTCATAGGAGAAAGTCCAAATTCTTTAGCATTGAATAAATGACCCTTTACCCTTTGTCCCAGATTACTTAATACTTAATAGTGAGACTAGTAGAAGTGTTCCCATTAAGGTTAGGGGCAAAAGAAGGGATACTCATCAGTTCTGTGAATTAACATAAATATTGTCCTAAAACTAATAGCCACTAGCCAGTGCAAGTCAAGAGGCATAAAAATTGGAAAGTATGATTCAACATTATTATTTGCAAATGTGTATGTATGACGGAAAACCCAAGAGAGTCTACTGAAATGCTATTAAATCTAATTAGTCACCTTAATTTTCTAAATTAATATAGGGTTTCAATTGCTTTATTATATAGAAAGAGTAACCACTTAATGAAATCTAAAAATATTCCATTTAAAATAATAAGGGTAAAAGCTATGAAAAGAATTTTAAAATACTGTAAGGCATAAAGTAGTGCTATGTGGGAAAACAGCTCATTCTTTGATTGAAAGCTTCTCACCATTATAATGTGCTTTTTTTTTCTTATATTAAGATAAATGTTAGGAACCCAATAAAACTGCCAGTAAGATTCTTTTTTAATTTGAATATAGTTGGCACTAACAATAAGATTTTTAAACCATATAAGCTGATTATAAAGTTTATACATAAAGAATGAACATAGAATAGACAGGAAAATTCTGCAGAGGAAGAATAATTAGGACAGACTAGCACTAACAGATATTAAAATATGTTACAGAGGTAAAGATTCATTATAGTTTCATGTAGTTGCACAAATAGACAAAAGATCAGTAGGACAGAGAGATTCCAGAGGTAGTTCCCAGGACATACGGAACATCAGTAAATAATTATGGCAATATTTTAAATTAGCAAGGAAAAGATCAATTATTCATTAAATTGCTTAGTCACTTTGTAAAAGTAAAGGACTTTAATGGCAAAATAAATTACAGATTGTGATATACAAAATGGTAATTAAAAGTATTGAAAGAAAATATGGAGAGTTTTTTTGTTTGGTTTTAATTGCAGAGTGAGGGCATCCTTCCCTATCAGGAAAATACTTGATTACATAAAAAGTATTTTTACATAAGTATTTTGTGTAACTTTTTAAAAAGTTGTTACCTATGTGATACAGATGAATTTTCTTAATATATAAAGACCTCTTAGTAAGTAAGAAAAACCTCAACAACCCAGAAGATAAATTGGCAAATATTAAGAATAGCAGATCACAGAGAAAGACATAGTGTTGAATTAAACATAAGAAAGATATAGTGTTGAATTAATAAACATGTGAAAATCAACACAACTTTACTCCTAATTAAAGAAATAAAAATCCGTACCGGTGTCCATCTCAGATTGGAGTGATTAATAACATTTCTTATCTACTATGTGTGGAAATTGGAAGCCCCACTCTCGTGTGCTATTGATGGGAATATCAATTGGTACGGTCTTCATGCAGGACAATTTAATATTGTTAAAATTTAAATCTTTTCCTTCTGTCTCAGCAACTACATGTCTCAGAATTTACCTGTATAGTTTCACAAGCATACAAAGATGAGTATAAGGATGTTTTTTTACAGTGTTTTTCTCAGTCATTGCCAGGTTAGCTCGTCCCTAAATCTAAATGAAAGTATTTGTAATGTGTCATTGATATGTTTTTCTTATTAGCCAAAACTGGACAAGCCAAGACATCTGGAGCCAAAGTCAATAAGTCTTCAGGTATGTTTTTTGCTAAAATTCTAGATATATTAGTTAATTTTAAATTACTTAAGTATATAACGGTAGTCTTGGATTTCATGTGACAAAGTATGTGCTGGGTGTATATTAATTTTTTTAATTTATAGCCATCTAGAAATTCTGAAAAAGGAGACTTAGTAGATAATACTCCTTTGTAGTAATTATCAAAATAAGATAATCCCCTTCTTTCTCTTTTATTGAGGTCTCTCGGTTTACTTTCTTTAATAAAATAGTTCAGATAACAAACGGCAAAATTATATTTTCTTTTCAGTTGTTAATGGACTTTAGTGGGGTTTTTTTGTTTGTTTTAAGTAGGCTCCACGCCTAGCATGGAGCCCAGTGCCAGGCTTGAACTCCCAACCCTGAGATCAAGACCTGAGCTGAGATCCAAGAGTCAAACGCTTAACCAGCTGAGCCACCCAGTCGCCCTTCATGGGTTTAAACTAATTATTTTTTCTCCTTCCTCTAGCATTATCCTTCCTACTTCTCATTTCTGCTAAATGCTGGTTAGTTTAGGGTCATCTTTTTAAGTGGATAGAGATCAATATATTAAATTATCTTCTCTGTAATGGTAGAAAGGAAGCTTTGCATTGGTAAATACCGTTGTTAGTGGCAGATCCAGAATTTTTATATAGTAGGTTCTTCGAAGCAGTAATCTGGGGGGGTCAGGGGAAGCTAGAAATACTGTTTTGAGGATGCATTTATTTAGTAAACAGTTTGATAGTTTATGGGAATTCTGGTAGAGATTTGGGGGAAATGGGTGTTAAAGCTGCTTAGCCACCCCTTAACTGTGCTGGGAAATTAATTCTCCATATTTTTTCCTTAAGTTCTGGTGCCCAGCTAGAAGTAGTAAAGTGAATTGATTTGTAATAATATATGGATAGTGAAAGAAATACTTAAGAGCCATTTGGGGCTCAGTGTGACTCAAGCACTGTGTCCAAACTTGGGATTGACAAAGAAGTGACTGGTTAGGTGATACTCTATAAGGATTGGTATTAATCTTTTTGAGCAAAGGTTAGGGTCTATCTTTGGATATAAAGGGTGGATTTGTAAACTGCTTCAGTTGATTTTTGTGCATGTCAGTTTTATTTGTATGATAATTTTTCAAAAGCATAATCATATTCTTACAGGGGTCCTCTTAAGTAATTATAGCAATCGCCACCCTTGTTTACAAATGGGCAAATGTGCACAGAAATTGATTCATGCCCCAAGACTTCACAATTTAATTTGGAATTCAACTTGATCTGCTGACTTCTGATTCTGAGCTTTTTCCTCATAATGCAGCCTTGCTAGTTGTTAGTGAGTCCTCATTTTCAGAGCTAAACCTCATGTTGCTCTCTGAATAGAAAGGGATTTTACTCTCTGGTGATCTTTTCAGTAACACTTTGATGATCACAGTCTTTATACGTTATCTTCGAAAATAAAGATGCGTACGTACAAAGAAGGGTCAGAACAATTTAAATAGTCCTGTTCACATAGAGCCCACTACAAATGAGTCAAAGCAGGCTTTATGTGGCTTAACCATGATGAAGGTGTTCTTGAATGCTTTTCAGTCAGCTGGGAGCCAAGGAAGCTTGGGCTGGGAGACCCTAATTATAACTGTTTATGAAACCATTAAAAGCATTATGGGACTGTTTTTATATCTTTACAGTTAGTAATTTTGCTTCTTAGTTGCTCCACACATTCAGAGGTTTATTTAACTTGCCCGAATGCTATTTTTAAGTACCCCACTGGGGAGGTGAATTCTTAATTTAGTGATTTTTTTTTTCCCCCCTGAAGAAATTGTCATCATAGCTAGATTTAGAAACTGATCTGTTAATCCTAGTAAACCAATTTTGACTACAGCTTTTGTGATTTAGGGAAATCAGCGGGTTCTGTAAAATCTGTGGTAACAGTAGCTGCTAAAGGTAATAAAGCTTCAATCAAAACAGGTAAGACTTTCCGGAGACAGAGGATTTATTAAGTTTGTTCTTAATCCTGCCTTGAAGAATATAATAAACATAATACCAAAAGCAAGTTTTAAATTCATATAATTTATAGTATCTAATAACATCTTGAAAGTTTAGTAGATACTTCTCTGATATTTAAAACCTGATACATAATGGGACTTCTTTTTTTGGTATGTTGGTTTTTGACAGTGTGTGCCATTGCAGATATATTTTTGCGGGTGAAACATTTTTGACAGCTGTATAATTACAGACTGTTCTGCCACTTCCCCCTACAAATCTTTATTTTCCTCATTTTTTAGAGCTGTCACTTCATATTACCTTCCCCAGCTTGTAAATTTTTCAGTTTGTTACTCCAAAAAATATTTTTCTTTCCCTGTTAAAAGAATATATTTCCTCTATAAAGAAAGAAATGTAACATGTTGAAACTAACATGATCCGTTTATTAATATATAGGGTAATTTTAAAGAGCCTTTGTAGAAATTACAAAAAAATTTTTGTGTAATTATGATAATGCTTCTGCCACATGGAAGATAAACCTGTGGCCCATTAATGGCCATCAACAAGAATTGTATCTCATTTTAAATTTGCTTTTTTAAAAAATTTATTTATTTGAGATAGAAAACGCACGAGCAGGAGGCAGAGGGAGAAGCTTAGCAGGGAGCCCTGCTTAGCAGGGCACCCTGTTTGAGGCTTAATCCCAGGGTCCTGGGATCTTGATCTGAACCAAAGGCAGATACTTAACCCACTGAGCCACCCAGTTGCCCCTTTAAATTTGCTTTTAATCTTATTGGTAAACAGGTATAAGTGGAAATAATAACTATATGGAAAAAAACTGCCTTTATAATGAAGTTGGACCACATTACTTATATGTATTATTATGAAACATGTTAAATGAACGTATCCTTAGAATAATTGTTCACTTCTACTTTTAAAAGCAAAATCTGGTGGAAAGAGGTCTCTAGAAGTCAAAAAGGCTGGCATTGTCAAAAACAGAGACACCAGTAAACCTGTGGTTGTACCAGGTAAGCTTTAAACGCTTTTTATTCGTTTAAGTGCTTTCTTTAGATCTCCTTGTGTACATTTGAAGTATATTTTGGAATTACTGCTTTAAAATTTTCGAAGGGATTGTTTTGATTTTCAAAGAAAAGTCTGCATTAGCTTTGACTTAAATCAGGTCAGTCTAAAGAGACTTAAAATGACAAAATAAACTCATTTAAGTTCCTGTTTAGATTCATTAGTTTAATTATATTAGTGTGTTTTTCTAGACTATTAAAGCAGACTATTTCATGCAGAAAACTCTGAAATAAAGACCAGTATGGAAGTCAAAGCCACTGAAAATAGTGCTAAGGAAACTATTTCAGGTAGGTCAAAAAAATTTTATTTTGTTCTTTTATGTTTAAAGATGGAAAATTAAATTTTAAGAAAATAAGATTTTTAATTTTGTGGCATATATACATGTATATTTTTTAAAATCTCAGGCTTATACCTAAGTGAAATTTAAAATATTCAGATCTTCACACTGTCTCTTGATTATTCTGGAATTTTCCTCTTACAAGAAATAAAATGAAACATTTAAAAGCCATTGTTACTTCTGTAGCTATATCCTTCTTAAATTTTCTAGTATTTTGTCAGTTGTGTACATTTTCATGCAGCTGCTATTTAATCTATTGTGGGGAAAGAGGGATGTTGGTAAATAAAATACATCTGCATGAATTCTTACCTTATTTTGTATCTTAAGTAGCTGCTGTGGAGGCCACAGAAAAAGAACCAGTTAACAAGGTCAGTTTTTATTTTTACTTATTATTTAAAAGCTTAGGAAATTTTGACACAATATATTTTTCTTACTCTAAACCCACTAAAAAATGTACAGGTTTTGGAATGGTGAAAAATCTGTCATTTGTGACTTTTTTTTTTTTTTAAGTTTTATTGCTTCACCTTAGGTTTTTGTTTTTAAATGGAGAGGTGGGGGAGGGGCCGAGGGAGAGGGAGAAGGAATCTTAAGTGGGCTCCAGGGTGGGTCTCAGGACCCTGAGATCATGGCCTGAGCCTAAATCCATAGTCGGATGCTTAACCAATTGAGCCACCCAGGCACTCTTATCATTTGTGGCTTTTTAGATAGGGTTTGAGTTGCAGTAAGTCATAAAAGTTTTAAGTGCAGATTATCAATAAATTGTACATGTTTTTGAGGTTTACCTTTTACCAAGAAAAAAAAGTTTAGGCCAAAGTGGGTTTTTGAGTAGAAAAACAGGTTGTCAAATTAAAACCAGTAGAATTTTGTGAAATCTGTTTCTCTTTTTTCTTAGAGGCAAATGGAAGATAAGTTAATATTTAGAATACCAGCCAGTTCTCTGTTTTTAGAATAGCGAGTAGAGTTTGAAGTTTTATTTGAAGGGCATAAAGTTCACATTACTGTTTTTCTGTGGTTTCATCTGTCATGACTGTATTAATGTCTTGTTAATTTAGATTTTACTGGTTAAGATCTTGAGATCATTCAGATGCTAAACAATAAGTTTATTTTTGACTGGTAGATTGATTCTTCAAGTAGTAACTAAGTAGTATGTCTTAACTATTTTGTTTCAGGAAAAATATTTTAAAGCACAAATAGATTGATCTAAAGCACTTCCAAAGGAACCATTTATGAACACAGTTGATGTGCTAGTTAAAAATCATTCTCAACTGATTTATGAAAATTATAACTTCCTGTCTCCACCCACTCCACCCCCCTTTTTTTCCCAAAAGAAAAGTTACAAGTTGTCCAGTTAACTACAGTACACCTTTGGGGATTTTCTCAAAATTTACTAAAAGGAAAAATTGGCATTGATGAGAGTCCTCTTGAAGAAAGATCTGAAAGAAGAAAAGGCAGAAGTGAAAGTATTTACTTCATAGTGGGGATTGGGTTATAGGGAAAGGTTTCCAAGGCATCGGGGAAGCTTTTTAATTTTGCCCCTAAGATTATTCAGCAAGATAAAAGGATATGCTCTGATTTGGAGCTTGGGGATGTGAGCCTCACATGGCACAGGAATGGCAGCAGTGCATGAGGGAGTTGTTGTCAGAGATGAACTGGTGTTTTTAAACTTGGACTTCAAAAAAAAATAAATTTGCATTTTTATTATTTTTACTTTTTTTTAAGATTTTATTTTTTAAAGTAATCTCTATACCCAGTTGTGGGGCTTGAACTTACACCCCAAGATCAACAGTCGCATGCTCCCCTGACTGAGCCAGCCAGGCGCCCCTTAAACTTGTATTTTTAAACGGGGTTGAAAAAGAACTAAAAGCCTTGACTAGAGGACAGATGGTATGACTGAAATTATGCTGTGTACTTGAAGAGAGGAAATTCGCATTTTGTTTTGTTTTTGAGGTTCAGACCGGCCTTCTTAATTGATAAGATTTAGTCTTAAATGCAGTTTAAATACTAACATAACATGATCTGCAGCATAAACTTAATACAAAAACAGTTAAAGAAATTTGAATGTCAACTCTTAAATTTGTTTTGAAGGAAACAGAGGAAATGTGTGTGGTACTTATTTCTAATTTGCCTAATAAAGGATATTCTATAGAAGAAGTTTACAACCTAGTAAAACCATTTGGTGCTTTAAAGGATATTTTGATTTTATCATCTCATAAAAAGGTAAGCGTTGATAATAGCTGTTCACATTGTCTGAAGCACATTTTGAAAAACGCTAAGTTCACAAAACTTAGAAAGGGTTTAAAAGCAGCACCTCAAAATAATTTAGCCACTCAAGCTAAGGGATTTTTAAAATATAAAACAGATATCCCATATTTTAATGTTATTCTCATCTGACCTAGTTTTAATGATGGGGAGGATGGCTTACTGAATGTGTCAAAATTCTCAAAATTTTAGTCTAAAGAAAATGTTTTATATCTTTAATATGTAACGCAGAGTTTTATAACAACATAAACTTTATTGCACTTTTTTACTAGTATTCCTTCTGTTTTACCAATTAGACTCAAATGGGAAGTAACCATTCTCAAATATGTCATCAGTACTTGGAATAACCTTAGTTTATCTGTGTGTTTTACGTTTTCAGTAATAAGTACATACTGCTTTTGTAATTTTAAAACAAAACAAAATGTATTAATAAAAACACCTTGTGGAAGGTAGCTTATAGGGAGTGAGATTTCAGGAAAGTTTAAATACTGGAAACACCATTCTGGTGGTTAGTAGTAGTGTTCCTACATTAGAAAGGAGTTAGTGATCACTAGAGATCTTTGAGAGTAGGATATATATATACGTTTACTGGTGGTCAGAACCAGTGTGCTTCAGAAAACAGAGTAGAAGAGAGTGAATACAAGTGAGTTAAATGCAGTTTCACATAATGTTAAAAGTAGGTTATTTGAATGGTTGCATGACTTCATAAATTGCTAAAAACCAGTGAATTCTACACCTGTACTGGTGAACTTTATGATATGTAAATTATATTTCATTAAAGCTGTTTTTCTTTAGAGACAAGAATAAAAGAATAAAAATGAATTTTTTAATAAAATTTTTTTTATGTGACAGTACATTGAAATAGGGGGAAATTATGGGAATCTGGAAATGAATAATTCAGATTCATACTTTACATCATATACCAAAGTATGAGTAGATACATTGAAATCCAAATACAGAAAATATAGATTATTATCTGCCCAGTTTTTATTAGAGTTGAGTAGAATTATTAACTCTTTGGAGATTTAATACTTTTCTAGATATGTGAAAAATACCAGATTCAATCATATAAACATTTATGAATTAAAATTAACATAAAGCAAGATGTAAATTAAAAATATTTGTAAAAAAAAACAAAGATTCATATCCTCATTACACTATAAAATAGTAAAAATTCAATAAACAAATTGGCAAATGACACAGAGATAGTTCCTTTGTAAACAAGAATTACAACTATGAACAAATATATGGAAGATTTCTACCTCACTGACTATCAGACACAGAAGAATGTTCAACTATTCATTTACCCAGTGATGAAAATTAAAACCAAAATGTATGGGACTATAATTTTATAATTAGGAAAACAACAAAATTAAAAATAACTTGGTAATCATTACACATTTCTTTGGTTCTTTCAATTCTCATATTTTATCAGTCGTTAAATTTATTTAAATATTTATTAAATATCTGCTGTATGCTAGATACTGCTCTAGGTCCTAGGGGTAAAATGATGAATAAGATAAATAAGATTTTCCTTAATGTCCTTTACTAGAATGTCCCTTATTTCTCTCTTTAGTATTGCCTTATGAGTTCAGTCATTCATTATTTCTTCCTTATTGTTGTAATACTCTGGGTCTATTGGCCTCACTTTCTCAGGAATGCATTTTTTTTTATCTTAATGTTTACTAAGTTATTCAGTTGACTCTTAAGTATTAAATCTTTTCAAGAAAAAGGAACTTAAAGACATTTATTTTCTTGTTCTTGTGCTTTCTATTTTAAAAGATATTTATGGAAATAAATAGAAAATCTGCAGACTCTATGGTAAAATTTTATACCTGCTTCCCAATATCAATGGATGGAAATCAACTCTCAATAAGTATGGTTCCTGAAAACATGAATATAAAAGACGAGGTAAATAATGGACTTACCGTCATTTTTACTAGAATATAAAATTTTTAGATCGGGTTTATTATAGCTGGTTATGTTTTCTAGCTTGTGTCTTCTTCAGGTTACATGTTTTCTCTGAGTCATTGAGAAAGCTTCTTCCTGTCTCTTCACAGTCTCCCATCCCAGTGTTTGAGAGTTACTTCCATATTGAGGGACTGTAATTCCTCATGTATGTCAGAATGGAAAAAAAGTTGAAAACTACTATCTGTAGACAACTCTGTATTCTTATTTTACTGCCTTTATCTGTCCTCCAAACTGGAATCCCAGATGTTATCTTTAGTTTTTCTCTTATTTTCTCACAACCGGTCCATCACTAGGTCTAAATATTTCTGTAGCTTGTTTCCTCTTTATCCCATCCATCATTGCGTTGTTTCTTGAAAACTCCAACTAAAGTAGTTCTTCATGTCTCCTACCTTTAGTTTTTTTCTTCCTTAAAATCTTTCTCCACGAAGCAATGAGACTGATATAAAAATAAGAGAGACACAGCGAGAGAGGGAACACAAGCAGGGGGGAGTAGGAGAGGGAGAAGCAGGCTTCCCACTGAGCAGGGAGCCCAATATGGGGCTCAATCCCAGGACCCTGGGATCATGACCTGAGCTGAAGGCAGACGCTTAACCGACTGAGCCACCCAGGCACCCCTAGACTGATATAAAATTAAATCTGTTCAAAGTCAACTGATTTAGAAACCCTTCACTGTTTTTTTGTGGCATACAAATATTTATTATCAACTGCTAAGAGGCATGAAGCAGTTTTTAGAATCTCTAGAGGAAGGTGGAAATGCAAGTTATTTGAGAAAGCCTTTCAGAGAGAATCACTCTGATGTAATTGGTAGAATTGTTTTATATGTGTCAGTAGTGTTGAAAAGAAAAAAAAAAAAAGTTCAAGAACCAGAGTCTCATAAAATAAAGTTCCTTTGCTATACTGGTAAGCCGTCCATTAGCTAGCCTTTCCCAGCTCTGACATTTTTGTCTCATGCTACTCTCAGCCTTCTTTATAATCAACAGTACTAAATAATTGCACATTTAATACTCTGCACTATTATGTTTTTTTTTTTTACTAGCCTACATTTCTATTCTTCCTCATCCCCTACTTTGCTTAGTTAACTTTTTATTTTACAATTTGAATTCTCTTATTGTCTGCTAAATTAAATCTCTTATTCCTTGTATATGAATTTGAATGTTCTCCCCTGATGCCACCTTACTAATCTTTAATGTACTTAGGGGAATAGGAAGAATTAAAATGTATTAAGGTGGGACTTGAATGATTTGTTTAGGAAGAAGGAAAGATTTTTAGAAGGAACAAACTTTTGCTGACTTCTCATTTTATGAAATAGTGCTTAATGTTTATTCACATAGGTTATTTTATTATAAATCCTGACTAAATAAATATGTGAATGAGGAAGACTTATATCTTCCACTTTCCCTCTGTTCTGCCTTTCTAGGAAGCTATATTTACAACCTTGATTAAAGAAAATGACCCAGAGGTAGGTTTTACAGTTAAATGCTTTTGTACACTGGTTTAATTGATGGAAACATTGGTTATTCACCTGTTACAAATAAAAGAAAACCTTACTACTAATTTTAAAATATTGAGGTGATGGTGAAGGCACATGATGTAATGAGCACTGGATGTTATATGCAGCTGTTGAATCACTGAACTCTACCTCTGAAACTAATAATACACTATATGTTAGTTAATTGATTTTAAATTAAAAAAATTAAATATTGAGGTGATGAAAGTGTCAGATGGATCTTCTCTTGGTAAAAATAAGAAATAAAGGGACATGGTAATCCCTATTGTGAAATATTTTCTAGATACTGGAGCCATATTAAGTGGCTTAGGTATAAAGTGTTTTGGGTAAATATTATGTTGATAGAAGAAAGATTATACTTCTTGTTTTAGTATATTGCATTGATCACTCAAATCTAAAACTAAGATCTCACTGGCTTCACTCACATAGTCATTTTCTTATTCCTGGGAGAGGATATCATCTGACCTCTGAAAAATTAAATTACTGTTAGTCTGTGTTTTATAGTTTGATATTTCAGCTGTGTTTCTCTTTTTCTATGCTGTCTCTTAAAAAAAAAACAAAAACCTCCAGGCAAATATAGATAAAATTTACAATCGATTTGTACATCTTGATAACTTACCAGAAGATGGACTTCAGTGTGTGCTTTGTGTTGGACTTCAGTTTGGAAAAGTGGCTCACCACGTATTCATGAGTAATAAAAACAAGGTAATGAGGTCCCTCCTGTTTTAGCTATATGTTCTGTAGAGAATATATGACTGAACCCTGTACTCTTCAGGTTTGCAACTTTTAATCCATCTTCTGAACTGAAGCACTTATAAACATTATTTCTTAGCCAAACTATGATAGATCAGTATATTTTCTCCTGGGCTATAAGAAGAAGGAAGAGATGATGACTTTCTCCTCAGAACTCCTAGTGTTTTTTTGTTTTGTTTAAAGATTTATTTATTTATTTATGTTGAGAGAGAGAGAGAGAGCAGAAGGAGGGGAAGAGGGAGAGGGAGAATCTCTAGCAGACTCCCCACTGAGTGGGAAGCCTGACATAAGGCTTGATCCCATGACCCTGAGATATGACCTGAGCCTAAGTCAAGAATCAGACACTTAACCAGCTGAGCTACTCAGGTGCCCCAGAACTCCCAAGTTTTTTTTTTTTTTTTTTTTTTTTAAAGATTTATTTATTTATTTATTTGAGACAGAGAGAATGAGAGAGAGAGAGCACATGAGAGGGGGGAGGGTCAGAGGGAGAAGCAGACCCCCCGCCGAGCAGGGAGCCCGATGCGGGACTCGATCCAGGGACTCCAGGATCATGACCTGAGCCGAAGGCAGTCGCTTAACCAACTGAGCCACCCAGGCGCCCCAGAACTCCCAAGTTTTAATGGGAAATAAAACTTGCACAAGGGAGAAAGGTAGTATGTGCAAAAGAGCATTATCTTATGGGGAAGTTTAGACTTGAGTTCATCTAGCCTTAACTACCTTTATGACCTTGGCTGAGTTGACTTAAACTTTTAGATAGTTTATTTGTAAAATGAAAAAAGGTGTTACCAGATATTTTCTAAAGTTTTTTGTTTAGTTATACAGAAAGAAGTATAAAATGATCATCCCTTACTTAGGGGTTTGGTTTCTTAAAAGAAATTGCTAACCTCTTGACATTTGCTATGCCCTCTGTGTTAAATATTTAATTCAGATACTTGTCTAGTAAAATTAGATTTTGAGCAACCATATATTACCTAAAGGTAGGATTTCATATCAAAGTTGGTAGTGTTTGCTTCAGAAAAAGTACCTGATTCACCAAAGGTAGATACTAATTTCTTTGACATGCTTCTAACTTGATACATAGAGCATGTTTGATACTTTAGAAGTAGTGTGACATAGGAGGGAAGGGAGATGACAGATGGTATAAGGAATTTTGAACTTAGATATGTTTAATCTTCTGGTAGGTATTTTTTTAATTTCCTAAAAATTCCTATCATACTTTTCCATTTTGCCCGGACTTTGCAACATTTTAAGGATTGTTTTCTCTTGTTTCCTTTGAAATGAAGATTAACTTTACCTTTGTAATCACATTTGAAGTCTGGAAGAAAAACATATCTATTCTTTAGAAAAATTTAAAAATGTTTTTATTTTACTAAAATATATGTAACTAAATTTACCATTTTAACCATGTTTAAGTGTCCATTCAGTGGCATTAAGTATATTCACGTTGTTACACAACCGTCACCACAGTCCATCTCCAGAACTTTTTTATCTTCCCAAACTGAAACTCCCTGTCCATTAAACAGTAATTCCTCCGTGCCTCTCTCTTCCTAGCCCCTGACAACTACCATTCTACCACTCTGCTTTCCGTTCTAGGAATTTCACTACTCTAGCTATCTCCTATAAATGGAATCATACAATATTTGATCTTTAGTGACTGGCTTATTGCACTTAGCTTAATGTCTTCCGGCATATATTATAACATATGTCAGAATTACCTTCCTTTTTAAAGCTGAATAGTAATCCATTGTTTATCTATTCATCCGTTGATACTTAGTTTGCTCCACCCTTTGACTATTGTGAATAACACTGGTATGAACATGGGTGTACAAATGTCTGTTTGATTTCCTGCTTGCAGTTTTTTGGGGTAATACCACAAAGTGGGATTCCTGGATCATATGGTAATTCTACTTTATTTTTTTTATGAACTACTTAATATTTTTTTTTTATCTTCTCCAAAGGCAATTCTTCAGTTAGATAGTCCTGAATCTGCTCAGTCAATGTATAGCTTTCTGAAACAAAATCCACAGAATATAGGTGACCATGTATTGACCTGCACATTATCTCCGAAAATGGACTCATCAGAGGTAAGATTATTTTCTATCAACTTCTGTGCTTTTAGAAAATGAAGAAAGTGTAAAGGTCATTCTTCCAAAGCTAGAAGATGTACTCTGAAGGAAATTTCAAGAATTATTCTTGGAGAGTAGCCAAACTGGTACTGAGTTTAGATATTCTTTCTTTTAAAAATTTGTGTTGTAATCACTACTTCATTTTTATGCTTTATGGAGCAGTGTAAATTTGTCTAAATTACAATAAGTTGAATAATTTTGAAAAATGTAGCATATTCATTCTGATACCTGTTATGGACATATGTGTAGAATGATTCCACATATGTAACATGATCATGATTCTCTCCGGAGTGCAGAATCTACTTTGAGTCCATTTTGGCTGCCTCCTGATAGAAGTTTACTTAGTCTTTTCTTTATTATAAACTCTTGTATAAGACATAAGATTTTACACATTATTGGCTTACACAGTAATAATACATGTATGAAAACTATAAGTAATCTGTAAGAATGAAATTCAGACTCAGATATTTTCTCTCTCTCTTTTTTTTTAAGATTTTATTTATTCATTTGAGACACAGAGATAGAGAGAGAGAGAGCATGAGCAGGGAGAGAGGCAGAGAGAGGGAGAAGCAGGCTCCCTGCTGAGCCAGGAGCCCGATGTGGGGCTCGATCCCAGGATGCTGGGATCATGACCTGAGCCTTCGGGCCACCAAGGCGCCCCAGATGTTTTCTCTTTCTAATAGTTTCATTTTATCTCCATAACAGGAGGTAAATAATGGGGCCTATATTTGGTGTCTGCATGTTTTTTGTTTATTAATATGCTAAAAATCTTGTGCTAGCTCAAGAAAAAGAAAATTCTAAGTAAATGCATAATGATAGGTACTGTTTTGTTTTTTAAGATTTAGAGAGAGAGAACGGGGGTAGGGGCTGAGGGTGGGGAAGAGAGAAAATCCTCAGGTAGACTCCCTCTTGAGTGCGGAGCCCAACACGGGGCTCTATCTCATGACTCTGAGATTATGACCTGAGCCGAAAAGAAGAGTCGGACGCTTAACTGACTGAGCCACCCAGGTGCCCCATGAGAGGTACTGATTTCAGCACAGATTTGAGTGGCTTGTTTAAACTGATAATTTCAGGAAAAATTCGGAAGTTTTTAGCATTTTTTTTCTCTCAACAGTACATGGTATTTTTAAAAATTTGTGTTTTTGATATTTTGAAGTTATTACTTTGTTCAGAATTATAGTAAACACTGATGATACAGAAATTTTTCTTCTAAAAAATACAGTCGTGAATTTTTAGACTTAAAGAAAATGAAACAAATAATTATAGAAAATGTCTGCCTGAACGATACTTTACTTCCCAAGCTTTTACTCAGAACCTTGTTCTTATGGCTTATTAAATTGAAAAACACATTGTTTTACTGTAGACTTAGCCCCTCATAATCTTTACTGTAGACTTAGCTAGCCTCATAATCTTTAGCATGTTCATTATATTCATCTAACAAATGGTAAATTGATGGTTGAGGCAGGTAGACTAATTTCAAGGTATTATAATGGTCTATATGAGAAGTAATGAAAGCCTAAGCTGGACTAGGAAATGGAAATAAATCCTGTCCCCTGATTTTTAAAATAACAGTTTTTAATTTACGTTTATAATGAGCTAATTAATTAACATCCTTATGTTATTCTTTGGCACCCCCCATTCATTTTTTTACCTGTAATGTTGGAGAGTAGCCAAACATTGGTTCTCCAGAATGTTGGAGAGGAGCACAAATGATGCTGTTTAGATATTCTTTCTTTTAAAAATGTGTTTCAATCACTACTTCAATTTTTGTGGTTTATGGAGCAGTGTAAATTTGTCTAAATTACAGTAAGTTGAATAAGGTACACATTGCAACTTTTAGTTGTATAACTATAGTTACTCTGCATATGAAGCATGAAGGCTTAATTCTAAGTACTGAAAATTAATATCTGTATTTTTGATACCTTGATTAGTTAGATACTTACTACAGAATTGAAGAGCATGAGAGTGGATCTGTAAAGAAGGAAATACACATCTGTCCATAACTTGTACACTTGGAGGTCACTTTCTTATATCCCCATTCATTTTTCAAAATGATGCTGTTTTTGTTTTCTTCAGTGTTTGGATTATGGCTTTCCTGTACAATTGTGGCAGGGCAATTGATGCTGAGAGGAAAAGGGAAGAGTGTCTTCATGTTACTCAGGCCATTTATTACTATTTGTTGAATAGAATCTACTCTATTGTTAAAGCTCCCTGTTCTAAATTTATGGCCATTTGTTTCCATAAAGCAACTTACACACCTTTATTTTCTTTTTATTGCTCTTCTGAGTTATTTCTGTTATTTCTTAGATTCTCTTATCTCCTCCTCTCTTGGTTCGCTTTTCTGTTTGTTAGATTACATCATCAAATAATTTCCCCCCAGAAAGTATGTGTGGACAGTAAACTTTTTGAATCCCTGCATATTTGAAATTGACTTTATTTTGCTCTTACATATTTCATTGATAGTTTGTCTAGATGGAGAATTCTATGCTCAGACTGTTTTTCCTTTCATTGTTTTTCTTAACCTGTAGTAGTTCTTTTGTTTGTTTTAAAAACAGATTTTATTTTTAATAAATCTCTACACCCAACATGGGGCTCGAACTCACAACCCCAAGATTAAGAGTTGCATGCTCTACCTACTGAGCCAGTCAGGTGCCCCTTAACCTGTAGTGTTAAGGAGAAGGCTGATTGTTTTTTAAGATTTTATTTATTTGAGAGAGAGTGAGCACAAGCAGGGGGAGTGGCAGAGGCAGAGGGAGAAGCAGGCTCCCCACTGAGCAGGGAGCCTGATGCGGGACTTGATCCCAGGACCCTGGCATCATGACCTGAGCTGAAGGCAGATGCTTAACCGACTGAGCCACCTAGGTGCCCCAAGAAAGCTGATTCTAGTCATATCGTTATGTATTTTTTTTTTTTCCTTTGAAAACTTTTAGTATTTATTGATTGGTTCATTAAACAAATACCTGTCTAATTCCTTTTCTATGCCAGCACTGTTTTAGACATTGGACTACATTGATAAATAGAGGAGTTGATGTCCTAGTCCTCAAGGAGCTCATATTTTAGTGGAGAAGATGGACTATAAAAAGATTATACGTGTATACACACACACACACACAATGTTAGGTGGTTAAAAAATTCTATGAAGTGTTATGGAGACCAATCAAGATAAAAGGATAGAGAGTAATGGATGGGGGGAATGTATATTTTAGAGTGGCAGGGATAGTCCCTCTGAGGAATAGTTATTTGAGACCTGAGCAAAGTAAAAGAGCAAGCTCTACAATAACAAGGAGAGGAGGTTTTTAAACTGAAGGGCAAGTGCTAAGTCCTTAAGGACAAATCTGATGATTCAGGAACTCCAAGGAGGATCAGTATGGCTAGCCCAGTGAGCAAGGTTTTATCTTGGTTTGAGACTTACTCATATATCCTGCTTTAGAGCACTCAGTGAATTTATAAAGATTAGTGTGTTCCTTCACCTGAAGAAGATCTTCCTCTTACTATTTCTTTGATTACTTCTTAACTTTAAATTTTAATGTTCTGTCTTTCTGGAAGTAGCACCTATACTGATTTTGTGGAGTATTTCATTGTCTGAAATGTCTTCATTCGATTTTGTATCCTTATCTTGCTCTCTGTTGTGCATTTGTTTTTCTCTTTATGAATAAAGAAGCAAGTTAGCTTGTACTGGTATCTGGTATAGATTTCCTCTGCTGTCATGAGGACCCCTCCCCGCATAAGCATTTCCCATGAATGGGAAGACTGCTTGTAAATATTATGGATGGGGCTTATCAACTGTCATCTTTAATTTTGGTTATGTGTCATTAGAGTGTAGACTGAATACCCAGCAAAATGCCCCAGTAAAGAAGGCGTTTACTCTGGGACTCCCATCACCCACACCAGAAATCCTCTCTAAGCACATTATTCAATTTTTTTAAAGTATAATTTTCAGTTTTTAATATATCTAAAGAAAGATAATTCTCAACTCAGAGCACACACGATTCCCTGAGAAAAAGCCTACAGGTAGTATATATAAGCTTTAAAGAACAGACAGTTTTTGCTGTTTTGTTCACTGATGTGTCCAGTGCCTGGACTGGTGCGTGGTATGTTAGGCATCGAATTTTTAATTCTGCTTCCATTTTGGGCCGTAGGACATTGATTTTTTGGTGGTTCAGGTATATGTTTAAAAGGATTATTGTTAGGGTTGCTTGGGTGACTCAGTCAGTTAAAGCATCCGACTCGTGATTTCAGCTCAGGTCTTGATCTCAGGGTTGTGAGTTCAAGCTCCACATTGGGCTCCACTCTGGGCATGGAGCCTACTTAAAAAAAAAAAAAGGGATTGTTAAATTTTCTTCAGCGCTTCTAAGTGTTGTGAGTAGAAAGCTTTTTAAGTCACCTAATCTCCCTTATAAATAGAAGTCTTTTTATTTTTTATTTTATTTTTTTTAAAGATTTTATTTATTTATTTATTTTATTTATTTATTTTTAAAGATTTTATTTATTTATTTGAGACAGAGAGAATGAGAGACAGAGAGCATGAGGGGGAGGAGGGTCAGAGGGAGAAGCAGACTCCCTGCCGAGCAGGGAGCCCGATGCGGGACTCGATCCCGGGACTCCAGGATCATGACCTGAGCCGAAGGCAGTCGCTTAACCAACTGAGCCACCCAGGCGCCCTTTTTTATTTATTTGACAGAGAGAGACACAGCGAGAGAGGGAACACAAGCAGGGGGAGTGGAGGAGGGAGAAGTAGGCTTCCCGCTGAGCAGGGAGCCCGATGCGGGGCTCGATCCCAGGACCCTGGCATCATGACCTGAGCCGAAGGCAGACGCTTAACGACTGAGCCACCCAGGCGCTCCTAGAAGTCTTTTTAAATAAAAATTGCACAATGAAGATGTTGATATTTTGGTTTGATTGTTTTTATTCTTCAAAAAAAGCAGCATTTCCAAGCTTTTAGTTAAAAAAGTTTTTTTTTAAGAGATTGTATTTATTTATTAGAGAGAGAGTGTGAGTATGCATGCACGGGAGGAGGGCCAGAGGGAGAGGGGCTGCGAGAATCTCAAGCAGACTCCCGTCTGAGTGCAGAACCTGACTCGGGGCTTGATTTCAGGACGTTGAGATCATGACCTGAGCCAAAACCAAGAGTTGGACGCTCAGCCAACTGTGCTACCCAAGCATCCGAAAGAGTTTCTTATTTATATCAATATTAAGGAGACTTTCTTTTCATTAATTGCTGTGTGTCAGTTATTCCCTATCACCTAACTTAGGGCTCTTTAATAAGAAAATAATTCTAGCACCTGATAGTTATGTGGACAAGATGTGATACTGTTTTTTTAGCTTAGATTTTAAGAACTGAACTCATTGCATTGATGGGTTAAATATTTAAAATCCAGTAGAATAGCCTCTAATGAAATGTGGAATTGTGTTACAGGCTCAAGCTGACAAAGACCCAGAACTAGGAAAAGAAAGGTATGTTGCTTTAAGTTTGCTGACATTTTTGCATAGTATTTAATTACTGAATTTTGTTCCTGTACTTTACGATAATTGTTCACCTGTAGCAAAATATTTGTATCTCTCATGTCCATTTTGTGTATATATATGAATGTTACGGGTGTGTGTGTGTGTGTGTGTGGTTTTTTGTGTTTTTTTTTTTGACTGAGCATTGTTTTGTTTTTTAGTCTCTTTCAGTTATTTACTGATTTTTTAGAAAAACTAAATTTGTAAACACAGTTTGAATTAAATACATAAATATGACTTCTTTATGAAATGTTTTGCTGGACTCTTGAACAACTCGACTCCGTTATCAGCATTAATTCTTGTTAGATTTTTCTATTCCAAAATTGTTAAACACAGTAATAAAATTTTAATCATTTTGTATAGTCTTTTAAAATTTCATTGACTTAAAACCAAAAAGAAGGTATTCAGTATGTATTCTGATACTTTTTGAAGACAACTGGAGTGGGGGAAAGGAAGCAAAATAATGGATGAAAACTTGAATGAAAGATGAAAACTTGTTCTTCGGTGTAAACACAGTGACTCACAGTCTTGTTCTGACCACATATAGTGCACCCTCTTCTTAGTAACTTTTTCATCCTGATGAATACCACCTTTATCACCACCTTCACCCCACCAATTAATAACCTTCTTTTTACTGCTTTTCATTGGAATCACTGATTTAGAATTCTTTCCCCTCTTTGATACTAAGTGATTTGCTCTTATTTGTTAGAGTCAATGTAGTAAGAGCTTATCAGTTTGAAAGAGCATTTTGAAAGTGTTTCAATATGGAAAGTTTGTTTTATTTGATGCACTAATTTTAAGATGCCTGAAAAGCAGGATGTCTTATGGATTTTTCTTAGTAATTCTTATATGAGGCTTTTAAATGATAAAGATGATTAAGAGTGCTTTAAAATATGGTGGTAACTTTAAGCAATTAGGTTTGCTGTAAATGCCAGCACAGACTTTTTATGAAGTTGTACACCATCATATCAATTATGTTCACATGTCTAAAAGTAATACCAACAGCACTGTTGGCTCTAAAAGCCCACAAAGGGCAATAGGCTGGTAATGCTACATGTCATATAGACGGACCTACGGTTTGACCACGGTAACTCTGGCTAAGTGAGTAGGCTTTTTCAAAAATTCATTTTATAGAGGAATCTCATTTTATAGATTTCATTTGACATAGTTTTAGGTCTGCAAGAACAGCTCTTGTCTGTGTTCTGGTCTTTTTTTCCTCTCATTATCTTGACTTTCCAATCAGAGATTCTTTATGGTAATCTTACAAAATTAATTAAAAAAATTCTAGTACTAATACTTTCCATTTTGCAGTCAGTTTTTTCTGACTTATATGACGTTAGAAAAAAATACGTGGGATGGGGCCTGAATACTTCACATTTCTTTATTGAGTAAACTGATCCTGGGAAAATACTGGTGCTTGTTGTGTTGCTTTTGTTTTTGAAGCACTTGCAGGTGCTGATTCATCATGAATGTGATCCTTTTGTTTATAATTAGTGTGAAGTCTTTAAATATATTTCCTACTTAAAGGAAATCTTCTATGGATATATTAATAATAATCTACATTTTGCCTGTTCTCATCCCCTTCCATGTAAACTGTATTTACTTATCATGTGATTAAGGTTCCAAATAAGGATGCAACCCAGAACAATGTTGGGAAGTACCCAGTGGCCCTCTTAAATAAATGCTAATCTTCAGTATTGTTAAGTTGCAGTCTAAAGTTTCTCAGAAAGTGTAGGGTATGGTATTAATCTTTGTTCTCACACCAGCTTTTTTTGAGTTTTGAAACCCTGGTATTATGGGGGAATGGAAGTGGGCCAGAGGTGGAAATTAGATACCTATATTCTGAATGCCTTCCTTATTTCTTTTTTGTGCATTTCCCAAAATATGACTGTGTTTTCCTTTGATCTCTAAAAGACTTTTTTTTTTTTTGACTCTGATGTTAATAATTTCATTTATTTTACATCTCAAATGGACTTTCCAGGCTAACCTGAGGAACACGGAGACTTTTTCCCATATTTGCCAGAAAAATAGATACTAATTTTTGGTAAATGAATTCTGTGAAGAAAGCACTGTAATTTTATTTGATTTATTTATTTTAAAGATTTTACTTATTTACTTAAGATAGTGCACAAGCAGGGTGAAGGGCAGAGGGAGAAGCAGACTCCCTGCTGAGCGGGGAGCCTCATGCGGGGCTCAATCCCTGGACTCTGGGATCATGACCCAAGCCGAAGGCAGACACTCAACCGACTGAGCCACCCAGGTGCCCCAGCACTGTAATTTTAAAAGACAAAAAACCATTGTATTAAGCCATTTTTTCAAGTAGGTCCATACTCTGTTTGAAGTATGGAACTGCATAGTGATTCATTTCGTATAAAAGACAATAGCTTTTTCTACTGACAAACTTAAATATGGTAAAGGGGAAGGACTTGCTAGAGCCAGGAATCAAAAGCTCCAGTTATCCTTCTAGCTGAGTAGATTGGTATTTTTGTATAACCCTAATTTATAAAGCCTTTAGGGTTAATGGTGCAGTTCTGTAATGAGGCAGGAATTTGAATTTAATCTTCCTTATTGGAAATAAGTCTTATAATTTAAAAATAAAAGCTCACATTTGAGAAGTATTACTTACATAACTGCTATAACTGAATGTCAGAACTTCTTATCTTTGTCATATTTGTGCCTGGCCACAAATTTTATTCTGACTAGTTCTAAGAATTTGGAACACTTAAAATCAGCCATTGGTATTTTTGAATATAAGGGATGTGAATAATTTCAAATAAAAGTTTTAAACCCTTTCAGTATACCAAGGAAGCTTATACAAATGAGTAGAATACATACTGATTAAGGTTTATGGTTTCTGACTGTTGAACTTAAATAAATTCCTCAAACTCTTTACCTCTATAACTTTTCATCAAGAGGTGTTTCTCTGATGCCTTAGATCTCCTTTGGAAGTTTAAACTTAACCATCTTCTGCGGGGAAGACCAGTTTACTGGTTCAAATGATTAGACCCTGATATGGATCGCTTCTCGGCCTTTTGGCTAAGATCAAGTGTAGACCCTGATATGGTAGCACTTAACTTTTTCCAAAGTTTTGAAATATTAACACCTCGGGACACAGATACACATACCCTTGCATTAACTAAAGGATATTATGGCCACTCTTATATCAAGCATATCAAGGGGATGTCTCATCCCCTCCTTCCTTGAAAACTAGGAGGAAAAAAAACAGTATTCTTTACTATGAGGTGTTGAAATGCATCACTTTCTGGTGTCTTCCTCTAACCGGGTGCTTCTAATGTAATAAGTGACTATATTTGTTAAATTTGATCTGTATTGACAGCATGCTGGACATTGTTTTGGAAGCTAAGATTTTCCTTGTCACTCTTAAAGATAACCTCTGATCTATGGAACATTAATGTAAAAACAGTTTACTCTGTCTCTGTCTCAATGAAAGAAGTTGAATTATAGAATCATACACACTTTTGTTTACCTTGGATTTGGGAAGACCACAATGAAATAAGATCAATTGCATGTACTTGCCATGTATTTTCTTCATTTCTTCTGAATAATTTTACTTAAAACTTTAAATTATGTATTGGAAGTCTAAGTTATTCTCTGTAACTGGAACAATTTCTTTTTAATATATACCTTCTCACTCAGGTAGCCAGAGGCACCTACTTTATGTTAAGGTGATTCTGTCGGTTTTGCCTCTAACTTTAAATCCAATAGAGTATTTAAAAGATACCTCCAAAGAAAGGTTTTTTTTGGTGTCGTTATTAAATACAGTTCTTGGGAAAAACAAATTGTCTCACATCTTAAAAAAAGTTCACATGGTTAGGAGTATAGTCTTTTCTCCTTACCATTTTCTGTTTCTGTTCATTTTAGGTAAGATTCACTTAAAATTTTAAATTTCAATGCATGGACTTTTAGTTACATTGTAGAACTATATACACATATTATTTCAGTAACCACTGTTGGGGAGATCTTAATAATTTGAAATGTCTCAGATTCATGTTCAGCGTCCTCATGTCTAGTGCAAATGTAACACAGAAGGAAAAATTGGTCATAAGAATTATATCAGTGGTCACATTTTTGCCATTATTTCCTTTGAACTAAAATCTTCAATGCAATGGAGGATCTCTTAAAATTTTATATTGCTTACATTATTTATGTCAAAACATCTTAACCATTTTAATGCCGATTGGCTGGATTTCCCAGTGCTTATTACTAATGCATCAGGAAGTCTTAACAATTGGCATCAGCAGGATTATTTATAATGGTTGAATTCTCATCATAGTTTGATTTTTGTTTGTGTTTTGTTTGTGTTCTTTTTTTGTTTGTTTTTAAATACTTTTAGCCCTGACTTGAAAAACAGTCCAGTTGATGAAAGTGAGGTGCAAACAGCAGCTGATAGTCTCTCTCTTAAACCTAGTGAGGTTGAAGAAGAAACTGTTCCCAAAGTTGAAACAGAAACTTCTGTACAGCAGGAGGAACCTTATGAGGAAGAACCTGAAAAAGCACTGTGTGACTCTGACTTTGCTATTGAAACATTGGAAGTTGAAACTCAAGGAGAAGAGGTCAAAGTGGAAATTCCTCTTGTAGCATCCACTCCAATCAGTATTGAATTATTCACTGAAAATGTAGAGGAGTGTGTTTTAAATCAGCAGGTGTATACCAGTGACTTTGAGAAGGAAGAGGCAGAAATTATTAACCCTGAAACAGAATTATCAACATCTGACACTCCATTTATAGAAGAAAGGAACATCAAAGGAATTCTAGAAGAATCTCCATCTGAGGCAGAAGATTTCTTTTCTGGGATTACACAGTCTATGATAGAAGCTGTAGCTGAAGTGGACAAACATGAAACTGTTTCAGAAATAGTACCATCTACTTGTGTTGTGGCCCTGATACCAGGAATTTCCACTGGGGATGAGAAGGCAGTGAGCAAAAAGGGAATTTCTGGGAAAAGTAACATGGATGAAAAGGAGGAAAATGAATTTAATAGTAAGGAAACCAGAATGGATCTGCAAATAGGAACAGAGAAGGCTGAAAAGAATGATGCTAGGATGGTTGCAGAGAAGTTGGAAAAGATCATGGCAGCAATGAAAGAAAAGCCTGCAGAAAATGCTGTGGCCAAGGCATACCCCAGTAAAGGAATGGGTCAGGCCAATAAGCCTGATGAAACTGGTAAAACTAGTATGTTGGCTGTATCAAATACATCTAGCACTAAATCAAGCATCAAAGCTGGTATGGTCTCTTCTCCAAAGGCAAAAGTGACAGCTTCAAAATCCGAAAACCAGAAAAGTTTTCTGAAATCTGTACTCAGAGATCAAATAAATGCTGAAAAGAAACTTTCAGCCAAGGAATCGGGTCTCCTTAAACCTACAAGTGCCAGGTCAGGCTTGGCTGAAAGCAATAAATTGAAACCCACTCAGAGCGGTGTTACCAGAGGAGGCAGTGGAAGGATCTCAGCCCTGCAAGGCAAGGATTCTGAACTGGATTACAATTTTATTACAAAACAGTCTCAGGAAACAGAGGCTAGACCTTCGGTCATGAAACGGCATGACAGCAACAACAAGGTGAGGAGGGTAGGAAGAATGGCTCAGTGTATCTTTGAAATGAGTAGCTCTGCTGTTGTAACTTTGGAGTAGGAGATGTAATCTTGTTTTGTACTTCCATCTCCTCACTCCACCCCCAAGCTCCCATTTCTCTTAATGATTCCACTGACTTAAGCCAATAGACGTTTAGAAAAATAAGCTCATGTTTGTAATTTATTAACAGGTTGGAAAAGCATTATTTGGATAAAATGTGGTCAGAAATACAGGTGTGGTTTAAAGGAAAAAAAAAAAGTCTGCAGTGACTCTCCTGAGGTGATTTACCACTCTGCTTCTGAATGGGAAACCGTTTTCTCGTTTAAATTGAAGCTTCCTTTATCAGCTTACTGATTGCCCAACTTAGACATTGATGGGTATAGGGAAGAAAAGATTAGTGAAACTGAATTTATCTACAACTTACAGAGATGATGCCTATGTTGTTAAAATGATTGTTGACTTAGTGTGGAATACCTGTTAACTATTTGCATAATTGAATGTGTTTGGATATTGTTTGGTGTTCGCATTCTTTTTTAAAAACTAACATTAATAACAAAATTGTAAATTCTATTTTTCTGTATTTTTTTACTTAATATTTCAGGCTTTGGCTGGGCAAAACACGAAGAATCCTAAAAGCACCACAGGTAGAAGTTCCAAATCTAAAGAGGTAAGAAACAGTTCACTAACACTAATAAGCCTTCTATCCTATCCTTCCACAGAAGAGTTCATCTATCTTATAATTAGTGTCTCTCCTATAATAATTTGATAACAGAGCAAGGGACAGGAATGAGATATTTTATTTTTGACCCTACCACCAATTTGTTTTTTGACCTTGAGCTAGGTTAAATTGTTTGCGTTCATGGTGCAGGGCAAAAAGTTATGCAGGGGCAGGAAGGGAATTAGAGTAGAAAAATCCCTCCAATCTCCTATTTACAGCAATAGGTTATAAACACAATAGAATCATACGTGTTAAAGGAGACTGGTGTTTGGCTAAAGTCCTTGCCGTTTTGTGAAACTTCCGAATAGGTGGTCCTCTTTGAGATGGCTCAATTGAACCTAACTGGATGGGCTCTAAGATTTATTTTCCTGGTACTAAGTTCTCTTGCCAAATAAATGTGTTATTTTTGTTGTTGTTTGATATTTTAGGTTTTTCCATTCATAGAATATTTTTTTGGTCATTTTATCAGGGCACGGAAGAGAGATGTTAGTAGTTTAAGAAGCAAAAGTATGGATAATGTTTCTGTTGGCTTAATAAGTTGATAGTATAAATGCTTACTTGTTTCTTCCCTCCCAAAATCACTGGGTGTATGTTCTAATGTCATTATATATGCTAGTAATTGATCATTGATAGCATACTAAATTTGTAAGAATCCTGCTGGGAATTTATGTTCTTTAGTATTGGCACCATTTTTCAAATTACAGATACTGTGGGGTTTTTTTTTCCCAAGTGCAGTTATATTTGGCATTAAGTCTTAGTAAGGATTTTTCCATATAAATTTCTCTAAATAGAAACTTTATGTTAATGTTGTATATCTTAATTGGTCAGTGGTGTAGTCTTAGCTGTTGACTTTCTAGCTACATTTGAGATGCTTCTAATAGTCCATTAAGTCTCCTAGAACACTTACTAGATATCATTTAACAGGGAACAATAAATTTTTTACGTTGTAGTTTGATAAATGCTTTAAATGTAGTATTTTTGTGCTTTGTATTTCAGAACTTGTACATCATTTAGGAAATGTAATCTTAATTGAAATTAAGTAAAGGTGGAATTAGTTTGATATTGTTAGGATTTTACCTTTGGAGGTGTTTACTTTGTGAATTAGAGCTAATTCATTTGTGGAGCCTTAAAAAATAATTTATAGCCTATAGGAAACTTATTTGCACTGAAATTCTCACAGATGATATTTCATGCACATTTGCTGGGACCATTTGGAGCCTAACCAGTTATCAGTAATTGTTTCTGTTCACGGTTCTGTGATTTTTTTTTTTAATCTCTTCAACAGGAACCATTATTTCCATTTAATTTGGATGAATTTGTCACTGTGGATGAGGTTATAGAAGAAGTAAATCCTTTTCAAACCAAGCAAAACCCACTAAAGGGAAAAAGAAAAGAAGCTCTCAAAAATGCCTCTTCCTCTGAACTTAACTTAAAGAAGAAGAAGGGGAAAACTCCTGCCCCTCGTGTTGTTGAGGGGGAATTATCTTTTGTAACATTGGATGAGATTGGGGAAGAAGAAGATGGAGCTGTGCACCTAGCACAAGCTCTAGTCACTGTGGATGAAGTAATTGATGAAGAAGAAATAAATATGGAAGAAATGGTAAAAAATTCAAATTCACTTCTTACTTTAGATGAGTTAATTGATCAAGATGATTGCATTTCCCACAGTGAACCTAAAGATGTTACTGTACTGTCAGTGGCTGAAGAGCAAGATCTCAAACAAGAACGCTTGGTAACTGTGGATGAAATTGGAGAAGTTGAGGAGCTACCTTTAAATGAGTCGGCTGACTTAAGTTTTGCCACTTTAAATACTAAAGGAGATGAGGGAAATACTGGAAGGGATCCCATTGGGTTCATTTCTTCCCAGATGCCTGAAGACCCTTCTACTTTAGTTACTGTAGATGAAATACAGGATGACAGCAGTGATCTGCATTTAGTGACTTTGGATGAAGTAACTGAAGAGGATGAAGATTCTCTGGCAGATTTTAACAACCTTAAAGAAGAGCTTAATTTTGTTACTGTTGATGAAGTTGGAGAGGAGGAAGATGGAGACAGTGATTTAAAAGTTGAGTTAGCACAAAGCAAAAATGACCGTCCCACAGATAAAAGAGGGGATAGAAAAAAGAAAGCTGTGGACACAAGGAAGATGAAACTTGAAGCCTTTTCCCAAGTTGGTTCAATAAGTGAGAATGTTATGGAAGAAGATCTGAAAACCATGATTCAAAGACACTTAGCAGGTAGATACTTAGAAGCGGTAATTTTCTGCTTTATGAGGGGATTACATTTAAAATTATAAAAATTTATGTTGCAGCATTACTCATAATTGTCCCTGTATTGATAAAAGAAGTCAACAAATAGTGATGGCCTGTGATATTTTCCAAAGGAATGTGTACAAGTTTACAGATTTCTTTTAATTACAGAGCAGACTTTGTCCCAAGTTACCATACTTCAAAAAAAGACGACAAATCTGGAAAGCAAACTACAGTGCCCAAATTAGAATGAAAATGGTATATTTGTGTTACTGGAAAACACAGCTTTTGATTAGTAGAACGATATTATATCGGACTGCCTCCCAGTTTTTCCTCAGATTTAGGATTTAGAAAAATTTGTGAAGGTGCCGTTTCACTTTTAAGTAATATTTTGATTGTATTAGAGTAATAGGTTTAGCTCACTTTAGGGGAAATCAAAATAACTTCTGAACTAAGAATGGAATGCTATTACTATAGCAATAAATTAGACTTTCTCTTTAAAGCTAAAACGCCAACCAAGAGAGTTAGAATTGGGAAAACACCACCATCGGAAAAAGCTGTTGCAACAGACCCAATGAAAGGTGAAGAGGCCTTCCAAATTAGTGAAGGTAAAGCAGGGTTGATGGAAGTGGGGAGGAGAGTAGAGAGTAACACAACACAAGGTAGTGGTTGAAGTTCCAAAGGTCTACCATCTAAGAAGAAAAGTAGAAAAACAGTGAAGTTATAGTAGGGGTGGGGGTGGGAGAAACAGCCTTATCTGGATAAAGATTTTGGTCTTTGTAATTGAGAGAGAATGGAACATGATGGAATGGAATAACAGAATAAGGCAATCCCTTTTGTGATAGAATGTGATAATAGAACATGACAAATTTGTCATGTCATGTTCGGGAAAGATTATTCTGACCATGTTGCAGCATCAAGTAGAAATCATTGCTTAACCAGCTCTTATTTGTGGACCCAGATTCCCTTGCTTTATGGAGGCTGCCATGCAGCCAGCCAATGAATGAAACAAGATGTCTTAACATTGATAAAATTTATGTTGAAACCAATATGGACCAGTGTCTAGTAAGGGACAGTACTTTAGTCCCTCAGCAAATATTTGTCATTGTGTCCATTATATTCATAGCAAAATTAATAAAAGGGTAGGAAAAAAAGCACACAGTTCCAGATCTCAAGTTAATTGATTCAGAGAGTTAAAGCGAAAAATCAAGCTAGGATGACTTAAATAGCACTACAAGAGATCCTTTGTACATTGTCCTTGATGCACCCTCCTTGCCCTCTTGCTTTTCTATCCTGTCCTCGCTAAGGAAAAACTACCAACTGCGATTCATTCCAAGTTCATTGAATCTGATTTCAGCTGGGCCCTCAGTGCTGCCCCACTTCTTTCTTTCCCATTTCCTAACCAGGTGTAATGTAAGTCTTTTTCCCCTTTGTATCATATACTACTTTACCCAGCTCATTCCTCCCTGGATAACCTTACTTTTATTTCCATTTACCAGGGCAAATACAGCATCTCCACTCTCTGCCAGCTTGTGTTTTATCTTCCTTGGTACCACACATACAAAATATTTTGGTCAGGTCTTTCCCATTAAAAAAACCATGCCCTTAACCTTGGAATCCTTCTGGCTCCCACTCTTCTTTTTCCTTTCAGGGCAAAGTATCTGGAAGGAATCACCTGTTTTCACTTCTTCATCTCAATGAACTGAATGTATTTTGGCTTCTTTCTAAACCCCCTTCCTGAAATTTTTTTTTCTCACCTTCCTGAAATTTATGTTGATAAAGAGACCCCCATTGGATTGTTATCAAACTTGATTTATTAAGGTTTTTTTCTTCCTAATTCAGTCTTACTTGACGTCTCTGCATTATGTGTTACTTGATCATGTGTTCTTTCTTGAAGCTGTCTCCCATGGCCAAGTGGGTACTTTCCTTCTTTGTCTCTTCTTCTCCCTAACCTCTCCTTGATACCAAGCCATAGGTAGTGGTTTAGTAATCTAAATTACTTCAGTAAATCTGATTAGCTCCTAATTTCATGAGGGTATTTTACCTCCAGGATTTCTGTTTGCAACTACCAGCTTTCTTAGAACTGCCTCATCTCAACTAAAAAATAGAGACAAGTGACTTATTTACTGCTTATATAACAGTTTATTTCTGTTAATGGACAATATGTTTGACAGAAGGACATAGCTGAAGAAAAAGTAATTTTCTAAACAATGTTAAATGAAAAATAAATGTTCTAATCTATTTAAATAATTATTTTTTAAAGAAAGACCTTTTTTTTTTTTTTTGAAGATTTTATTTATTCATTTGACAGAGAGACACAGCAAGAGAGGGAACACAAGCAGGGGGAGTGGGAGAGGGAGAAGCAGGCTTCCCACCGAGCAGGGAGCCCGACCTGGGGCTCGATCCCAGGACCCTGGGATCATGACCTGAGCCGAAGGCAGACGCTTAATGACTGAGCCACCCAGGTCCCCCTATTTAAATAATTATTATATGATTATATATAACACATATTTATTATTATAACATAAACATCCCTTTGGAGTAGCAGGAGCAAATATGTTTAAGAAGGTTTATTAGTTATTCTGATGAGGGAATAAACTTGTAGGAAGAGACTAGAGGCTATTTTAATCAGGTCAAGAAAAGGGAGATAGCCTTTTTTTAATCGACTCTTTAGGACCAGTAAAACACAAGGAATAAGAGAGGAATAAATAATGATTTCATGGTTCCTGTCCATCCCCTCAGATTTGTTGAAGAGTGGCCCAGTTGCATGAAGAGAGCACTGAACTTGAAGTCACAAACTTTGGTTCTAGCCTCTGTTACTTAAAAGCCTTGCAGTCTTGGGCATACCAGTTTCTTAGTTTTGATTTTGGTTGGTTGTCTTGGTTTTGCTTTCTCCATCTATGAAGAAATAAGGATAATGATGATTTGACCTGCCTATCTCACACGAGATAAAAGCTAAATGAAGGGTATATATGTGAAAGGGACTTGTCAGTTACCATGTAATAGTAAGGTGTTACAGCTCCTGAGGGTAACCAGGATTGCTTGGAACCAGTTTCCGTTCTTGTCTTCCCCAAGATCATATTATGCAGAGTCTGCCAACACTGAATGTTTCTCACATGTGATTTACTTTGCTGGACTTGAACATTTGTGATGTCACTTGTGATTCTGTTGGACAGGGATCTCTGTCAGTTTAGGCTCAGTTTTTCTTGATTGGGAGGGCCTCAGTGCAAGGGCATGAGAATTATTTTCTGCCTACGTCCTTTCCTCCTCAGTCCACACTCTTTCCTACCCAGCCCTTTACATACACCTTTGACAGTAATTACAGAACTTGAACTTCTTCCATTACTCTTGAAATTCTTTCGAGAACAATATATAAATAAAATATGCTATTAGCTTTAGTCCATTTATTCCTAACATCCAAGAATCTTGGAAGAGTGGTCCAGTGGGATTAGCCAAGGAAGGTTTACTTAGAGAGATGAGCCATAAATTAAACTTTGTAGGCAGGGATTATCTGATGTTAGCTTTACAGGCTGTAAATCTATTTTGAATAATTTCTTTTCCTTGAAAAATTTAATGATTTTAGTTGATGACGAATCTGGATTAAAGGATTCAGAACCAGAAAGAAAACGTAAGAAGATTGAGGACTCTTCTTTAGGGAAATCAGTGGTACCTGATGTCCCTGAAGGTAAAGTAAACATGGCATTTTTCCTTATCCATATGAAATAAAAATTTGGTACCATAGTAAGTGTTTAGATGACCTGGCAAGGATTTTTTTTTTTTTTTTCCATTCTTAAAAGTCTGGGATAAGTCTTTTCTTTTATTCCTGGTACTTTCTTTGCTCCTGTGGTAAGAACTAAGTTATACTTGCCCAGGCAGAAATTTCAGTAAACATGCTGAAAAGCTTAGCTAGCAAACTGTGGCCAGCTAAAATGAGCTAAAGGAGCACCATATCTGTTTACTCAGCATCCTCAGGCAAACAGTTGCCCATCGTTCTGCCTCTTTTTTTCTTCTTTTATTTTAATGGGATTCCAAAGGCATTCATTTCAAAAACACCATTAGATTCTTTTTCAAACGAATTGCTATTCTGAAGAAATTTCATGGTATCCTGGAGGCTCTGGAATATTACAGAATTTGTTAAAAAATAAAGCCCTCGGTTCTGTGATTAAAGGCTTAATTGCTCTTGATCCCTAGATACATAGCAGTATATAGCATGTTTGTATATAAGTATATACTATGATTAGCATGTTTGTCATGTTTAGCTAAATTGATTAACACAGCTATAGATATTAATTTTCCTCCTTTCTCTTTCCCCTCTTTCTTCCTGTCCTGTAGATTTAGACTTTCTTGTACCGAAGGCTGGATTCTTCTGTCCAATTTGTTCCCTCTTCTACTCAGGTGAAAAAGCAATGACAAATCACTGCAAGAGTACACGTCATAAGCAAAATACAGAGGTAAATTTTTTTTCTTAACACCTCATAAAATTCTTCAGGTGGTATAATTAAACTACTTAAGTGTTTGCCTAGAATGTATATTCTTTCCCTTCGGGAGAACTTTTGAAGATTGGTGCCAGTTTATTCCTCTACAATTCAGAAATACAGTCTTCACTGTACCTTGCCAGGAACTTCTAGTCTTTATTCCTTTTCCTCTCGCAGCATCCCCCAGAGTAGATTGTACAGACCACTAGTCCCATATAACTCTCCATTAAAGTGTGGGAAACCATGTATTCTGAGGCCTCTTGCAGCGTCGGACATATAGCATATTAAAATTTGTGAATTACCTAGTCAGAATCTGCTTAACTTTACTTAACCCATTTCCTAAACTGATTTAATGACAACCCCTCACCCCCCCCTTTTAAGTTGTACTCATCTTTAGGAGGTGCTACTTTAGAGAATCATCATTAGCTATAGTTGAAGCAGTGGTTCTGATTCCTTCCGAATGTTTGAGAGTTGTTTTATATATCCTCTAAATTGAATTTGTGGCACCAACACTCAACTAACATTTATTGAGTTGTTATTTGCTGGAAGCTTATTTAACCCCCTCCTGCCATCAACATTATGAGGTAGATGCTATCATTCCAGTTTTATTTATTTATTTATTTTTTAATCATTCCAGTTTTAAAGGTGAGGAAAACAGGCTTAAAGAGTATCTAATCCCAAGTATCTAATCCCAAGATCACATAGCTGGTTAGTGGTAGACCTAGGATTTTAACCCAGCTCTGTTTTATTCTAGCCTCAAACCCTTAACCATTATACTATACTAACTATGCTCTTAACTTTGTGTCATTTTTCCATCATATTTTCCACTGGCTTTATATTACACTTGGAATAATACCCAAACTTCTTGTAGGTCTATAAAGCCCTACATGATCTGATTCCTTTCTGTTTCTCTGGCCTCACTGTCTGTTATTGCTCACTATGTTTCAGTTTTTCTGGTGCTCTCAGTTTCTTTTTTTTCATACATATAAAAGGCCCCTTTGCTGCTTTTGCACCTCAATATCTCTGTTCCTTTGCCCTCTCCCAGTCCCACTTGGATAGCTGCCTCTTTCCCACTTTTAGCTAAGTCTGGACTCAAATATCAGCTTCCCAGAAAGGCTTTTGCTTAAGAAAGACCTAACTAAAAGTACAAAACTCCCTCCCACCCCCAAGAAGGGTCAACCTCAGTCACTTACCTTATTGTATTTCTTTCCTTTATAGTGCTTACCAGCACCAAAATTTGTCTTATTTATTTATTCTTTTATTGTTTCTCTTACCCCGCTAGAGTGTAAGCTCCATGAGGTAAAGGGCCTTACCTATCTTGTTGACCACTGAATCCCCAAGCACCAAGCATAATGCCTGGTCTAGCATAAATATCAGATGACTGGTGAATGGAAGGAAAGAATGTAAGGCACTGTGTTTCTAATCTTTATTTTGTAGGATCAGGCTCTTTTAAATTGTAAATTCAGTGAACTATAATAGATATGTTTTCATACACAGCAGAGCAACACCTAATAAATATTTTATATTGCACATTGCTTTTAACAGAAGTTCATGGCCAAGCAAAGAAAGGAAAAGGAGCAGAATGAGGCTGAAGAAAGAAGTTTTAGGTGATGGGGGGAAAGGGGAAAAGACTTCATTAGAAATTTGTTTAGGGTCCATTTGATTTGTGTATTTTTGTTATCACTTAATTTGTAATTTTTGTTTCAGAAGCAAATATTCATGTTGTACAAATTTCTGATTGCCCTTGATGTGGAAAGACTGGTGGGAAAAGTATGATGGGTTTGATTTTTATATCAAATCATCAGGCATGGAGAAATATCTTTTAGAAGTGTTAAAATAAATGTTCCTACTGTATATTTAAAATACTTTCTTGTGTTTGTGGCTGATTTATTAAAGATTTGCTTGCCTCTGATTTCAGAAAGGAGACTCCTGTGACTTGGGATGTTTAGGGATTCTTCATGTATTACAGGAAGTCATAGCAGAGCAGGGTTTGACCTTGCTCCAACCCTTCATATACAGATCAAAGATTTCTTAAATCTCCTAATATTTCTGGATATAAAATTAGATGATGTATAATTGACCCAGGTTGGTTTGAGTAAAACTGCTTGATGTCTTCAGTGTGTTAGGAAGATCTTTTTTCCTGCTCACGGTAACATTTGTTTCTGCCAGGACCCATTTGAGGTAGCTTCTAGCAAGTCATTTAGTATTAGCTTGAAAAACTACAAAGACAAAGCAGCCTTTACTTCCTGTGGACCCCTACAGTTGCTTTTAAACCATTTAAATTATTACTTAATATGTTTGTAAAAAGTTGTAAAGGTGTAAAAAAATAATTCAGTGGCTTGTTGGGTGCAGGACACAGCCCTGTACTGTAAATTTTTAGATTAGACGTGCTTCAGATGTAGGCCTGCTGACTTTGAATTGCTTTAATACCAGATTTGTCAGCTTTTCCAAGATGAGAGTATACCAGTTAATAGCAGAGACTGAATGGAAGGAAATGAAAAACTACTACTTTCTTAGATTTCTTACTCCTATCACAGCACATTACCTTACAGTGAGCAGGAGTGGAGTGAAGAACAAAAAGCAGCAACTTCCTTGTTGTTGGCCCCCAAACTCATTGCACACTCAGTTGGGGCTTAGCTACAGCCTGAGCAAAATGACAAACTGCTACATGCCATAGACTACGGAGTGGGGTGGGTGGGGGGGGGGGATGGCTTATGAATGCCAAGAGTCTATTGTAATTAAAACATAGGTGAGGGGCTCCTGGGTGGCACAGTTGGTTATGCATCCGGCTCTTGGTTTTGGCTCAGGTTGCACCCTTAAGACTCTCTCCCTCTCTCTCTGCCCACCCTCACCCCCTTCTCCTGCTCTCTTGTGCGTGCTCTTTCAAATAAATAAATCTTAAAAATAAAAATAAAAAATCCCTGATAGGTGAGTGTGGTAATGAGAGAGAAAAGCTATTAAAAGTTTGGAGAATAAGGTGCCAGCAAGGTAAAGCAGCATAGTCAGACTAAGTAAGAATCTTAACTTTTTAAGGAATCTTTTCCTTAGGGGGAAGCTTTTAAAACCAGAGACCGTATGAGCTTTAATCTTGTCTGGACCAACCTTGGAATCTAATCTTAAAAATTTAAATGTGAGGGGCACCTGGGTGGCTCAGTTGGTTAAGCGTCTGCCTTTAGCTCAGGTCATGATCTCGGGGTCTGGGGATCCAGCCCTGCGTAGGGCTCCCTACTCAGTGGGGAGTCTGCTTCTCCCTCTCCCTCTGCCCCTCCCCCCAGCTCATGCTCTCGCTCTCTCAAATAAATTTTTTAAAAATTAAAAAAAAATGGAAACTCTTATTTCTTCCAAATTAGTTATGTGAAAATTGGGATTCTATATTAGAATAAAAGGAACTGCTAAAGCCTAAAAGTGGTAAGGGTGATTTTTGTTTTAGTGACAGGTGTTGATGGTTAGCTATACATATTAAATAATGTTCCTGTATGAAGGACTGGGAATTTTTATCCTAAGGCTCCAAATACAAAATATTTTTGTGTTTTTCTAAAAATAAACATAGACTCTTTGCATATAATTTTAGAATTGTACACTTTTTTCAGAAAACCTTGAAATACCTCCCTCCTTTATTCATGCTACACATAACTGGTTGGTTAAGGGTGTAACAGTTTTTAAAGTTTCTATTATTTCATCATCTAGACACCAAAGCAATAAAAGATTGCATTCAACATCACCTCTAATAAAAGTTTTTAGGTTTTACTACCCTTTCTGGCACAGAATGCTATGAAAATTGGCTGCCTCTCCAAAACTCCTTTTGAATTCTTAAAAAAAAAAAAAAAAGCCAGGTTTTAAAAACCTTAAATTTTTATTTTAATATTCGGTTGTGGAAAATATCAAGCATATTGAAGAGAATAGGATAACTTACCCATATATGCTAATTACGTAGTCTCAACAGTTACCAACTCAAAGCCAAATATATGTATGTCCACCCTTACTTCTCTTGTATTTTAAAGGAAATCACAGCATGTCATTTTACCCATACACATTTCATAATGTGTTTCTAAAAGATAAGGATTCTTTTTTTTTTTAATAACAAGATTTTATTTATTTGACAGGGGAGAGACAGCAAGAGCAAGAACACAAGCAGGGGGAGTGAGAGAGGGAGAAGCAGACTTCCTGCTGAGCAGGGAGCCCGATGCGGGGGCTTGATCCCAGGACCCTGGGATCATGACCCAAGATGAAGGCAGACGCTTAACAACTGAGCCACCCAGGTGCCCCGATAAGGATTCTTTTAATGTAATAACATCATTAAAAATATTTCTTATTTAAATCCAGTTCAAATTTTCTCATGTTTCATAAATGACTTTTATTTTGTTTTACTGAAGAGATCTGAATAAAGTTATATATTGTTGACTAGCTTGATAGGTTTTTTAAATTTTTAATGTAAGGTTGTTCTCGGAATTCAGATAAAGAAATGAGATACTTGGTTCTACAAACCCATGCTGCTCAAAATGTGGTCTTGGAATCTAATGCTGATCCACAAAGTATGCAACTTCATGTTGACTTAAGTACAGAAATTGAGTGTCTAGAAACCTTATTGCAGTTTGACAGTGACTTTTTATCTATTTGTTGGTTATGCTAATTTAAAAATGGGGTTTTAAGTTTCTGTACTTATTTGTAGTTTACAAAATAATAATCTGTGATGGATTGGAAATTAGGGGGGAAAAAGGAAAGGAAAACTAAGCTGATTGATCACATAGTTTGAGAAGCACTGCTGAAAGCATTCCTCACAGTTTGGATTTGTTGATTGCAACCCCGTAGTATAATTTTAGCATATTCCTCTGTCCTCTGATACCTTTTGAATTTGTAGTTGAATATGGAAATGTGATCAGAATTTGGTTCTTTTTCTTTTTGTTAAGACTGCTTTAGGGGTACCTGGGTGGCTCAGTCGTTAAGCGTCTGCCTTCGGCTCAGGTCATGATCTCAGGGTCCTCGGATGGAGCCCTGCATTGGGCTCCCTGCTCAGCGGGAAGCCTTCTTCTCCCTCTCCCACTCCCCCTGCTTGTGTTCCTTCTCTCGCTTTGTCTCTCTCTGTCAAATAAATAAAATCTTTAAAAAAAAAAAAAACTTTAGATGGTGATGTGGTTTTCTTGAACAGCAGGCACAAAATATCTGATAGTTTTCTTTGGGATTTTAGTAGAAGTTGATGCTTAAAGGTTAGATGTATATTTATTCATTGAGGGTTGTAAAATGGTGGTATTTTAATTTGTATATTTCTCCTTGTATAAGCTGGAACACTTACTGAAAAGAGAAATTTCTTTCATCTGCTCTTTGGTTACTCAGTGGTATCCTTTGTTTAAGAAAGGCTTAAGTATTTGATACTTTTCCTTTACTTACTATTTTTTCAAAATGAGTTGTTTTGGCACCCACGGAGTATGGTAAATTCTTTTTATTTAGGTATTAACTTGTACTCATGAATTTTAACATTGGATGTTGCAAACCTTTACAGCAGTAGCCTTATTGATGCTCAAATGGTCATATTTTTGGCCTTTTTCATATGACTGCTCATTCTTTTTGACATGACACTACTGATTTTCATGGGTTCTTTGTTCTCCACATACAGAGATTTTGCAGGCTCATCTTGTACACTTTCTGCCTTAGACCTGAAGTCAGCCATTTCTATAAGGAACAGTGGCTCCTTAGATGGTCATTGCTTCTGTTTCAGTTGTTGCTTTTCAGTGGACAGCACTGAAATGTATGTTTTGTTTTTATGATAAAGTGCATTATTATCATACTGACACTTCTGGTTCAAATTTGGGACTTTCAGGTTTTTATCTTTTCTCTCTTAAATCTCTCAAGGACATCAGCTTGATGGGATTCAACTATCAAAATTGCTTACCTGTATCTCACTTTACGTATATCAAAAAAAACAATACTAAGACCACAACCAACAATGTGATTATTAAAAAACAGTTTAAAATACTTTTTTAGCAGGGCGCCTGGGTGGCTCAGTCGTTAAGCGTCTGCCTTTGGCTCAGGTCGTGATCCCAGCATGCTGGGATCGAGCCCCACATTGGGCTCCCTGCTCAGCGGGGAGCCTGCTTCTCCCTCTCCCACTCCCCCTGCTTGTGTTCCCTCTCTTGCTGTGTCTCTCTCTGTCAAATTAATAAATAAAGTCTTAAAAAAAAATACTTTTTTAGCTTTGCTTTTGTTTTTGTCTGTAGGCTATATCCTAGTAAGGATATATATTTAAATCCCAGAACGTTCAAGTCACTTGGAATAGTTCTTTTATTTTTCTTTTTTTATTATGTTAATCACCATACATTACATCATTAGTTTTTGATGTAGTGTTCCATGATTCATTGTTTGCGTTTATAACATAAACCCCCCTCCCCCCTTGGAATAGTTCTTTAGTAGTTATGCTACCTTGTAGATTACCTTTGAGGTTCACGTGTTTAATTTTATCTTTGATTTTTAAGGGTTACATTTTTTAATTTATGTTACAAAAAGCATTTTACATGGCTCTAAAGTCACACTTGTAAAAACATGGTATATTCAAAGAAGTGTAGCTCCTTTCTTACTCCATCCTGTTGCCTCCCTCCCTAATGTAAGTAACTGTTCCTTGTTAATTTTATAATATATTTTTTATATATGTAGGCAGATTCACATCTACGGGATAAGCAGTTTTTAATACCTGTGTCTTTATAATGATTGTTAATCTGTAAGGAGAAGCAATGACAACAAGAATAGGGGTTGAAGGCAGAGGAGAACCAGAAAATACCTGAATTCTCTGTAAATCTAGAAGGAAATTTGCCAGATGCTGAACCTTTTAATTTACAGGGCATAAAACTGATGGCGGTAAGTTACGGTAAGTTCCATGAGCTGAAGGGAAGTACACCTTTTCATAAAACTTTAGGATCTTTTTTTTTTTTTAAAGATTTTAATTTATTTATTTGACAGAGACACAGCGAGAGAGGGAACACAAGCAGGGGGAGAGGGAGAGGGAGAAGCAGACTCCCCGCTGAGCAGGGAGCCCGATGCGGAGCTCGAACCCAGGACCCTGGGATCATGACCTGAGCCGAAGGCAGACGCTTAACGACTGAGCCACCCAGGCGCCCCTAGGATCTTTTTTTTTAAGGGGTAGTTTCTGTAAGACGACTTCTAAAGATTTAAAAAGAAAGGTGGGGAGAAGGGTAACATCAACTATGCCACAGTCCATGAGAAAGAGGAGTAAGGTGTTATGATTGACTCCCTATTGTTTTATTCTACTTTGACATCTATAAACCTTCATCAGCAAAACATTACAGGCTTATGAGGTAGGTGCTGAACTTAAAAAGTGTGTATGAATGTGTGTATATGTATATAAACCATGTTCCTGTCCAAGGGCTTACATGAGAACATGAGCATAAAAAGTTGCTTGACAATTTTGCCTATGCTAAATGCTTACTGAGTGATACAGATACCAAGAGTTAACATATGGAGAAGTAAAATAAATGACAACAATTGGGATTAAAGACTAAGATGGAATTACACTGTTGTAAGTTTTTACATTATTTCTAAAGTGCTGTAATACTCAAGAGAGACTGTAATTAGTTAAGGTTCTCTACCACTTGAAAAATGAAAATGGATTACTAAGAATTAGTCTAACCCAAAAAAAGACAGGAAAGGGAGAATAAAGGATTGAAGAGACACAGAAAACTAACAGAAAGATGGTAGACTTGTGCCCAACCATATCAGTAATTTTGTTAAATGTCAATAGACTATATTTCCAATTAAATTTTAGTGTTGGATACTTCAGGCATGAACTGGAATTAATTGGTTAGCACATCCTCTCTTGAGCAGCATCTTTGCATTCTGCTTGGGCCCTATACCTTGGAGGTGAAGGATTTGCTTTTCTTAAACTGAAGTCTCTTACAGAAAAAGTTATATAACCATATAACCTGTGAGAAAACAACTCTAGTTACTGTAGGCATGAAAATAATTTGTGTGAAGAAAAAAATTCACACTTAAAGTAAGATGAGCTCATTTCCCAAATTAGACACGAACTGGAATTAGGGGTGAAAAGAAGATCGGTAGAGTGTGTGCTTTCAATTCTCATAACCTAGGAGTAAGTAAAAATGTGAATCCTATTTGTGTGCCAGACAGTATCCTTCATGTTTTAGTAGCATTCTCGCTTAATCCGCAAAATAATTCTAGGAAATAAGGGTGCCTGGATGGCTTGGTTGGTTGGGTGTCTGGCTCTTGGTTTTGGCTCAGGTCATGATTTTGTGGTCATGGATCAGGCACCACGTTGGGCTTTGCACTGGGTGCAGAGTCTGCTTCAGATTGTTGCTCCCTCTCCCTCCCTCCTTCTCTCTTAAATGAATAAATAAAATCTTTTAAAATAATAATTCTAGGAAATAGATGCTGTGATAATTCCCATTTTATTTATGAGGAAGCAAGCTCAAAGAGATGGTTACTTGCTCGGGGCCACACAGCTAGCAAGCAATAGAATTGGGGCTGGAAACCAGTGCATCTTACCCCAGATCCATGCTCATTCCCCTCCCCTCGCCCAGCCCCTCCCTCCCCCCAGCATTCTGGATATCTGGTCAGGCCTCGTGGGGTCACAGGGAAGAGAAGTTTATAGATAAACATAGCAATGTAGCTGAATTGGCAGAAGGGATCAGAGAGGGAGGAAAGATGGTCTTCCTTGAATGTGTGTGGAATACTTTGTTACGTGCAAAGGTATTAGCAGATAAGTTGGAAAACCCAAGTAGCTCACTGGTAGAAGTGGTCTCCAGTCTCCGATGGAGTGGCATATTTTATCACTAATACTGTTTAGAATTGCCAATAGCAAGTGGCAAGGATAAAAAGTAGATGTAGTCAAGTTTTGTTATTTTTAACTTCTCTATGGACTGCATCCCTTACTTGCTTTCATGGAATAGACTGTACCCATTTCCCTGCCTTTAGTGTACCCCTGCCAGTGGGGCAGCCTTCCCCTAGAGATGGCAGCTTTGCTGCATCTGGGATGTCTCCTTTAGCCGTGTAGAACAGCTGGAGCCTTCTGAGCCTATCCTGACTTACCAGGAAAGGCTTCTGGGTGGCCAGGAGGGGCACTTGGAGTTTTCTGGTGCCTTTTTGTAAAGACTGGCCAGAGGCTTGGGTGGGAATGTAAGGCACCACCTCTCACAAGGCTTATTTGCAGTGAGCATGGCCCCATGGCCCTGGGTTTGTGTAGGCCCCTGAGTTGATCTTAGTCCTGTATTAAGGATCAGAGAAATGATGCCTGGTCTCATACAGTCACCCACAAGGATTGTCTGGAAGCTGCACTTGTGTTACCTGCCCTCTGATGGCCCTGGAGTCTAGAACTTCCTCATTTTTAGTCCTCCAACTCTTCTAGACCTGTTGGCCACCGACGCCTTGAGGCAACCCCTTGTATTGAGTTGCCCCAGCCAGGGGTCAAGAGACTTCAGGGAGGTTGCAAAGGTGGTAACTCTAACTTTGGCACTGAGGTACAGTTACTCCACACTTACAGAAATGGCCCCATATTTTGCTCTCAGCTGTTGGGTCTTAATTTAGTGCCACCCAGCCAGGTTTTCCTAGTTCAAGAGTAATCCCATCTACCTTGCCAAGGTGATTTTCCAGTTTGAGCCAGTGAGGTCAAGGAGAAGTTTGCCCAAGACTCTTGAGAAAGGAGGGGCCTCATTTGTAGAAACCCAGAAGCAGCCATATTTCTAGTTTTTGGTAGCCTTGAGTACTGGCTGCCATCCTTGAACCATATGGGTCTACAGGCTTTGGAAGAGATACATGCTGCAGCCAGTAAAGCAGAGAACAGTATATACCTGGGCCCCGGGTGACATCCTTACACTACTGGATCTACCAACACAGAAGCCACCGTGACCTGAGAGCTGATCTGTTTTCTTTCTTTCCTTTTTTTTTTTTTTTGAGCAGCAGCAGCTGTCATTAATTGAGATCAAACACTATGAGCTGGACATGGTAGCAAGTAGTTTGCACAAAACTATGTGTACTCTTGCCAGAGAGGGCTCAAAGGCGAAGATTTCGTGTAACCAGAAAGTGTTGATAATATGTTTATTCTTTAACTTATAAACAACATTTACTTTGTCCTTCAAAAGTTAATTATAACTGGCAACAACAGCTTTTCTCAGACACTTCTCTCCTGTCCAAGAGAGGGGAAGAATTTAGCCCTTGATTAAGCCACCGCCCCGCCAGCATACACAGAGGGGGAGGAGGGGGTGACCTTAACTAGTAATAACATTCCACTGTTACATGATTGTACAAAACTTCCAAGCTGGCTGTTATACCAGAAGCTCTCTTCTAAAGGACGGAACAATAGCTCACGGCTTTATATTCACATTTTTGGAACAATGCTCCTGTTTCATTCATAGATACTCCCAGGCTCCTGCAGCACTAAGCCACCTTCTGTCATGGCACGCTGAAATCGTGTCATCGGGGCTGAGGCTGCCTCCCAAGGAGTGGATTGGTAGACCATGATGTTGATTCCTGCTTCTAAGCATCGCTCAGCCAGCACCCATCCTACAGTCTCACGGGCCACCACATTTTTGGTGCTGTAAAGGTGCTTTTTAATAGCCCATTCCCGAGTGGATGCTGAAACCACAACCTGGCCACTGCAATGCTCAACAAAGGCTTCTACATGATGCTGAGTCCTCATAACTCGCAACCTGTGCCAGAACTCATGGCAGGGCCATGCTGTCCCCAAGTCCGCTCTTCCATGACCACACCTGAGCTCCCAGATTGCGGGGGTTCTGGTTGGTGAGCTCTGGGGTGCATTTTCCACAGGGTTCACTTCAGGCTTTGCTGCTGGCTTGGAACTGGTTGAGAGTGCTGCGACCCCACACCCGGGGTTCCTGCAAACTGACAGCCACTCCCAGAACCCCGACTGGAGCGCCATCACTGAGGGATCGTTGGCAAAGCCTCGGAAAAACCTTGCCTCCTTTCCTCATCGGAGTCCCAGCTGCTTGCCGGCCACAGCCATGTTAACTCAGGGAAAAGCCTTTTCCTTAATTTTTTTTTTTTAAGATTTTATTTATTTATTTGAGAGCGAACATGAGTGGGGGTGGGGGTGCAGAGGGAGAGGGAGAAGCAGACTCCTTACTAAGCAGGGAGCCTTTATGCGGGACTTGATCCCAGGACCCCAGGACCATGACCTGAGCCAAAGGCAGATGCTTAACTGATTGAGCCACCCAGGCACCTCTCCTTAATGTTTTTAAGTCAGTTTCATCAGGGTTTTTCTTGAACTCATACAGCTTTGGATGTTGAGTTAGGGAGTTTGAACTTTATTCCATTGTCAGAAAATTTGCAGAAGTTTTAGAGATGAAATCCCCTGTTTAGTAAAGTCACATTTACAGATGCTGTCATCCACTTCAGTGCTGATGGAACAGAACAGGTTAATTTCCAGTTTATATATAATGTGATATTGCTGCTTTTCTTATTCATTTGTGGCCAATGTCCGATAGGCTCCTGCCCTTGCTAATCTTCCCAACCATGCTCCAAACATCCTCACACAGAATGCCTCTGTCGTGCCCCAGGGATAGCGCTAATCTGCTTCCTCTGTACTTCCACCTGATTGCTTAGGACCTCCACACTGACTAGGGTTTCCATACATTTTACTCTATTTTGTTGTTTTCTCAGCAGTAGAACCTTGGTGTTTGGGGGAACTTCAGAGGTTACCAAGGCCAGTCATTAAATGTTTGAAGATTCTCTGTGACATTCCCACTACTGGCTGTCCACTGAAGTAGTTCCAGGTCTTGGGGGTTTCTTCTGTGGCCAGTTCCATTTTTAGATAATTTTAGTTATTAAAGTTCTCTCCCTAAAATTCGGGTCTTAAAAACCCAATCCAAGAGAAAAGTTAAGAGCTCAGGGTCCTTCTGGTTAGAAACTGTCAAGATACTTTGTCCCACCAGATTCACTTTCCACTCTTTTCCATCCTGCTTTCTGCGCCAGGAGGCTAACCCATGTGGACCCCATCACTTCTCATTGGATTTGAACAGTTGAGCCAGAGCAGGATATGGAGCAGAGGAAGTGAGGTCAAGGTATTCCTCCTGGTTCCCTGCAGAATCGCCTCATTTTGGCTTTGATCCTCAACCAAAGATCAGTGTTTATATCAAGGTTGCATTCTTTATAAGACTCTCCTTCTGGGTTCCAGTAACTAATAACTACTGTTTCTAGTCCTTGTGTGCTGAACCACTGGTTGTCATTCTCCTATAGTCTGCCCACACCTTTATAAATAGTCCCTTTATTAAAATTAAGTATTCCTCAATTTACCTATCAGTGTGCTATCTATTTCTTATTGGGACCCAGACTGTTAGAATAATTGGTACTGTGAGTGTCTCTAGGAAACTGACCTTTGAAACCAGGCTAACACTAATTTAAAAAGGGGGAGGGGGACTGGCTATATTAATATCCGATAAATTAGACTTCAAAGCAAAGTGTATTACTAGAGACAATAAGGGACAATACATGATGATAAAAGGATCAATCCACCAAGAAGATAAAGCAGTCTTAAAGGTGTATGCATCAAACCACAAAGCTTCAAAATACATGAAGCAAAATCTGATAGAGCTAAAAGGAGAAATAGACAAATCCAGTTATAGTTGGGGACTTCAAATCCCCACTCTCACCAATTGGTTGATAGAGCTGCTAGAGAAAATCAGCAAGGATATAGAAGAACTGAACAACATAATCAAATCTAGGATAAGACTGACATTTATAGAATATCAAGCAATAGAATATACATTCTTATCAAGTACACATAGAACATACATGACTATAGGCCATAATCTGGGCTGTTTAATAACAAATATTGACACATTTAAAAGAATTGCAATCATACAGAACATGTTTTCTGACAATAATGGAATCAAGCTGGAAATCAACAGAATGACAATAGGAAAATCACCAAAAATTTGGAAAGTAACCAGCACACTTACAAATAATCCATGAGTAAAAGAAGTCTCATATATATAGAAATGAATGAAAATGAAAATGTTAAAATCTTTGAGATACAGCTAATAAAGTACTGAGAAAAATTTATAGCACTGTGTGCTTACATTATAAAGAAATAATCAAAGTAAGTTCATAGCTCAAGAAACAAAAAAGTAAAATAAGCCCAAAGCAATCAGCAGGAAATGATAAAGAGCAGAAATCAATGAAATTGAAAAGAGTAAAATGAGGGGAAAATTATACATAATTAAAAACAAAACATTGATAAACCTCTAGCAAGATTAACAAAAAGAAGACACAAAACTACTAATATCAGGAATGAAGCTATCACAACAGATCCTGCAGCTATTAAAAGAATACTATGAACAACTATGCTCAAATTTGACAACTTTTTAAGAATGGACAAATTTCTTGAAAATCAAAACCATTAAAACTAAGCCAAGATGAAGTAGAGAACCTGAATAATCCTAAAATGGAATTTGTAACAAAACGCAGTCTCTTCTGGAAAATAAAAAAATACTTCCCAACTCATTTTATGAATAATTTATTCCAGATATGCAAGGCTGGTTCAATATTGGAAATTTAATCAGTGTAATCCACCATATCATCATCAGGCTAAAGAAGGAAAAAACTGATATCAATTGATTCAACACCTAATCATGGTAAAAACTTTCAGTACACCAAAAATAGAGGGGAACTTCCTCAATCTCATAAAGAGGGTTTACAAAAAAAAAAAAAAAAAATCTATAGCTAGCATCATATGTTGAAAGACCAAATGCTTTCCCTCTGAGATTGGGAACAATAAAAGGATGTCCATTCTCACCGCTGCTATTCAACATAGTACGTCATGTTCTAGCACCCGAGAGGAAAAGAAGGCACACAGATTGGAAAGTAGAAATAAAACGTGGAGATGACATGATTGTCTACAGAGAAAACTCCAAGGAATCTATAACAGAACTCCTAGAACTAACAAATGAGCTCAGTAAGATACAAGATCAACAAAAGTTAATTGTACTTTCTATATACTGACAAACAAAATCCCAAAATTTTAAAAATGCAATACCATTTACAGTGGCTCCAAAGAATATCAGGTATAAATGTACAAATACATGTATAGGATTTAGGTAATGAAAATTAAAAAATATTGATGAAAGAAATTAAGGGAGACCTAAATAAGTAGAGAGATTTATTATGTTCATAGATTGAAAAATTCAACATTGTAAAGATCTTAATTCTCCACTAAATTGTCCTATAGGTTTTATGCAATCCTATCAAAATTTCAGCAGTATTTTTGTAGACATAGACAAGCTTATTCTAAAGTTTATATGGGAAAGAAAAAGCCCTAGAATAGCGGGAACAACTTTGAAAAAGAAGAATAAAGTCAGAGGAGTCAGTTTCCAATGTTAGGGCTTACTATATAGGTATAGTAATCAAGAAAATGTGATATTAGCAGGAGGAAAGACACATAGATGAATGGAACAAACCTGAAAATAGATCAACACAAATATACCCAATTAATTATTTACAAAGAAGCAAAGGCAATTCAATAGGAGTAACCTTTTCAATAAATGGTACTGGAGCACCATCAGCAGAACATTCATCAGAAAAAATGAACCTCAAGCTAAACTTTACACATATTAAAAACTCAAAAGGGATCATGGATTTAAATGAAAAACTTACATAAAATGTAAAATTATAAAACTTTTAGAAAAGAGCATCAGGAACAATCTTAAAAATCTAGCACTTGGCAAAAGTTCTTGGACTTGACACCAAAACCACAATCCACAAGAGGAAAAAATGGATTAAATGCATTTCATCAAAGTGAAAACTTGTTCTGCAAAATACCTAGTTAAAAGGATGGAAGGACAAATTATAGACTGGCAGAATATATTTACAAATCACCTACCCAACAAAAGTCTTATTCCTAGAATATATAAAGAAGTCTCAAAAACTTTTTAAAAAATCCAATTAGAAAATCAGCAGAAGACCTAAAACATTTCATGGAAGAAGACATACAGATCACAAACACATGAAAAGATGTTTAACATCATTAGCTGTTGGAGAAATGCAAATTAAAATCACAATGAGATATCATTACACAATTATCAGAATGGCTAAAATGAAAAATAGTGATAATACCAAATGCTGGCAAGGGTGCAGAGAAACTGAGTTACTCATATGTTGCTGATGGGAATGTAAAATGGCACAACCACTTTAGGAAACTGGTTGACAGATCCTTTCAAAAGTAAAAATGGACTTAACCATATGACCTGACACTTGCACTCGGACATTTATCCCAGAGAAATGAAGACTGATTTTTAAATAAGAATTGTACATGAATATTCATAGCAGCTTTATTTATAGTAGTCCCAAACTGGAAACTACCCAAATATCCTTCAATGGGTGAATGGTTAAACAAACTGTGGTACATAATACTATGAAATACTATTCAGCAATAAAAAAACTACTGATTCACACAATAATTGAGATGAAACTTGAAGAAATTATGCTAAGCAAAAAAAAAAAAAAGCCAATCAAAAAGATATGCATGCCGCATGATTCCATTTATGTAACATTCATGAAATAACAGTTACAAAGATGGAGAACCAATTAGTTATTGACGGATTGAGAACGGGAGGATGGGTGTAGGTATAAAGGGGTTAACAGGAAGGAGTCTTGTGGTAGCATGGTTGAGTATCTTGATCACGGTGGTGGTTGTGCAAGGCTACACAACAACATTGCATAGTGTGTATACATTCATAAATGAATGCACATATCAGTGGTGAAACTTTAAAAGCTTTATAGGTTATACCAATGCTATTTGTTGATTTTGATACAGTTCTATAGTTGTTTAAAATACTAACATGGGGGAATTAAGGGAAGGGTGTACAGGACTTCCCTATACATTCTTTGCAACATCCTGTGGATCTATAACTATTTCAAAATCAATAGTTTTAAAAATTAGATTCTGTGGTTGCATTGATCATATATTCAAGGAGTATATGGGTAACCTTTTTGCCAGAGGTGAATAGGACACAGTGGTCTATGGTGTGCAGTGTCATCACATCAGTTATTCAAATTATCACCATGGGCATCAAGGCACAAAGTGCAGGTGGAAGGCAGGCATTGGATGACCAAGTATCTGTGGCACTTAAGTGACAACAGTAGTGATTTATAAATACTCTAGTGCCATTTGGTTCTTATGGCCCAGTGAGCAAATTTAGGGAAAAAGAGAAAGTTATGACCATACAATTAAAACTGGCACAGAGAACCAGAAAACCTCTACGACAGCTTTGAAGGAGTTCTTCATCTGGTGTCACAGGGCATGTGAGGGTGAGGAGCTCCTGATAGGACACATTCCCCTTGGGAACCTGCTGACCACTTGGTAGCCAATTGACTATATCCAACCCCTCCCATCATGGAGGGTACAGGGCTTTGTCCTCACTAGGAATGTGCACATTTCAGGTATGGGTTTGCCTTCCCTGAACGCAGGGCTTCTAATAGTACCACCATTTGTGGACTTATGGATGAACCTTTTCTATCATGGAAGAACACCCAGCATCACTTTGACAGGGAGATACACTTTTTGGTAAATGAACTTGTGGGCCATGGGCTCTTGCCCACAGACTTCACAAGTTTTCCCATGTGCTTCATCACCCAGAAGCAGCTGGCTTGATAGTTAGAATGACCTGAAGACTAGTTATGGCACAAATTGGAGACCACCTCTTGGGAAGTGTGAGTGTTGTCCCACAGATGCCTTAGATACCTTAGAGGCCAGTATGTGGAACCATCTCACCCATGGTTGGAATGTATGGGTTTGGGAACCAAGGAGTAGAGGTCAGACTGCTTTCCCTCACTATTACACCTACTAACCCACTTGAAGGATTTCTACTTCCCAATAAAATCCAGGATTGTTAGTTCTCTATGACCATGGCCTCAATCTTTTTGGAAGTGCAAGTATCTAAGAGAAGAGTGCATACACCAGACATAAGGGTGTGATTCTAATGAATTTGAAGCTGAGACTGCCCTTTCGCCTTTTGGGATTACCCATGCCACTGAACCACAGGAAGGGAAAGAGTTTGTTGTACCTGATAAGATGATTGGTCTTGTTTACCAGGGGGAAATTCAGTTGCTGCTACACAGTAGGAGCAAGAATAACTATGTTTGGAACCTAGCAGATTCATGGGAGTGCTCCTTGTGACTCTTTGGCCCAATAGTCCTGGTCAAAGGAGAACGTCGTCAATCTCATAATGGCAAGACCAGAAAGGACTCAAATCTGGCCAGCCTTCATGCTGGCAGAGGTTAAGAGGAAAATGGAGTGAGTAGTGGAAACGTTCAACCGTGATTATCAACATAGGCTTTGTTATCAGATACGAAGAGACTATAGCAACCATGTTATAGCATTCTTTTATTTCAAGTCTTTTCTCCCATCATATGGACTCTCCCATTATATATGTTGGGTGTAACAAACTAAGGATGCTCTGACAAGCACCCAATTTTAAAGCCACTAAGAGGCTTGAGTATGAGTAAAGATCGACCTCAGAGCCTAGGCTTAATGGGGACCCCTTGGAGGGAAAAGTGTTCTCAAATGTTAGGGGTGTCAATAGAATCTGATTTCTGGACCAGACACTGGACAATGATTGGGCAAAAGAGAAGAGCAGCTACGAAGTACTGTGACTGGGTAGGAAACACTGTAGCATGCTTTGTCCTGTTGTTCTCAGCAGGACCTTTGGCTCAGTCCTGTTTTTTTCAAGCCAAATATGTGAAGAACCTCAAAATACCTTCCTCAGCTGACTCTATAAAAAGAAAACTCTTGGTAAGGATGAGGATTTGCCAGGGTCAAGGAATTAAGTGGGTGCCCTGGGTTTGGGAGAGCCTGTGGTAGAGCATGTTGTAGAAAGGCAGAGCCCTGCAGAAACGACAGGGTTTAGGCCTTGAAAACTGGTCATCACTCCAGCCAGCATCCATCCCCAAGCATAGTTTCTGCACCTGCTTTTCCAACCAGTTCTTTCTTGTTGGTCAAGATTAGGTTCCATGTAGCAGGTCCCTTCTTTCTCAGTTCATCTCCTGAGAGACGGAATTGTCCCTAAGGTAAGACATTACCAGAGGCATATCTGAGTTAGTGTAACTTCCCCAAATGTTCAGAGAGTGGAAGTCTCTCCCTTAGCACCTCAGCTTGTCCTTGCACTAGAATCATCATCTCTATTAATCATGTTCTCCCCTCTCCTTTAATCCTCACCTAGAGCCTTTCTTGCATGAATGTTGGTGAGGATTTCCATGCAGGGGTACATCTTCTTGATCTGCAGGACTCTCTCTCTCTCGCCTTCTGGTATTCATGCTTCTTTGAACTAAGAGTATCTTACATGCCTTTGTTGGGTTTATGTAAGTATGTCTACTCTTAAAACCGCAAATGCTTCTGCTATGGTCTGAATGTTTGTGCCCCCAGAATTCATATGTTGAAATCCTAACCCCTAAAGGCTAGGGATTAGTAGGAGGGGCCTTTGGGAAGTAGTTAAATCATGAATGTGAAACCCTCATGAATGGGATTAATGCCTAAAAAGAGGCCCCAGGGAGATGCCTAGCCCTCTGCCTCCATGTGAAGATACAATGAGAAGTCTGCACCCTGGAAGAGAGTCCTCCCCTGACCATGCTGGCACCCTGATCTCTACTTCCAGCCTCCAGGGTTGTGAGAAATATGTTTCTGTTGTTTATAAACCATCCAGTCTATGGTATTTTGTTATAGCAGCCCAAATGGACTAAGAGAGCTTACATTTTTATAGATGTCTGAGGCCATAAATATTGACTTCATTTCCAAAGTTTTCTTTTTAAGATCTTATCTTTAAGTAATCTCTATACACCCAAGGTAGGACTCGAACTTATAACCTTGACCTCAAGAGTCAAGTGCTCTATCAACTGAGCCAGCCAGGCGCCCCACATTTCTAAAGTTTTAATCCTATGAAATACTAGTTACACATTCTAATAATAATAAGAGCTAACATTTACTGAATGTTCATTATGCACCAGGCAATGCAAAGCACCGTATTAGAATTCTCCAGAGAAACAGAGCCAATAATATATATATAAAGAGATTTTGTATATCCATATATAAAGAGATTTATTATGAAGGATTGGTTCCTGTGATTATGGTGGCTGAGAAGTCCCATGATCTGCTGTCTATAAGCTGGAGGCCCAGGAAAGCCGGTCGTGTAGTATGGCTCCCAACCCAAAGGCCTGAGAACTAGGGGAGCCAATGGTGTAAGTCCCAGACCAAGTCAAAGGTGGGAGAACCAGGAGGGCCAGCTGATGTCTGAGGACAGAAAAAGATGGATGTCCCAGCTCAGGTAGAGAGCAAATTTGCCCTTCCTTTGCCTTTCTTCTATTCGGTCTATTCAGGCCCTTACTGGATTGGATGATGTCCCCCCACATTGGTGGGGATGATCTTTTCTCAGTCTACTGATTCAAATGCTAATCTCTTACAGAAACAGCCTCAACAGACACAACCAGAAACAATGTTTTACCAGCTCTCTGGGCATCCCTCAGCCCAGTCGAGCTGACACATAAAATTAACCATCACAAGCACTTACCCCATGAGGCAGATATTCTTATAGTTCCCATGTTATAGATAAAGAAACCAAGGCTCAGGAAAGTAAGGTAACTTGCCTAAGACCGTCAGTTAGTAAGGAGAGCTAATATTTGAATCCAGGTAGTCTGACTCCAGAGTCCTCCTTCGACACTGCTGCCATTGTTTTCTTCTTGTCCTACTGGTTTTGCAGTTTTTAGCTGAATATTATCTCCCTCACCTCCCTCCTCTTCCCAATGCTCTCTTTTTTCCAGTTAAAGCCAATCTCCAAACATAGTCTTCTCAGTGCTTGTGAAAATCTGGATTCGAGAGGGCATTCATCTGGCATTTTAGGTTATGATCCAAAGAGCCAAAGCCTTTTCTTTGATCCTACCCAGGTCAGTGGTTCCGGGCCTTTGGTCTGCAAAAGAATAAGTGGAGAGCTTTTAAAAGCCCAAATCCTTGGCCATTTGCAGAGCTTTTGACTCAATAGATCTAGGAGTACGGAGGGACCCAGGTGTCTCCGTTTTTTACAAGAAGATTCTGATATGGGAGACCTTCAGATTGACCACACTTGAAACACCAACAAGTCACGTATTCACTTCTCTTGGTGTCCTTTCTTTCCCCAAAGTCCCAACCTTTAGCCAAGGAAGAAACACTGAAAATGCAACCAGTTTGTTGCCCTCTTAACTCCTAGGAGTGTTCTTCAGGCCTTGTGGTGGTATCTCTCCATGAATGAATAGGAATTCTTTGGCGTGGAGCTTCAGAAATGGCTAATCTCTGCCCCGAGACACACAGCATGGGCCCTCTGCACTTGCTCCCCCTCATCTACATCAGCTCTGCCTGTGCCCTCATTCTGCACCTTAGCAGGGAACCAGCCATCACCAGCACCTGACTCTTCCCCCTGCTGGGGCCTGGAACAAGTTTCTTCACATTTGCTGAGGCTGCGGCCTCCTGGGACATTGTGGCCTCTTCCACAAGAGGAGATAACCTCACTCTAGAAAAAGTTTAATTCCTATTCCATCCCACACTCTGCTTCCTCAGAAGCTCTCTCTGTCTCTCCCTCCCTAACCCTTTCCCTCCCTCCCTCTCTCCCAGTGTGTGTGTGTGTGTGTGTGTGTGTGTGTGTGTGTGTGTAGGCTTTCTTTCATCCAGTTTAGAGACTCCTCACCCTCTGCAGTAAATTCAAAAGGAGGGCTGTGCACACAGATGGACCTACTCACAGTCCCAGAGCTGTGTTCTGTAGACTTCAGCAGACAAGCTGCTTTCCACTCCCTGCCCGAGGGAAGAGCTTTCAGGGGGAATTTCAGACCAGACAACCCTACCATCCATTCTGAATACACTCCTTTCAGGCTAGACCAGCACCCACGCCTGAATGGATAATAATAGTTTCTATTTATTGAGTGTTTACTAAATGTTTTTTATGGGAGATTCTCGGGAAGGTCCCTCTCATGGGAGATTGAAACGCTCTAAAACTACCATGAGTTTTCCGTCTCAGATAAAATGACCAGAGTGTGACCAGGGTCTGTGGTTCTCAGATAGCTTTGCAAAGATCTGAGTGGCAGAGAATATAGAAATCATGTACATTTTCCAAATTACCTCTTTGGTTAAAAATCTGCTGCTTTTTTTCGTTCCATTCTCTACTGGGAAATAATATCAAACTTGCTCCTTGGTTTCTCAGGGAGGTTGGGAGTTGACCTTCCTTTATTTGCCCCAAAACAATAAGCAGTGGAAGTGCTCTGAATGCCTGTCCTTTTCAACAATGATTGGATTGCCTTGTCAGAGGCTCCACGTATTCGGGTCCTGTGGCTGCTCTTACAAGTTGTCACAACTGTGGTGATTTCAACAGCAAATTTATTCTTTCATAGTTCTAGGGGCCAGAAGTCCAAGTTCAAGCTCTGTCTTTTTTTCCTGACTGCAGATTTTTCTCCACTTTTCCATGCATGTGGCTTCTTCTGAGCCTCCAGTTTTATTCAGCTTGGTTCCAGCCGCACACAGAGGCTAGCATTTCTCAGTCTCAATTACAAATTCTTGGGAAGAGATCATCCGATAGGTTCAGCTTTGAATCAGGTGTCTTTCCCTTTGCCAGGGGATGGTCTCAAAGAATATGGCTCTTTGAAATACAGAACATATCCCAAACATGTCCTACACATTGAAAAATAAAGTTGAGGTGCATTCTTTTTTTTTTTTAAAGATTTTATTCATTTATTTGACAGAGAGAGAGAGAACAAGTAGGCAGAGAGGCAGAGGGAGAAGCAGGCTTCCCGCTGAGCAGGGAGCCCAGTGAGGGGCTCGATCCCAGGACCCTGGGATCATGACCTGAGCCGAAGGCAGCGGCTTAACCGACTGAGCCACCCAGGCACTCCTGAGGTGCATTCTTACTAGGAATTTCTTTCTGTACAGACTGGCCTGTACATGACAAGTTTGAAGAGAGGGGCGCCTGGCTGGCTCAGTCAGTAGAGCATTCAAGTCTTGATCTCAGGGTCATGAGTTTGAGCCCCACATTGGGGGGAGAGTTTACGTAAAGAGTTTGAAGAGAATCTGCTGCATGAATAAATAATGTAGAGAAGTTGCAAGGGCGATGTTTAACCCATAAAGAAAACTGGTTCTGGTCAAATCACTTTAGTCACACCATATTTGCAAGCAGCTAGGTGCTTCTGAGAGCCAATTTTAGCTCTGCCTTAGAGCAGCTTCATGTTACTTTATGCATCTGAATAGAGCTAAACTGTACTTCTTTAGAAATAGATCCTAACTTGGGCTTTCCCTATATCAACGGGGCCTCTTGCCCTTCTTCCCACTGAAATTAAATTTTATTCCCTACTTGGTACCCTTCTCTAAAACCTGAATCTGGCAAACTCCTGCCGCATGCAAGGCACCCTATAAATAAATGTTGGTTAAAGGAATGAATGAATGAGTCAATTACTTCATCCAAGCCAAGGTTTTTTTTTTTTTTCTCCAGCAACATATAATGGCCAAGGTTAGCACTTGCTTTGCCTCCTCCTACTTCCTCCCAGGTTCGCTTTAATCCTTTCCAACCCCACTTTCTCCACCTTGGGCCAAGTCACCATCATCTCTCACCTTGACCCTCTGCTGAAGCTTCTAACTGATCTCTTTGCCTTCAGTCTGGCCCCTTGCACTTCATTCTCCAAAAAAACAATCAGAGGGGGCTTTTGAAAAGTAAATCAGATCCTATCATTCCTCTGGACTTCCTCAGGCCCTGTGTGGTTCTCTTAGCCTCACCTTCTCCATGCCTCCCCACCCCCCATCCCCAGTCTGCTCTCCAGTCACAGTAATCTTTCTCCCCACCCCTTCGCCCGCTCCCCAGGGCCTTGACCAAGAGCATCCCTTACTGCTCTCTAGAACACCCCTTTCCTCTTCCCCGACCTCAGTCTGGTCCAGTGAACTCCTAATTGGCCTTCAGATCTCATCCCAGATAGCTCTCATTGTCCCTAGGATTACATGAGAGCCCCATTTTCTGTCCTTTTTTGCACTGACAGATTTGTAATGGTATATGATTGGCTTGATTATTTCGTAAGTGTCAGTTTCCTCCACTACGATGGAAAGAAACTCTGAAATCAGGGACTAACCGGCCGGCAGGGGGAGAAGCAGGCTCCCAGGGAGCCTGATGTGGGGCTCGATCCCAGGACCCCGGGATCATGACCTGAGCAGAAGGCAGACGCTTAACCTACTGAGCCACCCAAGTGTCCCAAGTGTCCCAGACTGGATGTCTTAATAGAAATTTATTTTCTCACAGTTCTGGAGGCTAGAAATCCAAGATCAAGTTATTGATTGGCAAATTTGGTTTCTTCTGAGGCCTTTCTCCCTGGCTTTCAGAGGGCCACCTTCTCACCGGGTGCTCGTGTGGTCTTTCCTCTGTGTGCATACATCCCTGGTGTCTCTGCATCCAGATTTCCTCTTGTCAGATTGGATTAGAACCCACCCACAGTCTTGTTTTAACTTAATCACCTCTGTAAAGCCCCTAACTCCAAATACAGTCACATTCCTAACTGGGGGGCTAGGGCATATGGATTAACATATGGGTTTTCAACATATGGATTTGGGGGGATGGGACACAATTCAGCCCATAACAGGAACCAAGCCACTTCTGCTCATCATTGTGTCCCCATCACCCAGGACAGTATTGGCATGTTGTAGGACTTGATACATGCCTGTTAAATGGACGACTGGGAGTCTTGTTCCCACCTAGTTGGGGCTATGGACAAAACAGCTTCCTGTTCTGGCCGGGGGTGTGTGTTCTACCTCCATGGGTTGCTGGGGGAGGGGATGGTTTGCTGATGACTGCACACCCATCCAAGTTGCCCTCTTTAGAAGGTGAGTCACCCAACTTCTGGGAGTGTGGATCTACACAGTTCCCAGAAAGCAATTTAGCAATCGGTACTAGGACCTAAAAAAAGGCATGTCCTGCAACTTTACCATTCCAAGGTTGAGAATCCAACCTAAGGAACTAGCAGAAGGGGCCCAAGATGGGCTTATATCCCAGTTTTTATATAAAAAAGTATGTCTCACTATTATAATAGTGATGTTTAACAACGGGAAAAAGCTTGGTAAGTCTAGTACATTCATATGATACAAAATGATGTAGTTATTGAAAAATTGTCTATGAAAAATTTATAATGATGCAAGAAAATATTACATAAAAACGCAGGACACAGAACTGCATATACATTGATCTCAGAAATGTGATAAATAGTGTAATTTACACACACACACACACACACACAGAGGAAAAAGCCTGGATTGGTAAATATCCAAATGTTAATACTGTTTTTTTCAGACTTGAGATTTCTTTCCTTTATGCTTTTGTGTTAAAAGTAACAGGTGCTGCTTTTACAGCAGAAAAGAAGGGGGACAGAGTTTTTAAGGCAGCCAGACGAGGCCGGTCACTGAGATTCCTCAGCTCCAGGCTTCTCGGGAAAGCGCGGTCCGTGCGCCCACCCCCCACCTGGTCCTCAGAGCAGCCGGCTGACTCCTGCGTCCGACCGAGAGTGCTCGAATCCTCGCGGCCGGAGGAGGCGACCGGCTTGGCGAGGCGCGCGGCCGGGGGTGGGTGGAAGGTCGGGGGAGGGACTGAGCCTTTCTCCTGTCGGGAGCGAGATCTGGACCGCGCTGGGCGTCCGGAGCCCTGGGCCAGCCCCCCGCCATCGCGGCCGCCGCCCGGTCGGCTGTTCCCCGGCCAGGTGCAAAACGCCTTGTCATTGGGAGAGTCTGCGTCCGGAGCATTGAATTACAGCTCAGCCGAGCCCGGGTAGGGCGGCGGGGGTGGAAGATGAGCAGAAGCCCCTGTGTCCGGAGCGCCTGCTGACACGCGGGGTAAACGCGGCTGGGGCGGGGACCGAGCGTAGCCCACTGGAGCAGCCCGGGGCTGGCCTGTTTCTCTTCAACAGCAGAAGATCTGAGCCACGAGCCAGCGATCCCAACAGGCTTCCCTCGTCCAGCCTTCTCCAGTGAGGAGACCCGCTCCTCGCCGACCTTCCCCGGCTCTCTCCGCGCGCCCTGGACGCACGGGGCCCTAACTCGTGCCAGTCATGCTGAGGGTCTTCATCCTCTATGCCGAGAACGTCCACACCCCGGACACCGACATCAGCGATGCCTACTGCTCTGCGGTGTTTGCAGGTAGGAGGGGCCGGCATCTCCGCAGGGCGGGGAGGGTGCGGGTCGGAGAGGGGACTCCTGGACCTCCCCCCAGAGAGCTCCGGGATGGGCGAGAAGAGACTCCACGCCCCGGGCCAGACTGACTTTGGGTGTCGCAGAGACCCACATGCTCGGGAAGGGACGACCCAGAGGGAAACAGGCAACGAGAGAGGTGGCTGAACTGCACTTCTCTGGGGCCTGGAAGCTGAGTCCAGGTTGGAGCTATGGGCGGGTAGGACAGGGCCAGCATCTCTCCTCTCACTCTTCCGGATCTCTTAAGAGAGGTCTCTCCGCGCTGTACTGCAGGGATCCCGGAGGGCTGGGTCTCAGGCCTATTTATAGCCCAGCTCTCTTCCCTGGCCTGGGCCCGGAGGCTCTCCTAGGCCCCAGCTCTCTATCACACGCTGGGTTGGCAGGCCCCGGCCACTGGGGGCAGAGGCACCCGGATCCTACTCCTGCTTTGGGCATAGGGTGGGAGAAATCGAGCAGTCCCCACAGCTGACACCAACACCAACCTCTAGGACCTGTCCCCCTCTCCCCTCCCCTCCCACCAGAGCGGAACTTGTAGGGGAGTGGTATCTGGGAAGTGCTATCTTCATCAGCCTTGAGCAAAGGAGCCTGCTCCCCTTTCGGATTGGAACCTCCCACAGTACAGTTTTCCTATGGTCATGAGTGGACTTTTCCTCCAGGAGGTGAGGGCCAGCACCCGTCTATTTACCTGGAACCCCCCCAGGGCCAAGTCAGAGCTGTGGTCTACCCAGCTGGGTCTTTGGGCTTGGCGCCATACTGGGGGAGAAGGACCAGAGTATGAGAGTCCACCCCCCACCAGCCCGGTGGGTTTGCTCTTTGTCTCCATGACTTGTCGCTTTCCTTCTCTTCAAAGACCTGCCTTCATGCCAGGCCCCCAGAAATCGTAGCAACGACTGGTCCCTGGCCATTCAGCAGAGCTGTGTTTTCGAGCTCTTGGATCTTCCTGTTCCCAGCCGCCCATGTGCACATGTACTCCCAGACACATATCCACCCAGGAGTGCATGGGCCATCCCCGGTGTTCCAAGGGGTAGAGGTTCAGAGAACCAAGGCGTGTGTCCACAACAGCACATACAGATGTGTCCTACCAGGGACATAGGCACACACACTCCTGGATGTGAAATTTGGGGTTTCTCAGGGGCCTGTGGCCTGGGAAACAGCCTGAGCCAAGAGGAGGGACAGAGGGGGGAGTGGGAGGTGACACGCCAGCTGGGCTTTCCTGCGAACATTCTGCTTTGACCTGTTCTCGACCAGTTTCCCATAGTTGCCTCCGGAAATGAACTTTATCCAGGTGTTTCCAGGGGGAAGACAAAGGCACCAATGGGGGGCCTCCATACTTCCACTGCATCCTCAGCATTGGGCAGGCCAGGCCAGCAGCCTCACGGAGGGCCGTGGGCTCCTCGTCTCAACTCCGGGGAGCACCATTCCCACTGTGAATATCTCCCTGGCTGAGGGGAAGGAGGGTCGTGTCACCTGGGAGGGAGGGGAAAATCCTGTGCTTTGAATATTTGCCTCTTGCCCAAGCACCCCTTCCCCAGCGAACTGCCCTAGCCCAAGGGCTGAGCGGGCTTTGTGAATGGCACCCTCTGGACCTGTCCAGTGCATAAAAGAACCTCAAGGAGGGTGGGGCACTGTGTAACCCTGCCTGTGTTCTCAGGGCTCTTGTCTCCTCTGGTGCCCATTCAGTCTGAACCAGATTTTCCTTCCCTGATCACAAGCCCTTCCCGCAATACCCACATATTTGCTTCATGCTATGAAGTCCCTCTACCCAGGCCAGGCTCTGAGCCCTAGCAGGAGAAAGGAAAGAATGAATAATGTATGGGGAAGCACTTTCTAACCCCTGAAGTGCTTTGCCCACAGGAGTGTGGCTGGTGTGGGGCAGTCTTCCCCATTCCCCATCCTTCCTCCTCCCTCCGAGTCCCTGACAGCCCCTGCCCCCATCTCCCTGATGTCAGTCTGCACTCTTGCCCTTTGCCTGCTGCCTGGCTTCTCTGGGTGGGCTCCTGCTTCCCCAGGGAGAAAGGAAGTAGGTCGTCTGTGCTGCCCGTGAGTGCTCCCCAGAGGGGGCTGGCTGGAGCCCCCACTCCCAGTCAGTCGTGGCTGTCACTGCCAGGCAGTCACGGGGAATGCAGTCCCTCCCTTCCCCAGCCCTGGACACATTCCACCTCCTGCACTGGCCAAGCTCTTAACCCATGTCCAAATTTGGCCGCCCCACAGCATTCAGCCTCCTTCTCTCAGCCAGGGCCAGATTGGTGAATGATTACACAGAAGGCTCTGGTCTCGGGGACACACTACTCAGAGCAAAACAGCCTCCTGGGAAGTATTTCCTCACCAGGGAGCCTGGCTCTGGCCTTCCCAGGCCCTTTAGGTTTGGGGTTGTGATCAGGTTGTGATCCTTTGGCTGCCTGATTATAATATCCCATAATGACACCCCCTCTGCGCATGCACGAATTCATTCCATGCTCACAGCAGCTTTGTGAGGCCAAAGGGCAGGGATAGTATTCCCCTTTAGAGATGAGCAAAAAGGCCCAGAGAAGTGCAGGAGCCTGGCCAAGGTCACACAGGGGTCAAAGTACCTCCCATCCTCACCCCACCCCTCTCTTCGCTGCCCTCTGTTGTTCTCAGCACCCATGGCACATGAAGAAGAAAGTGCTTTGGAAAGCATACCATGTGCCGCCCACAGCCAGGGCAACCTGGGCCTGAGCCAGCACTGGGTGGGGGGGCAGTGTTTGGGGTATCCAGCATGGGACTGAGTCAAAGTGGGGGGGAGTACAAGGCTGCAGGGAACGCACTATAATGACAAATGACCAAAACGTGGAGGATTCTGATTTTAAAAATGTGTATTCATCCCAAGGAGAGAGAATGGGCATTCATTAAGCACAAACAATGTACCATTTTCTGATGCTGTTTCTTTAAAACCCCAAAACAACCCTTTGAAAGAGACATATTTAACTGATACCCAGCTTACTAGGTGCTGGGCACAGTTCTACATAGAACTCATTTCCCATGAGCTGTATCAGGTTCCAGCTAGAATTTGTACCAGGCACTTGGATGTAGACATTTAACCCTCCTCGTAACCATATCTAATAGCAACTATTATCACCCCCACTTTATAGACGAGAAAACTGTGGCACAAAGAGGTTAAGTTATACACTTGTGAGCCATGGAGTTGTGACTTACATGTGATCTGGCTCCGGAGCCCCATCTTTAACCACTTCATGATCTCCTTTGGGTCTTAGCTTTGATTTTCAAGAGACAAGCAGTAAAATGGAGGGGCAGGATTTGAACCCAGGTCTGCTCACACCCTGGAGCCCAGTCTCTTTGAATACTGCTTGGCACTCAATTATATATAACTGTTATTATATATGATTATGCATATATTTGTTCTAATTATTATTATAGTTGATACGTATTGTAGAGGTACTAAGAAATCACTTCTCACACCCAAGTAGACTATCACTACCTTTTTTACCTGGTCATTCCAATCATCAGTTGTTTGTCCAGCTATAGTCCTTCCAGACTGGGCACAATGGGCTCAGTGGCGAGTGGCCATCCCCTCTGCCTCAAGGGACCCTGGTCTTGTCTCCTCTGGCTGACCCTCCTGGAGCAGCCCCTTCGGAGCTGAAAGGTCAAGTCACATGCTTCAGGGCACACAGCTAGCAAAGGGGGGACTGGGATGGAAGCCCAGGACCGCCTGATTCTTCCCAGTACAGGATGGTTCATCCCAGGCAGTCCCATCATCATGGCTGTAGCCAGAGTCACTACTCCCTGTGCTTTCTACACCCTTGGTGGACACGCACGTGCCCCTTTGATCCCAGCTTTGGATTGGGATACCCATGGAACACAGAGTCTTCAATGAAGGTGAGGGGAAGGGGCACAATGATGCCTTGGACCAGTCATACTCTTGGAAGTTTTTGGGCTTTGGCACATGTGACCCTAAAGGAGTCCAATAAACTCACAGGCAGAGTGTTCCTCTCAAGGTTGACATCATTGAGCAGAGAGGCAAGGTTTGTTTGCTTCCTGGTCACCCCCTATCAGGCCTTGGTAAAAACAGAGCCCTGAGCTGGAGGAGGCCAGCTGGCCCAACTCCAGCAGCCAGAAGAGGCCGTGTAAGAAGCGCCTCTTCTCCCACGGGGGCAGGGAGGTAGGATCCCTGATAGGTGAGCGAAGAGGGCAGGGGTCAAACACTCCCCTGCCAGTGGAAGCCAGAGGGAAAAGCACGCGCATGTCAGTGAGCGGTGGTGAGTAGGGTGAGCTGAGAGTGCATGCCCCGGTCACAGGGGCCAGATAATCAGTGTCAGGCAGAGATTTGGGGCCCGTGTGCCAGGTACTTGGATTTTTCAAGAGCAGTTATCCATCCAGATTTGCATGAGAAATCTCCTAACATTGACTTAAGGTACGATTTTGTTATAAAACGTTGTGTTGCTCAAAGATACTAAGTGTAGGCTGGATGCATCCCCAGGGGACACCAGTGGCAGCATCTGAAGCAGTGTTTTAGCCTGTCTTGGAGAATTTAGTCCTGGGCTCTTGGGACAACAGACGGCCAGTCTCCTCTCACTTGGGATTCTCAGTAAGCACTTATCCCTGACTACACTGATGAGGTGAGGGGCAAGTCGGGGAGCGCGCCCCCTTACCTCTATCAGCCCTGAAATGTTGTTGCAGTTAACACATCTTAAGTAAAGATGCTGTGAACACGAGAGTCTCTCTCACTCACCTAACGGTTGATGTGTGGGGAGTCCTGGCCAGCACGGTTCTAACCCACAAGGCTGTCCGGGACCCTGGATCCTTCTGTTTTATTGCTCTGCTATCCCCAAGGGTCCCCTTGACAACATGGTTGGTGAAGGCTCACCAGCAAACCCTAACCCTAACCCTAACTTGGTCTCATGACTGTATCTAGCTGTGAGGGAGGCTGGGAAATGTAGCCTTTCTGTTTGGCTGGCCATGTGTCCAGGTAAAACTATGCAAAATTTCCGTGGGAGAAGGGGAGAACACAGAAGGAGGGGGACAAGTTGAGGTCCCAGCACACTGTCCATGAGAACTGCTTTCCTGATACAAGTCCCCTTGGGAGGAAGCCCCCTTTAGGCCTTGGCTGCACTAGGGCGTCTCCAAGGAACAGTCAGCCATCTCATCAGGGAGAAGCGAACGGCAGCCAGGCTGGGAGGCTGGAGGTTGGGGATGGCAAAGAGGCCTCAGGAAGTGTCCCGGGCTCAGGCCACCAGCTGCTAATTTTCTGGTTTACAGAGCAGACGTGTGGAGCCCCTGTTCCTTGGACACAAGCCAAATGTTTGTACACGTCCCTTGGAATATTCCTCCGGAAATATTAGATACGCTCCCTATAGATTTCCTGTGCTGCCCCTGATGGGTCAGAGGTGGTGGCAGGGCTGGGGGGTCTGGGGGGAAGGGGCACAGCCTGGAATCACTGTGACAGCAAAAAAAATATCCCAAATCATCATATCCAAAATTCCCCCAGGGGGCAGTACTGCCCTCCTGGAGAACCATCGGCTTAGCCTCATCATGGGACCAAAGGGCCACCGGGGAGCCAAGTCCGTGGTCCGCTACGCCAGGCTGGCGCTTAATGTGCGCAGGGAGCACCCGGCCGACTGAAACAGCCTTGGTCTCTCCCCTCATTGACTCCACCATCTAGCTAGACCTCAAACACGTGATTACAGCTAGTGATTCCTTACAAGCGCTGTGAGTGCCAAGAAGGAGAAGTGCGGCTGTCCGATTGTTTGCCAGATGGACCCAGTCTAGACCCAATCTAGACCAGGATGTCAGAGACGCCTTCCCCAGGGAAGTGATCTGTAAGCTGAGGCCCAAGGATGAGTGGGGGTGGCCCTGGAAAGAGAGAGGGGAAGGCATTTGTGCGCAGAGGGAACAGCAGAGCTCCCAAGTTGGAAGAGAGCTCAGCATGTTCCCCAAACTGAGAAGCCACTGACGCAGGGACTCCGAGCGAGGGGTGGAGTGGCCTTTCCCAGAGGGTGGAGGTAAGGGGTCTGGGCTCTATCCCAAGAACAAGGGAGGCCTTTGAGCCTAATCGTATTTGTTTTAGGATCGATAATGGAGCAGCGGTGACCAGCTAGAAGGCCCCTGCAGTGGCCCAGGCAGGAGAGGGCAGTAGAGGAAATGCCTCAGGGGAGGCATCTGGATGCTCTGGGTGCACTGATGCTACCAAAGTCAGGGCTGTCAGCTGCAAGATTGAGGCTGCTAGTAAGTGAAGTCTTGCCTCAAGGAGACTTTAATAATAAACAGCCTTAAAGTGATCTTCATTCCCAATACTTGCCCCCTTGGGAAGGAACCCCCATTGAGTACTAGGCCCCGTCATGATCCAGAGACGTGATGCAGAGACATGGTGGGCTCTGAGCATATACAGCATACAGCTCCACTGTCACCCGGGACCCATTTTTCTCTCTGGTCTGCTGTCATTGGCATCTGCTCCATTCTAGAGCTCGTAGCAACTGGATCCACATGCTTCCTTATTCTCAAGAATCAGGAGGGGGAGCTGGGCTTGTCCATTCACAGAGGATAAGCCCATCCCTCCTGGAGAAGACTCAGGACATTAGCAATAGCTATTGCAAGGAGATGGGCTCCGATAGAGCAGGATCTACTTGGAGCAGGTAGGAAGGAGGTCCGAATGTTGGAGAGGAAGCAAGTGTCTACCTCATTGTGAGGATAGGTGGGGTCACCCAGAGAGAGTGGGAGAGTCAGGAGCACGAGGTCCCCAGCCAGCGAGAAAAGGTACAGCCTTTAAGTCTGGGGAGAAGACAGCCTCAGACTTGTCATTGAAGGAGTGAGAAGGGTAGGGTCTAGTGCCCACATGGCCAGCTGGTCTTAGGAGTACAGATGCTTCATTCATAAAAATGGGAGAGAAGGCAAAGGATTTTGGGCGCAGATGCTGATGGGGGTTAGGAGGCTGGGAACCTGGGGCAGTTCTCTACTCATTAAATAGGAAGCAAACAGAGTAAGGATGGCAATAGCGTGTTGTAGGTTTGGAGAGAGAAACGTCTGAAACGGTGGTTTCTAAAGAGACTGTGGAAAGATTGCTTGCTGGGCAGCAGGAAGGGTCCACCTGAGTCACGGGTCATGAAGATCAAGTGTCGGGGACAGGTTAGCGGTGTGATTCTGGAACACCTCTAGTAATTAGGGTGGAGTAGGCAGAGTAGGATTTCACCAGGTCATGGTTTAGCCACATGAAAATGCTGGATCCTCTAAATAAGGGAGGGGACAGCGAGTTGAAAGGTTACAAAGCAGAATGATGACTAATCGTTGAATTTAGGCTAAGGACTAGTGCGGAGGTGGGGGAGGGACAGGGCCCTCCCTGTCCCGGGCTAGGTGCCCGCAATGTAGGGGTATAGAGAGGAGAAGCCCGGGCTCCTGTGGTCCAGAAGTCCATCAGCTGGAAAGGAGCCTGACAGAACAAGGAAAACGTGCTCCGGGCTGTCTCCACTCAAGGCTCACGCTAACCGCAATTCCTCCCCCTGTGGGTGTGCGGGGCCTGGAGGGTGCTGTCGGGGCTGTGACAGGGGACCGAGTGCTCCAGGGAACGCAGTATCCTTTGGACAGAGACCTCCGCGGTCTCTGTCGACAACGAACGACAACGACCCCAGACTGCTTGGGGAAGTTGAGAGGCGGGTTCGCGAGGGCTCGGGCCCGGGAGTCTTTCCAGAACTGCCGCCTGAGCACCGAGGGCAGGTACTGGGGCTCAGGGTGCCGCGTGTCGCCCCGCCGCTCCGCACGCTCCTCCAGCGCTCGCTCCAACTAGCCGTTTGCCGCAGGCACTCGCGTTCCTGCGGCCGGATGTCCCCTCCTCCCGCCTTCGCTCATTCCTCCTTCGCCCCAGTGTCGCAGCGCCCCGGGAGTGCGGGACCCGGCTGGGCGCCGCGGGGGTCAGAGCCGCGGCCGCCGCCAGGTCCGCACCGGTGCGCTCGGGGCTCGGGCGAGCGGGGCGGCGGGCGCCGAGTCGCCGCGGCCTGGCCCAGCGGTGCGCCCCGCGTCAGCGGCGCTTCCGTTCGCGGCCCGGGGCCGGGAGCCGCCGAGGGGGACCGGCGCCCCCACCGCGCGCTTCTGACCCCGGCGCCGCCCTGCCCACCAGCCGCAGGGCAGGGCAGGGCGGGGGCGGGGCGGGGGCCGGCGCGGGGGAGGGTCCGCCCAGCGGGTGTCCGGTGTCCTCCCCGCGGCCGCGGCCAGGCGCGGGGACTTCTCCGCGGAAGCGCAGCGAACGCGACAGCTCCCCTCGGGCGCGGGCGCTCGCTCGCTGGCTCCTGGGCCCTCTGCTCCCGCGGCCGCTCGCGTCCTGCCCGCGCGCCCCTGCGCGCCCGGCGCGGCCGAACCATGCTGTGCTGCCTGCTGGTGAGGGCCAGCAGCCTGCCCAGCGTGAAGAAGGACCGGCGCAGCGACCCGGTCGCCAGCCTGACTTTCCGAGGTGAGAGCCCCGTGGCCGCGGCGCCCGCGCCACCCGCCTCTTGGCGCGCACGGCCGGGTCTGCGGCCCCCGCTGCGGCACTAACCCTAGCCCCACGGCGCGGCGACAGAAATCTCAGCCCTGCTGGGAGCACGAGGAGGACGAAACCGAGCATGATGAATACCACAGTGCTCTGAAATTTTGGAAAACGGAAAGGGCCATAGTTTGCCAACAGTTACTACTTTTCTAAGACCTATACCGAGAGGTAATCAAGTTGGAGCCCTTACCGGGCAGTGGGGATAGGAGTGGGAAAAGAAAGATGGGTGCACAACAGAGGGAGGAATCAGGATCACTTAGAAACTGGGCGTGTAGATGGTGTGTTTTTGAAACTGTGTCTTGATTTCATTCATTCACTCATTCATCCGCCCATCTTTATTGAACACTGACCGTATTGAGCCCGCCATGTCTTGAAGAGCCTATGCACCTACATGAGGTGCTTAGACAAGAGAGGGTCTCTCTCTCTCTCTCTGCAGCAACAAAGGACTCGAAACTCCCCTTCTCACCGTGCACCTCTAACCCACCCTCTTTGAGGCAGACATTCCCACGGGGGGAGGTGTCTCAGGAGGGGCAAAGGGAAGAGGAAGGATATGTTAAAATTAAGAGAAGGAACAATGGCTGTGAGTCAGGAGCCCAGTGCTGCAAAGAAAGATACATAAGGAGAGGAGAAGGGGTTTCTCTCTTACCAGGAGGCATATCCTGTGGTTTTGTGGAATTAAAAAATACGTGCATCACAAAAGATGGTCAAAAGTAGAGGGAAAAGTGGCTGGTGTTTTCATGAGATTTGAAAACAGGGAGGGCACCAGGGGGCTCTTTAGCTCTGACCCATGATCTCCATCTGGTACCCAAGCTCCCCAGGATAATAATGATCATAGATAGTAGACACAATTTGGCAAAATGAGAACTACTTGCTTTTATTCTTTGTAACGGGACAATTTACATTTTATCTCTCTTTTGAAAAGTGTGAGTCAAAACATTTTAGAAAACATTGCTATTTTCATTAACTGGTGACAGTCCTGGGTGCCTATTATGAAATGCCACTTCATGACAAGGTCGCTAGCTCATCTGCCTAAGCCATTCATTCCCTTATAGAAACTGCGGGTCCACCCTTGGCGGGAAAAGAAGTTCTGTAAGGATCTTGAGACCAGGGGCTTACAGCAGCCTAGGTCTCTTGGATGCTTTGGGATCTGTTCACAGCTCTCTCGCCCTGGTTCTGGAACAGTCTTGCGGTAGCTCCCAATCTCTCCATTCTGCAGATTAAGGAAATGGAAACCTGGGCAAGTTATATGTGTCCAGGTCAGTGGTCACGGCAGGAAGTGCTTGGAATGGGCAATGCCCTTGAGTCTGGAAGGTGGCCAAATCTGTTGAGGCCCCTCTTAGCTGTTGCCTTGGCCCAGGTACCCCATGTAGCTGCTGTCCGCCCAGTGTCTGTATTCCCCACCCTTTATTATTTATTGGTAATTGATAAGCTCCTAGCAAAACTGAAACATAATAGAATGTAACATCTCCAACCATTCAAAGTCTGTTGTTTTTCAAGTCTGGGCTGCAATGCCACCTTCTCCGAGAAGGCACTCAGGCTTCCCCTGGCATTCCTTAGTCTCTTCTCTCTCTATGTACAGCACGTCGCTCGGCCTGCTGGAGCACTCATCACAGCCAGCCTGTGCTCAGCGCTCAGATCCCCGCTCAGGGCGCCTGACTCCCCGGGAGCAGCATGAGCTCTGTGCTCTGCAGTGTTTGCGTTTCTTTCTGGCCCAGGCTCTGGCCATCTTTCAGAGGTACCTAGAAGCCTCATGCAGTCTGGGGTGAGAGTCCTCATATGTTCCTGTGCCTGAGCATCCTCTGGAGAGTGTGCTTGCAAGACAGATTCCCGGCTTCTGATCCAGCAGGTCCAAGTGACCTGAGACTCAGCACTTAACATCTACTCCATGCAGAACATTTTGGAACCATACCTTGAGAGAAATTGACGTGAGAGTTGGTGAAATGTGAAATTAATGCCATTCCTTCCTCCACTCCCACCCTAGAGGCTGTTCATGCTGCAGTCTGGGGCTGAGCTGATGGTTAGGGAGAGAGGCCATTAGAATCAGACCCAGAACTTACAGATCATTTCAGCTGGGGTCCTCAGCCCTGGCTGCACATCAGAATCATGGGGAGAGCTTTAAAAAAGACCATGGCCAACCTTGAATCGCTGGAGGGGTTTCTAAAAATTCTCCATCGTTTCAGATGTGCAGTCAGGGGCGAGAAGTCTTGAGCCCCATCCCCTCCTGGCACGGAGGGGCTGTGGCCTGCTTGCAGAGAAACCAGCCTGCGCCGTGTGCTTGGCTCCCACCTGCAGCCCGAAATGCATGTGCCCGGCCGGCCTCACTTTCCCTGCAGTTGGTCCCAGGGCATTCCAGACGCGGATGTAATTTCAGGACCCACCTCCCGAAATAGACTATGAGCTCTGGGAGGCTGGACTCTGAGGGCACTTTCTGGATTCCCTCTCTCAAGTGGTCGGGGTGGGGGCTATTAATGAATACTTATCATTCCTCTGTTCTTGTATTAATTAAATAACTAGTTAACTAGAACTCCTATGAGTACCTGGGCTGTGGCAGATAGTTTTTTTTTTTTTTTTTAAGATTTTTAAATTTATTTATTCATGAGAGAGAGAGAGAGAGGCAGAGGGAGAAGCAGGCTCCCAAGGAGCACTGAGCCCGATGCGGGACTCGATCCCAGGACCCTGGGATCATGACCTGAGCTGAAGGCAGACGCTTAACCATCTGAGCCACCCAGGTGCCCTGTGGCAGATAGTTTTGACTGATTATCTATGTGAACGAGCAGCTTCATTTCCTATAGCATTTAACCATCTGTACCTCTCTTCTGCCCTGCCCGTTTTCCACCAGCTAATGTGATTATTTATGTCCCTCCATTCATGCATTTAGTTCACTGAACAAATATTTATTGAGCACCTACTATGTGCTGAATGCTGTTTGAGGTGCTGGGGATACATCCAAGAGTAAAACCAGATCCTCCTTCCCTTAGAGCTCAGACATCTTATTTCCTTGAGGGTGCGATCTCCTGTGAGCTGGCTTGGTGAATTTCTACCCTGCTTCACCCAGACTCACCAGTGAGAAAATGGACTCATTACTGCTCCTTCCCTTCCCTCAACCTGTCGGGGTCTTCCCCCCACCCCCAGCTGACCCCTCCCCCTTAGCCCTCCTCCCCTCCCTTCTGTCTCCTGGGGGATCTCTAGGCTCCAGGCAGGAGCCTGAGGGATCTTACAGAACCCTTGGAAGGTGGAAACACTCCTGAGGGGCAGATGTGACTCATCTGTAGAGGGAAGGTGGGCTGCAGGGCCCTGTACCCTCTGAATCTGGCTTTTTAAACATTGAAAGTGACTTTAAAGCATTGAAAATAACATTCTACTTTCTTTTTGTGAACATAATATGTACTCATTGTGAAAAAGGGTCTATTACAGAAAGGTATGACCCAAAGAGTAAAGAATGGCCCCAAATCCTGGTACTTCGAATTAACTTAGTGGTTTGATATATTTCCTCCAAGATTCTTTTTTTCTCTTTTTCCCTCTTTTTCAAAAAAACAATTTTAGTTGTGAAATTTAACACCCAAGTAAAGGACCCCCTATCTAAATGTATGCTTTAGTGCACTGACTCTCAGACATTTTGGGGTGTTGCCACTGGGTGGGGTGGGGATGGGGGTCTGTTATGGGCATCTAGTGGGTAGGGGCCAGAGATGCTGCTAAACATCAACAGCGAACAGGACTGCCCCGCAACACCCACAACAAAGAATTATCCAGCCTCAAATGTTCACAGTGCCAGGGTTGAGACACCAGCTCTAATGAGTAAATGAAGAGGGGGCTGTCCATGTATGTTACCCAGGACAAGGAATGGAACCTGACCAGTCTCACCCTTCCACCAGAAGTCCCGGACTCCTTGCCTTCCTCCGTAGAGATAATCCCATCCCAGATACCTTTTTTCAAATGTTTGAATATTTACATTTTCACTCAACAATAAACCAGGGGCATCTTTCTATATTGGTGAATATTCTTTTACACACCTTTTAAAATGACTGCATAGTATTTTAATATATGGCTGCACCCAAATTCAGTGGACCAATCCCCTACTAATGTATATTTAGATTATATCAATTTTTTTATATTTATGGCCAGTGCTCAGGTGATACTCTCACCGTAGGAAATATCCTGGTGATGAGGTCTTTGTCTGCATATTTAACGATTTTCTCTGGGTAAATACTGAAAGAGGCATTGCCGTGTCACAGGTTAAAGATGTGTGTAAGGATTTGCTGCATTTCCCGAATTGCTTTCCTGAAAATCTGTACCAGCTTTACCCTCTCATTTGCGGAGTATGAAGGTTTATTTTCCTATAATCCTGCTAACATAAAACATGATCATACTTTAACAGTCTTCTTTAACCATATCTTAGGTTCAAGTAGTATTTGTGATATTTCAAATGTGATATTTGTGATATTTCAGATTACCTACTTGCATTTATTTCTTACTGAATTGCTTTTGAATTTGTGCAGTTTTTTTGGGGGGGTTGTCTTTTTATTAATTAGTTGTAAGGTGCTCTTTATATATTAAGGATGTTAACATTTGGTCATAGATATTTCAAATCTCTTCCCCAGTTCTAATTGGCCTTTTGAGTTCAAAGACTACCCCTCTCGGGGCGCCTGGGTGGCTCAGTCGTTAAGTGTCTGCCTTCGGCTCAGGTCATGATCCCAGCGTCCTGGGATCGAGCCCCACATCAGGTTCCTGGCTCGGCGGGGAGCCTGCTTCTCCCTCTCCCACTCCCCTGCTTGTGTTCCCTCTCTCGCTGTCTCTCTGTCTGTCAAATAAATAAATAAAATCTTATTTAAAAAAAAATAAAAAGACTACCCTTCTCAGAGTACATTCCATCACATCTGGTCTATCCATCCACCACCACCCCTTCCTGGCTAGCTGTTTCCTGGAAAGGGTGGTTTCAGTTAGGATTTAGAAAGATGGATATTAGGGTGAGGGTGAGAAGAACAGGAGGGTGAGGTTCTTGAAGTGAGAAGAGCAGGACTCTGCTGGGGATGGCCGGGGAGATACAGCTGCCCAGTTCTTGAGGTGTGCAGACTTGAGTCAGGGTGCAGATGGTGGGCAAGTATCAGAGTCTCCCGCTCCTTTTTGTTGGAGGGTGTCTGTGCCGAGAATTACAGCAGACCTTCCTTTAGCAGAAACCATGGCCATTTTTCTCCTTTCTGTTGCCATTGCCTTTTGGTTTTGTGCTGATACTTCGATTTTTTATCATGTTCTTTGTCCGATGGCTATTCTAATGAAGTGTCAACAGAATGCCCCAAACAGAGCAATCCCTCAGCACATATTTGTGGAGTAATCAAGGCTGCCTGCAGGATCTTTTTTTTTTTTTTTTAAAGATTTTATTTATTTATTTGACAGAGAGAGACACAGCGAGAGAGGGAACAAGCAGGGGGAGTGGGAGAGGAGAAGCCGACTCCCTGCCGAGCAGGGAGCCCGATGCGGGGCTTGATCCCAGGACCCTGGGATCATGACCTGAGCCGAAGGCAGACCCTTAACGACTGAGCCACCCAGGTGTCCCAGGCCTGCAGGATCTTAAGGTGCCGCACACTTCTTACAGTAGGTCTTATCTCCTGACTCTTGGGCAGAAACAGCCTTTCTCTCTCTCTGGGAGTCTGGAACACCCCATCTCCTCTCCTTCTCTCTGCTCCGTCTCGAAGTGAATGGCACCACCAGCCATGCCCGCATCCCTGTCAGAACCTGAGACATGTTCTGCTCTCTCCTCCCTTCCCTCTTCCCCACCCAGGCGCTGGTCGGCGTGCCCTAGACCCCCAGCCTGTGTCCTCACCATCTCACACCTGGACTTGTAACAAAAACGTGGTAAAATACACATAACACGAAATTTGCCATCTTAGTCATCTTTAAGTGTAACTTCGGTGGTATTGAGTACATTCATAGTATCGTGTAACCATCACCACCATCCGTCCCCAGAACTCTTTCATCGTCCCCAGCTGAAATCTCTACCCGTTAAATAACTCCCCATGTCTCTGGTAACTGGCCACTTTCACTTAGTGTAATGTCCTCGAGGCTCATCCATGATGTAGCCTTGTCAGAATTCCCTTCCCTTTTAAGGCTGAATCGTATTCCGTTGTATGTGTATCCCACATTTTGCTTGCCCATTTATCTGTCAGTGGACATTTGGGCTGCCTACACATTTTAACTACTATGAGTCATGCTGCTATGCACATGGGTGTACAAATATCTCTGAGACCCTCCTGAACTTTTATGAGAGCTTGTGACTGTCACTGTCTTTACTCCTACCACCCTTCAGCTGGGGTGCTGGAACTCTTGGGCTTCTCTTTCTCTCTGTGGAGCCTTGGGACCTTCCCCCTTCACAAAGCCTCTAGTGTGATCCCTCCCGTAGAGTAGCTGGACTTCTTACGTGGCCACTCAGGGCTCCCAAAGGCATGAAAGCAGAAACTGCAGGTCCTACTTTGAGCCACAGGGCCAGCTCAGATCAGTGTGGAGGGGCCCCATACAAGGACGTGAATGCTAGGACGCTGGTTCATGGGGCCATCTTTGAAGGCTACTATACCAGGCCATCTTCCCTGCATCTTCAGCTCCAGGAAGCAGTTACTACTTCTTTCTCCATTTGGCCATGACAACAGTATGGCTGTGGTTTACTGCAACCCCTTTAATTAATCCTGTTCCCAACACAATGCCAAGCACATGACCGGTATCAGCAAATATCTGTACACCTTTGTTTCCATCATTCCCCTACATGGGAGTCAATGTTCCCTGTGTATTAGGGACAGCAACTGACTCTTAGCGTTGAGATGTTTCACTTTTTTGTGATTAATTTTTTTTTTTATTCTGGTAAAATATATATAATGTAACATTTACCATTTAAACCATTTTTAGAGGTACAGTTCAGTGACATTAACACATTCACATTGTTGTGCAACCATCACCACCATCCATCCCCAAACTGAAACTCCTTGCCCATTAAACAGTACCTGCCCATTCCTCCTCCCCTCAGCACCTGGAAACCTCGATTCTACTTTCTGTCTCTATGAATTTGACTATTCTAGGTACCTCATGTAAGTGGTATCATATAATATTGTCCTTTTGTGTCTGCCTTATTTCGTTTAACATAATGTTTACAAGGTTCTTTTTTGTTGTAGCACGTGTCAGAATTTCGTTCCTTTTTAAGGCTGAGTCATGTCTCATTGTTTGTATATCCCACATTTTGTTTATCCATTCGTCTGTTGATGGACATGTGGGCCTTGGTGTCTGTGAGGTGTGTTGGGAAATGAATCCGCATCCCTCAGCTTTTCTTTGAACCCTCCTTGGACAGGCATAAAAAGGGCCCACATTACAGACTGAGTGCACCCCTCAGTGAAAACCCCTGCTTTACAGTTTGTCTTCTCTATGATCCTACCAGCCCCAAAGATTCCACTGTCATCAAGTGTCATGAAAACAAGCCTTCTGTCTGCTTCCTGTGACCTTATAATTGTGTTGTGGGGACGTGCGGCTACTGGGGGGTTGCCAGGTGGCTCTCCAGAGCTGAGGGTGCTCCCTTCCACACTGTAAGTGCTGTGGGTGTCCACAGCCCTGGGGCTAACCCGCATCCTGGGCCACGGAAAAGAGCCTCTCCCCACAAGAAGGGGCTGGAGGTATGCGTGAGGCCTGGGGCCCAGACAGCACCCTGGAGAGACAGCACTCTGGCCATTGACAGGTGAGCTCCACCAGGTGATGAAGGGTGGGGATGGAGCTCCTCACGTGAGGCTATGGCTCTGTCTGATGCTGGGGTGTCGGCAGATGTGGGGCTCCCCTCAGGGGACACTGATTAGCCAGGTGGCCCCAGGTGCTGGATGGGGCAGGATGGGCTGTCTTCTTACCTTTGCTCTGCTCCTGTCTCTGAGGCCCCTCCTCAGCCTCCTTCCCACAGCCGTGGTCTTTATCAGAGTTGGCCTGGTGGGGGACCAGGACCAGGATGGTGTGCTCCATCATTCTTGTCACAACCCCTGGCTCTCGACACTCAAGGGCCAAGATGGTGATTTCTTTGTTCTTCAGTTCTTCTCTGACAACCTTCATTTAAGGCATGATTGTCAAACTTTTTGGATTGTTATCCACCACAAGAAGTATATTCTATATCAAGACATAGTGCACATATGAATATGTATATGAAAATATAACCTAAAGTTTCAACTAATAGTAATTTTGCAGTGAAAGATGTACTCCGATACTTTCTTCTTTATTCTGTCTTTAAAAAGACATATTGGTCATCTCACTCAGTTGATGTCATGGCCTCCTAATGGGTCCCAATGAGCAGTTTGAAAAACATCACCATCCAGCAATGAGAGACTCTGGTCTGGGGTAGAGTCAGGGTAGGTCAGCCTGGGGAAACAAGTGAAGAATTTCTACGGGGGAGAGAAGAGTCCTTGCATGGTAGGTTCATTCTTCTTCCCTGAGTCATTCAGTCTGGAGGAACACCCTGGGGGCTACAGCATGATTCTCATGGAGGCCTGCTGGCCCCCAATTCTTCAGAGCAATCTGGGCAGAGGACGTGGCCCACTGTCCCCAACCCCAGCACGACCTGTGGGCTCTCCTGTATCTTCAACTATTGAGTCTGTTAAATTATACACATCAAGCCACATCTCTCAAGGCCAAAATTAATGATCAAGGACAGGACAGGTCTAAACGCATGATAAGGAAGGAACTGTTTTCTTAACTGTTCCCTAGTTAGCAGCATGCCTTCCCTTTCCTTGGCGTCTGTAGGTCATGTGATGTGCCAGGTTAATGTTTCACTTCTTTCTTGCACCTCTTTGGGGCTGTAGCGCCCCTCAGTGACTCCTCCCTTAATATCACTCAGAGGGTCTCAGAGTCGGTCCTTCTCACCAGACTTAGTGAAATCTCACTGAAGGCCTTTGTTCGCCTCATTTTTTGGAAAGGCAGCAAGTGGGAAATGCTTGAAAGACACTTTACACAGGGCTTGGCACACCCTGTTCAATTCATACCCTCCAGGAGCACCAGGAAGCTTCCCAGGGGTCAACTCAAGAGCAGCTGCAGATGGGATTTTCCATGTTACTCTTGTAGGTCATGGGGAGTTGACTGGGGGGGGGAAGTCGACACTTAGACTGAATCTCCTATCTCCTCAAAACCCTATGACATAAGAATTTTCTCATTATCCATTTACCACCAAGAGAGCTAAGGCCTAGAGAGATAATATGCCGTAGGTCACATGGCAGGGGCCGTTATTTGAATGACTCCAACACTGTGTCTGTCTCCACTGCTGGAGACACACCATCATGGCCAACTTTGAGAAGATGACTTTTGCCCCTCCCAGAACACCTCCTTCTCGTTGTGACTCCTCTCATCCCCTCTGTCCACCGACACACTCCCCTACTGTTAATGCAGTGTGATGGCATTCCTTGAGAAGAGTGGTTCTATCCCCTGGTGAACTTGTAGCCAACTTGGGAAAGGAAAGACCCATTCATTGAGCCTTCCATTACTGGGCACCTTGCTATATACTAGGGTTACTGATATGAGTAAGGCATGGTGTCTGCCCTCTGAAGACCATAGTCCAGTTGTGGAGAAAGACACAGAAGCACATAGTTATCCTGTGTTCCGATATGTGGTCAACCACCTCTGTCTGGGAGAGTCAGGGGAGGCTTATCAGAGTGGAGACAATTGAGCCGGGTATTGAAGAATCAGTAGGAGTTCACTAGATGCATCTGAGTGGTGCAGGGGGGGAGGGGAAGTGAAATGAACTCATATTTAATGAGTCAGACTATCTTGTTTAATTTTCACAAAACCCCATGGAGAGGTATTGTTAGGACCTTATAGATGAGGAACCAGAGGCTGAGATGTGCAATGAATTTCTCGAGAGTTTTTTCAAGTGTGTTACAGGGACTCCTGGGGGGGATCCCCAAGACTCTTTGAGCAGGTCAGCAAGGTTATAACGATTTTCAAAATAACCTCAAGATGCTATGTGCCTTTTCATTGTGTCAACATTTGCACTGATGGTACAACAGTGATGGAAGGTAAAACTGCTGGTATCTTAATACTAGTGAAGGCCTTGGTGCCAAGTTGTACTTGGCATCGTATTCTTCACACTCATGTATTTGCAGTTTAAAAAAACCAGCCAGTTTAGTTGAGGAATGTCCTTGATAAAGCAGTACAATGATTAATTTTATTAATCTTTTTTCAAAAAAAGATTTTATTTATTTACTTGAGAGAGAGAGAGCACACACAAGCAGGGGGCAGGAGCCGAGGAAGAAGCAGGCTCCCCACTGAGCAGGGAGCCTGATGCAGGACTCAATCCCAGGACCTTGGGATCATGACCTGAGCCAAAGGCAGATGCCTAACTCACTGAGCCACCCAGACACTCTAATTTTATTAATCTTGATCCTCAAGTACATGTGTTTGTGATATTTTGAGTGTTGGGACAGAAGTTTGCATAGAGCACGTCTGCTCCACACCGAAAAATGCTGATGGTTGCAAGAAGAAGCACATGTATGGCTGCTTGAGTTGCAAGCTGAACCAGCCAATTTTTTTTTTTTCATGGAATATTGTTTTTACTTGAAAGAATGACTGACAAACTGAGCCTGTTCAAACTTGGGCATTTGACTGACATTTTCTTGGAAATGAAAGAACGCTCAGCGTTCCACCTCAAGCAGACATTTATTATTTGTTGCCAATTATAAAATTTGAGCTTTCAAACCGAATTGGAATTGTAGAAAGTTGTATCTTTCAGCTTTTCCGTATTTAATGACTTTGCTGATAAGATTGATGGTAATATTAATGGATGTGATTTTTTCGCATTATGCAATCAAATGTGTCAACCTTTGGAAGGTCTACATAACTCAATTAGTGAAAACTTTCCCAGTAACAAGAATTATGCATGGGTAAGATATTCATTCAAAGTTCAAGACAGAGCCATGGACTTGAATGTAACAGAGTACAAAACGTTCATCCACCTGCTTTCAGGAAATACTACTTGTTGAGTTTTTTGGTGGTGTCAAAGAAGAATATCCACAGTTACCTGCAAATTTATTAGAATATGCCTCTCTTTCCAGATATGTATCTCATTGGATTTTTCTTCCTAGAAGTCACCCAGAACAAGACATCTCAATAGACTGAATGTAGAAGTAGATGTGATAATCCAGCTAGGCATGAAAGAGACTTGCAAAATATAAACAGTGGCACTTTTCTCTTTCCTTTGTTTTGGAAGTTATAGTTACTTTTCAGAAAAATATGTCACTTATGTTAACACGGATGGGGTTTTCACTGTTAATTTCAGATTAATTACTAAATAAATATTTTTAACTTTAAAAAAAATTTACTTATTTTAAGTAAGCTCCACACCCAATGTGGGGCTTAAACTCATGACCCTGAGATCAAGAGTCCCAGGCTCTGCCCACTGAGCCAGCCAGACGCCCCTAAATAAATAATTTTAAATGCCTCGGTTGTTATTTCCAATCTGGTAAAGGTCATTAGATACAAGCCATCTAAATAAAGGCTCTTTGGGCTCCTTCGTAAATTTGAAGAGTTATGTCCTGTGAACAAAAAGTTTGAGAATCTCTGCCCTGAGGCTTTGTTGAAAATAAGTGTTTTGTGGTGATCTGTGTCATTCTAAAGCCCACATTCTTTTCCTACACCAGTGATTTGCAGCCGGCCATGAGAGGGGGTGGGAGTTCACCCTGCCCCACGTGGGGGAAGTTTTATCCAAATCTCTGAAAGGATTCCCCCCCCCGCCCCCCGCCCCCGGGGGCTGGGCAACCAGTTTCAACATAATTGCTTTGGCGTCTACCAAGCCCTGATCTGCCTCTCTCCCTCAGATGTCTCTTTCTCCACAATTTTCCTTTGCTTTCTCTTTCTCTCCTGTTTTTCTCCTCCAAATCTTCCCCCAAGTCCTGCTTGCATCCTTAACCCCACTCTGCTTTTCTTTTCTTCCTGCTCTGAAACTGGCCAGAGGGGGGCTGAGCCCACAGGAGGTCCCTGGCAGTGCTCAGCTTTGGAGGAGGACTTGGGGCTCCTGGGAGATGTTTCCAGGGGCTTGCGGGGCTTTCATGGTCCAGACTCTGTAAAAGTTGAGCGGTCCAGGTGAGACCAGAGGCTTCTCACTAGAGAGTCTTGCACAGGTGGGGTGGAACCGGGTGATCTTTAGGATCCAAGCCAAATGTAAGTTCTGTGTCTGACTGACCACTTTTAATCATCCACTGGACACTGAATCATTTCTGTTCTGATGCTTAGCGGAAGGGTGGGACATGGTTAGGCTTTTCTGTGCCTCGCATCCACTCCTCCATTGCCCAAGGCACCAGAAGAGGTGCTCTGGTTGGCTGTTGTCTGGGGCACGGGGGGTCCCACCTCAGCCATGACTCTGTCAGTTCTTGTTGTCTACCCCAAACCATTCTGCCTTCCATTGGCCCAGCCATTGCGAGCTTGGGACAGCCTGCTTCAGACAGACCCCTTCAAGGCAAGCGTGTGTGTGTGTGGGGGGGGGGCTGTTTTTTAATTGAGGTAAAATTCACATACCCTAAAATTCATCATTTCAACCATTTATTTTTTATTTTTTTATTTTTTAAAGATTTTATTTATTTATTTGAGAGAGAGAATGAGATAGAGAGCATGAGAGGGGGGAGGGTCAGAGAGAGAGGCAGACTCCCCACTGAGCAGGGAGCCCGACGTGGGACTCGATCCCGGGACTCCAGGATCACGACCTGAGCCGAAGGCAGTCGCTTAACCAACTGAGCCACCCAGGCGCCCCATTTTAACCATTTAAAAGCACACAATTTTAATGGTTTTTAGTATACTCACCAGGATGTGCCATCATCATCATTCTAATTCCAGAACACTTCATCATCTCAAAAAGAAACCTCCATGAAGCATCGCTCGCCATTCCCATCTTCCCCCCAGCCGCTGGAAACTACCAATCTATTTCCTGTCTCTGGATTTGCCTCTTCTGGCTGTGTCAGAGAAATGGAATCATAGGAAAGGTGCAGGTAGATGTTTTTAAAAAGAAAAACATTTTCCAAGAAGATCATTCATTCTTAGAGTCAGAAAATTTACAGTTAAACAACTTTATTTAGAAAGTCCTAACTTCTTAACAACCGAATTTGTTATTGTTATGTTGTATAATAACATATTATCATAACAGTAACAAAGTCATTAAGAAGAGACAGGCTGGGGATTTTCCTTTAAAAACATGCTTGTGGCGGGGCTGCTCTTTCTCAGTCGCAGAGCTGAGAGAGGGAAGTCGCATGACTGGCATCTGCCCCTCCTTGCCGCCCGGTGGGAGTCTCAGGAATCCCTTGGTTTGGCGAGGTGTCCTCTGGCCGGCAAGGGGCTTTGGCGAGGCTCTCAGCTCTCAGAAGCCGACCCTCAGTCGGTGGGAGGTGCAGGGTGACAAACGTCTCTCCACTCTCCCTTTGTGTCTCTCGCAGGAGTGAAGAAGAGAACCAAAGTCATCAAGAACAGCGTGAACCCCGTGTGGAATGAGGTAGGCAAGCTTTCCTTTCTCCCTCCTTTTCGCTCTGCTGCCGCTGTCTCTGCAGTGACAGGTCAGCAGGAGGTGGCTTTCTCAGTGGCGTTGTCAAGGAGGCGGAGGGGCTGCTGGTCCAGGGTGTCAGCTGAGTCCGCCTGGTGCTAGGAGCCTGGGAGCTGGGTTGGTGGCCTGGCCTGCCCGGTAAACGGAAGCATCTCTTCTGATGTGGGTGTGGCTCGGGGAGGAGTGAGATGTCTATTGTTCTCTTCTCAGCTCTCCTCAGCCAGGTAGAACTACCAGCCAGGTCGTTTAGGGGCTCTCTGGCCTGCCCGGACTCCCTTACCCAGGGTTCTGCCTGCCCAAAGCCCACCTCCTCCGCTCAGTCCTCCCTGATTAACCAGATCCTCAGCCGGCTCCCCGCATATGGGCCCCCTGGTGGTCCGTGGAAGCTCAGGATGCCTTGTGCGGATACGGTTGGGATGCACAGGGTTACCTTTGCTCTGAGGAGAGTGCCAGGGCCTCTGGGTAGGCATACCTAGTGTGGCACTGATTCACGCTGCCCACCATGGGCCTGGCTTCTGCATGAGCACATTGATCTCAGTCCCTGAGGACCCTGTGGGATCACCATGCATTTTGCCCAGCTGTGCTCCTGGCCTGGCTTCCCAGTGATTGGTGGAATTGAGTTGGGGGGAGGGGGCCATGGGAGCCTGACCTCCTTCTTTCTTCTGCTGCCTTTGGCTTTTGCTGTCTCTTCTGAGGCTCTGGAACCCTGCTAGTCATGTATTCATTCATTCATTCATTCATTCACTCACTCGTTCATCCATCCACCCACCAGCATTGTTCGTGGATAGCTGTTCAGTGCCCTGGGGTAGACCAAGGTGACCCAGACACAGTTTCTTCTCCTAGGGGGCCACCAGTTAAGATGTGTTTTCTTTTTCTTCCAGGGCTTTGAGTGGGACCTCAAGGGCATCCCCTTGGACCAGAGCTCCGAGCTCCATGTGGTGGTCAAAGACCATGAGACAATGGGGAGGAACAGGTGAGGTGGACAAGGGGGCCTCTGAGGCCTGAAGGTATAGGGAGGGTCGTGGTGGACATAGACTCCAGCATCTGGGCCCTGGAGAGCTGGTGTCTCAACTCAGCGTTTATCGGAGACGTGCCTCTCGTGGGCCTGGCCTAGTGGTAGATGTTGGGGAGCAGCTTCAGGAACTCAGCCACGGGTAAATCTGACAGCTGTCCAGGCTGCAGGGAAGGGAGGTGGGCTCGGATCAGGTATGCACGCATTTGCGTGGACAGACTGTGCCCCGGGGAGCAGGGAGGAAAAGGCTCCAGCCCAGGGGAGCCTGGGCGCGGCCACCTCTCCCCGCCCGGTCCAGGCTGGTGAGGGCAGTGGCACGCTCTGGCAGCGGGCTGGCAAAATGAAGCTGCAATCAGCAGGGAGCTCTTGGGGAAGGCTTCACGGGAGAGGAGGGACTTGAGGCGAGATTCGTGGTTTAGCAGTGGGAAGGTGGTCAAGGGTTGCAGTGACTGCCCACGTCCCTGTGGCAGGCCTTTCTCTTGTTTCATGTACGAAGTGCAGAGGGTTTCCAGGCAGGGGCAAAAGCAGGCTCTTTATAGGCAGGCAGTGGGTCCTTTCTCCTGTCATTGAGCTGCGGGCCTTGTATGTGTATGTATGTAGTGTGTGGGGTGGTGGGCAGGACCAACCAAGCTTGCAGATTGATGGCCCTGCTCGTTGTGGGGTCAGGTGGTCTGGGAGAGCCTGTGGGGCCCCGGGGCCTTGAACGTGGGGGCAGGGTTCAGCCTCCCTGCTGGGCATGGCAGGGTAGGGCTGTGTTAGGTGCCGCTGGGGGTGGGTTCCCGCTCTTGGTGCCATTTACTGAGGCATGGGCTTGCTGTTTTGTGATCTGCTCACAGGGGTGCCTTTGTCTGGGAACTGGGTCAGCCAGTGTCTGAGGACCAGCAGGCCTGGCTGTGTTACCCTGGAATGGGAGAGGAGAGAGAGGGAAGAAGGGAGGAGTCAAAGGCCTAGGGAAGGCCAACGAGGGTCTCAGGCTGTGGAACACCTGGAAAGTTTGAGATCCTAAAAAGCTTGGAAGAAAAATCCAACTGCCATGGTCTCTTGGTGACTCTGCTGGTCACGGGTGCAGGGCAGGTTGTGTGTGGGGAGGGTGGGGGCACTTTCATTGGGACCTCCGCCCCACCTGCACAGGGGGCAGGGGCTGGAATCCCTTCACACTAATCTACCCCAACACAGACATTTTGTGGAAAAAAGGCAGCCTCTAATAAGCATGAATGGTGGAGCTGCAGGTGAGGGAGGGAGAAACGATGGGCACTGGACAGTCCTGGAAGGCTTCCTGGAGGAGGGCCACCCAGACTGACTCCAGGGCTTTGGAGGGTGAGGAAGGAAGGGCATTCCAGCATTCGGGTGTGGTGTGGAGCCGGGCTAAGGCCTTACGGGTGGGACTCACACATGTAGCCCAGTGAGGAGGGAGCCGTGGGACCAGATTGGGAGGGGTTCTCTGATAACAGGCTGAGGATAATAATAGCAAAACCACAACAGCTGATGTTGACCAAGGGCTTAGCCGAGTGTCTGGCGCTGTGCTGAGTCTTTATAATACAAGATCTTTTTTAATCAGCTGGGTACTGCTGTTACAGTTGTCATCATTTTGGGCTCTGAGAGATGGGGTGCTTTTTTCAGAGGCTGATGATGGCAGAGTTATCCTTGAAGGCAGGTCTGTAGCACGCTCATAATCACTGAGTCCCTGTGCCTCTCAGAGGCTCCTGGAAGGCCCCAGGGGGTGCTGGACCCTTCTGGAGAGTTCTGTTCCCTTATGATGCTGGACTTGAGAGGGCTTAGGGAGGCAAAGGTGGGACAGTCTGGTTGCTGCAAGGCACATGGGTTTCATTTTCATGATCGTATTCAGCATTTTACAGGCCCTGTGGGGAGATTTCTAAAATCATGAAGGAGACTTGAGAGCAGGTGCTGGGGAGATATTTTTGATCAATTCAAGGGCCAGGCTCGTCCTCAGAGTGACACCAGGCCAGTGCCACACATGGGGGCTGGGCTGCCCTGCACCTTGGGGCCTTCTCGTTGGCCCCTGAGGGTGTCCTCTAGCTCCTGGGGGGAAGCCATCTCCCTGAACACAAGTTCACTGCAGGGTCAGTGCTGGAAATCAGTTCCCCAAACTTCAATTTCCAGAGTTGCTAATTCTCAAAACTTCCCAATTTACTAGAAACTTCTTTCTTATAACTACTTGCATGTAGGTTTTGAGTTTTCCAAACATTTCTTAATTTTGCAGTTCTAGTGGGGTGCCTGGGTGGCTCAGTCAGTTAAGCGTCTGCCTTCCACTCAGGTCATGATCCCGGGGTCCTGGGATCGAGCCCCGCATCAGACTCCCTGCTTGGCAGGAAGCCTGCTTCTCCCTCTCCCACTCCCCCTGTTTGTGTTCCCTCTCTTGCTGTGTCTCTCTCTGTCTGTCAAATAAATTAAAAACAACAACAACAAAAAAGACTCTCTCCCTCTCCCTCTGTCCCTCCCCCCCCAAATAAATAAATAAATCTTAAAAAAAAAGAATGGGAAGAACACCTACTTTCTGCCTTCACATTGTCACTGTCCGGTCAGGAAGCCAGGAAGGAAATGACAGGCGTGACAGTGGCTGTTGTCATCTGACCTCAGGATTTCAGTGAGGACCTCCGTCATTTCTGGGCCTCCTGGGCCTGTGTGCTGTGAGCTCACAAAGCGTCCTCCTTGGGCTTCTCCCAACTGAGGTGGACCAGAGCCTCCACTGCTGTTAATTCTTGGTCCCCCTCTGTCTTGCCTCCTCTCCCTCCACCTAACCTCCTCGCTCTACCTCCATCTGTTTCTAGAGGTCCCCCAGAGCTCCCTCATTCCTCACAGCCCCTCCCTCAGCACCTCTGTCTCATAAGTCTCGCACTTCGCTTCTCCTCCCTCCTCTCTCCCTTTGTCCCCTCCAGCTCTTCTCCACCCCCACTCTCCTCTCTGTCCCCAAGGCCTCTGTGGCATTTGACGCTGCTCTGTTTCCCCTGATGATCATTGGCAATTTGGAGTGGCCTCAGTATACCAGACTGGTCTGCTGGCCCAGAAAGCGAGCTTGGGGAGCCCTCCATGCTGGAGGAGGGGAGCAGGGGCTGGGCACTGCCTCCTGGCTGCTTAGCACCCACCCACCCTGAGCCCCAGGGACCCCAGAGCCAACTGCAGAGCTGGGCCAACTTTGTGTGGATAAAACCAGGTCTGAAATGCACAGAAAAGGAAACTCCACTCCTGTGGGTAGGAGACACTGTGGAAAGCCCAGCGGGAGGTCCTGACGCCTGTCTCAGGCCGCACAGAACAGCTCCCTGTTTACTCTGGGCTGCTCAGAGTCAATTTAAATTTAAATAGCTAACATGCCTAGTGGCTCCTCTGTTGGAAAGCATAGCTCTAGATTTTTACAAGAGTGTTCCAACCCTGGCTGCATATTAGAATGACGTGGGAGCTGTTTTCTCTCTCTCTTTTTTAAAGATTTTATTTATTTACTTGAGAGAGAGGGAGAGAGCATGAGTGGGGTGTAGGGGCAGAGGGAGAGAAAGAAGCAGACTCTCCACTGAGCAGGAAGCCCAACACAGGGCTCAATCCCAGGACCCTGAGATCATGACCTGAGCTGAAGTCAGATGCTTAACTGACTGAGCCACCCAGGCGCCCCCCACTTTTATTTAAAGATTTATTTATTTATTTTAGAGACAGAGAGAGAGAGAAAGAGTGTGAGCAGGGAGGGCCAGGGGGGGCCAGAGGGAAAGGGAGAGAATCCTCAAGCGGACTCTTTGATGAGCAGGGAGCCCGATGAAGGGCTCCCTCCCAGGACCCTGAGATCATGACCTGAACTGAAACCAAGAGCCTGAACCACCCAGGCGCCCCCTGATGTGGGAGCTTTAAAAGAGATCAGTGTCTGGGCTGCACAGCAAATTGATTAAACAAGACACTCTGGAGTGGGGTGCGGACATCACTGGGGGAGGCCAGTGTGCATCCAAGGTCGAACACACCCACTGCAAGGAAGTGCTCTCAGTTTTTTTCATGGATTAGCTAGGAAATAAATATAAACTGTCACTCTTGTAATAGTGCACATGTGTGATTCCTCATGGACATGACCACCATGAAATAATCATGGCTAAAACCGCACATGGTAGAATCGTGCAGGAAATGAAAAAGGGAATGAGGAATCTTGTTGGTATTTGTAAACACTGACCTAGGGAAAATTGGACTTAATAGAAATAATTCCATAAGAGAAAACTCAAAATCGAAAGGAGCTATATTTGTTAGTGCTGATAGGAACCAAAAACAGGGAGAAAAAAAAATCTTTGAGGCAAATCTGTGTTGGGAAATTTAAACAGAAAATAGTTGTTACCAATGACAGTAATTTCAGTCAAATACAAATGAGGAAAAAAGAAATAGTTAATTGCACTGTATAGAAAATATGTCAACAAATCAAATGTGGTTAATTTAATTTAATTTAATTTTCCGGAGAATGCCTTTTCCATGGAAATTAATTAATGTAGGTGTATTTTTTATTTAAATATTTGGTAAACATACACATGGAAGCAAAAGTCTCCATCGGGTCAAAAAATCTACCTGTCCAAAAAACACCAGGGTCAAAATGTTCCTCCCTTGCTCCAGGCCAGGCCTGGGGTAGGGTGGCCAGATTCAACAAAGAAACATTCGGGACACCCAGTTAAGTTTGTCCCAAATATTGCATGGGACATGCTTATAATAAAAAATTATTCATTGTTTATCTGAAATATAAACCTAATAGGGGATTCTGTATTTGATCTCTCTAAGAGTGACCGTGCACCCCATCTCCCTTTAATTAATTAATTAATTAATTAATTAATTATTTTATTTATTTGTCAGAGACAGAGAGAGAGAGAGCACAAGCAGGGGGAGCGGCAGACAGAGGGAGAAGCAGGCTCCCTGCTGAGAAAGGAGCTCGATTTGGGACTTGATCCCAGGACCCTGGGATCATGACCCGAGCTGAAGGCAGATGCTTAACCGACTGAGACACCCAGGCGTCCCCCCATCTCTCTTTAAACAAGCAGTATAGAAGGACCCCGAACTTTACACCAGGAATTGGTCAGGAGGCATGTTGCTTTAAAAAAGCCTGTTCACAGTAGTTCATGTTTGTAGTAGTGATTTCTTTGGAATACTCGGAACCTCTTAGTGACCTGGTGACTCTATAAGGTGCAACATTAAGGAGTCCCTCACCCCCACCCAGCGCCTTGCCTGCCCTTGCTTTCCTGTGATATGGGTCATCCGTCATGGTCCCTACAACTAGCTGGGGGCCCAGGAGGGAGTTTGGGAAGCTCTCTGAATGCCTGCTCCTTCTTCTTCCTGTTTTTTTTTTTTTTTTAAGTTTTATTTACTTATTTATTTTATTTTATTTTACTTATTTTATTTTTTTAAAGATTTTATTTATTTATTTGAGAGAGAGAATGAGAGAGAGAGAGCATGAGAGGGGGGAGGGTCAGAGGGAGAAGCAGACTCCCCGCTGAGCAGGGAGCCCGATGCGAGACTTGATCCCGGGACTCCAGGATCATGACCTGAGCCGAAGGCAGTCGCTTAACCAACCGGCCACCCAGGTGCCCCAATTTACTTATTTATTTTAAAGAGAGAGAGCCCATGCTAGTGGGGGAAGGGGTTGAGGGAGAGAATCTCAAGCAGATGGATGGGGGGGGTCGATCCCACAACCCCGAGATCATGACTGGAGATCACGACCCGAGCCGAACGCTCATCCCACTGAGCCACCCACGTGTCTCATCCTCCTCCCTCTTGCAGCTGGCGCACAGGGCTTGACAACTTGGCCCTGTGGAATGAGTGTGGACTTCGGGGGGCACCGGGGCCTAGTCTCAGCGGGGCTCCCTGAGCCTCTGTTTCTTTCTCCTCAGGGGGGCGTTGCATCAGTTGCACAAGTGCATCTCAGGGAACTGCCATGGAGAGGCCGCTCCGTGAATGGCCGTTCCTTTTGGCACATCCTCTTTCCAGATCTCTCCTGGGCTGCTCTCCTGCGGCGCCACTTGCTTCATTTCCCACTGACTCAGCCTTTCCCAGCACAGCCCGCTCTCAGCCAGCGATGGTTTGAAAAGGGACTAATTCATACTGAAGTGTTGATGGCAGCCTATGGCTTAATGTTTTGCCCTTCTAGGAGCCTGGGGGACCATGCTGTCGATGCCGGACTCTATTTAGACCACCAAGGGAATGTGAATGGTGAGCGGCAGACACCATGATAGGCTTTGAGGAGATATTTTGGGGATGGTGGTCTTCTTGACTTCGGTGACGATCGCTTGTAGGGCTGCCTCTGAGCTGGGAGTAGGCCTCGGTGCCCTCAGGGTGGGGGTGGGGGTATCCTGGTGCCTCCTGGGACAACAGGCTTAATGTATTGGGGAATGTGGGGTTTTCTCGGAAGGAGCTGAGCCAGAGTCTTCGTCCTGAACAAGGGGAGCCCTGCGCAGGAATGCACAGGCCCTGGCAGAGGTGCCTAGGGGAGGGGCCTGGCCGGATGGTGTCCGTGGGCCGCACAGGGGGCGTGTTGGTGTGGTCCAGGGGTTCCATCCCAGCGGGAGCGGGTGGCCTCAGTTCTCCAGCTGTCTACAGAGCCAGTAGGGCAGGGGTGGTGGCACGGGAATGAGGGTCAAAGGCTGTTTTCAGGGATCCCCCTCTCAGAAGTGAGCCTCATCCTGATGCTGCGACCTGGATTTCTCTGAACCCGTTGCCCCATCTGGATAATGGCCATAACAGGACCTACGTTGCATGGTTGTCATGAAGCTTGTGTGAGATAATGTGTGGGTGTCAGACGCCTACTTGGTGCTTGGCACATTGAAGGTGTTTAGTACGTAGGGCCTGGTGGATCCATGGAGACTCACATACACAAACCACACCAACTGTGAGCATAGCACCACACGCCCCACGTGGGCACATGACCATACCGGAGTCTATGCGCACACACATTCTTTTATTTAAAAAAACTAAAAAAAAAAGGCCATAAGAATATACAAATTGTGTTTTTTAACAAGCAAAAGTAACCTCCATTCTTAAAAAGTTATAACGGGGGAAGTGCAGGTTTTCCCACCCTTTCCCCATCTGCTGCTTCCTTTCCCTCCAGTGTATCCATTGTTGACAATTTGGTGCGTATCTTTCTCAACTTTTCCTCAGCCTGTGCCAGCATCTGCTTACTAAATGTGTGTGCGTGCATTTAAGCAAAACTGGAATCGCGCTGTACATAGTCTATACCATCATGGACCCTTTCCGAGGTTAGTGTGGATTGATCAGCTCCCTTAAATTAAGTAATTAATTAATGATTTAATTTTTTTATTTGAGAGGGAGCGCGAGAGAGTACGAGCAGGGAGGAGAGGGAGAAGCAGGCTCCCCGCTGAGCAGGGAGCCTGATGTGGGACTCGATCCCAGGACCCTGGGATCATGACCTGAGCCGAAGGCAGACGCTTAACCCACTGAGCCACCCAGGTGCCCCTTTAAGATTTTATTTTTAAGTAATCTCTACACCCAACGTGGGGCTCAAACTTACAACCCAGAGATCAAGAGTGCATGCTCTACTGACTGGGCCAGCCAGGCACCCCTAAACTGTGTTTTCTTGACTACTTGTGAAGTTGGGCATCTTTTCATGTGTTTTATTGCCCATTTGTATTTCTTCTTTTGTCAATTGCCTATTCTTATATTTTGAGTTGCTTGTTTTTTTTCTTACTAATTCATAGCAGTTTGTGTGTTTGGGATCCTATCAGGAATATGAACTCTCGGTCTGTTTTATGTGTGGAGGATATTTTCTCTCTGCTGACAAATGTTATTCCCACATAGGAATAGACACTCACCCAGCTGTGTGTGTGTGCACTTAGACATTTAAAAAGACAGAGTGGGAGTACCTGGGTGGCTCAGTTGGTTAAGCATCTGCCTTTGTCTCAGGTCATGATCCCAGGATCCTGGAATCGAGCCCCACATCGGGCTCCCTGCTCTGCGGGAAGCCTGCTTCTCCTTCTCCCACTTCCCTTGCTTGTGCTCCCTCTCTTGCTGTCTCTTTCTCTGTCAAAAAATAAATAAAATCTTTAAAAAGACAGAGTGATGGTTTGCTATTGCTAGAAGTTGGGGAAAGTAGGCCTAAGTTCAGCCTCTGGGTTCCAGTAGGCCGGTTTGCAGGCCCCCCCTTTCTGGAATATTTGGGAGGCAGGAATATTTACAGTTCACCATCTCATTGTTCTCAGCATGAGTGGAAGTGTTGACCGTACCCTGATTTTCCAAGGATTTTTATATTTTGTCCTGAATTCTCTCCAGGACACCCTAGGTTTCAGAATAATTTTTCTTTTGTTTTTCTCTGGATTGAAGTGGAAAACTGTTTAGTTACCCTTGGGCAGCCCCTGGGGAATCAGATACGGGCGGGAAGGCTGCCAGAGGTCAGGCGGGCTCAGGGGGTGGGAATGTCCAGCTGTCCCTCATTTCCTGCCCCTCACTGCCAGGCACACATGGCTGAGGGCTTGGGGGGGAGCCACAGCTCATGGCCGTCTCCTCCCAGGGATCTTAAATCTTCCCTGAGTGCACACAAGTCTGCGTGTGTGTGTGTGTGCATGTGTGTGTGTGTGTCCTGCCAGCCAGGGACTCGCTGACTTTCCCATCATGCCTGATTCATTGACTCTAGTGACGGGGAGGGACTGCTGAGTCAGTGATGAATGGGTTTGCGTTGTAATATACGTATTTTTAGTTGACATGTCCTTGTCTCAGTTTAGAAGGTAAAGAAGGAGAAACTGACACATGGAAATACTTCTGGAGCTTTTTAAAGAAATAATTTCGAACTTACAGAACAGTTACCAAAATAGAACAAAGAGCATTCCTTATACTCTTTACTCAGAATCACTGATTAACATTCTACCACATTTGCTTTATATTAGTCCCTCTCCTCTCCCTCCTTCCCCTTTTCTTCCTTCCTTCCCCCGTCTCTCCTATTTGAGGGTAAGTTATAGTTGTCATGGCCTTTTACCCCTAAATACTTATTTAGGAAAAATCCCTAAATATTTCCTAAGAATAGGGATAGTCTTTTACATAATCACAGTGTCATTATCAACTTCAGTAAACTTAACATGGCTGCCAGACTTCCACCTAATTCACCATTCGTATTCTGTCCTATCAGTTGACCAAATAGTATCTTTTTTAAAAAGATTTTATTTATTTATTTATTTAGAGAGCAAGCGAGCACTCTTTTTTTTTTTTCTTAAGATTTTATTTATTTTTTTGAAAGAGAGAGAGAGAAAGAGGAAAGAGCACAAGCAGGGGGAGTGGCAGGCAGAGGGAGAGGGAGAAGCAGACTCCCCACTGAGGATGGAGCTGGACACGGGGCTTGATCCCAGAACCCTGGGATCATGACCTGAGCCGAAGGCAGACGCTTAACCGACTGAGCCACCCAGATGCCCCTATACACACTCTTGTACTCTGTTTTATCATTTCACAGCGTATCTTGAAGATTTTCCATATATAAGTCTATGGTGTACTCCCCATTATTTGTATAGTTGTGCAGTATTCCATCATATGGCTGTACTGTACGTTATTCACGCACCTTCTAGGATGGACATTTGGGTTGCCTCCTGTATTTTGTTCTTATAAACAATATTGTAAAAAAGGCCCAATGTTTTGAAATAAAATTGTTTAGATTTCTTTGGGCTTCATTAAAATAAACTTACTTGGCCACTTTATAGCTCCCACTTACGGCTCAGATTGGGAGGCTGCTACCCCAGAGCATTTCTCCCATCTCCGACAGGACAGTAGCCCTACTGGGTGATGAGTCCGGGGGCCAGATCTTTATCCATGGAGGAAAAATGTGTGCCTTGTCAATGTGTGAACTGGACCTCTCCTCCCTCCTCCACACCAATTCCTGAACTTCCTCTCAGTCTGTGGGATGGCAGCTGGGATTTCAGCCCTCACATTTCTCCTGCGCCCACGTTCCAGTGGTCCAGAACACAACGCTGCCGAGAGGGATGGCAGGTCTGGGAAGACTGGGGAAGCAGTGACATTTTCCTACTGTAGGTTGCAGGTGGTGGGGCCAAGGGGGTTTCCTTCCCACCTGCCCGGCTCTGCCCACACTCAAGAGCTGGCGCTGACGCTGCCTGTGCAGGACCCCCAGGCCCCTCCTTTGACCCTTACTGAATCCTGCCTGCCACAAGTGGCCACTGGTTGGTGCCACCCACTGCCACTGAGCGTGGGGCATTGCCGGCTCGTGTAGGCCCCTGGGCCCTAGGGTCTGTGCCTTCGTCTTGATCTTTGGATGCGGTGGGTCTCCCTGAACGTCTGGGCCCTCCTCCGCCGAGGCTGCCGGAATAAAGCCACCTCTCCTCCATCCACCGTGCAGGAATGAATGAAGAGTGGCCATGGGGTTTCCTGTGATCAAGCCTCAGGCCCATCCCACCTCCCCAGGGAGCCCGGCCAACCCGGTCTGGCCTCCCAGAGCAATTCTGTGGGCCCACTCTGGGGCTGCCTGCTCCTTAGGCTTGGGGACAGCCAGCCTGCTGTGCCGCCTCCAGGCTCTCTTCCCAGGGGCGTGGGGGCTTGTGACGGCCACCCAGCTCCTCCAAAGGACTGGTCCCAAGGCCTGTGGCAGGGGTGGGAGGTGGGGGCATCTCAAGGTCCGGCAAGACGTTGAGGGAGGAAATAACAAGCGCTCCCTCCCGGCCCAGGTCTCCCAGCCTCCGGAGGTGCCTGGGCTGACAGGGGTGGGGCCGGCCTTCCCGCTGCATTTCCTCCCATTGTTCCCGCCCCACTTCCGGGAATTCTCCGGGGGCGCGGGGCCGGCGGGCCCGGGGCCAGAAGGGGAGGCCGCAGAGGGCAGGTCGGCTCTGGCCGCCGCGGCCCCGGCTCCGGAGCTGGAGCGCCGGCCGCATGACTGCACCGCGGGACCTGCCCCCCTCGCCGCTCCCACTGCCCGTTCTGCCTCCCGCCTCCCCAGGGGATCCCTCGGGGAATCGGAGGACCCGAGTTCGAGGGCAGGCTCGGTCATCCGCCTGCTGGAGCCAGTCCCCCTGCTCTGCCGCCCCACTTTCCCCGTGAAGGACGGGGGGCTCTGGTTGCCCATGTCGCCCGGATTCACGGGTCTTTTACGCCGACGGTCTTGTCATTTTGACGATGCCTGGGTCCTGACGTAAGCCCAGCTCACTAACACGAGTTTGCTCCTCGGCGAGTCACAGGTAGAGACGAGCCCAGCTGGAGCTGTTGCTCAAAGGAAGCTTTCTTTGCCGCAAGTACGATCGCGGGGAATAGCTTCCGAAGCCGTGACTCCCCTAGCAAGGGGTGAATGGGTTGCTTTTCTTGACAATATTTAGGTAGGGGAGGCTTGTCATCTGTGTGGAGACGGGCACGAGGCGGGTCGTGCGCCTTAGGGAGACACGCCTATCCTAACATTGTATGTTATGTAAATGAGGCTTGTGCTCCAGCTTGGGCGGGGATTTACTATTAGCCTGAGGTAGAGGTAACTGTCCCTCACTCCATGGGTCCCTCCGTGGTCTGTCTGCGCAGGTGTCAATGGGGAGTGAAGCCCGAACTGGTCTGGATGGTCTGGGGCCGGAGCTCTTCACCAGGGCAGTCATTAGGGTTTGAGGGGCAGTTGCGGTTTCTGGCTCGAGATGCTATGCTAGTGGGTTCTTTCTCCTGAGTGAAGAGATGAGCCGGATAGAAGCGCTAATGGGAAAATGTGGAACAAAGGGCGGTGGGTACAAGCAGCTGAGCGGTAAAGGTCAGGTCTTGGGAGCTAGCTGGTGACACTGAGGACACTTCAGTCAACACCCTGGTGGCAGGTGCCTTCCCCACGCTGGCCCTGGGGCGGACACCCTCCGGGAGCCCCTGCTTAGTAAGCTGTGCTACGAGCCTGCTCCGTGCCGCAAAGGAATATAGCAGACACCAGTCCAAATTCTAGAAGATGTGGAATTTTCTAGCATCACGAGGAATGAATGTGAGGGAACGTCTCTCGCTTTAGCCCTTTCTTTAAAGAAATGTTAGAAAAATGTTACAAAATTCAGCACACACCATGCTCCTGCCTTGCTAGCAAGGGAACCTGTAAGGTGACCAAGAGTCCACTGTTTCCAAGAAGAATGGAGCTCAAGCGATTTTATTGAGCGGCCATTAATAGTTAATAAGCAGCTATTAATTAATTGTTTTTATCGTGGTAAAATATATGTAACAAAACTTGCCATTTCAACTATTCTAAATGCACAGCTCAGTGGCATTAAGCACATTCACACTGTTGTGCAACCTTCACCACCCCACAACTTTTTCATCTTCCCAAACTGAAACTCTGTACCTACTAAATAATAACTCCCCATTTCCCCTACCCCCAGCCCCTGGTAACCTCTGTTTTACTTTCTTCATGAACTTGCTTATTTTAGGAACCTCATATACATGGAATCATACAGTATTCGTCCTTTTGTGTCTGTCTTATTTCACTCAGCATCATGTCTCCAAGGTTCATCCATGTTGTAGCATGTGTCAGAATTTCGTTCTTTTTTAAGGCTAAGTAATATTTCATCGTATGCATGTTTTTATTTAATTTATTTTAATTAATTAATTTTATTTTAATTTTTGTTGCATTTTATTTATTTTATTTATCCATTCATCTGTTGATAGACACTTGTGTTGCTTTTATTTTTTGGTGATTGTGAATAATGCTGTTATGAATGGGGGTGTACAAATATCTCTTCAAGTCCCTGGTTTCAAGATTCTTTTTTTTTTTTTTAAGGTTTTATTTATTTATTTGACAGAGAGAGACACAGTGAGAGAGGGAACACAAGCAGGGAGAGTGGGAGAAGGAGAAGCAGGCTTCCCGCCGAGCAGGAAGCCCGATGTGGGGCTCGATCCCAGGACCCCGGGACCATGACCTGAGCCGAAGGCAGATGCTTAACGACTGAGCCACCCAGGCACCCCAGTTCTCTTGAGTATATACCCAGAAGTAGAATTGCTAGATTATATGGTTTGATCCATTTTTGCATTCCCTTTTTTCCATGCCCGTCAGCAGAGCACAAGGGTTCCAATTTCTCCACATCCTTACCAACTTTTGTTGTTTTCTGTTTTTTGGATAGTAGCCATCCTAATGAATGTGAGGTGATCTCTCACTGTGAGCAGCCAGTGTTAAAATCAGCTATTTAGGGGCATCTGGGTGGCTTAGTCGGTTAAACGTTCGACTCTTGGTTTCGGCTCAGGTAGTGATCAAGAGCTCATGCTCCACATCGGATGCAGTTTGCCCATTTCTTAGCAGGGAACACAAATTTTTTCCTTGGCACTCTTTGGAAGGGTCCCTTAACTGGTCATCACTCGGTGACCTACTCTATCCTAAGAGCCCGTTCGTTTATGGGGCCCCCACCCCTCACTTGGAGATTCTGCCTTATGTATATGTGGTGTGATAGTCCCTGGCCTCTCTTGGGAGTGGGGTATGTCTGCCCTTCCCCAATTTGCTTTTCTCCCTGTCCCTGAAGACAAGAAAGACTGTTTTTCATTTATGACCATTGCTGGCCGAGCCCTGGGAACCCAGGATAGACGGCCTGTGTCAATGTGGCTGCGGAGCAAGCAGATGTGGTGGTGGGGGTCCCCCTGCAGGGGTCCCCTGCTTTCAGGAGACCGGTGGATTGCTGAGGTCTGATGGGCAAGGCAGCCCTTCTATGGGAGTATCCAGGCGGACAGGGATGGTGGGTCTGGCCCTCTGGGGAAAGGCAGAAATCTGACCTTGGGAGAAGGGAAGGTGTCTCTCATCCTTGTGCAGGGAAGGGGGAGCCTGACCCTCCAGGGATGATGCATGGGGTGACTGGGGGCAGGGGGCTAGGGAGCCTTGAGGGGTTCTAAGGGACTGTGGTGTTCGAGGCAGATCAGCTTTGTCTGCAGGGTGTTTGTGTGGTAAGATGCTGGCGGGGGGTGGTATGTTGGAAGAAGAGCCAGGCACATTAAGCTAGTTCTCTACATTCTACTTTTCTCTCCACTTAGGTTCTTGGGGGAAGCCCAAGTCCCACTCCGGGAGGTTCTCGCCACCCCCAGTCTGTCTGCCAGCTTCAACGCCCCCCTGCTGGACACCAAGAAGCAGCCCACAGGGGTAAGTGCCCACTGGGCCTTTGCATCAGGCTAGTGTCTGGTCTGAGGCCTTGCCTTTCTGATACCAGTGGCGTGTCATGGCCCATCTACCAGCAACCAGCCCTGGTCCCCCCGAGCTCTGGCCAGGGAGAGGAATTGGCATGGAAGGGACAGGAAGGGGACAGGAGGGAGCCCTGGCCCTTCCTGTGGGGCTCAAGTCAGCCTTGCCTCACACCAGCTTGGCCTGCCCCTCGGTCTCCTCCTGCCCTGGAGGGAGGCATGGTCACCTCCAGGGATTGGTTCCTTCTTTTTTTTTTTTTTTTTTAAAGATTTTATTTATTTATTTGACAGAGAGAGAGACAGCGAGAGATGGAACACAAGCAGGGGCAGTGGGAGAGGGAGAAGCAGGCTTCCCGCAGAGCAGGGAGCCTGATGTGGGGCTCGATCCCAGGATCCTGGGATCATGACCTGAGCTGAAGGCAGACACTTAACAACTGAGCCACCCAGGCACCCCCAGGGATTGGTTCTTTACTAGAAACCTGATGACTCCCCAAGCTTCCTGGGCAGCTTTGGTGATGGCTCCCCCAATCTCCTCGGTAGCCCTCCCTCACTTCCCCACCCCATCTCCAGATCCGGAATATCTGAGTCATCTGGGTGGCAGATCACAAGGGAAGGGAGACAGACATCCCCCTCCCCTGCCCACCGGAACGTGTTAGACCCTCTTCCTTTGCTCCATTGTCCTTCCTGCCCCTCCCCCAGCCTTTCCAGTGCTCTTCCAGTCCTTGCAGACAATTCCCAGCCCTCATCTCTGGCTTCCCGTTATTTTTAGGGAGCTAAATATACCCTGCAGGGCTCTTTCTTCCTGGTCAGTAGAACTCCTGACCTTCCCTCTGGGTCAGCGCCACCTACCAGGAGGCACTGGGGGACTATCCATTTGGAAATACTTCCTCCCAGTGGGGCCCTGGGGATTCTGGGCTGCATTCTCTTTGAGTGGGGCTACCTTGTGTCTGTGTGTGTGTGTGAGGGTGGGGAACCTTGGCTGGCTTAGTAAATCAGGAAGTGGCAAATCTGGCAGAGCTCTGAAAGGAACCACTACTGGGTACTGAGAGCTAGAGAAAGAGAGTGACTGACTGAAGTCACACAGTGAATCCATGTCCAAATGGGGACAAGTCAGAGGGTGGCACATCTCCTAAACTCTCAGGGGTGGTAGCGACTTGGACTCCTGGCCCACTGCCTTTCTGATGCTGGAATTTCCTCCGGAGGCATCTTAGGCTAGTGGTGGCTGGATGCTTCCCTGATGGAGAGAGGTTACTTCCCAGGAGAATCCATCCCTTTCTCAGACGGTGCTCACTGGCAGGACATTCTGGTTTAGTGCAGTGATCACTTGTAGGTTTGTAAGCTCTTCAGGGGCTTCCCAAGTGAAATCTGGAACCAGTCCCCTTACATGGAAGGCAGGAAGAGACCCAAGAAAGAGGCAAGCCACTCCAGACTGGGAGGCGGCAGGGTTAGTAAGCTAGGGGACTTACCTATGAGGCATGTCTGGGGTGGCAGCAAGATGAGTAGATCTCTGCACCCATCTACCACATCTTAGAAGTTTATATAGAGCTCTTAACTGGGTTCAGTCATGTATACCATCCAGATAGTCTCAACACCATGTCACTAGCTCAAGACTCTGCCTGGAGCAACCTCTGGGAGCAAGGAGGGCAAGCAGAACTTACATTCCATGGAGAGTGGAGAGGGGGAAGAGCCTCTAATTGCCTGGGTTTATCATGGGTCAGCTGGTGGGCACATCCTCTCAGTGACCTCCAGCATCACTGAGCCTGTCTCCATCACCTTCTGAATCCCCCTTGTCCTCCCCCTGAGTTCTCCAGTCTACTCATGCAATCGAAGGGTTCCAGCGCCAATTTCCAGTTTTGCCCCCGACACCACCAAGGAATTCTCTGACCCCAGTTGGGCATCCTATAACTCAACTCAATTCTGACACTGTCTATCCAGGAACAGCTCTGGGTTAAGGGCTCAGTCCTACAAGACCTCCCCTTCCCCTTCCGATGCCAGTCCCAAGTCCAGGTTCCCCCGTGCTTCTGACCAACTGGCTCTAGATTGGACGTTCCTGTGACCTCCTCCTTGGGTTTGATTAACTTGCTAGAGTGGCTCACAGGACTCAGAAAAACATTCTACTTACCAGATTACTGGTTATTATCCAACCTGGAAGCTCTCCAATCCCTGTCCTTTGGGGTTTTATGGAGGCTTCATTGGCAATTGAACTCCATCTCCAGCCTGGATCTCCTCCCTGGAGGTGGTGGGGGCTGAAAGTTCTACAACCCTCTAACCTCAAGGTTGGCTTCACTAGCAACCAGATGCCATCCTTAGGTGATTTCCAAAGTCACCTCATTAGCACAACAAAAGACACCTTGATGGCTCTTACTACTTAGGAAAGTCCAAGGAATTCCTAAAAGGGGCTCTATGCCAGAAACAGGGATAATGACTAAATATACATATAGACACCACATATGTAATTATAAATCACAGTATCACAACCCTAGAGTCAAGAAGGACTCCAAGCACTTCTGGATCCTGAAGAGGACCACAGCTTTCTGTAAAGGTGTAGAGCACTCATGGAGGAACTGTAGATAGCTGGTGAGGGAGATACTTTGTCAGGGATCTGAGAAACACTAACATTTACCTGTTTATTAAAAAGATATAATAAAGCATATGAATCAACTGCCAGAGGAAGAGATAGATAGGGCAAAGTCCTGAACAAAGGAACTTCTGTCCTTGTGGAGCTTGGGACCCTGTTCAGTGGCACATGGAAGCATTCGAGTTCCCTCAGCATGGAAACTCTCTGAAAAAAGAGACCAAAAAACTTGAGTTTTTAATGGAGACTTCATTATAGTCATGATTGACTAAGTCATTGGCCATTGGATAATGCAACCTTCAGCCCCTCTCTCCTCCCCAGAGGTTGGGAGGGATGGGATTGAAAGTTCCAACCCTCTAATTGCATGGTTGGTCCTCCTGGCAACCAGCTCCCACCCTTCCATGGGGTCCAAAAGTCACCTTCATTAATAACAAGACACCCATTTTACCTTTATAGCTCTGAAGTGTTTTCAGGAACTGTGGATGAAGACCCAATATTTCTGAGAAATATAGTTTGGTCACCTGAATGACCAAATACGTGTTTCTTATAAATCATTAAATCACAGCCTCCAGTGCCTTCAACCAGGGTTTCTAGCTTCTGGCTTAGCTGCTCAAACATCTCTCCACTCTTGCCCTCTGGGCATCCATGACTGGTGTTTCTTGCAAGTTCTCCTGCACTTGGGCCCCTGTAAGCTCAGATGCCTGTCCAGCCCCTGAGACACAGCTTTTCACACCTGGTCCCTGTCCACGGGGCTGAGCCAGGTTGGTGACCATCCCTGAATGCCTCACCTTTCCTCCTCTGGCTCTTTGTTCCCACACTCTGTGCTTGGGAACCTGGTGTCTGTCGGGGGAGTGGGGAGTGGGCTGGTCTGGGGTTTGGTCGTGCTAAGCTCAGTGTCAGAGAGTTGTGGCCAAGGAAGCAGGCAGTAAGCAATGGGGCTGAGCATGGTGGGGTGGGCAAAGGACCCCAGAGCTTAGCCACATGACCTGTAGGAGGATCTGATGAGGTTGTCCTCTGTCTCTGTCTTTGGTTTCCTAGGCCCTTCTAGCCTGGGGGCCAGACAGGACCCTCCAGAGTTCTGTACTGTTGTTGACTGTGGGCCCCAAGATGGCAGACACAGGTGACAGGTTCCCTGCTCCAGGGCAGCGTGTCCTGGTGGACACATGACTGACTGATAATGGTCATGGGACAGGATGACTGCATGGCGGTGCCAGGGCTGGAGACTTGAGAAACGGGGCTATCAGGTGGGGCACCTTGATGTGATTGGCCTCAGAGGGACTCTAGGCCAAGGTCATGTGGTTTGGGAGAGCATGGAGCTCACAGATGTCCCATAGGAAGAAAATCTCAGCTTTGGTAACCGTTATGTCTGGAGAAGGGGACAGGCACTGAGGTATGACATCATGGTGAAGGTGGCAGATCCTGACCCTGGGTGGGGTCAGGACCATAGACACGCCCCCCCTAGAGATCCCCGGTAGAGCTAAAGGCCTCTAATATTAATCACCTGTGGTCCCGAAGCAGTGGTCCCCAGAGCCTGTTCTAGGCCCTGGGCTTTAGATCCTCTGAAGCTGCCAGGGATGTCCCTGTGGCTCCTTGATGGGTAAATAAAAGATGGAGCTGGCTCTGTGCCAGAAGTCTCATTCAAGTGCCTGGACCCACCAGGATGTCTCCATTTCCTCAGGAGGTTGGTGTGGGGCTCTCAGTATGTGGGTAGCTGATACTCAGGAAACCTAGGGAAGGGCTGCCTGGGTGGTCTTCAGATTCTGTGGCCGTAGCTCCTTCCTGCTTCTCCTGCAGGGCTGCTCCCAAACCCCCATGCTAAGGCGCTGGTCCACAGGCCATGGAGGGGAGCGGTCATTCTCCTGTGGGCCCACGTCTGCATTGAGCACAGAGATGGTGTGCAAAGTCCCCAAGGCTGTGGAGGGCCTGGGTGGGCAAGGCACGCTCCGAGAAATAAGAAGGGGTGTTCTCCAAGGGGATCTGGTCCTAGGGCCAGGGGACCTCAGGCACCAAGGGTTAGAAGAACGGTGGGGGTGTGTGTGTGAAAGGCAGCCAAGGTGTGTCCCCTCCAAGGTTTGGCTTCTCTCTCCTCACCTTAGTGGGGTCCACTCAGACCACTCGATTTAACACTGCCGCCCCTCCTGCTCCCCCTTGCTCTGGTCGACTTTTCTTTCTAACGTACTTTATTAAGTTAGGTTATCTATTTCATTTTTTATTTATTGTCTGTCCCCTCTGCCAGGATGTCAGCTCCATGGGGATGGGAGGTTTCACTTTGTTCATGGAAGTATCCCACGATCTTGAAGTGCTTGGCCCTTAGCAGGTGCTCCATATATATTTGTGCAGGAAATGAATAAGCAAATTAATGAGTGAATGGGTCCGGCCAGATATGGCAGGTGGGACGCTGTCTGACCTTTCAGATGCTTGCCAAGCTCAGGCTGAGCCAAGGAATCAGCCCACAGAGGGCTGGCCTCATGGGCAGCTAGGCCCTGCACTTGGTTTAATTCTCTGCTGTTGCCATCTTGACATTCCTAATACCTTTTTAACAAGGGACCATATTTTCATTTTGCACTTAGCCTCACGCTACTTCTGAAGAGTGGGAATCAGCATGAACGGGGCAGGGCTTTATTTGTCTCTCTGAGTGAGATTCCTATGATTATAGCAGAAGCAGATTTCTCAGATTTTTAACCTCTTATTTTAAAATAATTTAAGTTTTAGAGAGAAGTTTCGAGAATAGTACAAAGTACTGTTTAGAACAAAAAAGTCACCAACCTCCTGGCCCATCACGCTGAATTTAGTGTGTGTTTTCTCCGATTAAGGACTTTTTCCTATGGAGCCTACAACCTTCAGAAACTGAGGGAATGAGTGTGATACAGCGCTGCCATCCAAACCACAGACCCCCCCATTCAAGTTTATCAGTTTTTTCAGCAGTGTCCTTTGTAGCAAAAAGATCCAATTCAGGATTATATGTTGTGTTAGTTGTTTGTCTTCAGTCTCCTTCCGTCTGGGAGAACTCATCAGTCTTTATTCGGCTTTTACAACCTTGGGACCTTGACGCTTTGGGGAATGCAGGCCAGTTTCCTGTAGAATGTCTCCCAGTTTGGGTCTGTCTGAGGTTTCCTTGCGATTAGATTTAGGCTGAGCATCTTTGGCAGGAAGAGAACACAGCGACCATGTGCTGCTGTCATTGTATCCGGATGACTGTTCTCTTAACCTTGAGCATTTGATGAATGTCGCCTTTGCCGGCTTTCTCCACCCATCACCAATCCATCCCCTTTTCTAATAGGTAGGAATTGTGGGGGGAGGTACCTTGTGACTCTAAATACTCTGATTCTCATCCAACTTTTACCCGGCAGTTTTCATATCCACTGTTGTTTCATTGGTTGGATTAATTCTTGTTTTGATGGTTGTCAAATGGTGATGTCCTAAGCCAATTATTTTTTTCTGCCTTCATCAGTTGGTATTTCACTGTAAGGAGAAGCTTTCTTCTGTCCTATTTATTTATGTGTAGATTAATGTATTCCTATTTTATTCAGTGGTTTAATTTACTATATTTATTTTCATATTTAAATTGTCCCAGATTTGGCCAGTGGGAGTCCGTGAAAATAGGTTTCTGCGTCCTTTGGACATGTTTCTATCATTCTTTGGGTATTGCCTTGCTTTCTGGCACAAAAGGGTTCCAGGGTCATCTACTTTTGCTGGACTAGCCCTAGAATTAGTTATTTTTCCAAAGAGCCCAACTTGCCTTTTGATGAAGTGGGGGAAAGCCCCAGGATGGTTGTTAAAAGTACAGATGCCCAGGTCCACCCCAGACCTGCTGACTGGAATCTCCAGGAGTTCAGGGGTGGTGATGAGTGTCTGGGCAAGGAGGTGGGGCCCCAGAAGCTGTTCTTTCCTCTCTGGGCTGCAGGAGCTTAGGGTGCATGTCTTGTGGCATGCTCAAGTGGCGACACCTGCTGGTGATTCTCAAACCTGCACAGCAGGCAGCAAGGGCAGAGCCTTGGTTCCATGACAGAAAGGGTCTCATTGCCTTCCTGGCCTCTCCCTGGGTCTCTTGGGACGCTGAGCTGGCGCTGGCTTCCTTCCTTGGTGCTCTGAGCCCCACCCTTCCACGGGTCCTGCCCTCCCTTAGCCTGGCTGCCCCTGCCCAGGCCCCAGTCTGGGGGTTCAAGCCCCAGACCTGGAGCCATCCAGTACCTATGGCCCTTTCTGTCTCAGGACCAGGATTCGCCCCAGGAGTTTCTGGAATCCTTAATGTTACTCAGTGGAGATGTCTAGTGAATTATGCTGAGCTGCTCAGGGGATATTATGCATTATTAACAATTATGTTTATACAGGATTTGTCAAAACCTGGGAAATGCTTACTGTTTAACATAAGGAAAATAGAAAAGCATTTTATATACAGAAGGGCTGTTCAGTATTTGTTTAAAAAGATTGGAGAGAATTAGATCAAAATGTGAATAAAGGTGGACTTAAGGCAATTTATTTTCTCTTGCATTTTCTTTTCTTTTTTCTCTTTCTTTTTTAAGATTTATTTATTTATTTGAGAGAGAGAGGGGGAGAGTGGGAGCATGAGTGGGAGGAGGGAAGAGGGAGAGAATCTCAAGTAGACTCCCCACTGAGCGTTGACCGCCCCCCCACCGCAATGCGGGGCTTGATCTCAAGACCCATGAGATCATGGCCCATGAGATCATGACCTGAGCTGAAACCAGGAGTTGGATGCTTGACCAACCAACTGTGCCACCCAGGTGCCCCACATTATTTTTTTTTTTCTTTAAGGTTTCTGTACTCTCTAAACTTTCTTCAATAGAGCATTTATTATTTTGATCCATAAAAAGGCTGCCCCAGGAGGCCTGCTGGACCTATGGTACCAGGGAAGGCTGGGCCAGGCCCCCACTGGCCTAGGAGCTATAAGGCTGGAGACCCTGCTGAGGCTGTTTCTTCAGGTTCTAGGGCCCTTTGAACAGTGCAGGTCTTGTTGCAGGGGAGATGCAGTGTGTCCGTGGGGTGACAACACAGGGCAGGCTTTCCTGGCCCATGAGAATGGGGTGACTAGTCCCTCTCCCCTCAGCTGGTCAAAGCTGGAACAGCTAAGTTCGAGTTGGGGGACAGGGGTACTTCTGGGAAGGAAGAGGGCTCAGAAGGGTGAGCAGCACCTTGAGACTCTCAGAGCTAGCTGGGGCCTGAGCAGAGCGAGGCTGAGCCGCTTGTGGAGAAACAGGGGAGGGCCCTCAGTTAAGCAGAGTGGCCAAGGGGCTTTTTCCTGAAGATGGGCCAGGCTGAGAGTTGAAAAATCCTGCAGGAGAGGTTGAATTGCTGATTCATTTATAGACGCTTATGATGTGCTCTGTCAGCTCATTTCATCCCCATTTGACCCTACGAGGAAGGTACGATTGTTGTTAGTACCCTCATTTTACAGATGAGGGAAGTGAGGTACAGTGAGGTTCTAGATCTTGACCAAGACTGCACAGCTTCTGAGTGGTAGAGGCTGACTCTGGATTCTGTGCTTGGGACCACTTGACCATGCTGATGGGCCCCTGGGGTGGCTTTGCCCCAGCCTCCTGCAAACCTGGCCCCCGTCAGAGCCATCATCCTTGGCGAAGGGGTAGAAGGAACAGGAAGGATGCTGGCTGGTGGTGGGCCGAGGCCAATGCACTAACCTGCTGCTCTCCTACCCCCATCTCTTCCAGGCCTCGCTGGTCCTGCAGGTGTCCTACACGCCACTCCCTGGAGCCGTGCCCCTGTTCCCACCCTCTGCGTCTCTGGAACCCTCCCCGACTCTGCCTGACGTGGATATGGTGGCTGGTGAGGAGCCCACCCTGACAGGGCCCCTGGGAAGAAGCCCCACAGCAGTGGTGGAGCCTGGGGGTGGGAGGCCAGAGTGAAGCTTCAGCCAGCCTCTGCAGCCTTCCCCAAGTCGGGGGCAGCCCAGGTCCAGAGACGAGAGGACACCAGCGGGTGGGGAGTCCTGCGAGCTACCTTCTGCCACGCAGAGAAAGTGCCACTGGGATTAGTGTGAGGAAGGCCTCCTGGGGAGGGGCTGTGCCTGGGCAGCTCTCAGCTGGGTGGGAGCTTCGGAGGGCGTGCCTGTGCTGGGATGGGGTCTGCCCCAGATGATACCCGGGGCCGCACCCGCTCCCCAGAGGTGAATGCTTCCCTGCTCTGGAACTTCATAGGCCTTTGGCGATGGCGTCGTAATGACAGAGCTGGGGTTTCCTTGAAAGAGCCCTGGGCCGATGTCAGGGGACATGAGTTCCTTTCTTGACTTTGGCACCAAGTAGCTGTGTGACTTTGGGCTGGCCACTCTCCCTCTCTGGGCCTACGGTTTATCATTTGTGAAACGAGCAGAGTTGGCAAGTTCCGAGGTTGCCTCAGGTCTCTTCACTTGCCTCTGTGGGCCTTGTCACAGGAGGATCCAGCCCAGGGTGCTTGGCTTGCCCTCGCGGGGCTGGTGAGGCCTCCATGTGGCCCAGCCTGCTGGAATGTGCAGGAAGCTACACCGATGGGCCAGGTGGGGACTTGGCCATGGGAAAGAGCCTGCAGTTTCTCTCCTGGTGAAGGGAGCTCGAGGCAAACACGGCATTAAAACCCAAGCTCTGGTGGGGGTGTGCCCTAGGCCTGTCCTGCCCAGGCATGTTGTTGGAGCTCCACACCGTCTGAGCTTGGAGATAGGACATCAGTCCGGACTGGGGCATAGGGTGGGTGGTGGGCAGAAAGAAGGGGTGCTCCTGGTGACAGAGTGGGGAGGGTGAAGGGCTCGAGTGTTCTGGGACCACCTTGGAGGTGGGTCTGACAGAGTTAGGGTTCGGGCCACTCAGGGAAAGCTCCCAAAGGTGACAAATTTCCAGTCCTGCCTGGAAGGTGGTGAGAAGGGACAGTGTCCAGAAGACATGGGAGCTGTTTCTGAGCTTTGTGCCAGGCTAGAGCAGCCAGGGAGAGCGGGTTTGGGGTGGGGGTGCCCTAGGTTGGCTCCCCTCACCCAGCTCCCTCCTCACCTCCTGGGGCTGTGCCTTGCCCCTATGCCAGGTGGGGGACAGAGCCGGGCTGAGACTTGGTCCCTGCTCAGTGACAGCACCGTGGACACAAGATACTCTGGAAAGAAGTGGCTGGCCCCCACGGGTGAGACACGGGTCAGGCTATCCCGATCCTGATCCTACCACCCGTAACCGGCTCTTTGCTGCCATCTGTCAGCTCACCAGAGTGGGATGTGGGATGAGGTGGTCAGAGGGGCTGATCCTGCAGGACATGGTGGGGAGGGCTAGGGCCATTCAGTTTCCTTCCTGTTGACTAACTGGACTGACTGCCCTCCTGTCTCAGCTGTTGAAAGCTCTTCTTCTTTCTCCCTCAACCATCCTGGCTCACTGACAGGAGGGGAGGTGGGTGGTGGGTCTTCGTGCCCAAGCCCTTTGGCTCCTCCATTGGCTGGATGGGGTCAGAGGGACCAGCCCTTATTAGCACCCTCTCCGCCCAGACACAGGAGGAGAGGAGGACACCGAGGACCAGGGGCTCACGGGAGATGAGGCAGAGCCATTACTGGATCAGAGCGGTGCCCCAGGCCCCGGGGCCCCCACCACCCCGAAGAAGCCACCTTCCCATCCGCCCCCCTACCACCCTGGGAGCAAGAGGAAAAGAAGTGCTCCCACGACCAGAAAGCTGCTGTCGGACAAACCGCAGGACTTCCAGGTAATGGGCTGACTCTCTGACCACAGTCTCCTCTTTTCGATAATGTCTGTCCAGCCTGGGGCAGGTCCTAAGGGCTCTCCTAGGCAGGAGTCTCTGGTTTCCCCGGGTCCCTGGCAGGTGCGGAATGGGCAGTTCATGTGTTGTTGTGGCCTCAGAACACAGCCCCTGGTTTTGTTCTTTTAAAAAAGAGGGTGGGGAGCATTGCAGAGATTCAGCCTATCTTTACATTTGTTATGTGTTTTCCAACCAGGGTTCATCTGGCTAGCTAGCTTTTGGCTCCTCGTAGTGTGGTCCTTGGGCTGCAGCAGGGGCAGCAGGTGGAAGCCAGCCCTGCTGAATCAGAATCTGCATTTTAACAAGACCCCCAAACTAAGAAGCTCTGTCTAGTGCTCTGTTTTCTCTCTTGATCCATGCCCTTCCTTACAGCCATGGATTCTTCGGAAGGCCAAGCAGAATTTGAGCTTGTTCAAGCTCTTCACAGAATAAAACTATTAATATTAACTCTTGGGCATATTTAATTTTATTTATTTTTTAAAAACATTTATGTATTTATTTGAGAGAGAGTGTGCACACACACACACACACAAGCACGCACAAGCAGGGGGAGGGACAGAGGGAGAGGAGAGACAGAATCTCAAGCAGATGTCATGCTAAGCGTGGAGCTCAATTGGGGGCTCGATTGCACGACCCCGAGATCATGACCTGAGCCCAAACTGACAGTCAGATGCTTAGCCCACCCAGGTGCCCCAACCCTCTGGCATATTTTAATCCAAAAATCCACCCGATTTTATTGCATTTTAATTTTGGTCCTTTGCTTATTCTTTTTCTTTTGTATGAAATTTCCCATATTGATATAGTTACATTTAGTGATATTGAGCTCTCCAGAACTACTTTTAAAGTTAAAAACAGGAAACTTAGCTCTTTGTTAAGTGCAACAAATTGTAAAAATACATTTTACTTCTAAATCGTGGTAATTTAAGCAAAAGTACTACCTGTAACTGCTCTGTATTTTGCCTGAGAGACAAAATTCTGACATTATTATTATTTTTATTCCCAAGTCATGTACTTATTGCCTTTTTCTCCTTCGAAAATTAATGTGTGTTTATTGTAGAAAACTTAGAAAACACAGGAAAATGAAGAGAATAAAAATCATGGATCTACCTTCCCATTGTTATTAATAATATATTCTTCTATAGTACGGCTTAAAATCCAAAAGCATTGGTCGATCCAATGATAAATAACTGCTGATTAAAACTCAAAACAAGTAAACATCTTATTTTTCCATGAAAATTGTTCTAGTATTTTAAAACTTCATCTTTTCAAATATTTTGCCTAAATTTGGAAGCACAGATATTCCTGAAACCTTTCTTTACTTAAAATTCAACGGAGAAAACTCTTAAGTAACACAAGAAAATGTTGTGTCTTATAAAGAATAAAGTGGGGTCACTTCACTGTGTCAGCTCAGCCTCCGAGGGAGCTGTTAGTGAAGAACATTCAGGCCACTTAGCTGTGCCGGCGTAAGGGGTCTGAGGAAGGGCTGTGCCGACGGTTGTGTGAAATGAGCTGGGGTCCGGGTCCTCGGCCCAGCCCTGGAATTTAGTGCTGGGAGCTTTCTTGGGGCAGCTTGGCAGCTCTTGTGCAGAACTATGGGATTTTATAGATGCAAGGGACCTTGGCGGGAAAATACGACTGTTCTTATAATGCTCTTCCTGATACCTTTTTAATACCATTGCCAAGAAGCCAGCAGTGAGAACGATCCCTGAGATTTCTGACTCTCTTGGGGCCTGACTACTTCGGCCTTCCTCCCGCTCATGCCTCCTCTTGGCTTTCAGATCAGGGTGCAAGTGATCGAGGGTCGCCAGCTGCCAGGGGTGAATATCAAGCCTGTGGTCAAGGTCACGGCTGCCGGGCAGACCAAGAGGACACGGATCCACAAGGGAAACAGCCCACTCTTCAACGAGGTGGGAGATGCTGGATATCAGGATGAGAACCACAGGGGCCCTTCCGAATTGGGAATGCACAGCAGACACCTGACAATCCATTTGGTTTTTGTATCGAGAGATATGCCAGGTCCCCAGTAGGGTATCCGATGAACTGGAGGGAGGGTTCTAGCTCTTATTCCCGCCTTGGGCTCCCAATGCTCCACGTCTCTGACACGCTGTAGGGCCGGCCCCCCGCCCTGTCCCTGAGATGACAACCTCTATGAGGGCAAGGGTGGGATACCCCAGAACTTGTGGAATCCCCAGAGCTCGTTGTTCAGCTGAGCTCAGTCCACACTTCTGGGTGGACCAGACCTGAAGGCTGTGGGCAGCGGCCGACCCTCTCCTCAGCCCCCGGGGTCGGCAGGCACTCATTTGTTTTCCTTTTGCCCTGAACCTCAGACTCTCTTCTTCAATGTGTTTGACTCTCCCTCGGAGCTGTTTGACGAGCCCATCTTTATCACGGTACGTCTCAGCAATCAGTGTTTCTCTGTGGGTTACGTGTACACTCGCGGGCACACCACCGTGCACGTGTGTATGTGTGTGTATCAGCGTGCATGTGTGTGCGTGCCTGTTGGTGTGAGTGTGAGCTAGTGTGAGGAAGAAGCATGCGGCCCAGGGCACGGGTGAGGGGAGCGGCTCATCGCCAAGCTCTGCTGGTCACAGAAATGGCATCGGCAGCTCAGATGGAGGCAACAGCCGAGTGGGGAACCCCCACTGCCCAGCACCCCCACTGCCCAGCACCCCCACAGGGGCGGCAGGTCAGGGTTCTGATATCATTCTCGCAGTGGACCCTGATTCTCATTTTATTTTGTTTGCCCATGTGCCTGTTTCTGGCCAGAATCTTCTTTCTTTGGGTCTCAGCTCTTTTTTTTTTTTTTTTCCTTTTTTTGGGGCTTTCTTCTGAAAGGCAGTGTAGTTTAGTTGTTGAAGGTGTGGGCTCTGGAACCACCGTCGGGGCTCTGGTCCTGACTCTGCCGTTTAGGGGTTGTGTGATGCTCTACAAGTCCTGTAGTCTCTCTGTGCCTCTGTTCCTTCATCTGTAAAATGGGCATAATAATAATACCTACTCAGGGGGTTCACGTGAGTGTTAAACATTGCTCAGAACAGTCTCTGGAACAGAGCAAGTGCTCTACGTAATTGGCTGTTACTGTTTGGGAGGGAAGAGCTGTTGTGTTGGGTCCTGTCTGAGCCAACGTTTACTTGTAAATAAGAGTTTTAATTTATCTCTGCCCCCCCCCCCCCAGGTGGTAGATTCCCGTTCTCTCCGGACAGATGCTCTCATTGGGGAATTCCAGGTAATTATGTATTTTCTTTGAAAGCAGTTAGTTGTCACTAGTTCACGTTAGTGGAGGCTCTGTACGTAATGTGCAGAGGCTGGTGCCTCAGGGGTCCTGTTCCTCTCAGTCTGTGTTGGGGAAATACAGTTAAAAAAAAAAAAAAAGACAAGACAAAATCTTCTCCAAACTCAGAAATCCTCTCCACAAAGGTCGTAGAGAAACAATAGACTTTTATTATTGAATAAGTATCAATCCAGAAGGTGATGCACATGACAGGCAATCCACTAGGAGATGGTAAAGGCAGCAAGAAATCCTTTACAACGCTGAGCAGATACAACCCATCCGGTACTTGTTCTCAGCATAACTAGTCCTCAAGGCAGACGACTGACAGTGCCCTCGGCCACACACAGTTCATCCTCACCACCTGGTAATTGGGTTGACCATCTGCGTTAGCTAATTGACTTTCTTCAGAGGAAAAAACACAGAAAAACTTGCATTTTTGTGATGAAAGTTGTTTTACAACTTGGACCCAGGCCTGTGTCGAAAGCAGGCCCCTCCCTTCCCACAGAAAAAGTGGAGAAAATACTTATATTTACAAGGTTTCTAAGGTAAATTATCTGACAGAAAGGGCGGAGAGGGAAATCTCTTCCCTTATGTCCAACAGGAGGATTTCGGATTCTTGCTTCTGATTCATATTTGTCTTTACATCTGGGAAGGAAGCTTGAAATTGGTGGTTAGACGGCCTTCCTCCTGATTTTGACTTGGGCCAATGTGACACCAGTGTTCTGTGCCCCGTGTGCACCCTCGCTCCGGCTTGGGAGCGGGGTCCAGATGTGGAGTCCAGTGGGAACAGGGTGGGACACAGGAGAGATGGGGGAGCCTGCCCCCCCACCCCATTTGTCCCAGACAGTGCAGAAGTGAGGAGTGTACTGCAGAGAACCAAGGACTGACTAGGACTCAGCTCACAGGGAGGCATCAACAGGTCTCAGAAAGCAAAGGCAGCTAGCAATGGAGACCTTCACCAATGGTGTTTTAAGGCAATTCTCACTGATTTTCTCATTTTCGAATCTTCAGGCGTTTATCAAATGGAAAGAAGGCGTACAGACTTATTTTAACTTCCCCTTGCTGTCCAAATAAAATATGGCCTCTTCTCTGGGAAGTAGTCACAAGATAGAAAATGAAGTCAATTTTCCTGGAGAAGGCAGTTTTAAAAAGAACAGTATCGAACCTGGGTCATTCTGTAATAAATGGGGTTCTATGTCCTGAGTCTCTAATCTTTGAAGCATATTCTTGGTCTGAGAACCCAGAGTTTAAGGTAAACAAGTATTTTCTTTTTTTTCTAATTATAAAAGTAATCCATGATCAAAAAACATTTTTAGAGCAGTTTTAGGTTCATAGCCAACTAGAGAGCAAAGTACAGAGTTCTCATGTCCCTCCGGCTGCCCCCATGCACAGCCTGCCCGACCATCAGTGTCCCTCTGATCTATGAATTTTTATAGAAAATTATAAAATATAGGAAAGGAAAAAATAAAAAAATAAAATAAATCTACCACCTAAATCTACCAGCCAGAGACAGCACAGTTACCATGTTGTTGTGTTTCTTTTGCTTTCTTTCCTGTGCATGGATAAACCTTACCAAACTTTGATCAACATGTATTCTGCTCTTTTTTCCATGTAATGTCAGCTGATGAACATTTCCCTATGTCCCCAAATGATCTTCAAAGCATGATTTTTAATGTGATGGCATAATGTACCATATTTCACTTAATGCTCCAAGGGCAAGAGTTTGACTTGTGTTTCTTGGTTTGGTTTCAGATGGATGTGGGTACCATCTACAGAGAGCCCCGTGAGTCACGTCCTCAACACCTTGACCATATCTTTGCATTTTGGTTCTGGAGGCTGTTGGGGACAGCCATTTGGGACAATCACCTTTTTTCCTTGGGGGTTTTAGAATTTAGAGGTAGAGTCTGATTGTGGAGATGATTGCTGCAGGAATGAAGAGAAGGCTGGCTTCCATCTTCCAAGTAAACCAGGCCCTCAGGGAGATCAAACCTTCATGTGGGTCTTGGCTGGCCCAGTCAGGGATGCTAAATCTGGAAGGCCCCAAGCAAGGGTTGTTGGAGACGAGGTCCCCTCTGACAGGGGCGGGCCATTTTGATAACAAGTCTAGGATTTCTCCACACCTTGGCTTCTGTTCTGGTCTGGTCACTTTTTGAGAGGGAGGCACATGGCCTGGGGTCTGTCTTTGGCAGTCTCTTCTAGGTGTTTCGGTTGACATTCTGACTTAGACCCACATGAATACTCAAAGTCTGGCCCCCCTGTCCCTGTGAATAAATCTCTCACCCAAATGTCGGCCCCAGGCTCCTGGTTGCAGACTTGGGTCCTTCCAGTTCTGCCATCACTTATGGATGTTGTCTCTCTTAGGACATGCCTATCTGAGGAAGTGGTTGCTCCTCTCGGACCCTGATGATTTCTCTGCTGGGGCCAGAGGTTACCTGAAAGCAAGCCTCTGTGTGCTGGGGCCTGGAGATGAAGCGCCCGTGAGTATAGTAAAAACACAACTGTAGTTTTTCTGATTTTAAAAAACACATGATAAGTATAAGAAATGAGGAACATGAGCAAAAGTATTAATAAAAAGTGAATCACTCATAATTCTACCACTCAGAGACAGCTGTGATTCAGATCTTGTTGCATATCCTCCCAGAAGGATGTACATGTGCATTTTTCTATTTTTTTAAAAAAATATTTATTTATTTTAGAGAGGAAGAGAGAGCACACACGAGTGGGAGGGGCAGAGGGAAGGGAGAGAGGGTCTCATGTAGACTCGGCGTGAGCATGGAACCCGATGCAGGGTTCGATCTCAAAACCCTGAGATCACGACCTGAGCCAAAACCAAGAGTCAGACTCATAACCACCTGAGCCACCCAGGCGCCCCATCTATTTTTTTTATTGCTTTTTAAAATTGAGATGTAATTGACATATAACATTATATTAGTTTCAGGCATACAACATAACGATTCGTTATTTGTATACATTGTGAAATGATCATCACAGTAAGTCTAGTTAACATCCATCACCCTATGTAGTTTCAAACGTTTAAGATCTCTTCTCTCAGTAACTTTCAAACATGCAATAGAGTATTATTAACTTGAGTCTCCGTGCTGTGCATTACATCCTCATGACTTACTTATCTGATAACCGGAAGTTTGTACATGTTGACCCCTTTCCTCCACCTCCCTCTCCCCCACCTCTGGCAACCACCGATCTGTTGTATATTTTTCTTTTTTTGCAAAAGTGAGATCATTCTCTATATTCTACTCCAACCTGAATTTTATCACCTGAGAAAATACTATTATCATCTTTACACACCAGTAAGTCAAGTTCAAGTTGGAGATGGGAAGAATGAGAAAGACGTGCAGACATGGGGAGGTATCAGCGTCTTTGTTGGGAATAGCCGTGGGAGAGGAATGAAGGGTTAATTCCAGGTGAGCGGAAGGATTTCTGAGCAGACGAAAGAGCGCCTACTCTGGGTTGGCAGCTTTGTGGTAGAGTCTCATTATACTCAGTGGCAGACTGGTGGATGGCAGAGGCGTTGGGCATGGGGAGGGCAGGACTAGCGGAAGCACAGGGCTGAGGTAGCCTGGGCATCGGGACATGGCTGGTGGTGCTGGGTGGGGAGGGTGTGAGAGTGCAAGGCTTAGAGCTGGTGAAGGGGATGGAGAATAGGGAACGCACATTTATTGAGCTCCTGCTGTGTGCCAGGCTGTGTTGGGAGCCCCACTCTGTGTGAGTGGGAGGTTGGAGGAGGCAGATAGATTGCAAGCTGTCTTTGGAGAAGGGTTTCAGTGGTCAAGGTTTTGCTAGAGGAATGGTTCTGAGTGGCTGGAGGTTCCAGATGTGGCCATGCTTCTAGCAGCTGAAGGGGAGGGGAGATTAAGGAGCTGCTGGTGGAGGAAGGGAACCGTGTTGGCGAATGACCACATGGATGTTGATTATCTTATGGGAGAATTGGAAATCAAATAGGCAAGTGGTGAGGCAGGTGCTGAAGTCATGAAGGAAAGGTGAGCACGTGTCCTTGGCTTGGTGGATGGTATCAGTGAGAACCAGGGGAGAGAGTGGCACATATGGGTGATGGGGACTTCCAGATAAAAGACATGGTGGAGTGATGGTGGGTGCAGGTGCAAAGTGTGGCCTTCTCTTCCCAGCCTGGGATGGCCAGGAGGAGAGGGAGAAGCAAAAGTAGGGAAACTGGGGAAAAGAGCAGTGGGAGGTGGAGGGCAAGTTCCACGATGGTGTCAGGAATAGGAGTTGGCTGATGACAAGGGCTCAGGAAGCCACAGTGGAGAGGGTTAGGGGATGGAGAGCCCAGGGTTCTGTGTTATGCAGTGGGCTGATGGAGCTCCAGTGGATAAGCCACACCCAAAGGCACCTGTCCCTCTCTCTCATCCCGTGTAGTCCTGTCCTGTCCTTATGTAGCATGTCTTTCCAGACATGGCGCCATCTTGCTCCTTCTCGTGGCATCTCTGGGTCTATTACCCTTTTCTAAAACATTTCTTCCTCTTCTTTCTCTTAATTGGAACATTGCTTTTTCCTGATGAAGCCACTTCTTTTGAAACCAACTGAGACAGAAGCCCCTACTTTCTTCCCCGACTCCCCGTGGGTTCTGGAATGGGAGGAGCAGTTTCCCACTGCAGGTTTCCCACTGCAGCCTCCCGGCCATCAGCTCTTCCCAACTTCAGCGCCGCCTCCTTTAAAGGCTGCTTTGCTGGTTGTTTCTCCCTCTTCTGGGCTGTTGTTACCTACCCCTGCCTCAGGTGGAGCTGGTCCAGGGGCATCCCTGCTTGCAGATTCTGATCTTTGCCATTGTCTTGAGATGTGACACATCAGCCACTGACATCTGATTTCATTTCTTTTGAGACCCTGAGCTCAGAAATCCCTCTTTCTACCACTCTCTGCCTTTTTCCTCCCTCACCCCTGCTGAATGACAGTCCTTCCTCCCTGGCGTTACAGGCCCCCCTCCCACACCCCGTTGGTTTTCCCAATCCAGTAGTGCCTTCCTGCCATCCTCTCCCTCCTCCAGCCTAGACCCCATCCTCCATCACAGCTCTCACCATGTGCTTACTGGTTCCATAGCAGGCGTCTCCTGCCACACCTCATAACCCCACCACCCGCCACTGTCTACACTACTTCTTGGTCAGTTTCGGAGGCAGGAGTCACCTGGAGGTGCTGGCTAGATGAACATGGGTGCTATCAACCTCTTCTTTTACTTGGGTGTGGTTTACTCCTTTTCCAATTTGCCACAGTGGCTGTTTCCAGACTTTGCTGTCTTTCCTAAGCCTCAACCTCCACCTCCTGAGAGAGGCAGAGCTGCACAATGGTGAACGATGTGAGCTCCTGAAGTTCCTTTGGTCCTCATTCCTGACTTCATCTGTCTTCCCTCCCTTCCCCGTCTTCCTGCCTCCTTTGCCTTGTGCTCCAGTCCTCCGCCATCTTGTTCTCCCTGTTCTTCCTGGTGTCTTCTCTTCTGCCCTTCGATTTGTACCAGGCTCAAGATTTCCCTACCTTCAAATACCCTCACCCACTTCACTCATTTCTCCCCACCCGTCTTCTCCAAGCTGCTTGCAGCTTGCTTCCAGGCATGACCAGCTTCATCAGGGAGCACATTGGGTTGCCCTTCTCTACTCCTCTACTGGCTGCTCATTCCTCCTCCTCTTCATGAGGATTCCTGCCACCTTCCTTCCCTGAAACCATGTGCTGGAGGGTCATCATTGCCAACTTCCAGGGGCTCTTCTCTCCTCTCAATCCTCTCTGTTCCTCCACAGCTTTTGATTCCAGAGCCCATGGCTTATTTGAAACTCTCTTCTCCCTTAGCATTGGTGAGTCTCCTGATTCTTTCTTTTTTTAAAAAAAAATATGGATCCTTCAAATTCAGTGGCTCAATAAAATTCCCTTGCTTGCCTTTGTGCTGCGTCCTTGACCCTCACTTTCGAGGAGCCCATCTCTGTCCACTTGAGACTCCTAAATTGCTCATCTCCAGCTTGGATTGTCAGGGCTCCAGACACTCAGTTTCAGTTGCTTTGTAATAAAGCCACATTAACATATCCCTTAGGCCCCTCTAACTTAACATATGAAAACCTAGGATCATCCGCTGCCCACTCCTCACAGCTGCTCCCATCTTGTGGCAGGTGACATCTTAGGAAAAGACACTGTCATCTGCTCAGTCTCCCGAGCAAGAGGCCTAATTTCATTCCTCATCCTTCAGTCCCACATCTGTCAGTCCACTGACTGACAAGGTTGGTCAGTCTTGTTGGCATGACCACCTCAGAGCATGCTTCTCGCTCCCATCCCAAGATCAGAGCCCGAGGTCACGGTCCCCTCACATCTCCCCTGGGCCCCTGTGTGAATTAAGATATAGGTTCAGCTGCTATAACAAAGATGCCCTGAATAATAAGCATTAAGGAGGATAGAAGTATATTTCTCTCCCTCATAAATCCCTGGGGAGGCAGTCCAGAGCCCGCATGGTGCTCCCACAATGACCAGAGACCTAGGCTCCTGGTCTTCGCCCCTCTGTCTTCATCATGCGGCTTCCATCTCATGGTTCAAGATGGTTGTTGCCGTAACTACCTTCGGGTCTGTATTCCAGTCAGTGGAATGGCAGAATAGGAGCTTGCTTAAAGGTGGGCTTTCGCTGTGAGACGGTGAGCTCTGTGGGGGCAGGACGTCTGTCTACCTTGTTCACTGCTGCATCCCTCCCCCTTCAGCACAACCCAGTCATCACTCACTGACACTGAATACTTGTTGAGTGAATGAACACATGTTATTGAAGACATGTCACTTCTGCACTCTTGTTAATGGGGGGAGCAGGGAGGAGATCAGGATTCTTGAATGCCCACCATATGCTTTTGTACATTATTGAAGTTGATTTGCCCAGCAGTCTGCAAGGCTGGTGTTACTCGTTCTACTGTCCAGGTCAGGAAGCAGAGTCTCAGGGAGAGGAACCTGCCTGAGGTCACACGTTAGTAAGCAGCAGGGCGAGATCTACCTTTCTTCAAAATGCACCATTTAAGGGGTGTTGGTTGAAGAAGAGAAGATATTGTGCTAATGAACTCTTTAAGGCATCATATTTGGTTGCATTGTAGCTGGAGAGAAAGGACCCCTCTGAAGACAAGGAGGACATTGAAAACAATCTGCTCAGGCCAACTGGAGTGGCACTTCGGGGAGCCCACTTCTGCCTGAAGGTCTTCAGAGCTGAGGACCTACCGCAGAGTGAGTCTGGTGTCCTCCCTGGGTTGGAGGCCCAAGATTGAGCTTGGGAGCGGGGCCCCTGGGCTGGGGAAGAAGTCACTAGATGGTGGAAGGGCTCAGTGTCTCCACAGATGAAAAACATCCATCCGCTTGGTGAGCCATCATGCCAGTTTGCCTGGGACTGTCCCGGTTTCAGCACCACAAGCACCCCCATCCTGGGAGACCCCTCCGTCCCTGACCAACTGGGGCAGTGGGTCACTCTTGCTGTGGCTATGTCCTCATTTTCCCAAGAGAGACAGGGTGGCCCCTGCCTGGTTTCTCCCAGTGACTGGCCCTGCACTGGCCCCATCCTGTGGGTTCAGTAAATGCTGGGGGAATTATGCTGAATATTTTAGAGCCGTGGGTCTCAATCCAGTCTGCACATTAGAACCACCTGGGGACCTTTAAAGGTGTACAGATGCTGGGGTCCCTCCCCCAGTGTTTCACATTTGACTGAGTTTGGAGTAGGGCTCATACACGTTTCTAAAGGCTGAGCCCCTGTTTTGAAGCATGTATCAGCTTAATCAAGTGTTTCTGTTCATAGCAGAGTAAGTGAGAGCGTTTGCAACTTAGGTCCCTGTTTATAAGTTTTGCATAAGGCTAATTATTTGAGGTTTTGCTCACCCCTTTGACTAATGACTCAAAAGAAATACCTTCCTTCTGTACAAGCGTAATTGTACCCAAACCATGGCGGAAAACTCTTGAGAAAGTAATGGTTATTAAATGCACATTAAAATACATGCTTAATAACATTCTTCATTTATTGGTTGAAACTATGCAGAAGGGAGGCTGGTGAGCTCCCATAGGGGGCTGGGGAAATAGAAATGTTTGCTTTGTTCAAGGTGAATGTGCTTGATATTTAATTCTCTACAATCTTGTTTAAATATAAATGAAATAGGTGGGTAAATAGGACATAAATATTTGCTAATTGTTGTTATCTTTGTATTTATGTAGACAGCAGCTGGTATATAACCTGTAACTGTTCCCTCCTCTCATTCATATACACATAGATATCTATACATGCCATGAATACACATATGCACATATCCATCTATCTGTATATACATTTATACATAATATGACTAATTCAGTAAGATATTCATGGAGCAGCATAGACAAAAATTCTTTTTTTTAAAAAAGATTTTATTTATTCATTTGACAGAGAGAGAGAGCATAAGCAGGGGGACTGGGAGAGGGAGAAGCAGGCTCCCTGCTGGACAGGGAGCCCAATGCAGGGCTGGATCCCAGGACTCTGGGATCATGACCTGAGCCAAAGGCAGACGTTTAACTGAGTCATCCAGCTGCCCCTAAAAATTAAAACAAAACAAAACAAAACAAAACAAAACAAGTGGAGGGGAGTGGGAGGGATGGGGTGGCTGGGTGATGGACATTGGGGAGGGTATGTACTATGGTGAGCGCTGTGAATTGTGTAAGACTGATGAATCACAGACCTGGGTCCCTGAAACAAATAATACATTATATGTTAATAAAAAAATTAAAAAAATTTTTTTCTCAGGGCACCTGGCTGGCTTAGTCAGTAGAGCATGTGACTCTTGATCTTAGGGTTGTGAGTTCGAGTCCCATGTTGGGTGTGGAGATTGCTTAAAAATAGAATATTTAAAAAATATATATATATACTTTTTCCTCAAAGTTTCTCATTTTATTTTTGACTTATCTTGGGATTTTAATGAATGTACTAACTGTAACTGACATCCTACATATATATATATATTATTTTATTTTTTTAAAAATTTTTTTAAGTAAGCTCTATGAGTCATGTGCCCTACTGACTGACCCAGCCAGGTGTCCCCAAACCTATATATTTTACATTTATGTAAAATGCCACCTTAAATGCAACACAAAAGAACTGTAAAATCATATTTAAAAGCCAAATCAAAATTTATATCATAATATTTTTTACTCTAATATTATACATCTGGGATATATTGGACTATTGTTTTTTTTTCCTAGATTTCCAAATATCTAATCCTAATATATATATTTTTTGTAGAAAAACAAAACAAAACAAAACAAAACCCCAAACAAACCAGAATTGACTTATTGGTTCACATCAGGTCAATCACTGTGCTAATGGACATAAAGGAAATGTCAAATGGGCATCAATAATGGGATATTATTATAACACCTTCCAGTTCTTTTCTGGATTGTTAACTGCCCTTAGTGATGTAGATTGCTAATCAAATCCATCAATCCATCAGTCATCTGGTGGATCTGTTCCGAAACCCATTGAGAGCAGGGGTCAGTGAACAAAGCTGTTTGGGCAGGGTAAAGGAGCAGGGCATGCCCTCAGGGGCTCTGTTCTGGGAGTCCCCAGGCTGAGGGGATGCCACAACGTCTCTCTCAGGGAGTCCTAAGACTCTCTGGAGACAGGTAGGTGGAAAGTGAGGTTTTGGAGGTTGGACAGCAGGTAAGCACTGACCAGTGTGTTCTCCCTAGTGGATGATGCCGTGATGGACAATGTGAAGCAGATCTTTGGCTTTGACAGTAACAAGAAGAACTTGGTGGATCCCTTCATGGAAGTCAGCTTTGCGGGGAAAATGGTAAGGAGTAAGGAAGCAGGAGGATTCTCTGAGGAGGGTGACTGCTGGGTGTCCCCGTGGATGGGTGCTGAGCAGAGTAAAGGACAATATGAGGCGCACACAGGCAGCCCTTGGTGCGGCCTATCAGAAGGTGCACCTGGAGTGGGGCCTGATTGGGGGACGCATGGTGAGACACTCACCCAGGCCTGGCTCTTCGGATGTGCTTGGGGTATCTGGGACAGACACATAGGTGAGAGACACAGGGAGGACAGACAGTGGATAGAAAGAAGAGTGTTTGGGGGAAAATTAAGCACTAGCGTGAAAACCAGATGTGAAGGCATAAAGATAGGGAAACTTAAAAAAAGCGATAGAAACATAATGATTATTTTTAAAAAGTTGTGGCAGGAATTGAGTGGAGAAAGTCCACTCCGTGGGAGCCCTGGGGATGACTCATACCTCTCTTCCTTGCAGCCCGCCTTTCTGCCCAGAGGGAGGGCTGTTGCTGTGGCTTCTGTGGGCCCCCTCCCTCCAGCCCCCCAGGCAGGCAGGCCCTCCCCAGCCTCCTCTGCCTGCCCAACAGGCTCTCCTTGGCTTCAGGCTTCAGCCTTACCTCTCTGCAGAGGACTCCCACAGCTGTTTCACTCCGAACCCCCTTCAGCCCCAGACCTCCCCCCGCCTCCGCACATCTCTGTCTGCTGTCCCTTGGGTCCTGTAGAAGACTCATCTGCCCCACCTGCCCCACTTCCAGGAGCCTCCATCCTAACCAGGTGCCACAGTCAAAGGCAGAAAACGTGGGCCTGCCTCGATTCTTCCCACTCTTTTGACCTCCTTACATCAAACATGCCACCCCTGCTTTTGATTTCAAACATGTCTCAAGGCCTCCCCTCCCCTCCGCCCACTGTCATCTCTTCCCAAGACCACACAGCAGCCTTGGGTTCATTCTCTTCTCTGGGTTGTCCCCATAAAAGGCCCCAGAATAATTAGCTTAAAACAACTCTGTACAGTGAAGTTCAAACCGCATAATCCGGCCGAAGTCAGCTCTTACCGAATTTGTGCGAGTGAGAAAATGGCGCCCCCTGCCGGGAACACGCAGCTCTGCAGCCCCGGCTTGGAGCGCTGGGTTGGGCGGGGTTTCAGCCGCGGGGGCTCCCTCCCCGCACCCCTGTGTGCGTACAAACTGCACAGCTCACAGGGCGGCCTTGTGTCCTCTCGTCTGCCCTGCCTCTTCCTTCCCTTCGCGGTCACCCCTCCGGCCTTTGCCCGTGCCTGTGCCCTTCCTGCCCCCTCCGCGAAAAGTCCAGCATCGTTCGGCGTCCGGCTTGCCTCCCCCCTCGGGTCTGAGGCACTAGTGCAGTTCTCGGCGCTCCACCGTGCCCTAGGCCCTCTTTTAGCCGGTTTTCCATTCCATTCCGGTACTTGTTAGCATCTGTTTCTCCGACTTGTGGGCAAGAACCCCGTCTTAGTTAGTCCATAACCTCAAAGCAGAGACTGTGGTGGAAATGGTGGGAAAATGACAGATCAGGTGGGCGCAGACTGCCTCCCGCTCTTCCCGCCGCTCCCAGAACCCCCCCGGGGGTGCCTCTGAGATGTGTCTGACCGCAGGGAGTTGCCAAAGGTGGGATCAGGGCCCTCTGAGGTTGTGCCAACCTTGCGGAGAGTGCCACCTGCCACAGAACCAGGGCTGGGAGAGTTGAGTCAGATGGCTTGGAGGTTGACAGGAAAATTGGAACTGGTCAGGGCAGAAGGGCTGAGAATCTGAGCTGGGTGGCTGGAGGGTGGGCACCCCAGGCCGGCTCCCCCTTCGCTCCCCCACAGGTGTTACAGGACAATTGGAGAGAAGTTTTAAAAATTTGCAATAAACACTAAAAGCTGAGGGTGTGATGGAGGTGGTGTGGGTTCCCATTCATATAGCACTTTGCAATTTTCCTTTCACCTAATCTTTTCTTAGATTCATTTTGAAAAGGAGGGGCGTCTACCAGCCCATCCCACCAACAGAGGCAGGCCCTGAGGTGGGGGTGGGGTGGGGTGGGGGAGAGCGGGGTGTCCTCTCTGATGCCCAGACTCACTCCCCACCTTTTGTTTTTTTTTGCTTCTTTTATTACTGATGAACATGTTTACTAATCCATTTTGAAAATTACAGAAAAAAGTAAATAAAATTACCCATAATGCATCATACCAAGTTTGTTTTTTGGTGCCATTCTTTCCAGTTTTTCCCCTATGTATAGATAATAGACATTTTTTGTGACTCTTCATTTTGAATATTTTAAAATATCAAGAAAAGTTAGCGGAGTTTTTCAATGAACACCCCACCCACTGGAATGACCTCCACTTAGATGAAGTGCAACTGCTAACGTTTTATTGCATTTACTTTCTGTATATAGATACTTTTTTTTCCTGCCTGAATCGTTTGAAACCTAGTTGCAGACTTTATTCCTAAAGGCTTCAGCACAGATCCCAAGAAGAAGAAAATTCTTTGTAACTACAGTAACATTATCACATCTATGCGATTAACAGTCATTCCCTAATGTTAGCAGATTCTGGCTCATATAAATTTTCTCTGATTATCCCCAAAATGTCCTTTGGAGATGGCTTAATTTTGTGCTGATCTAAGACCCAACTAGAATTCATGCTGTGCATTTGGTCCTTATGCCTCTTTAGTCTCTTCTGTAACAGCCCCTCCTGACCTTCCCCACCCACCCCAACAATTATTCTCACCCCTTGACTTTTGAAGAGCCCAGACCATTTGTCCACGTTCTGGATTTGTTGGGTTGTTTCCTTCTGGTGTTGTTTACCTTGCTTCTCTGGCCCCCGCATTTCCTATAAACTGGAAATTAGTTCTCGAGATTAGATTCCCTTCAGATTCAGTATTTCAGCAAGAATGTGTCATAGGTGATGTTGTGTGCGCCATATTGCATCACAACAGGAAACAGAGTGAGATTGTCCCATCACTGGTGATGACTATCTGATCATTTGCTTAAGATGGTGTCTCCAGATCTCTCTCTGGTCAAACTACATGCTCCCTTTTGTACTTTGCAAGTCATCTGTGGGTGATATCTTGGCACTGTGTGTATATCCTGTTATATACACTGCGTGTATATCAGCAACTTCTTACCTAATGATCTATGCAGCCATTGACCTCCTTGCCTGAATAAGTCATTTACTTGGGATTGCAAAGTGGTGATTTTCTCATTATCATTCCTTCTGTCTTCATAAGTTGGTGTTTTTCTGGAAAGAAGAGCTTTCCTCTCCCTTAGTGCCTTTGACTATTACTATGGAACTCAATACTTTTTATTAATTCTGTGTGTTAAAAATCAGTCATTACTGTGTTGGATGTATGAACTGTCCTGACATTGGCCATTGGGAGCCCCTTCAAGCTGGCTCCTCCCTCCCAAGCCTAATGCAGGGTCTCAGTGAAAATGTATGTGGTAGAGGTAACTTGGATCTTAAACTCTCTCACATTGAGGTGTAAATGCTCACTGTGGGTCCTCACCCAAGTGCAGGTCCTCACCCACATGTGAGGTCCTTACCCAAGTGCAGTGTTGGTTTGGGCTTGGGCTTGGGGTCTGGTGCCCCGTATCTAGCCTCAGGAGGGATTGTAACAGAAGGAATGAAGGCAAGAAGGACGTGGGAAGGTGTGGCTGGACAGGCTTATGGGACTCTTCTTCCAAAGATTGGGATTAATTTCCCAATTTGACAGGTAGGGAAAGTCATGTCTCAAGATTGTTTTCATTTTTTGTTTCACATTCCCCAAAATGGTAGGGTACTTTGATGGTGGGGAGAACCAACATGGACCTGCCTTCAAATTTAATGGCTTTTCTGGAAGCCGAGTCTCAGAGCTCCAGCGCTCCTGGCTGCTCCTGGGTCCTTGAAGGCACCTTGATCTCCCAAGGTCTTCTGTTCTGAGATGCCCTTGGCTGGCCTCAGGGGTTTTTCTAGGTAGGTCAAAATGTCTGTGGGAGGTGATGGAGTCAGGGGACCTGGCCAAAGCAAAGGACTATATAAAGCTGATTGGTGACTGGGCTTCTGCAAGAAGCTACACCCCCCTACTTTCCCTTCTGAAAGCTTCAGCCTGTTGGACTTCCCTGATGGTCCCCGGATCTTTGTGTCACCCTCTCTCTCCTCCAGCTACTCTTACTGCCTGTCTCATTTTGCCTGTCCCTTTCCCTCAGCCTGCCCGCGTGTCACTTTTTCTCATTATAACCTAATCTGGAGTCCTGGGGTTTTGTCCTCTGTGTTCCCATCCACGCTAGCCTGGCCCTCATTGCACTTCCTCCCATGGACACTTGGTGGCACTATTATCCAAGATGTGAACCATACCTGATTAAACACACACCCACCCACCCACCTTGGTGAGAAGGAAAGGAGAGGTACTTGGGGAGCAGGGTGAGAGACTTTGAAACAACTTTCTTTCTGAATGCAAGAAGGAAACCTATTAATTATAAAAAAAATAGAAAAAAGAGAAAATCAAGGAAAATAAAAAAAAACTAACCATATTTCTGTACCCCACATCACTCTGGAGATAACCACTGTTAACATTTGTGTATATTTCTTAGTAGTATGTTTTTCTCTCTACTGCTTTCATTCCCAACCCTCCCTTCTCCCCTACTGGAAAAAAAATTAGATTCAGATTAAGTTGGTTTTCATTATTCGTGGATTCCATATTTGCAAATTCACCTACTCGCTAAAATTTATTTGTAATCCTAAAATTAATGCCCATGGGGCTTTCATGATGATTTGCGGATTGTGCGGAATGACTGACACACGTTGCCACTGAGTTGGAACAGCGTGAGTCTGCCTTTTTGTTCCAGTTGTCATCCTGTAAAGAAGCGTCCTTTTCTTGGTCTACCTGGTGTCATGTTCGTCACATTTTGGTGCTTTTTATGTGATATTGCTGTTCAAAATGCCCCCCTAGAGGGTGCCAAAGGGCTGTCTGGTGTTTCTATGTGCAAAAAGGCTGGGATGTGCCTTAGGAGAAGATATGTTAGATAAGCTTCATTCAGGCATGAGTTATAGTGCTGCTAACCGAGAGTTCAGTGTTAATGAATCAACAGTATATATTAAATAAGATATCCTTGAATAGAAACACACATGACACAAGGTTATGTATTGATTAGTTGATGAAAATGTTGTGACAGAGACTGGTAGGAACCTAAACCTGAAATCTCCCCAGAGCAATGGTTTAATATTCAGGAATTCAGTGTTCTTGGTGATTTATAGAATGTGTAACTACCATCAAGAATCAACTGTACCTCTTCAGTTTGGTAAACTGTTTTTATAGGCCCATATTTTCATAGGTTATTGAGCAGCCTTTGAAATAAATTTTTGAGGTATAGCATGATGACTTGACTTACAGATTGCCAAATGATTATAAGTTTAGTTAACATTCATCATCTCATATAGATAAAAAAAGGAAGAAAAATGTTTTTTCCTTGTGATGAGAACTAGGAGCTACTGTCTTAACAGCTTCCAAATATACCATACATACTCTACCATATAGTCATCATGTGTACATTACATCCCAGGACTTCAATTAATAATATAACTTGGAAACTGTTTCCTATCCTAGAGCAGTCCTCATTCTTTTTAGAGCTGCATTGTGTGGCTGGACCATCATTTATTCAATCTGTCCTCCATTGGTGGACACGTGGGTTGTTCCATATCCTTGATAGTTCAAGCCACGCTGCAGTGAATAACCTTGTTACATGTCATTCTGCACATATGAGAGTATTTCTGTAGGATAAACGTCTAGAGGTGGAACTGGTGGGTCAAAGGGTTTTTGCATTTGCAATTTGGAGAGATAGTGGCCAGTTGCCGTCTGGAGGGTCGAGCTATTTTTTTCTCCCACCAGCAAAATATGAGCATGCAGTTTCACTCTAGTCTTGCCAGCAGAGGGCTGTCAAATTTTAGAGAATTTTATGAATCTGATGGGTGAGAAATGGTATCTTCGTTTTATTTGTGTTTCTTTTCTTATGAGGGAGGTTGAGCATCTTTTTATGTGCCTTCAACCCTTTGAATTTTCATTCACTCTCTGCCCATTGTCCCTCTCTTCTGTCCTTACTCCTTTCTTTGCTGGCACAAGGAGCAAATCCTGGCATCCTTCCTTGCCCCCAGCCTTTGCCTGGGCTCTTCTCACAGGGAGGTGAAGGGTGGGGACAGGGGCTGGCATTGGGTGGATCAGGGATGGAGACAAAGTCCTGGCCCCCCATGGAGGCTGCAACCTCATTTGATGGAGTAACTGAAGCCCCTGATCAGATGCTCATTAAATGAGATAATGCACATAAATGCTGAGCACAATGCAGGACTCATAGTACATGCTCTGAAAAAGGCTGCAGGACGTGCAAACCTACCATCTATGAATCTGAAATAGAGTCTTTACCTGCAGTTCCTGTGTGAGGGTACACGATGCCCTGGAGCTGGCTAAGGGGCATGGTTCCAAGCATAGGTAGGGCACACAAGCCACTGGTTTAGATCTAGTTTCCACCTCTGCTGGGTTTCTTGATTGTGGAAAGCCCAGTCTTAAGAGCAGGGCTGATCTGAGGCAGACTGTGGTTTATGGGGTTTGTATATTCACTGAATTCTCCTCTCATTCTCAGATGCTGGTGGCTGGCCCCCAAGCCCTGGCCCTCCCGCTACCATTTCCCTTTCTCCTTCCCCCACCTCTAATCTCCTAGGGCTCACAGTCTTCCAAAGGGGCAGGTGGTCTGGGCTGACTGGTAGAGGTTAGTGCCTCAGGCTGTAGGACCCCTGGGAAAGCCAGTCTGGACTCAGGGCCCCCACACTAAAGTTATGTCCATATGGGAGGTGAGGGGGGAGGATTTCCAGCCAGAGGTAGGAGATAAGCGTAGAAGGGCTGTGGAATTCAGGCAGTCTATCCGCCCCCCCCCCCCCACTCCCTTGCTACCCCACCCCATACCCTCCAGCTCTGGGTCTGATTTACCATTGACCTTTGTCTCTGCAATCCCCTGTGTCTGAGCCTTCAAGGCCCCCAGGCTCTTCTGCCCAGCCTGAAGGGTGGCCAACATGGCAGAGAACAGCCTCCAGCTGGTGAGGTGGTCCCCAAGGGAGTCCATAGTCCACTCCTGTCCACCTGTCCCTTGTGTCTTCTAGCTCTGCAGCAAGATCCTGGAGAAGACAGCCAACCCTCAGTGGAACCAGAGCATCACGCTGCCTGCCATGGTGAGCCTTGCCCCCTCGGGCCCATTCCAGGAGGCCCTGGGCTCCTGGCCTCCCCAGCATCCTGCCCATTTCCTGGGCTTCCCCTTCTTTGAAAAGACCCTACCCCAACATGTCTCTCTTCCCTCTTCAGTTTCCCTCCATGTGTGAAAAAATGAGGATTCGCGTCATGGACTGGTGAGTGCTGAGTCTCCGAGTCTTTGGAGGCGGCTATCTTCAGGGGTCACTGGGTTCTTCAGTTATCCTCAGTTCAGAGCATATAGTGGGAGAGTCTGTTTCAGGTGAGGGAGTATCCTCTGCTGGGAGGCCAGAGAAGGAGAGGGCATGGGCCGTTCTTGGGAAGCTTACTCACAGCCCTGCTCCAAGGCACAGGAGGGCCTCCAGCTGGGTACCTGAGATACCTTAGGGCGGGGGGTGCCAGGAAGGCTTCCTGGAGGAGGTGGGGTTTTGATAAGTCCAGGGTGAGGCCACTCCAGTGAGGAGAGGATCATAAGCAAAGGCAAAGAAGCTGGAAGGAGTAGAGCTTCTGGGAGAATGGGCTGTGATCCCCCCCACACCGCCCGCCCCTTGTGTTGCTAGCATGAAATGGTGTGGGACCACTGCAGGCTTGGAACAGGTGAGGGCAAGAGCCACATGGACATCTTAGAAAAGTGCTCTAACACTTGCTGAGCACCTACTGTGTGCCAGGCCCCGTGCCCGGCAAGTATTTCACATGCATGATGTCATGTGATCCTCAGCTCGACTCCTGGCTACTTTATAGATGAGGGAGTGATCTGTCTGAAGGGACAACTGGGAAGCAGCTGAGGCCAGGATCGAACCCAAGCCTGCTGCTCCCAGAGCCTGTGCTCTTCACCGCTGGGCTGTCCGCTTCCCACTACGTTAAGGTGTGTGATCTCTCTCACACCTGGAGGGCTGTTAGGGCTCCCACGCATGAGCTCTAGGACCTTCCATACATCAGGCTTTCCAAAAAGAGAGTTGTCCTTTCTCTGCCCCCAAAAAGTCTTGGCCTTGCGGTTCCCAGCGTGTTCTCCTTTGGTCTCTGGCCATGGCACCCCCAGCCAGGAGGGTAATGAGAGACCAGGGAAAACCCCCAGGCCACAGAGCCATTAAAGTGCGCGCCAGCTCCCCAGGCCGAGAGAAAACAGATTGTGGGAATTAGAGAGGAAAGCTGCAGCCAGGAGGGCCAGGAGGGAGAGGCCTCTAGGGCCCTGACCGCAGGTATGTTCCGTGGGCCAGTGGGCTGGGGGAGAGCCTGCGTCCCCAGAACCCCCTCTGCATCTCAGCTCTCGGGGTGTGTGTACCCCTGAGTGCGCCGTGTGGATGGGGGCTGATGGGCTGTCGGCGGGTCTGTGTCCGTGCGTGTGGGCTCCTGGGTGCTCACGTGCACACGGGGCTGGCTGCCTTGCGTGTGGCGGCTGGGCCTTGCCCGGGGCCGTGTGAGCTGTGTCAAAGGCATGAGCATACTGTACAATCCGAACACATTACGGAATCTGGTGGTTGCCTCTCTGGTTTGGGTTGAAGTGGCATTTTTATTGTGAGTCTATTTTCAGACTTGCTGCATTTTCCAAAAGCAACCCCAAGCCCCCAAACCCAACTCTTGGCCAAAAAAGCGTTCTGTTGCTGCAATTGCCCATCCAGAAAAGTGCTGCCCCCCCGCCCAGAAAACTCAGATAAACTTTTGTTATTACCTGAATCCTGGAAACACGATATGGTCCACATGGCCTTTTCCCTGTAACTTAATCTTCCCTTCGATTCTTTAATATTTGCTTTTTTGTTAAGAAACAGAAACCCAAAAAGCTACTCCCACCCTCATGCAAACAGAATCTCTCTCCTCCCTTTTTCTTGCCTTTCTCACAGGGTTCAGATGAGACCAGAGGTGAGAAGTCCCATTCTTCTCCAAGTGCCACTCTTTTCCGGGGGTGGGTCGTGAAGGGAGCTTCCCAGTGCCGTCAGCTGCCAGTTATCTGGTGTTGATGAGCTCACTGTTGAGTGTTTCAGGAAATTTTTATTTTCCAGAGCTTCTTAACATCATTCATCAGGAAAATGGATGAAAATCTCTGCTGACAATGCACTCTTCCTAGTTAGTCCCTGCCCCGATGAAACACTTTAAAATCAGAGCTTAATCACCTCCCTGGGAAGTACAGAGAGGAAGGGAAGAAGCGGCAGAGATCAGGCATCTAATGGGTATAGGATTGAAGAGGAAAACAAAGCAACCTTGCCCAAGTGTGTCTTTCACAATGGGGCTTGGGTGCGTTGTCGCCCGAAGCATGCCTGTGACCAAGGTACTCACAGGAGGGACAGAGAGCCTACAGGGCTCCGAGGAAGATGGAGCTGGGGAAATTTCAAGGAAGGAGATGGGTCTGGCCCAGTCCAGCGTTTCTCGGCTTAGCCCTATGATATTTTGGGCCAGAGAATTCTTTGCTGGGGGAGACTGTCCTGTGCATTGTAGGATGTTTAGCACAGCAACCGTGGCATCTCTCAACTGCCCCCCACCCCCATTCAAAACTGTCTCCAGACATTGCCAAAAGTCCCTGGGGGTCGAAATCGCTGGATTGAGAACTCTTGCACTAGCCTGACAGGAAGCAGTGACTGAAGCCCTGTTTCCCGTGTCGGGCGTAGCTGACTCAAACCCTGGTTTTGCCATCTCATCATCTGAAATGAGGCTAATGGTAGTGCCTGCCTCATAGGGCCGAGGGAGGCTTAGAGCTAATTCATGTGATGATCTTAGCACATCGCTTGGCTTTCAGTAGGCGCTCAGTAAATGCCAGCTGTTCTCTGTATTATTGACTCGGAGGGAGGGGCTGCGTGGGACACTGTTGGCTAATGGGCTCATCCATGAGAGTCGGGCTGCTCGAACTCCTACCCACAGTCCCCTATGCTGGTTGGGGAGGGGAGAAGCCTTCCTCCTGGGAAGCCTGACCGGGACAGGCCCCCGTGTCGTATACAGGAACAGCATGTGCCATGGCAGGAGCACTGGACCAGGAGTCAGGACACCAGAGTTTCAGTTCTGGCTCTGCCTTGGGCAAGGACCTTCCATTTCTGAGCCTCAACTTGCTCATCTGTGGAATGGAGAGGTTAATAAAAGTAGCCATTCCTCAAGGCTCCTGAGAGGGTCCCTTGAGATAAAGGAGGTTACAAGTGCTTCGTCTCATATAAAGTCAGATACAAGGCGTAATTGTGCATTAGCTAATATAAGCTAATTTAAGACTGTGGCCTTAGACATAGTTTCTTCCCGGTTGCCTGGTTTTCTCCTGGTCTGGATATTTCTTGAGGTTCTGGAACTTGGCTCTGCGTGGGTCTGGGAGTCTGGCTCTCTGAGCAGCCTCCTGTTCTCTCACCCGGCCTCCTGCCTCTGGCCTCTTTCCTTTCAACCTGCCGATGTCTCCCCAGACATCCAGGCTGGCAGCCCAGTGTTGGTTGGCTGATGGGTTGCTGGTGGTTGGCCAGATGGACGAGTTCCCTCCAGAGGAGTCTTGGGCAATGCTTTCTTTCCAGTCTCTTCTTCCCTCAGTAACATACCCAGTGTGAAGACTGGCACCCCTAAAGATGTATAACTGAGGCCCTCTCCTCCCTGAGTGGGCTGTGGCCTGCAGTCCTTCTCCTGTGTTCAGGCCCCCTTTGCCCCCTTATTCTAGGGACCGCCTCACCCACAATGACATCGTGGCCACCACCCACCTGAGTATGTCAAAAATCTCTGCCCCTGGAGGAGAAATAGAAGGTAAGTTCTCCCTTTGTTCTGTCCTCTGGTTCCCCCCCGCCGTGCTCTCCCCTGACGCACCCCTACCTGTCTTACATCCCTAGTTTTGAGAGTTCAGAAAAGGGAATATTAATTATAAGGCCATCGCAGCCCATTTTCCGTGAAGAAGGGCTATGGCCAATTTGAAAAATGGGCTTACAGACATTTCGGATTCTCTACACCTTGGCTGGGGGTATACACCGCTGACTGGTATAGAGAGGATCATTCAGTCCTGCGGATTACATCAGTGGCCATACCAGGTTCTGTGCCATGGTGGACTGAGCTCCAGCAACTTCTATTTTGAAATAGCTTTCATTGGTCAGTTAAAAAGGAGGCCATGACCATTTTGTAAAATTTTAAAGATACTGAAGAAGAATATAAAACTTACCCATAAAAATTCCTCATCTGCTTACCCCCCCAGACAAGAGCTGATGAGTAATATTCTGGGAGTTCTTCGTGTGTATGTATGTATATGTACACATACACATGTGTGTGCATTAAAAAGTATTCTGGGGGCGCCTGGGTGGCTCAGTCGGTTAAGCGACTGCCTTCGGCTCAGGTCGTGATCCTGGAGTCCCGGGATCGAGTCCCGCATCGGGCTCCCTGCTCGGCGGGGAGTCTGCTTCTCCCTCTGACCCTCCCCCCTCTCATGTGCTCTCTCTCTCATTCTCTCTCTATCAAATAAAAAAAAAAATCTTTAAAAGTATTCTGAAACAATTGTTTTGAAAATTGCTTTTTGTCCCTCGGCAATACAACAGATTTTATTCATGTTATTAAATATTCTTCTACAATATAATTTTAAATGACTACACATATTCCATTGTGTGAATGTACCATAATCCACGTTAACCAGTTAATGATGAATACTTGGGTGCTTTCTAATTTTTCTACATTATAAAGAACAAATTTTAAGGAATATTTTTGTAGCTGAATCTTTATGCAATTCATGATTTTTTTTGGAATGAATACTTAGAAGTGGAATTGCTGTATCAAAGGATTTGTACATTTTAAAGCAACTTGTATATATCAAAATCGCCCTTTGAAAAGATTGGACTAATGTACACTCTGGTCACTCACATGAGCTTCTTTTGCTGTACCTTCACCAACACAGGGTAAAATAATATTAAAAAGAACTTTGTTAATTTGATGGGTGAATTTCATTGTTGCCTTAATTTTCATTTCATTAGTAGCTGCTAAAGTTGATGAATGCAATTTAAAAAATATTTTAATAATTAATTTATATTTACATATTATATGTTTATATACTTTATATTTATTCTGTTATAAATTGCCTGTTCATTGTCTTGGCCCATATTTCTGATCATGTTTGTCTTTTTCTCATTGTTTTGTAAGAGTTCTGTATATATATGGATATTAACTTTCCCCCGTCATGTAAGTGGTAAATAATTCTTGTCTGTTTTATTTTACCATTTAATAGAATTTGGTGTATAGAAATTTAAAATTTTTATGTAGCCAAATCTGTTAACCTTTTCCTTAGTCAATAAGGCAAGGATCTAACATTACTTTATTCACAGTTGTTCTTTGTGAATAACACCAACAGTGTATATTGAATAATCTTTCCCCTATATTTTGAAATGCCACCTTTATCCCCTACTGAATTCCTAAATATGTTCTTGGGCCTGTTTCTTGATTTTCTATTAGCTTTAATTGGTATGTCTGGTTGCTGTTTCTTAGGTTTTGGTATCTGGGTAATGCTGGCTCTGTAAAATTAATTGGAAAGATTTAAAGTCTTTTCTAACATCTGGAGCAGTTTATATAACATAAGAACATAGTCTTTTGAGGGTTTGAAAGAATTCACCCATAAAACCAGATGGGCTGGGTGCCCTTTTTAGTGGGTATAGCACTAACTCTTTAAAAACTTTTCAGTTTTCCTGTGAGCACTGTTATTTTTAGTTTGTTACTTTTATGATAGTCACTTTTAATAATTTATATCTTCCTAGAAGAGTATTCACTATGCTGAGCTCCTCTAATTTATTTACATAGTTGTTGTAGAGAGCTGTCTTTTATAATTTAAACAATTCTCTCTACCTGTGGTATTTTCCCCATTTCTTATTTTTAATGATATGTGTTTGACTTTTCTTTCTTTTTTTTTCTTGATTAGCCTTGTTACAAGCGCCGCCACACATACACACTTTGTTGGACTTTTCAAAGAATCAACTTTTGGATTTATTTATCAATTCTAATATTTTTTTCTTAATTTTCTAATTTTTTCTTTTCTTATTTTTTGTTCTGTCATCTTTTTACTCTTATCTTTAACTCTTTTCAACTTATTTTGTTGTTTCCTTTTAAGACTTTCTAATTAACTTCTTGTGCTTATTTTCAAAATCTCTTATCTAAACAATGATATGGTTTCTGCTCTCTATATAGGTCATGCTTTTGGCCTTCAGCAAACCCCAGGGTTATATTTAACTCTCTTTTTAATTTTCTTTACATTTAAATATTTAGTCTATTTTGAATTTATGTAGGTGCACTTTCCGAAAGCAGATTTGATTTTCTTTGTAGGTAGTCTACCTTTTTCTAACTAGATGCTGCTTGTAGGAATGCATTTTTTTTTCCTTATGGTTAAATTACTCTGATGTATCTAGGGGCAGGACTCTTTTCATTGAATTTTGAGACATGGAGAATTCTTTAAATCTGAGTTGAGGAATAATTTATTCCAACATGGGAACATGAGCAGCTGAAGGCAGGGTGGGGTAGGGATAAGAGGAGCTCTGGAAGCAGGCAGCTTGGGTCCCAATTCTGCTTTTTTGTAGCTGAGTGAGTCACTTCTCTCCTCTCACCAGTCCTGGCCTCATAAGGTTGTTGTAAAGATCCAGGGAGATTTTAAATGTAACATTCTTAGAGTGTCTGGTACGCATGAAACCCTAAAGTAAAGTAATGTTTGCTGTGTAGTATCATTATTATTGGCTTTCTGCATCACTAATCTGATTTTTTCCCCTGTACTAGTTCTCCTGCCTGCTTTCCATGTGGTTTAAAATTGGCCCTTGCATTTTTAGTTTCTCGTCCTGCCTTCTTTTCCCTCTGTCATTCCTTTGATATTTCCATTTTCTTTCTTGTCTGTTCTCTCCCAGAAGTTTTACTTTGTTCCACAAAAGTTATGTCTTCTTTCACTCTGTTGAGAATTCCAAATCACTTCCTGAGACTTTCAGGTAAATGTTCTCTGGAATCGTGCAGATGCTGCTACACCATCTTGGTTGGCACTCTGTGAATCTTCCTTTCTCCTTTATTCACTCTCTAGCAAGACGTGGTTGGTGTTGGTCTCTTTCTACAGACAGATGCATTGTTCTCTGTCCATCCATCTTGACAAATCTTTACCTGGAGCACAGGGGAATGTGCCCAGTTTCTGGAAGACTCCACCTCGTGCTCTTGAAGTTGAGCAATCCCTTCTTCTAGGTCCTCTGAAACATTAAAAAACCCCACCTTTTAATTATAGAAAATTGAGACACACATGAAAATACAGAATTGTGCAGTGGAATTCCAGGTGTCCTCACTCAGCTTTAATATCTCGCTGCGCTCGGCCGTTCTGACTTCATCGTTGATACTTTTAATCGGTGGAATACACAGAAACTACCTTCCATAGGGCACTGCTAAGGAAGGCCCCTCCTGCCCCTGCCCCTTCCCCTCCCAACTGGGAACAATTATCCCAGGATGCAGTCCCCCGTCTCTGGTGCTGTTCAGATAATTTCTGGGAATGGCTATTTTGGATGGACAGGTAGAAAGATTTGAGGTGGGAGGCAGTGTGTCATGAGGATGGGGTGGGAGAGGGGACATTCTGGACCCCTTGCAGATCAAAACTCCTGGTATGGAAGGAACCTTCTCCAGTTTTCCCATTGGTGCTGTCCCCCATCCTTAGAATCCAGGGGCGGACCCTGGTAGAAGCACAAAGTGCCCTTCTGACTGTTCTCCGACGGCTACTATTTCATGAGGCTACAGCTGTGCCTGCCATCAGCTGTCGGAGGGAGAGTTTAGATCCCTGTCTCCCCATCAGTCTTCATTACTGTTGGTGATGTTGGCCTGCATCTTTTTCAGGGTCCCTGTGAAGGTCTTAATGGGAATGTGAGGAAGATGTTTATTTGGCCACTAGATGGCGTTCAGGTCATGGGCAACCCCGTGTGGTTCAGGGAGGCCTTGGAAGGTGGGTTCCTCCTCTCCCACAGATTGTTTTGGGAATAAAGGAGAATATTCTTGCAACGATGGCCAGTCAGTTTTAAATGTGTTGTTAAATAGCTTGATCTCTGAAACAATACAAGAATGTAACTTCTTGCTCAAAATAGAGCCGGGCCTCATGATGCCTCTGACATGCATCCCCTTCTGAGATGCTGCAGGGTAGTGTTTGCCTTGCTCCCTGCTCAGCTTCTCCCACTTGTCCCAAGGCCATCTCAGGACGGGTCACTCTGACTTTCTTTTCAACTGTTTGCATTTTTCCTTCACATGAGGGGGATCCAGCCCCTCTGGGCAACGCACGACACTATTTTCCCACAGCTCCCAAAAGCCCCAACTCGACCAAACTGTAAAAACCAGTTGTTTCTCTATATTCCCCCACCTCCTGGTTCACCAGAATATTTGGCCCAACCAGGAGTTTTTGTTTTTCTTTCCAGCGAGGACGGGACCTAACAGTAGCCTCTTAAGCACGTCTGCCCACAAGCTTGCCTGGGCACACTGAAGTATTCCTTGGACCCTGTACCCCAAAGCATTTAGTAAAAATTTTGTTTTCTAAAAAGGAGTGATTTCCTTAGAAGCTGCAGTTCTTTCAAAAGGTAATGGGCACATGAGACCCATGAAATGACACAGATTCTTTTATAACTCTATACATATGGAAATCATACTGCAAAGATGGCACTGGTAACCTACAGTTTTTTCTAAGAAACCCAGAGTTTTTTGTTTTTGTGTGTGTGTGGTGTTTTTTTTTTTTTTGTCTTTGGAGCATTGATGATGATTTCCCAGCAGTTCTCGGCCTCTCCTCCTGCCTGGCACCAGCTGGTGTCAGGCCGCCAAGCTGTGAGCATGGGAGATGTGCTGAGGGAGGGAGCTGGTGGAGCTGATGGCAGGTAACGGCCTCAGCTTCTCCAGGAGGAGACGTGGGTGTCTGTGGACACTGCAGAGCTGTGATGTGTGGCTCACGGGCCGGGAGAGCCTGCTCCTGGTCTTCTCTGGCTTTCCCCCGGGGGAGGGAGTTGGGTTTGTTGGCTCAGGCCACAAAACTGGGAATATTCCTCCATGTTCTGGGGCTTCTACAGCCCTGGTTCTCTGGGCTTGGGGAAAACACAGCAGGACACTTGCGTTTTGACAGAGGGTGATGAGGACTGAATGGTGGCTTTGCGTGAGGTAGCTTCACCAGTCACTTTGCCCTTGACTTTATGAGCTGTCTGCAGACACAGAGGAGAGAACCTGAGATGATCCTCAGTACCCCGGAGACCTGTGACCCTGCCCCCAAATTAGGAATCATTGGTCAAAGCTGTCAGCAGGGCCATGTCTTACTCAGTGCCCAGCACTGTGCCTGATTAGGTTTGTTGAATGAGTGGACGGATGAATGAAGAAATGAGGGAATTCATGAGAGGCGCCCCTGGGAAGTAGGCTGGTCGGCAGCCACCCACTCGGTCCTCCTGGACCCCAGAGGCATGTGTTGGTCAGATGGCTGGTGGGGTTCTGGGGACATCTGTGTCTAGGCTGGGCACCGGTTTACAGCCAGGATTCGGAGTTGGCCTCTGCAGGAAGCACATGGTGGTCAGAGCTGTGACCTCGGCCTCATTAGCCTGCGATAACTGGCCAGGTCTGTTTGTAATCATTTGGAAGGAGCTTAAAATGGAATCTGTTTCCTTCCGGTGGGCCCTGGTTGCTACTCTCCTCGGCACTGCAGCTGTGCCCAGGTCGGTCCTCTCCCTGTGGCTAAAAGCTCCCCTGTGACCAGAGGCCTGGCTCCCCCACCGATGAAAACCTAGTCCTGTGGATATGAAAACGGCCATGAATTATGGTTTCTGCAGCTCTAGCCGCATTCCTCGCTGAGGCCTGGCCACTGAGAGCTGTGGGGCTGGGTCCCAAGGCCTGGGCCCCTGCAGCTGGACCTTGCCCTCCTGCTGCCTTCTGCACTAGTGGGGTCAGCCCTGGCCTTGTATCTGGACTTCCATGTTCCCCTTCTCTCTCGTCTTCACTCTCTGTCTTGTGTGTCTCTTACTCAGTCTTCCTTCACACTGTTTTGCTCAACTCTTGGCTCTTGGCTCTTAATTATAGTCATGGAGCTATGGGGAAATAGTCATAGATATATATTTTTGGGGAGGAGACAAGCAGATAAAGATGACCAATGAATGAAAATAATCAAAGATTTTACCAGCCATATCAACAGGCTGGGTAATGATCAGCTGGTTGGAGGAGGAGACAGGGAGGGTCAGAATGCAGGAAGAGGCTGAAATCAGAGAGGACCATGGAAGGAGAGTGAAGGGTGCCCACTCCCTGCGGGCTGTTTTAGATCTGCCTAAAAGTGAGGGATGGATTCCAAGAGCCCAGAAGGGTGCTAGAGCATCTCCTTCCTTGCTTCTCTCATTTTTTGCTTCTCCTTCCTTGCTTCTCTCATTTCCAGACACCCCTTACCAGCATTTAGGGGCACGTCCAAGTGTGTAGAATCTTCAGCTAATGGGCAGTGTCTGGCACTATGCTTCCCTTGAAGTGGAAGATGCCTGAAGCCAGATCCCAGTGCCTGCCGTTGTGAAAATGCAACATGGTGTCCTCAGTGGCAATCCTGAAAGTAGCCACTAGATGGAGATGTTGTACCTTGAAATGCCCTTGCTCCGTGAACTTGGTCCCAAGTGTCAACCTGCTTGTTGGGTGGAGTGCTGGGTGTGCCTCGCTACCTGTTCCTGTTTCAACTCCCACCCTTTCTTTGTATCTGTTTCCCTCACTTATTTGGCTATAATATAGAAAAAAAAGCACAATTTCTTTTCTGTGTTATTATCTGAATATACTGAGTCAAGTTTCAGGTCCCATTTTCAATTGGCAAGCAGAGCACAGACATAGGTAGGCAGACAGCAGTGGGGAGGGACCTCAGGGCTCACCCTGGCAGTAAGGGCTGTGTCTGGCTGGGGGAGGGAGGTGGCGCGGTGATGACTTTATTTGTGATAAACTCACACCTGGGCTGGGGGTGGGGCCTCGGGCCACATCTGTTTCCCCCACGGGGGCTGTCTGTCTTTCCATCTGTCTGTCTGCCAGTTCTCCATCCACACGCCTGTTCACGTAACCAGTCCTCCTCTCAGTCATGTCCATCCTAACCCCTTTTCCATTTCTTTACGCTTCAGAGGAGCCTGCAGGTGTGGCCAAGCCTTCTCCCGCCATGGACTGTATGTGCTTCCCCCGCCCCGGGGATGGCAAGGGGGGTGGGCCTTGGGGTTTTCGCTGGAGGGGAGAGGGAGCTGGTTTCTGGGAAGTTTTTGATTTGCCTGAGGTGGGGCTGAGATTCACCACCTCGGTCCCTGAGCTTACCTTTGGCTGTTACCTCTCCATGCAGGTTGAATATGAAAATCGCTTGGAATGCTTTAAAGACAATTCCCCTCCCAGCACCCCCCTCCCTGCCCCTTCCCTCCCCCCAACCTTTTCCTGAACCTGCTGGGCTCCAGCTCAGGCTCAAATGAGTCCACTCTCTCAGGCAGGGAGCGGTGGGGTGGGGGCCTGGGCAAGGCATCTTGGGAATCAGGAGGAGGCCAGGGTGAGTGGAAAACTCTTGAAGTTCACAAGGTAAATCATAATGGAGATGATTAGTACAAATAATTAGTAAAGCCCATGTTAGTTTCCTCTGCCTGGGCCTCCCACCTCTGTCCCAAATGCCAGAGCCCTGTGTGTGCTGGGGACTAGGGGGAGAGCCTAGATGGTGGCTGGGCGACCGGCTCTGTGGGGAGGCATGCTCCTATGCTCTGGTCGGCAGTATCTATTTATCCAGCCCTGTCCCTGCGCGCCCCGCATCACCCCAGGGTCTTGGCACGCGGCGGGACTTGGAGTTCACAGCTCCTGTCCTTAGGTCTGGCTCAAGCATTTCCTTGCTGAGGCCATTTATTCTGTGCCTACCTTGCCCCATCCTTGCTCCTATGGATTGGATCATCCCAGATGATTCCTGCTTGTGGGCCCCCTTCCTATTTGTGGCATTCTGGAAACAGCCTCTTCCCCTGACTTCCTCTGGAAGAGACACCCTGGCTTTTTGGGGTTCTCAGAGTATGTCCAGTGAAGTCCTGTCCTAGGAAACTTGGCCATTGGCTGGAAAATCATGACGTAACAACAGAGGACCTTTGAAAAGGAGGGAAGTGATGTAGAGAGAAGACTTCCCTCATCATTGGTGGGATTCTCCTTTTCACTCTCCTCCAACCTGTTCCACTGAAAGGTGGTTCTTTGCACAATGTGGGGAGGGAGTCAGAATGCTGGCATGAGTCAGGGCTGTTAGGTAATCTGTCTCGACTTCGTAATGACATGGGGGTAAGGGGGACATGTGCCCGGGGGTGGGGGGTTTGCCTTGTGGGTTGGGACATCTAAACAGGTCCCTGCCCTGGCTCCCCGGGGGGGGTGGCTTCTCTGGTCACCAAACTCTGGGGCCTCCTTTGTTCGCTCCCACACTCCTGTGCAGGAGGAGTGGGGATGCAGGACAGGGTGCAGCCTGAGAGGGGCAGGACAGTGGAGGGCCCTGAGCCCCAGCTTTGCATGCTGGCTAAGTGCATGGGCTTTGAGGTCAGAGCATTTTGGGTGATGCCACTTTGTAGTGAAGTGTTCCTTTGCATCTCTGAGCCTCAGTTTTCTCATCTGTAAAATGAGATAATAAAAATAATAAGCATCTCCATGTCCCAGCAGAGTGGTGAGGATTAAGGGGCCTATGGGAGACAATGGTCAGTGTCACCATTCTTTATGCACTTGTGGGCGCTGCATCCCATGTGTGTTCAGGGAACTGAGGGCCAGGGATGGGCTCAGGCCTGAAGCTGGCTGGGTTGAGCACTAGAAGGCTCCATGGAGCTGGTTCCTCTGACCCCCACCTGTGTCTCCCAGTGGACGACCACCTGGGCTTCCTCCCCACCTTCGGGCCCTGCTATGTCAACCTCTACGGCAGCCCTAGGGAGTTCACCGGCTTTCCGGACCCCTATGCGGAACTCAACACAGGCAAGGTGAGCCCACCAGCATCCCCGCACACCCAGATCCCCGGGCCTGTGTGCAGGGCCCTTCCAGCCTGGGTAGCATCTGCTCTGGTCCAGACTCCAAGGAGCTTGGAGCTGATGGAGCTTGAGTGGGCCCACGGCCAGACAGCCCCCACCTCAGAGAAAGCCTCCTTCTGCCTGGCCCTCTCCTGGCCCCTTCTTCCTTCTCACTCCCCTCCCCTTTGCTTCTCCTTCAGGGCCAGCCTGACCCCCTTGCTCCCTCATTTTCCTGGCCCCTGAGGGACCCAGGTCTCATCTGTGTCAGGTTTCATCTCTTCTCTGGTTGGGTTGGAGTCTGATACTGATCATCTGGGTGGCTTGTCATGTCCCCTGAACTCTCTGGGCCACTGTTTCCTTATCTGCAGAGTGATGGGGGTAGACCAGGGCCCTCCTGGTTGCCTGAGGAAGGAGCAACTTCAGGGCCAGATCAGGTCCCTTTCCTTCTTCTCCTCCCCTCCATCCCCTCTGCTCCTGGTGACCCAACCTCCCCTCTTAGGGAGAAGGCGTGGCCTACCGAGGTCGGCTTCTGCTCTCCCTGGAGACTAAGCTGGTGGAGCACAGCGAGCAAAAGGTGGAGGACCTCCCTGCGGATGACATCCTTCGGGTGGAGGTGAGGGGTGTGGCTCTGGAAGGGGTGAAGGAGGTGGCAGCCAAACGGGGCTGGTTCCTAGTGTCATGGTGGAGGAGGGCTCAGCTCCACCCACGGTCTGTGCCTTCACCCTTCTGGGCCTTAGTGCCTCGGCTGTGACATACCAGTAACCCCATGGCTACCCTGTCTCCCTGAGGAATGTTCAGAGGCTCAAAGAAAATAAATGAAACTATTTGACAAGCCTAGAACTTGATGCAGAGTGAGAGGTCTATTTTATAACAATAACGTAGGAACAGCTCACACTTATCAATCACTCACCGTATGTCAGATGCTTTGCTAGTGACACTTGATGTCGTGGAGTCCTTCCAGCACCTGTGAGGTGGTTGCTTTTAGTATCTCCGTTTTACAGATGAGGACACTGAGGCTCAAATGTACCAGAGCAGCAAGTGTGAGAGCCGAGCCTTGTGCCCAGGAGGTGGCTGGATGGGGTCTGTGTGGTGGGTTAAGCTCTCAGACTCTAGCCAGAAAGCGCTGGTTTGAATCCTGGCTTGACTACTTACCGGCTCTAGCATTTTCCTTATCAATGAAGCAGGGGTAGTAAGTATACTTACCTCCTAAGATTGTTGTGAGAATTACATTAATTCAAAGCTGTACGCAACGAGCAGTCAATAAGCGTTAGCTCTTATTACTATTTCACATCATTCCACAACCCGGTTGTGTTAACCCTTTTCTCTCTGCCTTCCATGAAGGGGATCGCAAAGTCATCTCGATTCAGACCTGGCTGTGTGATGGAGAGCCTGCCATGTCCTCAGCCGTGTGCCCGATGCCCAGAGGGGACATTCCTCCCCCCGCACGTGGCAGCTTGTGTCTACCGCAGAGCTGGGTGGCGTGCTGGGGACCCCGAGTGGCACGGGGTGGGAGCTCTGGGCAGTGGCATGGCCGTTTAGAGCCTTCGGCCCCTTTTGAATGGCAGATGCAGGAGACCAGGCTTCCCCTGGGGGCGGGGAGGGGAGCGGGCGGTGCCATGGTTGCTGGTTTGGATTAAGGAGCAGCATGACCTTGGAGGAGCAGACCTTATTAGAGGAACATGGCCAAACACACAGGCCTGGAATGAGTTTGTTCAGTTAGTAACCAAATCTGGGCACTGTTGCTTCGCTGGACCATTCACCACCCATCCGTCCAGCCAGGATTTATTGGGCGCCAGTCACGGCTGGGGCCTGCCAGACATGTGACCCCTCCCCATCCCAGTGTCTTCCTTCCTCCTCCCGTGACCCAGCAGCTGCCCTTTCTGCCCCCAGAAATATCTCCGGAGGCGCAAGTACTCCCTCTTTGCCGCCTTCTACTCGGCCTCCATGCTCCAGGATGTGGACGATGCCATCCAGTTCGAGGTCAGCATTGGGAACTACGGCAACAAGTTTGACACGACGTGCCTGCCACTGGCTTCCACCACCCAGTACAGCCGGGCAGTCTTTGATGGTGAGGCTGGGGGCTGTGTGCCTGGCTGGGACCCGGACCACAGAGCAGGGCCCCGACCCGGAATCCTGCTTCTCCTGCAGAGCTAGCTGCCGGAGGCCCACCCGAAGGCCCTCCCGGCCCAGGAAAACCTGTTTGGGCTGACTCCCTGCTCTGTCCTCCCCCCCCCCCCCGCCCCTGTGCCACCCCCCACTCCCCGCTCCCCTCCAGGTGGGTCTCTGCTGCCAGGACCACAGATTGGGCTGCCAAAACAGGCTGTGGTCGGGAAAGATCCTGACCTAGGGCCATAGCTGATTTCATGGTGGCTATTTGGAGTCGCGTAGAGATTTTGGAGAGTTGGGTTTCCTAGGGTCCTTCTAGCAATCCCTCTGTTTGCATGTGCTCAAGAGCCCTCATGAGAGCACCAGCTGTTCGTTCAACAGATGGAGGGAGCTCAGGCACCCTGTTTGGCCACTGGGGAATATGGGCCGTTCGTGTATGTCCCAGGGGGTTCTTAGCGGGAGGGAGCAGGTGTCTGAATCTGTCCCGCCCTTGGGCCCCTTCCCACCCACCCCTGCACTCCTGGCTCAGGACCAGGTCCTTCGTGTCCTTCCAGGGTGCCACTACTATTACTTGCCCTGGGGCAACGTGAAGCCCGTGGTGGTACTGTCATCCTACTGGGAGGACATCAGCCACAGAGTTGAGGCTCAGAACCAGCTGCTCAGGATCGCAGATCGGCTGGTGAGTGGAAGCTGCCTCACCCCTGCACACCCCCTGTGCTGCTCCCTGCCCCCAGAGGTGTCCGTGGACCAGGCCCCCAGGAGTGACGCACTTACACATAGCTGTGCCTGCAGACTCTCACGGCGCCTGGGGTCCTTTGTGTCCTGACTGTGGCTTGCTGGGTTGGCGATCTTGTCCTGCTAGCGGGAAGGGAGGAGAGGGAGTGCGAATGATCTGGGGGCCCAGTGAGGTAGGAGACAGTGCAGAGAAGGAGCTGAGAGGAAGCAAGCTGGAGCCACGGGCAGAACCTGGCACCCATTCGTGCATGCATGCGTTCGTGCATCAGATGCCTTTGCCTCCTGCCACACGCCAGGGTTTGTGCTGGAGCTTTATAGCCACATGGGGGACTTGGACAAGGAGCTGCCCTGCCTTTAGGAGTCAGTCTAGTGAAGGCAAGTGCAGGTTCACCCACACCTCTCATGCAGGGGTTCCAAACCCAAGTGCAGGTGACACTCCTGGAGTGCCACGAGGAAGGATGGGCACTCAGAGAAGGGAGAGGGCCAAGGAGCGTCAGGAGGGCATTGTGGAGGCAGCGAGGAGATGGGAGGCAGGAGCCCTGTTAGGGTGCCATGGCAGTGGTCTGGGAGCAGTGACAAGCCCTGGGCGGGAGGGGACCTCAGGGACAAAGCTGCAGGGCTGGGGCTAGAAGGACTTGGTGGCCGGGGAGTTGGGAAGACAGGGAGAAGCACAGTGTACGAGGTCAGGCAGGGAATTGTGCTTTGGAGGTGACCAGGGAGTCCCGTGGGGGTTCCCCATGGATGCTGAGACCTGGGGGCCCGGCGCTCGGCCAGAGAGTGGAGGAGAACGAAGTGGACAGAGGTGTATAGACCAAGGGTGGGTAGCTGGTGATCCTCGGGGTGACCCTGGGCTGTGTCTGTGTGTTTCTGACACGGAACCCGGGGGAGGCAGGTGTGGCTGCGCTGTGGGAGCAAGCCAGGAGCAGTGGGGTGGTGGGAAGGCGTTGCAGAGGCTCAGGTGTGTGTTGGTGGGTGCGGAGGTGAGCGCAGCCAGGAGCACAGGGGAGCGGAAGGGGAGGATGGTGGTCTTGGAGGGGCGGGGAAGGGATGCCGGCCTATGCGAAGGCGTGGTGGACAGCCTTCCTGAGACTGGCAGCTCTTGGGGAGGGAGGATATCAGCCAGCACCCAGGTTCTGGAGGACTTGGAGTCCTTGCTGTGCAAGTCCAGACTCAGGCTTCTGGGGTCGCCATTCTCTGACAGGATGCTCCCTGAGGGCCGGGAACTGTGTTCTTCCCAAGGCCTGTCATCAGAATGGCACATGCGCAGGGAGGCCGATGGGTGGGGAGGGGACCTGAGGGGCCTGAGTGGCAAGCCCTTGACCGGACAGGTTTTCTGTGAGGGCTCCCCCAGCTCAGGGCTGAGCTCAGGAGATGGCTGCTGAGGGGCTCCAGCAGGAGACAGATGTGACCTGGGAGTGACTGGGCCATGAGTTTGGAGAGGGAACTCTCTGTTATTGGAGGTGGTCTGAGTGTTCCTGAAGGAAGGAGGGGATCGAACCTGCTTGGGCAGGATGATTTGGGAGGGATAGAACATTTCAGGTGGGGACTGGTGTGGGCTCAGATGGTCCCTCACCTGGGAGATGGCAGACCTGTTGGAGGGGCTCTGGGAGGAGTGTGGAATGCAGCAGAGTTGTGTGGGAGCCTGCACACAGCATCACGTCCTTGTGACCAGGCCTGCGGTTGGAGTCCCAGGCTTGGGAATTTGGATCTGTTTGGAGTGGGGAGCCTTGAAAGGTTCTCAAGGTGAGACAGAGCTTGGTCTGTTGCATCTGGGCTCTGCCTTCTCTGTTCTCACTGTTCTCTCCTTTGGTTCAGGGCGTCAGGTCCAGATTTCGGTGGCAGGGCCTGGGGGTTGGGAGTCTGGTGTATACCTTCAACCCCGCAGGGGATGGTCCAACCCTTGCCTGCCTGTTCCACAGGAAGCTGGCCTGGAGCAAGTCCACTTGGCCATGAAGGCACAGTGCAGCCCCGAGGACGTGGACTCCCTGGTGGCTCAGCTGATGGATGAGCTCATCTCAGACTGCAGGTAGGGGGTGCCTGGCACCCACATGCCCTCCCCTCCTGGCTCAGTGAGGCCCTTTCCCTGGGAGTGTTCGTGTGTGGCAGTGAACGGCGGCACGTCTCCCCAGCCACGCTTGGCCAGCAGTCCAGCCCGTGCTGAGTCCAAAGGTGGTGGAGCCAGTGAGGGGAGTTGAAAAGGTGACATTTAGAGCAGGTCATAAATCTCCCTGCAGCAGCGGCAGCTGTGGGCCTGGGGCGGCCCGGCTCACCTGAATGGGGAGCATTGTGTCTCTGATCCCCGACCTCTTAGTTCCCTGATGGAATCTCCAGGAGGGGCTGGCGGGGGTGACGGTGCCCCTCCTCCCCAAGGCCATGTCGGGGACCATGGCTTCCACTTAGCCTTCTATCGACTTTAGGAAAAGAGGGCTCTGGGGGTGATGGGGAATGGGGGTGCTCAGAGGCCCAGTGGAAGGGGAGGCATCTCGGCATCTCCTCCCCTGCTGGGCGATTTGGGGCTCACCACCCACCTGCTCTGAGCCTTGCTTTCCTCATCTTCAACTTCACGTTAAGAATAACTGCTTATGATAGCACATAAGCAAAATGCTTAGCTCTTTAGGAAGAGTATGTAATAGATGGGGACTACAGTTACTATTAGGAAGAAATGTCAGAAGGACTTAGGTTCTTGTCCCTTTAACCAGCATTGTGGCTTTGGGCAGCTTCACTTCTCTGGATCTCAGTTTTCTCAGCTGTGAAATGTACTTAATGATACATAGTTGCTTTCCTACTGTCTGTGGGTTAAGGGTAAATGTATGAAAGTGTATTCTAGGCTCCCCTCAATCTTATCATCCCACCTTCTGCTGAGTGTCCGAGAAGTGCCTTCACACTCTGCCTGATGCAGAGCCCCTTCTTGTCCTTTGTACCCCAGCTGGGAAGTGCATCTTTATCAAACAAAACATTACCCCAAAGAGCCCTACCCTCAGGGGTGGAATTCCAGACAGGTCATTCACGCATTCCCCAAACCTTCGTGGAGATTAAAGCATGTTGACAAGGCTGCAGCTTCAACCCCTCTAGAGGTGACAGATGCAAAAGTGAGCAAACGAAGCAGAGTGTGTTGGGGAGTTAGAGGCCTGTGCTGCAACAGCTCAGAGCAGATGCCATCCTGCTCAGACTCAATTCAGGGGAGCTTCCTGGAGTGGGGGATGCTCCTTATGTGAACTCTGAAGGAGGAGTAGGAACCAGCCTTTGCAGCGGGGACTGCCCAGGCAGAGGTGCGAAGCCTGAAATGCCTGCCGCCTCCGTGGGTTGGCAGGGGGAGAGGAAGCCCAAATGGGATAGATAGGCCTGAGGGGTCTGCTAAGGTGAGCTCAGCCCTGGGAGGCTTGGCGGGGGGGTATGGGGATCCCCATGGTTCAGATGCTTGTCCTGGTTGCAGAGGGAGGGATGGGTTGGTGGTGCTGGTGGTGAGGGGATTTTAGACAAAGGTGTTACCTAAGCCAGGGACATGGGGAGGGCTGGGGGCCGAGAGAGGCAGAGGGCAGTCAGGACTCTTTAGGGGGCATCATAATGATCACAGTCTCATAACGAACACTTCCTATGTGAGATGCTATTTATGAGCACTTTACATGTATGAACTAATCATAAGCACCTTATGAGCTAGGAAATAGAGAGATCCACATTTTATAGATGAGAAAACTAAGGCACGGAGAGGTTAATTAACTTGCTCAGATTCACTTTTCTATAAGTGGCTGAGTCTGTTGGCTGTATCACTTTCTAATGAACAGGACTGGCTGGTGGGTTGGATGGGGGCGCCCAAGGAAGGTACAGAATGATCCTCCAGTTCTGGCCAGAGCAGCTGGGTGGCTAGCAGGGCCATTCTCAGGGGATCAGTGGGAGAAGAGCAGCTTTTGGGGAAGACGAGGAGCTTAGGACTGGCCGTGTTGGTGGGAGGTACCTGAGGGCATCTGTGGTCTGGAGGTTGGAGGACAGAGTGAGGCTGGAGGGGCACACAGGGGTGCAGTCAATGTGGGGAGGGGCTCAGAGTGACTCGCCGTGTATCACTGGCCTGGCCTGACAGCCTGGGTATGGAGGGTGGGTTATACCCACAGCACCGCTCATGACTCATGTGTTATGTGGACCTTGGCAGGTAGTCAGGTGCATGAAGCATCTGAGACGGGTGGGACCCAAGTCCTGGGCTGCCCTCACTGCCCCTCTCAGGGCTCTGTTCTCAGAGGATTCAGCTAAACACACTTCTGCTAAAGCCTGGTCCCCTTTGAGTCACTCTGCTGGGGATAGAAGGTGGCTGGGGTGGTCCCAGGTCAAGAGGAGTGGGGGGAGGGAAGCTTCCCATCTTCTTGGAATGCGCAAATGGTTCTCCAGGGAGGAATACCAAACATCAGGACCGATTCCTTCAGGCACCACTTGAGGCCCCCAGTAGCCCTGGGGCAGCAGCGAGAGGGCTGCCTTCACCTCCAGCTCTGGGCTGTCAAGCAGGGCAGCCAGGCACTGGGGCCCCAAGCCAGTCGGTCACAGCTGACCACTAGCTGTTCACCATTCCTTCAGCCAGCCCCCGTCCCACCTCCCAAATCAGTGTCCTTCCTTCTACAGCCTCTCTTTTCCTGGCTTCTCTCCCTCCTAGCCCCTCTCCCCCTGCCAGGGGGCCCCCTCTGCTCCTCCAGCCCAGCCTTCTCCTCTCATCCTTAGACCCACGCACCCATCTGCCCACTACACCTCTCTACCTGGATGTCTGCCAGCACGTCCCATTCCTTCTCTGGGGTCTTCCTAAAATTGGGCCATGCCGCCTCGGCTTCAGCCCTCAGCGGCTCCCACTGCCTTCAAGGAAAAGTCCCAGCTCTCATCCAGGTAGATGGGCCTCTTGGGCCCCACTCCCTTGTTGCCTCACGGACCCCAGCAGTCCTGCCCTCCGGCCCTTTGGAGCCTCTGTGCTGGCTTGTCCAGCTCTCGGGACCCCTCCTGCCTCTGAGCCTTTGTCTTGTGCACATTCTGTTCCTCCAGCCAGAACACCGTCTGGCTCTTCTTGGCCTGACTCGCTTCCTCCAGGAAGTACTGCTGACTCTGAGGCTGCTCAGTGGGGATCTAGCCTGTTTGCCTCTCTGTTCTGGGTGCTCCGGACCCAGCACTGTCGGGACCCACAGAGCTGTTGTTCATGAGGAATGAAACGAGTGACCCCTGGCCCAGTTCCTCTTTCAGGCTAGACACTGCGCCTTCTGGGCGGCTGTTCCTGATAAAGACACCCGTGTCCCCACAGGGGTCGGCAGCAACTTTGTGAGCCATCCAGCTCCGCTCTCAGCCTGCGCTGAGCTGCCCCGGGGCCTGCCCACCTTTTCCAAGTCAGCCAGGGTTGGCAGGGCGACCGCCCTTGTTTGGGGTGGGGACACAATGTCATCTGACCTTCTCTTCCCAGTCTCCCTTTCGTTCAGTCCCCGCTGCTTTGGGCTTTCCTGGGGCGGGAAAGGGCCAAGACATCTTGTTGGTGGCAGTCACGGGTCCCGGCTGTTTTGGGGGAGTCTTGGCTGGGCTGGTGGCCTCCATGAAAATCTCCTTTTGGTGGTCTGTATGGCAGTCCCTCCCAGCTCCCGACCCAGGCTGGGAACATAAATCACCCTGGTTGGCTCAGCTCTGCAGATCCAACTCCAGATCTGCCTGCCCCCGCCCTCAGGCCCACTCAGGCCTCCTTCCCAGGCAGGCCCCAGCCCAGGACTCTGGCCCAGGCCCCCCTTTACCCACCCGGCATGCCCCTCTGCCACGAATCGAGTGGGCTGGGGATGGAGGCCGCCCCTCTCCTGGCCTGGGGCAGCCCCATCCGCGGCACCCTCGGGGCAGTAAATATTATATTACTACAGGGTGTGCAGTACGTGACCTGAGACAGGCCCCGGGGCTTAAGTTTCCCGAGATGGAGTTTGCGTACTGCTCCCCCCACCCTAAAAATTCAATTAAAAAAAATAACAGGAAAAATGTAGTGCGCCGAGGGCCTGCCAGAGTGGTGTATCTGGCGGCGGCGGTGCCGCTCCGCTCCGGCGGTAATTGGTTCTGCATAGCTCGGGGAAATTGGCAGAAAAATAAATCAGCCGGGAGCCGGAGTCGAGACACTGCCGGGAGGGGAGTGTGAGGTGGGGGGGCTGCAAGTGGTGGGGGCAGAACTGGTGGAGCGGGTTTGACTGATGTCCTGTTTGGGAGTCAAGGGCTCAGTGGGGGTGGGGCGTGGGGCCTGGAGCGGCCCCCCCCCCCCCCACAGCAGGGATCATCTAGAGGGCTCCTGCATGGTGAGGGAGAGCACAGACGTCCCCCCTTCAACTTCCCCGCCTGACCTTGCATGTGTATTGACTGACCCCAGAGGCTCGGTATGGTGAGGAAGAGCCATATGAAGGAGGACATCTGGGGAGCCCGTGGGACTGGGGGGGTAGTCAGAGTTCTGTGCCTCCGGAACGGGATGGAGTTTAAAACCAAACCCCACGTGGGGCCTACGGCTGGATTTCTGGGGCTATATGTGCCCCCTACCTCCTCTCCAAAGGCTTCCCAAACAGAGGGTTCCGGGAGGGGTGTCCCGGGGCTGCCCCAGGTCGACATATCTGTATTGCTGGCTGCTGGCCTCCCCACAGCGTCTGCAGTGGCTTGTCAGGGGTCCATAAATTTCCTTCCTGAAGAACGTGTGCGCACAACAGAACGGATTCATTTCAGCCCAGGGCAACTTAGCACTCTGGCCTCTGCTCTAGGAGGATGCAGGGGGCACAGAGGGACCTGTTGGGCCCTCGGAGGGTTTGCGGTCATTTGGGCAGAGGGGACGCACGTGCAAAAGAACTCCTAAGTTCCAAACAGGCAGCTCCAGAATAGAGGGCTGAGGGACTTCCGAGCAGGAGGCACACGCACCAGTGTAGTTAGGGAAGGCTTCCCGGAGGAGGTGGGGATGGAGCAGGTCACATGGAGATGGGTCAGGCTGGAGAAGGCACCTAGGGCACATGGGGCACCTGGCAGGCAGGCTGAGGGTGTAGGGTTTGTTGGAGGCGGGGGGTCTGTGCACAGGCGTGTGAACAGCGTGTGTGTCTGGACCTGGGTGTGTGAGTGCTGGGCTCATCCCATCTGTCCGTCCCTCGCAGCCAGCCCCTAGGCAACGTCCACGAGATACCCTCTGCCACCCACCTGGACCAGTACCTGTACAGGCTGCGCAGCCGTCACCTAAGCCAGATTACTGAGGCAGCGCTGGCCCTGAAGCTTGGGCACAGCGGGCTCCCAGCCGCCCTGGAGCAGGCTGAAGACTGGCTCCTCCGTCTCCGTGCCCTGGCTGAGGAGGTAGGAAACCCTGGAAGGTGTCTTCCGTCCTGCCTGCAGACATCGGAACTGGGAGGGATGCGGGGACTGTCTGGGCCATGACCTGACTCTGGCTTCATTGCTGGGTGAGCTTGGACAGGTGACTCAATTTTTCTGAGCCTCAGTGTCCCCTATTTGCAGCAGGAGGAGACAGGATGCAACTGGACACTGGGTATTATGGGGCCTAGCTGAGAGCCTGGTGTGCAGTGGGTGTTCAGTCAATGCCCCCAAATATGTTCAAGACATGTGCTCAATCAGTGTCCCCAAAGTATGTCAGAGACGGAGCTCGGACCAGCATCCCGAGGCACCTGGCTCCGAGTGCGGTGCTGGGGCCTGCTTCCCCAGGGACCTGACTCCTCCCTACCAACCAGGACCTGTCCGCCCCTGGCCTCAAACCTGCCTCTGCTGGGGCCCTGTATTTCTTGCTCTCCTGGCTGCCTCCTAGCCCCAGGCCTGAGGAGGCTGTATTTGCAGGAACTGTGAACTTTGTAGTATCTAATCAGAGAGAAGTGGCTGCTGTTTGTCCCCACCTGCATACCACCCCTCCTTGCCCCAGGTTAGATGTACCCCCACCCTCACCCCAGTTCCCAGGGCAAGCAAGCCATCCACAGGTTTGTCCAGAACGAGGACAAGGTTCTGCTCATATGTCATGGGCAGACCAGCTGCTGCCCACTCCAACCAGAGGTGTGTGGTCCCCTTACGGAGGCGGTGGGGCCGGTGAGGAAGGATTTCCCCAGAAAGAGTGTGGAAAAGGGCAGGGCCTGAGAGGGGCTTCTGGAGGAGTGAATCGTTGAAGAGGAGAGAGGGGTCTGGGAGGTGGGAGGCTGCTCAGAAGGGGAACACAGTCCAAAAAGTTGGTCCCTGAGAGTCAGCCTTGGACTCGTCCCTGAGCAGGGCTTTGGGCATGTGGCCAGCTACCTGGGGGAAACACTGTGTTGCCCAGCCACAGGCTGACCCCATGCAGTGGCTACAGACCATCCTCTTGGGCTGGTCAAGGGCTGCCTTCCATCATCTTGGCCCAGATGGCCCCTGGAACTCTCCGCACAGATTGTGCCACAGCTGGGAGGGGTCAAGGTCAAATGGGGGCTCCTGACTGCAAGGGACCCCAGAGAGAGTCTTTCTCAAATTTGAATGCACATCAGAATCCCCTGAAGGGCTTGTTAAAATAGGTTACAAGCCCTGCCTGACCCTGCGTGTCTCTGGGAGAGCCTGAGAATTTGCATTTCTAGCGTGTTCCCAGGAGCTGCTGCTCTGGGGACCACACTGGTATCATGCTTAGGAACCACTGTTTGGAGGCAGAAAAACCTGGTTGGCTCCTACCCTCTTTGAGCTTAAGTTTCCTCACTGGCAAATGGGGCTGCCTGTCCTTGCTGCAGGGAGTAAGTGAAACCGTGAAATGCTCTCATCCGTGGCCCTGATTTGAGACCCAGTGCGCCACCTCACTGAGCACACTTTGCTCACCGGCCTTGGAAGCAGGTGGGCTGTACCCAACGGTTGTCACTCAGAGTTACTGGCTCTGAGGGGCTCAGGCCTTGCGGTTTTGTTCTGGGCTGGTCACCATTTTCAGAGTCCAATGTCATGATGCCCGGAAAAGGACCAGACCCCACAAGTCCCTGCTATTGGGGGGGGAGTGTCCTTCGGGAAAGGGCACATCTGGGGATTCGCTGCTACTCTCAGGGGTGAGGAAGAAGGGTAGCATCTTAAGTGTGATGTCATCTCTCAGATCAAATCAAATCCTCCAATCTCTGCGCCCCCGGGAGCATCTCTCTGCCCAGTGGAGGGGATCTAAGAAGATAAGCTCTGGTCTCCAGGCCGGAGTGTCTCTTCCCAGAAAATGTGAACTCAGCTCAGTGAATTTTTGGCAGGCTCCTCATGTGAGCGGAGGCAGCCTCATGCCCCGTGCTTGGGGGCTCCTAGCCGTGGAAGACAGAGGTGCCCAGCCAGCTGTAGGGGGGTTCAAGGAGGCTCTTGGTGGTGGGCGGCGGGGGAGCTGGAAGTGGGAGGAGAGGTGGCTCATGGTGGGGCTCTGGGCCTTCTCCGCCCTGACTGCCACCCTCTCTCCAGCCCCAGAATAGCCTGCCCGACATCATCATCTGGATGCTGCAGGGAGACAAGCGAGTGGCGTACCAGCGGCTGCCCGCACAGGAGGTCCTCTTCTCCCGCCGGGGCACTAGCTATTGTGGCAAGAATTGTGGGAAGCTGCAGACCATCTTTCTCAAAGTGGGTTCCTTTTTCTCAAGTCATGGTCATATTTTCTCCCAGGTAGTTCCCTCCCCCTTTCATGTCTCCTCCTGGTCTCCATCGCACTGAGAGTCTGTAGGCTCTCAGAAGGGGTGGCGGGCTTTGTGTAAAACCATTTCCCTTCTCTCTCCCCTGCCAAGTCCCTAGAGCCCACACACCTGGGCTAGAAAGTTGGCAGGTGAGAGCTGGAATCACGGGGTGCTGGAAATGAATGAGGCAGGGTCTGTGTCCCCTGCTCCCTACCTCCTCCCACTCCCCAGGCTGTCTGGGAGGGGCTGACTGCCGAGGCTGTTTTTGACCTCATAGCCAGGTCTCTGGTAGGGGGGGTTCAGCCCTCAGCCCCCACCCCAGCTTCTAAGAGCCCTGGTACAGACCTCCTTGCCCTGCCCGAGGGCTTTGACTCCATGTGGAGTCATGCTCAGGTTCAGGTTCTTCCCTGTGGGAGGGCTGGTGTTTGGGTACTGAGGGTGCCTGTGGCTCTGGCCCATCCGGGAGCTGGGGGCAAATAATCCAGGGCCCCTCATGTTGTCCTGCCCACATCTCTTCTCCCCTTTCTCCTCCAACCCACCCTTGCTCCCCGTCCATCTTCTTTCATGGTACTGGCCAGCCTCGGGCCGGGTGACAGGGATGTGAGCAGATGCCTGAGCACCCCCTCTCCTCCTCTCTGGGTTAATGTGGGACATAGAGCCAAGGCTGTTTTGGTGGGAGTACTGTGGCCTGGTGGCCAGGACACGATTCAGGAAAATCCCTTCCTGGGCTGTGACCGCCTGGGGCCCTAGGGGAGGGTCCCTGTTTGGAGGGCTGTCACTGAGGCTGTCCTGCTGGGGGAGGAGTGGCCCTGGGAGGCAGGCCGGCCCCTTGCCACTCACCGCTGACTCCAGATGGCTCTGTTGGCATTATAAGCCGCTGGCCTTCAGCCCAGCTGGCCCATCTGCCCCAGCCCCTTGCTCTCAGCCTTCCCTTCCCGGCCCCTCCTTCCATCCACACCAGGGACCAGCGCCGGCCTCTCCTCTTCCAGGAAGTCGTTGTTGGCTAGCCCTAGCCTCGAACCTCTGAGTGCCTGTCGGTCAACCCATTCATATATTGGCCAGTCTTTCTTGTTGTACCCTGGGCTGGGTGGAGAGGGCAGGTTTCAATAGTACAGTGTGTGTGGACAGGTGGCAGGGTTTGCTGGAAGCCTGTGTGGCTTTGGGTAGGTTGCCTAACCTCTCTGAACTGCTGGCTGTCTTCTCACCTGTAACATGAGCATCAGGCTGCCCACTTCACAGGTTTTGAGGGTTGAATTAGGTGACACAGGTCATGGGTCTTGCCGAAACGAGGTGATCAATGAATATCAGTTTCTCTCCCCTCTTGTTCCCTTTTCCTTCTGGGGTGCTCCCATGCTCCCCGGGGAGAGGAGGCTCCACCAGCACAACTAGAGGCAGAGGTGAGCAGATACCCGGACTCAGGGTCATTGGAGAGGCCAGCTTTGCTTAGAAGGAGGGTGGGGATGTGTCAGGCAGTGGGCTGCCCCCCCCCCCGCCTACATGCCACCTGGGGCGTGTCCCCCGTGCTTTCCTCACCTCCTAGCATCCTGCCTTTCTATCTCCTCAGCCAGCTCCTCGCCAAGGAGGGCAGAAGGGAAAGGAAGTCAAGGAGCTACCACATCGCAGTGGGGTTCACCAGGGAAGGCTGTCTGGCCAGAGCACAGGTGGGGATGCACTTGAGTAGGATGAGCTTCAGGCTCTGACCCCTCGGCCCTGCATCCTTGGGGAAACACAGACTGAAAAATTTTCCCCGATTCCAAGCAAAAAAAAAAAAAAAAAAAGATATAGAATTGTTTCTCGAAGTCTTCCCCACTGAGTTTATGAGCCCCGCCAGTAGCTCCTGAGCAAGCTCTACAAAAATGTTGGCAGCAAGCAGAGACCAAGAAAACATTGGTGTTTCTTAACTTAAACCAAAGTTGGAAAAAATGAGCACCAGTAGAGAGGGAGAGGAGCCCCAAACTAGACATTTCTTTATTTGCTGTTGCTATTTTGGGTCCGGCAGGCTGGCCCTGTCTGGGGGAGGGCAGGGGAGAGACTGGGGGTGGAGGGGGAAGGGGGGGTCAGGCATTCCTGCCATCTCCCTGGGGCTGGTGGTTTGGAGGGAAAAGGCCACTCACCACCCCAGGGAGGGGACATCTGAAGTGAACAGTCATGGGAGGTTGGCCAGGGGATGACATGCAGGGTCAGGGCCTCCTCCAGGCTTCACCGAGGATGAACCAAAAGCAGAGAGGCTGGGTGAAGGGGGAGACTGTCATTGCCTTGGTAGGCCCCACACCCCTTCCTTTTCCCCTTACCTGGCCTGGGCTCTCCTTCCAGGGATCCGGGCCTCCCCAGCCTATTGGTGACCTCTTACTTCTGTCCCCCCTGTACGCTTCTGAAGCCATCAGAGTCCCTTTCTCCTCTCATTCAGCGCCCTATTGCAGAGGAGGTACCCCTCTAGGCCCATGCTCACGAAACCTAGGGGCTTAATGTGCTACTTTCTCAAGGGGACAGTGTGTTGTTCTGAGAGTGAGGAGCTCCTGCTCCTCAGGCCACATCCGACCATTGATTTCAATCCAACGGTGAAGTAGTTGTGGAGGATAAATGTTTTATGTTGGGTTGTTGTGGTTATTGCATTTTGGCAGAGCTTCTGAAAGTTTCAAGGTAATAAGCAATTGAGGACCAGTGACTAGTGGTTAACATGCTGATAAGCACTTGAAAGGATAGCGATATCAGATGGCACACTAACATCTAGCCAAGACAAAAATAACAAAAACACCTACCCCCCCAAAAACAAACCAAACTGAAAATTGAGGAGGAGGCCTTAACCTCTTCCCCTTCCAGACCTGGATCATTGTATCTCCTTCAGAGATATGTTCTAGAACTGCACTGTCCAATATGGCCGCCGTAAGGGGCTATTTAAATTTAAATTAACTAAAATGAAATAAAACTAAAAATTTAGGTCCTTAGTCGCTCTAGCTGTATTTCAAGTGCTCAATCACCTCATGGGGCTAGCGCTACCAGATTGGACCGTGCGATGTTAAACTGTTTTGTAGCAGAAAATTCCACTGGGCAGGGTCATTCTAGAAGAGAACAGAAATGGAGATGTGGTGGGAGAGGGGAGAATGGGGGACCTGGTCTAGGCCTGGCTCGGCTTCACAGAGAGCACCTAGGTGGGGATGATGCAGTCTTCTTTGGAGAGAAGGAATCTTGGCAGGTGTGGAGAAGCCTTCTTAATTATACATTCCTGTTCTGTGAAATTCTGGTAAGTCCTCCAACAGGACAAATATCTTAGCCGACTGAGCCACCCAGGCGTCCCTCAACAGGACAAATATCTAAGGGTGTCAGGCTGCTATGCCTAGCCCCTGGAGGACCCCCCAGCCCGCCTCAGTGGGGACATCCTGATCTTAAAGGGGACTGTGGGTTTCTGTCTTTCTCTGGTACCCAGTATCCCATGGAGGGGGTACCCGGAGCCCGGATGCCAGTGCAGTTACGGGTGAAGCTCTGGTTTGGGCTTTCTGTGGATGAGAAGGAGTTCAACCAGTTTGCTGAGGGAAAGCTGTCCGTCTTTGCTGAAACTGTGAGTGCCTGCTAGCCTGCCCTTGCCTGCCCCCTGTCCCCCAAACTGCGCTGGGCCCTACTCACTTCTCTTTATTGCTTACTCTCCAGTATGAGAACCAGACCAAACTGGCCCTTGTTGGGAACTGGGGCACGACAGGCCTCACCTACCCCAAGTTTTCTGATGTCACGGGCAAGATCAAGCTCCCCAAGGATAGCTTCCGCCCCTCGGCCGGCTGGACCTGGGCTGGAGACTGGTTCGTGTGTCCAGAGAAGACGTGAGTCCTGGGCAGGGAGGCTGGGGGGCCCCCTCTGCCCTGGTCCTTTCTCTGGAAGACCACAGTCCTATTAATCGCTGTCCTTGCACCTCCTGCCCCTACGCTGGTCACAGGGGCTCCCACTTGAACTCTTCCAGGGCTAGGGGCTTGCTAGGCGGCATTGTTTCTGGAAGGGCTCTAACAATGGGAAAGTCCTTTACTATTAAACTAAAGTTGGCCTCCATTTGACTTTGCATCCTTTCGTTGCCACCTTCTCCCAGAGGCCACAGCCTGGTTCCTCCTTCCCGTGCCTGAAGCTTCTCCTCTCTCTCTGTACCTCTCAGAACAAGGCCGTCTGGCTGCAACACTGTCCCTACCCCTTTCTCCTCTCTCATTTCCTGTTTGGTTGATGTTCAACTGGGTTTCTTTCCTTTTCTTTGTTTAAATTGAGGTATAACATATATCAAGTACGTACGCAAATCTTAAGTGTACAAGCTTTGATCACATTTTACATTTCAACAACTGTCCACCTGTTGAGCTTCAGTGACACCCACCGGGCTTTTGGTGTCTTTGGCTTCCTTTCTCTTTTTGGTGTCTTTCTCTTTCTTTATCTTGGGTGCTGGTATATTCTTCTGTCTGGGAGTGTCTCTAGGTCCCCCTGGGTCTCCTTTCACTCTCCACCTGTGACTCTCTGCCCCTCCTTTCCCTCTCCTCTCCACCTTCTTCTTGTTGGTGGGGTGAGGCTGATGCAGGAAGCTTGGCTGAGGCCGCGGGGTGCTCTGCTGGAGGCGGTGGGTGTGGGAGGGATCTCTTCAGCAGAGGTTCTGACCCCCCCACCCCCTCCACCCCCAGGCTGCTCCATGATACTGACGCGGGCCACCTGAGTTTTGTGGAGGAGGTGTTTGAGAACCAGACCCGGCTTCCTGGAGGCCAGTGGATCTACATGAGTGACAACTACACGGATGTGGTAAGTGGGTGCTCCAGCGACAGGTGGGCTTTGCTTTCCTGCGGTCCTGGACCTTGGGGCTCAGGAGGGGCCTGTGGCTCAGAGAAGATGGGATGTTTTCTCCCCTGCTCTCATGTCCCCATCTTCATGCTCTGGTTTCCAGAGGGACGTGTGAGGTCCAGGGCGGATAGGACACTGATCTGGAGTCCCACCTGGGGCTTCAAGGATGTAGGTTGTCAAGTTGCATCTTTTCTGCTTCCCTGATGACATCTGTCTCTTCTCAACCCTTGCCTGTCCTGTGTTGCCCTAGAATGGGGAGAAGGTGCTTCCCAAGGATGACATTGAGTGCCCACTGGGCTGGAAGTGGGAAGATGAAGAGTGGTCCACGGACCTCAATCGGGCTGTTGATGAGCAAGGTGGGCAGCACATGGAGCCCGGTGAGACATACCCCAGCAAGCTCAAGAGGCGTGCTGGTGGGACAGCTGAGTGCAGGCCTCGTGCCCTGGGGCACTGGCCTTCACTGGGCTTCCTCCTCTGGGGGACTTCCTGGATTGGCCCTCACTTACAGCTACAAATTAAGTCCATTATCACTCATGAGCCTGTGACTGTGCCCGGGAGGGAGAGATAGCCTCTGGAGAGATGGGGGACGGCTGGGCAGTGACCGACAGGTGCCCTTCCCCCAGGCTGGGAGTACAGTATCACCATCCCCCCGGATCGGAAGCCAAAGCACTGGGTTCCTGCTGAGAAGATGTATTACACTCACCGGCGGCGGCGCTGGGTCCGCCTGCGCAGGAGGGACCTTAGCCAGATGGAGGCCCTGAAGAGGGTGAGTCCAGCAGATGGTGGTGGGGGGGGCAGGCGCTGGTTGGGTGAGGCCAGCTGGGCACAGGTGCACGCCTGTGTGCACAGACACATGCATGTGTGCTCAGGACATGTGTAAGGCATGTGGGCTCCCTCGAGATGCTCACAGATCACACCCAGTGCATGCCCAGCTGCTCACAGGTCACAGCACCCATGCAGATCATACCAGTACAAGCCCGGATGCTCACACCCAGATGCTCGTGACTGTGCAAGGAGACAGTACTTGGGATCTCATACAGACCCAGAAGGTGCCAAGACACATGGATGACCGAGTCTGTGGCCTGGGGTCCTGGAGGCAGAGTCCGAGACAGGGGTTTGGCTGCATGGAGCTTATTGAAGCAGGGTGCTCGGGAGTGCGGGGAGCCAGGATTTGGGCTCAGGCCAAGTCAGTTACGGCCTGAGCTGTGGCTTGGGGAGGGGCGCACCCTGAAGACCAAAGAATCATCCTCACCTGGAGGCAAGGGGGCTGGGGTTTGTACCCTCTTGGTTGTGTCATTGGCTGCAGTTACTGGGAGTGGGCTGAGGCCCGTCTCCTCCCCATGGAGCCTGCTCCCTTCAGCCTGGGCAAGTCCCTGCTGGAGCTAGCAGGAGAGGATGTAGGCACCAGGCTGCTGAGGATGTATGCGCCATGTTGCCAGCTGGTGCCTCGGTGGCCTCAGTCAGCATTTACCAGAGGACGTGTCCGCAGTGCGAGCACACATGCCCACGGGCATGCCCAGATACCCACAGGACAGAGGCGGGGAGTGGGTACATATGAGTGAACACAATGCACGCACCTGCTCTTGGAGTCCCCCAGATGCCCATGTCCTGCACAGCCTCAGTGCTTGCCTCCCCAGTCCCTCTTGTGCCCTGTTCTTCCTTCCTAAGTAGGCATTTGAATTTTGGCCCAAGAGCCAGGCCTCCCCCAATCCAGGAGTAGCCTTTGGCATGACCCAAATTTCTTCCTTTCTCTTTGGGCACAGAGAATCTAGAGAGGGATGTCACTGGGTCCAGGGAGAAGCAAGGTTTTGGGGCAACAGACTGTTCGTGGTGCCATGAACCGGACAGACTCCACTCTCCTTGTAGGGCACCCAGGGGATGGAGGTGAACCTTGTCAGGCAGGGGGCCTCGCCCGCTCCGTAACCCCCGACGTCCCTCCCGGAGAGAGATGTGGCTGCCCTCCAGGACTGGCTCTTGTTGCTTAGTTCATGGCCGGAGCCTGAGGGGCACCTGAGGACAGCGTCCGGTCATCAGCTGGATAAGAAGGGGCTTCGAGGCCTCCCTCCAGGCCTGGGAAAGGGTCCTCTCGAGGAAATGCCAGGGGGGCCCTCCACAGCTGACCTAGGCCTAGCCTCAGGGAGAAATAGCCTGGGGTCAGGAAACAGAATCTTCATTGACCCACTTCTATTTTTATAAGCTGGGATGTGAAGAAGAAAAGGGAAATGACAAGAAAACCTCGGATTCATGAAATCCACCCGTAATCCAAGTAAACAAACAGACCCAAAGCCCAGGGTTTTCATTGCTGCTTTAGCCTACCTGCCCTCTCCGGCTCCTCAGATCCCCACAGCCCAGGGAGCCTCTTCTCCCCCTGATTTTCCGACCTGGACTCCTGTCATTGCAGAAGCGGCTCAGGGCCCCCCTCCTCCAGGTGGCCTTCCCAGCTGTTCCCACCTGGAGGGTGCTGGTGTGGAGTGGGTGGGGAATCGTGGAGGGCAGGCCAGAGAGGGGAGAGGTGCCACAGGAGCCCAGCCCAGGGTCTCCCCGTGGGGCCGCCAAGCAGGGCCTGAGTCCGTCCTGTTGTCCCCATGCAGCACAGGCAGGCGGAGGCCGAGGGTGAGGGCTGGGAGTACGCCTCGCTCTTTGGCTGGAAATTCCACCTGGAGTACCGCAAGACGGATGCGTTCCGCCGCCGCCGCTGGCGCCGCCGCATGGAGCCGCTGGAGAAGACTGGGCCTGCCGCCGTGTTTGCCCTCGAGGGGGCTCTGGTATGTCCCTGGGCCTGTGGTGGGTCAGTGAGGTGCAGCTTGCTTCCCCAGGGCTCTTGACGGCTGAAGCGGGAGCCCCCAGGATAGGACTTTGGAGGGAACATCGGCTGGTCACCTTGGCTTTAGTTCCTTTGGGGTCGCCTGTGGGGAAAGTGGATGGTAGTCTGGGTGTCTTCCTAATATAAAACAGCTCCTTCTTGGCACTGGGAGACCTGCTGCTTCTTTGTGTGGTCAAGAGGGAAGCAGGCAGAGAGGGTCTCGGTCCGACTGAGGTCACGGGTCTGACCTCTGACTGGAGCCAAGGGACCTGGTTCTCCTCGAAGAGCCTGGCTGCCACAGGGTGGGTCTGAGAGGCTTTGGCCTAGCCCCTGGGAGTAGCCAGAGAGGTCTGACGACCCCTGAATGTCCTTGGTTGGACACGAGTCCTCCTTGGTTGGACCGAAGCTGTCTTGTGGCATCCCTGAGATTTTGGGGGAGAGATGTACCTCAGAAACTGAACCTCAGGCTGGTGGTCCTGACTTACAGTACACTTTCTGGAGCCAGTAAAATTGGGGTCAGCTCCAGGTTACCAGGGTCTGGCTGATGTGTTTCCCCAAAAGATGAGCAGGCCCTTCCTGGACAGTCTGAGTAGGATCATTCTCCACTCTGTTTTGGTCTGGGGATTCCTGGAGGTGGGAGGACATGCCCAGCATGAGGCCCTTCCTCTGAAATCCAGCCAGGACTGCCCAGCCCCTGGGGTTTTGGACTGTGACTCAGAGAGCAGGTTCTACCAGCTTTGAAAGCTGATGGGATCTGAGTGTGTCCATGTGCACCAGTTTTGTGTGTGTGTGTGTGTGTGTGTGTGCATGTATGTGAGGATTTGGTCGGAGGGAGGACCACTGGGGCTTTGTCCTGAGCCAGGGAGTACAGAGGACAGGCCCAGGATCTGACAGGATGGATATGGGGAGGGGAATTGAGACTGGCGATGGTCTGAGGGGGTTCCATCCCTCTCAGGCCTTGATGGTGGGCCAGGTCCAGCGGTGGCAGTATGGGAGAGGAAACCCCCTGGGGGCCAGATAATGCCAGATGTCTGATGATGTCTTGGGGCCAAGTTGTGGGGTGGCTGGAAGGAGACGGCAGAGCTCTGGGCCGCTGGGCTCGTGCTCGGCTGGGCGGGAGGAAGTTGCTGTCCCAGCTGGAGCAGCCCCAGCTGGAGGTCTCATAGGGCAGTGCTGGTATGTGTTGACCCCCTTTGTCCTGTCAGAAAGGGCCTGGCCTGGGCACAGGGCAGGGCCTGGGGGTGGGCTTGTAGCTCCAGCTGAGGCGTGGGGGGATCAAGGCCTTGGCAGAGCTCAGAGTCAGGGTCTGAGAAGCCTGGGTAGGTACCCTAAGGAATAGAAACTCAGTGAAATGGGTTACAGAGAGAAAAGGAGTTTAAGGGCTCAGACGGACAGGAGAGCCCAAGGGACGAAGCAGGCATTAGGTCTGGCAGGAAATGGGGGTTCGCCAAGTATCCCTGGGACTCTGTCTCTGACTCGTTCCTCTGTCTTGGCCTCATTCTCACACTGGCTCACTCTGGGTGGTAACAAAGATGGCGCCGACATCAACTTTACAGCCGGCAAAGCCCTGCTAGGTGAAAGAGCACAGCCCGCCTGGCATCCTCTGTTTCCCTCACAGCTGGAGACCAGAGGGGAGAGTGCTGTTTTCTCTATAATGCCGTGACAGTCTTGGGTGTGACTGACTGGCTCTCGTGGCCATGTGCCCATGCCAGCCTGAGGGTCAGGAATGGAATGTTCTGATTGGCCATGCCGGGTCATGCCCCTTTTCTGTAGTTGACAGCACCATCAGGATGCAGAGAAGAGCGTCTGGAAAGGAAAAAAAAAAAATCCCTGCAAACAGTGCTCGGCAAAGAGCTACTGCTGATGGCCACAGGACTCTGTTCAATGAGCAATAGGGAGCGGGTGTGGGTTGTTGAGCAGAGGAGTGCTCTGGTCAGAGCTGGGCTTCAGGGCCGTTAGTCAAGTAGCCATGGAGGCTGGTTAGGGTGGAAGAGTGGAAACCATCAGGAGACCATCAGGAGTCTCGGTTAGTGATCTGGGATGAGGTGACCATCTGGGGTGGGAGCTGGGGGCTGGAGTAGAGGGAAGTACAGAGTTTGGGGAGGGTCAGATGGGCCCAGAGGCTCTGCTGGGTGCATGGTAGGGCTTCTCCCATCGCCGGGCCACAGGGTGGGTGGGGTGGGCCTGGGGCCATGATGAGTTCATGGTTGGCCCTGGCAAGTCTGACACACATGGTTAAGTGCTGTGTGAAGGAGGCGGATCTGGCAGTTGCTTGCCAGGCCGCCCAGGGCAGGGAGGCCAGGGCCGTGGGAGAGAGGACGCGAGGCCAGAGGTAGCCAGAGACACATGGGCAGCAGTGTGGATGGGTTCTGGGGCTGGCCAGGATCTGGGGGAAGAAGATGAGCAAGGCTGGGGCTCCACTGCCAAGCTTTCATGGCTCGGTGACTGGGAGAATGAAGGGGGGCACTTCCCAGAAACAGAAACCAATCCGTTTATTCTTTATGTGGGAGAAAATGTCGTGAGGGAGCATTGAAATCAGATGTCAAGTCAACAGACGTGGGGAGGTGGTTGATTGTGAAGCAGATGTGCCTTGCCTGTGATATGCAGCAGAAACCAACATAGGGAAGCCCTCTGAGTCCCGGGGGAGCTTGGCTGACACAGAGAACCAGGGGCAGACAGTGGTTGGAGAGGCTGGATCCCACAGACCTGGAATTGGAGGACACAGTTTTGGAAAGTCCTTAGGTGTGGCCAGCATTTGGACAGGGCCACTGGCCCATTTGACAGTAACTGTCTGGACCACTCTGTACTTCAGTGACTCGAACCTCCATCAGCACCAACACACACACACACACACACCCTCTCCTTCATGGTCACCTAGATGTGCTCCTGTCCCCAAATCTGCTGTCCTTCGTCCTGGGAGGTACTGATGGCACTGGGGCTAACGTCCAGCCTGCATCATGGGAGCAGATGGTAGGGTTCTCTGGGTGCCCAGACCCCGCTAATGTCTTGGTTGCTGGCCTTGTCCACTGGTCACTGATGTCTGCTGATTCTCTTGGCCGGAGCATGGTGGGATAGGCGAGGCTTCAGAGTGGAGCAGGTTTGGTCTGAATTCTGCTTCCTCTTTTTCCTAGCTGCGGACAGGTCACTTACCCTTTTAGCAATTCTGTTACCTCGTCTGTGAAAGTCACTGCATCCTAGAGTCATTGTAAGGGGGACCCACGTGACACATGTAAGGAAGTGCTTCTCAGGCTGAGTGAACATAGGAGCGATGTGGGGGTCTTGTTAAAATGTGCACTCAGGATTCCGTGTCTGGGTGAACCCGAGAGTCTGCGTTTCTAAGAGGACTCCAGTGATGTCAGTGCTGCTGGTCCAAGGACCACCTTTGAGGGGCAAGGATGTGAGGCACGTCGGGCATCAGGAAGATGAGGGAGGTGGTCACATTGCCCTGCTCCCCCCCACTTGGATGCCTTTCTGAGAGAGGCAGGGCATATCCATGACTGGGTGAAGGTGTGTGGCCAGGGTCCTAGAGAGGGGAGCAGGGAATAATGACGTGTTCTCCTTGCTTCCTGGTGAGAGAACAGCGATCTTTGCTTCTAACGATCCCCTGATCTGATGGTGGAGGCCTGGCCTGTGGGGAACTGTTGTCTGATGAGGAAGAGAGGCATTCCCATGTGAGTACAAATGAACCCAGTAGGATCTGCATCTTTGAGGTGCTGGAGGGCAGAATAAGGATCTGCCATGAATGCTCTGGCCAAGAATGACGGTGTCTAATGAGGGAGGCTTCTTGGAGAAGGATGTTGGGAGGCAGACCTTGAAGAAGTCTAGGGAAGCACCGTGGGTGGTGACCAGGTGGTCTTCCTGGTAATCTGACATTTCTGGATGCCTGGGCCCGAGGGCCAGCCTGTGGTGCTCCCTTGCCTCCTTCCACCCCTCTCCTGGCCCTCTGGTCCACCAGCAGGCTGCGCCTTGCTTGCCAGTTGCCCTCCTGAAGACATCTTGCTGGAAGGCAGGCTCTGTCTGCTCATTAGCACGGGCAGTCTTTCCCTGAAACCTTCTGCTGGGGCCAAGCCTGGCTCCCTCTGTGGAGCGGGAGGCCCTGGCTCCGTCTGCTAATCGTCTGCTGTCTCCATCCCGAGCATTATTTTATTTTCGTATTATTCTTTTTCCAGCTAATATCCTGGCATTCCCAAGGACACCGGTTTCATAATCTTCCTGGCGTTCCCAGGGAGCTGGGAAGCAGAGCACAAAGCTGCTATTATAGCGCATTCCGTCCAGCCTCCCTCTCCTCGCCCCACACCCCTTGCTGCCGCCACCGCCGGCTCCCACCCGGGCACCCCTTCCCGACGCCACCGGCCTCTCTGGGAACTCTGGTGACGGCTGCTGGGGTGAGCTCACAGAATCCATCCTGTCGCCCTTGCCCTGGGCCTGCCCTTCATGCGCAAGGATTTTTCCAGAGCCCTGCCTCTGTGCTTGGCCCTGAGTGTTAGGAAGGGTTTTCTGAGATGCCTGAGCCTGGGCAGGAGGGAAGGAGACAGAGACTCGGCAACATGTGCTCAGAGCCTTGGAGCTTTTTAGAGCTGGAAGGAACTTTCATGTTCGAAAGGTGCTCTCCACCTGGCTTTGGATCCCCTTGAAATTGGATGCATAGTTGTGGGTGTGTGGGTGCGATCCGTGTATGCAAGTGTGTCTGATGTGTAAGCACATGGCTGTTGTGTGCGCACACACAATATGTGTGCAACGTGCCCGTGTGTGTGATATGTATGTGCACGTGTGTATGAATGAGTACGATGTGTGTGCACGTGTGATAACGTGTGTATGTGCACTGTGGGCATGTGTATCTGTGATGTGTAAATTCTGGCTTAAGGTCTGTGGTTTTTCTCCAATTCTCAAGGGAATTTGGGAGCCCAAAGAGGAGAAGAATCACTGAAAGCCATTTTACCATGTGCCAAAGATCAGGCTGAAAGCTTTTGTGCATGGTCTCTTTTTATCCTCACAGTGACCGCAGAAGACTGCATTCTATTATTATACCCATTTTACAGTTGGGGAGACTGAGGTTCCATAACTGCACTGTCTAACACAGTAACCACTAGCTGCGTGAGAGTATTTCAACTTACATTTAAAGTTATTAGAATAAGACAGTTTAGTTCCTCAGTCAACCGGCCACATTTCAGGTGCTCGAGAGCCACACCAGGCTCATGGCTACCATATTGGACCGTGAAGCTATAGAACAGTTTCATCATTGCAGAAAGTTCTGTTGGACAGTGCTGTTCTAGAACAACTCTGAGCCCCAAATATTACTCCAGAAGAAACTGAGGCCTGAGAAGGGGTTTGCCCACTGGCACAGTATGAGTCAGTTTTAGAACCAAGACCAGACAATGGGCTCTTCTGTCCTCTGTCCCCAAGTTCATATTCCCCATATTCCCACTCCCATTAGGGCATAATGTCCTCCTAGAGAAGGCCCTCGAGTGGGGTCCTAGGGAGGGTGCTGGGCAGCTGGCTGGAACCCTCGGCTGTTGGCATTACTTTTCCCATGCAGCCATGTGGCTTGGCTTCCCTGGAACAGTAGGGCTGCTAGAGGGGAGCTGGCACCGCGACCTCCACCCTGAGAAGCCTCCGGTTGGTCGTCTGAAGTCTGAGTCCTGACCGGAAGTGGAGAGGATCTACGGAGACAGGCCTGAGATGCCAAGCCCCAGCCTAAGGGCAGAGATGGGCAGCTAGGAGTCGGAAGTGCTGGGAGGGGGGTCAGGGAAAGGCTGGTGCCAGAGAGGAGTAATTTGGGATTTGAGCTGCCTGAAAAGGAGGTCAGATGTGGGTGAGGAGGGGAGGGGCCGTCTCTGCACCTGGATGAAGCCCTGCTGTACGCAGAGTACCCGGGCCTAGTTCCTAGAGTGGGCACTTGGACCAAGGGCAGCATCCGGGAGGTGAGAGGGGTTTGCCTCATTAAGTAAACCAAATCCCCGCTGGGTCTGCTTAGGTGGGGGAGGTGACTCCATGTTTCCCTGGATTCTGTTTCTTGAATATGCTAATTGAGCACCTGTTCTATACCTGGTTTTGTGCAAGCAGGAGCTAATTGGAGGCTGGCTGGCCTCTCAAGCAGGGGCCTCCCTGCCCCTCTTGCTGCCCCCCCTATGGAAGGACCATTTGGGTAATTCCTTTAAATTGGTGGACCCCAGGATCTGCCTCACTCCAGACTTGGATGCTGAAGTCTGGAGGGTCCAACTGTGTGTCTGTGTACCTGGGACAAAATGCCAGCACATCGGGATGCACGGGTGCCGAGGAGTGTGTGTGTCACAGCTGGGCAGACGCGGTGGGGGCCCCGTGTGTGTTATTGTAAATGCACTGGGGTCTGCATCCACAATTGCTAGGGTGACCCTATAACTTATTGTCCCAATCATGCTGGGAAACAGGCGTAAGCTGGGGCCGTCCCAGACAAAGTGGGATGTACGGTCGTCCTGATTATGGAGGTGCTCTGGCATGGGGTAGAACCTGCTTGAGCGTTCTCTGCAACCTCCACATTTGGACACACGGGAAGTCAAGAGGGGCATGTGTGCACGCACGCACTCGCATACACACAGACGCCCGCGCCAGCCCACATGTGGCACCGCGGATTCTCCAGGTTTCCTGATTCCATTCCCAAGCTCCCCGGGGGGCTGGCCGGTAGTTTTGCAAGGATTTTTGCAGCTGCTTCCAAGCCCCGGCTCCAGCTGTAAATTACATGGGGTTGCACCGCTGCCTGCTATTCTACTTAAAGTTGCAATCAGCCCTGATTAGGAAGGGAGATCTGTGTTCCCGAGTTCCCTCTTTTAAAGTGTTCTCCTCCTTCGGCCTGGCCTGCTAGCCTGTGTGGGCTTTCCCTGGAAGTTCAGGCTGGGAGGCCAGGGCAGTGACGTGGGCCCTGGGCTCCCCAAGGCCCTGACTTGGCGCTCAGCCCTGTCCTGCCCTGGAGCCCTGCTCAGGTGCTGAGTTCTGATGGGGAAGCTGAAGCTGGGAAGAGCCCGGAGGGGCTGTTGGGGGGCCCCCCGGCTCTGTCAGTTAATTTTGCTGTGCAACCCTAGGGAAGGCATTGACCTCTCTGGGCCCCAGTTTTTTCACTTTCAGGATAGGGCTGATAACAACACAGCAAAAATAATAACCTCCCCTTCCAGAGCAGGGGTCGGCAAGCCTTAGCCTACAAGCCTAATCTGTCCTTGGCCGTTTTGCGTAGACAGGGCTTTATTGGCAAGTGCCTGGGCTCATTCGTGTCTGCATTCTGTGGCTACTGTCCTGCTACAGGGGCAGCTGCCCTGCAAAGGTGAATGGATTTACTCCCTGGCTCTCTCTGAACAGCGTTTACCAGCCGTTCTAGAGCATGTGCCTGGGCCAGGCATCACCTCTGCCCTGTTTGTGTATTATCTCCTTTCATGCCCCCCGCAGTCCTAGGAGATAGGGTTTATCACTACTCCCAGTTCACAGATGAGCAAACGGAGGTACAGAGAAGGCAGGTCATAGTGATTCTAGGGGTGTTTCCTCACACGAGCATTAAGAAAAATTCTATGGATAACGGTGGGGTGGTTCAGAGTTTATAGCATACTACCCTACGTGGCTGTTGGTTATTTGGTTGTCCCAGCAAAGCCAATAGTGAAGAAGAGGTCCTGGCAGTTCACCCTAGGGCATGCTGGTCAGTGTTTAATAACTGGTTCTCCAGAAAATTAAAAAAAAAAATCCAAAAAACAAACCCAGTCTGGTTTGTAGTACTTGCTGGTTTCCGTGGTGTAAATATCCCCGCTGTGGCCGATTTCGAGCTAGCAATGTGACATCGCTGAGTGGAGATGGGAGGAGACGAGCAATGGCAGGTGGTTATATAGTATTTCCAGACCACAGATATATTAGATGTAAATAACCTCAGGAGCGGAACAATAGTCAAAAGTCGTAAAATAATTAAGAAGTGATGAGTTTGAGTATTTATCACCTTTTTAAAAAAAGATTTATTTATTTATTTTAGAGGGTGGAGGAGGGGTGGAGGGAGAGGGAGAGAGGGAATCCCAAGCAGGCGCCACGCCCAGCACAGAGCCCAAAGTGGGGCTTGATCCCATGACCCCGAGATCACAACCTGAGCCGAAATCATGAGTCAGATGCATAACTGATTGAGCCACCCAGGTGCCCTTATCACCTCTGTTTTTTAAAAAAATTTCCATAATTATAAGTTTATATGATTCAGTTGTTACAAATGGCCGTGTTTAACAGCAAGCTTGCAATATGCCTGAAAGCTTACTAATCTGCTCTTCTGAGCCATGCGGGCCAGCTCCAGCCCTTACTGCTCTGGGCGCCCTGGTCCTGTTTACATAAGAGATAGTAGCAGCAGAGTGGTACAGTGCATTCTTCCCAATAGCTCTGTCCCCTGCGCTCTCTGGGTCCATCAGGCACTGGAACTGAGTCCTTCCCGGGAAGCCAGGAGGGCGACTGGCCCCTGAGACCCACCTGCTTGACTCTGATGGGACGGAGGGTGTCCCAGTAGCCCCCTGAGATACTGCCGAGGCTCTGTTGTTTCCTTCCTGACCATCATGGTCTGGCTGCGGAGGCTCTGTCCTCTGCCTGCTCAGCCCCGGGGACCCTCTGCTCAGCCTGTCTTCTTGCTGCATCCACCGCTGGTCTTGCCCCTTCATCCTCCGTCCTGCCTCTGGGTTATAGATCCTGAGCCAGATCTCTGGGCCCCGTATGGATGAGGTGTCGCACCATTGCCGAAGGGAGGAGGTGTGTGTGTGACAGACAACCAGTGGGACAGGGGGAATTTCAGACACGATAGCGGTCTGGTGCTTGGTCTTGGACCCAATTTAGGTGGGCCTTGGGGTTCCCTTCCCTTTGTAGGCTGCTGCTTTTCCCAGAACCTGCCCACCTTCTCCTGGTGTGGTGGCCACACCAAGGCCCCAGGGCAGGAGTCCTCAGCAGATAAGGTGGGTTTGGCCACTGGCTCTGGGGACCCCTGGGGGCAGCCCTGCACCATCTGGGAGGGAGAGAATTCCTTGCACTCCTAAGCTCAGGCTCTTCCCGGGAGCCATGGCCGCCAGCCGGGCAGTGGCGGGTTGGATGCTGCCCAGTCCCCTGGGCGACCGGCAGGATCCCTTACACAGCTAGCCCCAAGATGGAGTGTGTGGCCACAGACCACAGTCTGGGAGTCGCATCGGCATGAGCTATGGAGGCAGGAATGTGGCTGTGGGAAACCCAATGCCCGGGGCCTGGTGGGGCTGGGGAAGAGCGAGTGCGTGGAGTTGGTGGGGGGAAAGGGGGGACAGAAAGCAAGGCATCAGCTGCCGCTGCAGCCTGGCTCTCTCTGCCCAGGGCTCCGAGCGAGAGCAGAAACAAGCCAGCCTTCCTCTCCTAGCTTGCCCTGCCCCAACTTTGCCCCTTTCACTGAGTCTTCCCCTGAGCTCTAGGGGCGCAGGATCCAGCACATTGCTGCTCCCCTTGTGCCAACACTCCTCTCTTTCCCCTCCTCCAGGAAGCTTTCCTGAGTGGGACCTTCCGAGGGTCCACCCCATTCTGTTCCACCCCAGAGATGGCCCCACGGGGGCGGGGGGCAGGGTGCTGAAACCATATCCCTTGCTCTTTCTGTAGTAACATCTTACTCTGAGCCCCCTGAGGGAAGGAGGGTGCTTGTTTGATGTGCATTTTCCTGACCCTTCCCCTGAGACTCGAGGCCCGAACGCTGCCCACGTGGCTGAGGGCAGGGAATGCTGGTGATTCATTTTCTGTGACAAATCTTCATTGGATGACTACTAAGTGCCTGATGCTGGGCTAGGCGCAGGGGAGAGAGGAGCATGTGTGCCTTGCCCACACACACGGAGAGATGGATGCAGGAGAGAGCTAGGAGAGGCTGAGCAGGGGCTGCTGCTGAAGGCATGGCTGCCACAGCAGTATCCAGGCCTCAGTGGTGACTGAGGGAAGAGCTCAAGTTAGCTCACCTGGGAGGGCATTCAAGGTGGCGAGAACAGCCTGTGCAAAGACCCTGAGGCAGAAAGAAGAGGATGGGTTCCAGATCTAAAGAAAAAAGAGATGAAAGGGGGAAGGTGTTGCTGTAGCACGAGAATGGAGAGTTGAAAGATTGAAACTGACACCACCAGCACCGCTTACTGAGTGCTGCTTACGTGCTATAGGAACCTGCCATTCAGTTTTCACCAGTGGGTGAAAACTGCATTCAGTTTTCACCAGTGGGTTTCCACTGGGGGCAATTTCTATCCCCCACCCCGTCCCTCAGGGGACATTTGACAATGTCTAAAGATATTTTTGGTGGTCACAATTAAAGGGTCAGGAAGCTATGGGGATCTAATGGGTCAAGACCAGGGATGCTGCTAAATACCCAACAATGCACAAGACAGAGGGAAGGACTGACAGGAAGCAGGGACCTTCCAGAAGCTTCCAAACCAGATTTTCATGGGGCTTCATTGTTTGCTTTGAGAGAAGTTCCAGAGTGTGACCCTTGCATGTCTACACTTGAAAACCAAAATGTACCTCAGAGTGAAGGAAGTGTGACATGGGATTATCTGTTATTGTACAGACTGATCCCCGGACCTGGGTGACAGGCTGGCCTTCTTCACTAGCTATGCCCCTAGCTCACACTGTTGCTCTCTCCTGAGGTGACCTTCTTTCGTTCACCGCTCTCCAGGTGTGTACTGAGCACCTGCTGTGTGTGGGCAGAGCTGGGCGTATGACAGAAACCTCCCAGAGCTCTCAGTGGGAGGGCACAGACGGGTCAATGGTGGGGGTGGGTGCTAGATGTGGTAAGAGGAGATTCAGGGCACCGTGGAAGCACCTGGGTGGGGGGCTTACTCATCCTTGCACAGAGATCTTGAGGAAGAGGCTAGACACCTAGGAAAAAGAAGGGAAAGAAAGGGGCAGAGAGACCAACGTGCAAGACGCCTGGGGGGCAAGAAAGGGGTCCCCAGAGGGTTTCAGCTGGGTTGAGCATGAAAGTCATCAGGGATGGGGGTGTTTGGGGGCGTCCAGACTGCTGGAGACTCAATTCAGAGGCCACAGCTGGGCTGGGAGGGAGAGCTGACCTCCCCGTCTGCTCCCAGGGTCTGAAGAGGAAGCATGCAGAGCCCAGCCTCCCCTGCGAAGGTCAGTGGGCTGGAGGATAGGAAGACATCGGCCAATGGTGTGGGTAGAATTCTGCCCAGGCTGGGAACCAGGGCGGTTACAGGGCCAGGGCTCCACTGGGAGGGACTGAACTTAGTGGGTGTCCTCAGCAGGGCTCCTGGTTCTCCCAGCTTCTTCTCAGTAAGCCCCATCTGTCATTTTGAGCTGGGGGAAGGGAAGGAGGAGGCAGGTCCATACTTGGGGGGCAGGTTGGGGGCTGTGGGGTGCGGAGAGCCCTGTGGATCCCCCATTCTGGAGGCAGGACAGGTGGAAAAGCCCAGGCAGTGTGAGGGGCCTTCCCCAAGGGGACACTGGTTCCTCCCTCGGAAGGACATTATTTCTCAGGGCCAGGGCCTGCTGTGGGCCAAGCACTGAGCTAGGCCTGAGATACCTGGCGCCTGCCTTCGTGGAAATCCCAGGGAGGGGGACACCTTTTCTGATCACAGGAGGGCAGACTGCCCTTGGACAGAGACCCAGAAATTGCTGCCAAAGCCCCAGACAGAGGCGTTTTGGTGGGAGTGGTGCTTCTGGGAGGCGGCTAGGGGAGGCCATCTGGAGGAGGTGCGAGGTGAGTGGGAATGTGCACTGGCAGCCAGCAGCGAGCACGGAGGTCCCTGCAGGTACTGGGAGGGGGCAAAGGCATTATGGGGCGCAGCTTCCTTCCCTTCGCTCACCTTAGCGCCCGACTCATGGGGGCATGAGTGTGTTGTCAGCTGAGGTGGAGGGGCCACAGGGTCCTAGGCCTTCCGCCCTGCCTCCGGCTGGACCCCCTCCCCCCCAACCAAGGTGCCCTGGGCTGCACGTGCTACGGGTTGTTGCACAGAGGGCTGACCAAGCCCTGTTTCCAGTGTTCTGATCTGCTTTCCTTGGCGTCCTACACCTCACGCCTGGGGTGGCCTGCTGGGCCCCCCAGGTCCAGCCCTATGTGCGGCCTTGCAGATCCTGAAACTGGGAGCCGTGAGCTGCTGGACGTGGTGCATGTTCTGGCGGGATGCCAGTGTAGCATGGCCGGGCCAAATGCCTTTTCTGGGGGGAACCCAGGATGCCCAGGGTCCACACCTGCTCAGGAGACAGCTCAGGTGTGGTGGCTTTTGGGTCTTTCCCTGTCTATAGTATGGCACCCCTCTTATCCTGCTTTCCCGTGTGTGTGTGTGTGTGTGTGTGTTTTGAGAGACTGATTGCTTGATTGATTGCTTTTGATTTCTGCCCAGGGCTGTGGCTCCTGAAATGTCCACTTTTCCAGCTTCTGGAATAATTTTGAACAAATATGAGGTATATGAATACTACCCCTGAGAATAATTGCAAGCTTTATAGTTTATGACCTACCCTGCCCCTGCCCCACCTGTGCCTTATTTCTCTCATTAAGATCATTACTAGCAAACATTTATTGAGCATTTATTATGTGCCAGGGGGTGTGCTAAGAACAACATGTAATGTATCTCCTTAACAATCATAGCAACTCTCTGAGATAGATACTGTAGAATTATTCCAAATTTACAGAGACTGGTTCAGAGAGGTTAAGCAAGCTGCCCAAAGTCACACAGCCAATAAATGGCAGGACCAGAATTGGAGCCCCAGCAATCTGGTTCTAGAGCTTGTGTTGAAGTTGTTGTCAGAGGAAGGGGGTCCTTGTGGGGGTGTCTTGTGGTGGGAGCCAGAGACTACCTGGTTGAAGCTGGACCTTGGTGAGACTGCTGGAAGAGCAGATAAACACATCTTTCCTGCATGCGTGTTTTATGAGCCCTTTTGCAGGAATGGAGCAGAGGAAGACCTGGCCCACCTTTAGGATGCATTTCTATGTTAACCCAGAGTGACCAGGGCAGGCTTTCCCTGGGTGTCCTAAGATACCCTGAAGATGGGGGGGATTGGGATGATCAATGGCACTTCTGACTAGGGAACAGCAAGAGCTTGTGATGGAGCAGGTGTGAGTCTTGGCCAGCTTCGAGGAGCATGGCCTGCCTAAAACTGAGGGCTGGGTTTGTGGGAGGGAAGCCCTGGTGTTGAATGGGAAAATGGCGCAGGTCACCTGAGGTCTGATCAGGACCCCTCAGGTATTGAGGGCCAGCAAAGGATTTGGGCTCTGGGTAGTGATGCTGGTTCTGGCTCTGGGTGTGGGCAGATCAACAGTGGGAAGGCAGGCACCCAGGGAGGCTTCTCTGACCAGGGGTCTGGGACTGGGCCCTGAGGGTGGGCGTGGCTTGGAGAGGAGGATGCGGAAGTGGCCATGCGTCTTCTATTTGGAGGCACTAGGCCTGTAGGAGAGGTTGAGATTCCTGGGAGATGGTTGTGGCCAGGTGGCAGGGTGGAAAGTCCTGGCAAGTGACCACCCTGGGTGGGCCCGGGCCAGATGAACAGGCCATTGGTGGTGAGGCCAGAGTTTCCATTCACATACAAGGGTGTGTGTGCTTGTGTGTTGGGAACAGGAACTGGGCAAGGGGGTGGGGCAGGTGACAGTCGGGGAGAGAGAGGCTAGGGACCTGGAGAAATCTCTCAGACTGGCTGCAGAGGGAATGGACAGGATGGGAACACTGCCCACCTCTCCCAGTCCCTCTGCTGGGCTCTGGGCCATAGCATGTTGGTGGGCTTGCCAAGAAAGCCAAGTCTGGAGGCTGGGCTGTGAAGTAACCAGCACATTTCCTGTTCTTGTGGGGGCCTTGATCCCTGCTGGGTCCCTGAGCCTCCCCAAACCATGCAGGACGCCAATGAGGGGCAGAGGTGGCGCTGGATACACCTGGGAGGTAGGCATCTGGCCCAAGGAAGCTGGAGTATGGCCCAGCGGTTAGAACCCAGTGCGAATGAAGACAAAGTGAGGGGACTTACTGGCTAGTTTGATGGGCAGTACACTGACAGACGGGCTTCTGAGCCTGAGGGCACACCTGCCTTGCCTCTTGCTTCTGTCCCTGTCCTGGCCACAGCCTGCACCCTCTTCCACCCTCAGCTCAGTGGGGGCTGATGAGAGGTGGTGATGATACAGTGTAGCTTTTCCCAGAGCTAGGACCCAGTGTCCAGATACGCAGGGCCTGGACAGAGATGGTGGCCTGGGGCCTCCAGATTTGGCTTCTCTTAACTCATCCCAGCAGGAAAATCCGCATTGGATTCTCTCCCCTAGAGTCCTTCCTTCTATCAGGCTCTAACCTCTTGGACCAGAATCACTCAGAATTCCATTCTGGTGTGTCTGGTCTCCACGAGAGAGGGAGAACAATTTCCCTGTGGACTTGACAGTGGAGTGTGGGGATGCTGTAGGGGGATGGGCCACACTAGAGTAAAATGAGAGGCTGATGGCCCAGCTTTCAGCAGCCGAGGAGTGTTGTCTAGAGGTCTCCTGACCCGGGCACCTAACTCTCTGCGCCCGTCTCCCTGGCGCCCCCCACCCCCCGGCTCTGAGGTCAGGATTGGTCATGACCAGCTCTGTGTCTCTAGGGCGGCGTGGTAGATGACAGGAGTGAAGATTCCATGTCCGTGTCCACCTTGAACTTTGGCGTGAACAGACCCACGATTTCCTGCATCTTTGATTGTAAGTGACGCTTGGAGGTGTCTATAAGGGTGATGTGGACGGGTGTATAACCTTATGCTTGTTTGTATGGGGTTATATGGTCAGGTGTCTATGGGGGACTAGGGAGAATTGAGTCTACGTGCTTTGTGGTGGGTCAGCGTCTTTTGTGGGGGTATGTATATGTGCACGTGCATTTGTGTGCACATGCGCACATCCATCTACGTGAGGTGTGTGCATCAACTCTTTGCTTCTGATCAGGCGTTCAAGGCCCTGTGCATTCTGGCTGCCCCCATCATTTATTTGGCTTCTCCTCCATCCCCTTCTCCCCAGCTCTCACCAGGCCCAAGGACACGACACTCAGGTGTCTACCTTTGAGCTGCGGTCTGTTCTGATCCTGTGAGCGGCTCACTCCCGCAAAGTGTGACATGTGCCTTTTCTATGGCTCAGACCCTTCATCTATTGCCCTCCCTAGGGTAGATTCTCCCCTTGGCCCAGCCACAGCTCTTAGCCACCCCGAGCCCCTCACTTGGCATCTCTGTTTCTTCCTTGGTGCAGATGGGAACCGTTACCACCTACGCTGCTATATGTACCAGGCTCGGGACCTGCCCTCGATGGACAAGGACTCTTTTTCTGGTAGGTGGGAGGGGATCCAGGGACCAGGGATTGAGAGCTCGTTGCTGAGCCAACAGGCCTTCGAGAACGTGGCCCAGGCTTCTCCTGTGCGTGGGAGCTGTGGCTGTGTTTGTGGGATTTGTGGAAGTGGCTGGCGTTGCCAGGGTCACTGTGCTTTCTGGTTCTCAGGTGGCCTGCTTGACCCTTCTGCAGGGTCTGGCTTTGTTGACCATCATCTCCTGAAAGCCCCTCTGGCCTTGACCCCCAGGATGCTTCTCTCTCTGGGGTCTCCTGCAGCCTCCTGCTGCAGCTCTACCTGCTCCAACTCAGGGGTCCCCAGCCCTCTAAGTCTGATGGTCCTGACGGTCTGTCTGTGTCCCCTTCTCCAGGCACTGGGGTGCCCTCACCTTCCCTGGCTCCATGGACCACCCATATCAGAGAAGCTTCCAGGCCTTTAGTTCATGGGAGCCCCTTGAGTCCAGCCACGTCTTAGGCATCTCCCCCTGGATGCCTCACTGGCTCCTCAGTTCTCCCGTCCAAACGGAACTCCTTGTGCCTCCCTCCCCCGATCCAGCCCTCCCCTCCTTGCCTACCTTGGTCCTGGCGTCTCATTAGCACATGTCTATTGTCTCTCAGTTTGGAAACCATCAGTCATCCAGTCCTGTGGATTCTGGCTTCTGAATCTCTCTTGGAGATGTTCCCGAGAACTGGCCTCACCCCTTCTCATGTCCTGGCCCCCCTCACCTTCCGTACTGCCTCAGAGACATCTGGTCATGTCACTACTCTGATTTCCAAAGTAGACCCTGGGAGAGAAATCCCCAGCTCTCAGCCTGGCAGACGGCTCCTTTGTGGATCGGACCCCCGTGGACCTTGCCAGGTGCATCTTTCCCTAGTTCACCTCTAACGATTAGTTCTGGCCTCACCAACTTTTGTCAATGTTTGTGGAGCTCTTCCTGGCCTTTGTGCTCAGTGTTTTCTCTGCCTAGAATGCATTCCCTCCCTACTTTTAACCCAGCAAACTCCTACTCATTCTTTAAGACCCAGCCCAGATGCTCTGACTCCACCCCAAGCCCAGATGGTTGGTCCTTCCTTGACACTTGGCCGGCGCCCCACCAACACCTCTCTCAGAGCCCTGACCCCTGCGCAGATCAATTGCTGTCTGTCTTTCCCACTATGACTGTGAGCTCCTCCAGGAAGGGGCTTTGTCTTGTCCTTGAACCTGCACTTGGTCTAAAGAACGAACACTGACTGAGTTCTCACTGTGAGCCCGGGCATTTTACTGGCCTTGGTGCATGTGACCCTCATATCTCTCCTGTGAGGTAGGAGTTTCACGTCCCCATTTTACAGGTGAGGAGACAGAGACGCAGATAGCTTAACTAAATTGCTTGAGGTCCAGTAGCTGACAAGTGACATACCACTCTCCAAGTGCTTTCTACTTACTTGAGTAGAAGTGAATTCTTCTGTGACAGTGACCTTCTGTTCCTAGGATGGCACTGTAGCTCATAGCCACCTGCCTGTCCTCCTCTGGGCCCTGCTCCTCCCCAACGTGGGGGACCACCCTCATGCCTCACGCCCAGCAGCTGTGTTTCCCCCGCACTCTCTCCTCTCAGTGACCTGTTTTCCAGCCCTGGGCAGCCAGGCACATGGTAGATGGAGCAATTTCTCTTCTGTGCTTTGGGTCCCGGGTCCTGACGCACCCTCTGAAAAGCATATGCAAAACCCACATGCAGGGACTGGTGGACCAGGGGTGGATATGTGCACCTGGCCCTTGCTGGGAACCTGTCAGAATGCTTGCTGACCATTGGAATGTATGCCGAGAGACAAGAGGTGGACTCATCATCCACAGCCTTGCTTCTTCCTTGGTGGGGTGTGAGAGGTAGGGGTGCAGGCGGCGGGCTTGTGTGGGCACGTGGCGAGGAGTGGGGGGCCTTTGTCCTCCTTGGGCTGGGCTGGCTGAGGACGCTGCAGGGAGGGAGCCCCTTGTCCCAAGGAACCCGTGCTGGGAGGCGGCACGCACCCCCGGGGACCACAGGCAGGGTCAGCCTGGTGCTGGCCTGCGGGAGATGTCACACTTTCCATCCCAGCCCCACCCCCTCCCCCAGATAAACATCCCTTGAGCTTTGAGGGCACTGCCCAGGGCTTCCTCAGAGGCCGCTGGCTTCTGAATGAAAGGCCTGATTGACCAGCTGCCAACATGGGTGAACCTATAAAACCCAGAGTGTTTATTTTCACTCCCAAACCCTAAACCAAAGCAATTTCTCTGCTGGCACTGACCCTGGGGCGGCTGGCGGCCGGAGTCTGTGCGTGGCCACCGGCTGGCACTTCTCAGAGGAAACTCATGTGTGAATCCGGAATGTCTGGGGCCAGGGGAGGGTCTAGCGCAGCATCTGTTGCTGGGATCATCCTCCAGCCTGCCTGCTGAGTGTCTGGGGCAGGGAGGAGGGCTTTCTTCCAGAAGGTGCTCCTTTGACTCTGACCTGTGGTGCTCTGGGCCTTTCCTGCAGCAGTGGGCTCCCATGGCCCCGAGCTGCGCTCCTCACTTGTCCCCTGAGGGGTGGGTCTTGGGGCTGCCCAAAGGCTGGGGCCATGTCTGCTTCCTTCTCTCTGGCCAAGGGTTTGGGGGGGGGGGATGGGACACACAAGACCTGCCTAGGAAACACTTGTTGAATAATATTAAACTCAGGCAGGAAAGGGAGGCTTGTGGAGATGTTCTGTCCAGGCTGCCTGAGGGCTCTGCCTCAGGTGGGGTTTGAATATATAGCCAGCCTCAATTCTCCAGACACTGGAAGGATGTGTGTGGCTTGTGGTTGTGAGGCTGCGTGGCCTGGGTAGCAATTAGGCATTAAGAAATGTAAATTGATGCTTAATTCAAATGACTTCTCTTTGATACTGGGTTGGGGTTGCCCCTACTCGGTGAGCATCCATAGTATGCACTGAATTCCATTTGAATGGAAAAGATATGATGCTGGAGGACTTAGAAATCACTGTATGTCCTCCACATTGTATCTAATGGGCAGCATCGATTCCTCAAACCACAGTCTGAGCTGAGCTGCTCTTTATTGGAGACTGATATTTCTTAAAGGAAATCAGGAAGGAACCTGTCTGCTTTGCCAAGCTGTTCCCCAGGGCATTCTGCTTTGCTCCCTCCTCTAGCTGGGAGCCAGAGCTGTGGTTTGAGGGAAACATAGGCTCTGCTTACAGAGCTCCCATTAAGACGGACAACCCATGGGCAGCTCTGTTGTGAGGTTGCTACGTATCAGAAGACGGCCCTTAGCCTGGGGGAGTCAGAAACTCCTCTTGGAGGGTCTCACAGGTCAGTGGGCTCAGGGGGCCTGCCTTGGTTAACCGAGTAAATGAGAGGTGGTAAGTAGACTAGATGCCAAGTTACTAATTTACCAGAGTGGGGTATCTGTTAAGACAGCAGAAGGTCGGGGCGCCTGGGTGGCTCAGTTGGTTAAGCGACTGCCTTCGGCTCAGGTCATGATCCTGGAGTCCCAGGATCGAGTTCCGCATCGGGCTCCCTGCTCGGCAGGGAGTCTGCTTCTCCCTCTGACCCTCCTCCCTCTCATGCTCTCTGTCTCTCATTCTCTCTGTCTCAAATAAAAAAAAAAAAAAAAAAAAAGACAGCAGAAGGTCCTGTGCCCTCTTCGTTGGCTTCATGGTTCCTGGGAGATCAAAGATGTGTGCCAGGAAGGTGGTCCTGAGAGGTGTTACTCCAGGGCAGGCCACAGTGAGGTCACCTCGGTGGGGAGAGTGCTTTAGTTTTCACCCCGATCCAGACTCTGTCTTGGGTGGAGCTGGGGACCTCTTGCTTTGGGGCTTACTATGTCTGGACTCCAGTTGTGGCCCACTCCCTCTTGAAGCATGGCTTTCTGTTAAGGTTGGCTCTGGCTGGGGGAATTCTCCTGTTGAGCTCATGGAGCTGTTTTCCAAAGTGCATTGGAGGCTTGTGAAATGCTCCACTTAAACAGGGTTCCTGGGCAAGGGAGACTGGGGAACACTGCATGCTTCCAGATTTACAATGCACAGTGGCATTGAGAGGCTTTGGGATGGCTGCAGGAAAGGAGCCTCTTTGACGTGTTTAAGCACTCACTAGCTCCCCAGAGAACTCACGTTTATGAAGCACACATTTTGGGAAACACTGATCTGTAGGATTCAGTCCAGATTGCTCAGCTCGGATCTGGGACCTTTGTGAGCTGCCCTATGTCCTCCTCCCTCTTTCATCCCCACTGCCCTGGGTGCTCCCTTCTTCCCCTCAGCCAGACCAACTACTTGCTGTTTCCCAAAAGCCCATGCTCTTTGGTGTCTTCGTGCATGCCATGCTAGATGTCTAGCATGCCCCCTTTCCCTTGGTGTGCCTTGGTTACTCCTTATTCTGGAGACTCAGGGTAGGAGACCCCCTTTGGGATGACTGACTTGATACTGCCAGGCTCTGTGGGGTATCCCCCGCCCCCAGCACCGTATTCATTCCCTGAGTAAGTTGCACATCACCTTGGATTATAACTGCCCTATAGTTACCATTTCCAACCAGTGGTCATGATCTTGAGAGCCTAGATTGTGTCTTCTTCATTTTCATATCCCTAGTACTGTGCTTACCCATCACGTGCTGGTCAGTCAATAATTACAGAGTGAATGAATGCTGGATTACAAATAATGCTGGAGTGAACATCTCTGTACATACAGCTTTTTGGCTAATTTGGATGATTCCCAGGAATATAGGAAGCAAGGTATAAACATTTTTATGTTTTTTTAGGGCATACTGCCCAGTTGCTTTCCTGAATTGCTTCCAGCAATAAAGGAGAGTACCTATTTCATCAAATATTTGCCAACACTGGGTTTTATAATTCCAAACAATTTTTCTTAATTTAATAGGAAAAATTGCTATATTGTAGTTTTCATTTGCACTACTCCCCTCTCTCTTAAGGGTTCTTTCCCAAAGAGCATGGCATGGTGGACAGAGCACTAGACTGGGAGTCAGGGGGTCTAGCCCTGGTCACATGTGAGCATGGGCTAGTAACTTTGTCTTCATGGGGCACAGCTCTTTCTTCTGATGAGTGGGATGATGCTGCCTGCCCTGTCTCCTATCCCGGTGGTCTGAGCTGGGAAGGTGGGAGGGCCTAGGAGGAGGGCTTAGTGTATTGTTAAGGTCTAGGAAAACTCTAGGAAGGTCTGAGCAGCAGAGCTCAGGTCCAGCAAAAGAACCACCTGCCTGGGGCCTCTCGAGGTGATGGCATCCCATAGAACCATGTGTGTTCACCGCTGGAGCTGCCTAGGGCGCTAATGGTCCCCAGAGAGCTCCAGTCCAGCCACTTTCCCCTTCAGCTCTGTGTGGCTTGGTGGGTGAGGCTCAAAGGCCAATGCTGCCCCTCTTCTATGGGAGTGGCCCTGGGAAGAGTGCTAGGCTGGAGTGGACAGAGAAGAACCAGCCCCTTACCTTCCCCTCCACCTCTCCTTGGGATCGGCTGCCGCCTCCTCTGGGCTTTCCAGGAAGAGGGATGTGTCTGTGCGTCTGTCTGGCTTTCCCTCATCTGACCACCTTGCTTCAGCAACACCACCGCCCCCCTTGTTTCTTTTTTTTGGAGGGGCTGGGCCCTGTGGGGGGAGAAGCCGGGCCCCAGCACACAGTAGCCCAGTGTCTGAGGCCCCAGGCCTCCAGGCCTGCTCTTTACAATGCCTTTGTTGTGTGTTTTTTCCTCCCCTGGGCGGGCGGGGCGCGTGTGTGGGTCTGGGTGATTTTTGTTTGAAAGCCACCCCCTCCCCGTTCCCCCAGCGCTGAGCTCATTGCTTGGGCTGCTGGGGCTGCTGGAAGGAGTCGGCTTGGGGTGGGGGCAGCGTGGGGGGTGCTGCCAACACCAATACAGCGTTCACAGCCGCTACAATGTGCAATTGTGATCTTTGTGTAAACGCGCTCGGTCTGGGGCCCTGGCGCTTATAAAAACAAAGCGTTGGGAAGCATGGGGGGTTGGAACAAAAGGGGCTTTTTCGCCGGCTCTCTAATATGGTTTTATTTATCGGAACGCGCCCTCTTTCCCTTACTGGAACCAGGGAGAGGTTCTCTGCCGAGCTTGGAGCTGATGGTATCACAGCCAGACGGTTTCATTAAATGCACAGACGCCGTTGGGCCCTGCCAGGGGCAGGAGGGGAAGTGCTTGGGGCCAGCCCTAGCAGGGCTGGTGCATGGAAGGGGGAGCCCCGTGTCAGGGAGGTTTCCACCAGATGGGGGTGGCAAGACGGGTGGGCATGTCTCCTCTGCCCCTTTCCCTGTCAAGGGCCTTGCACTGCCCTCTTCTACCCCCCGAATCAGGTTCAAAACCAGATTCCTTCAGGAAGCCCTCCAGGATTGACTCTACTGTGGCTTTTGTGCCTGAAGCCTGGTTCCATGCTGGCGGCTACCTCCTGTTAGCCAAACCCAACATTATTCAGCCATTGAGTGCCCATGGCATCTGCCTCCTAGCTTAGATCTCCCCCACCCTTAAAATTAGCCAATGGCCAACAATCAGAATCTTGGACCCTACTCCCCCCATCTCTTGCTGGGAGTCCTCCCCAACCTTCCCGCCTCTTCTAGGGTCACTCTCTGCCACCTCCTGTACAATGGCCATAGTGTGCCATTTGGTCTCCTTTAGGCCAAGGAACCATCCTGCTGCCCTCCCTTTCTGAGGAACTGCTGTCTCCCCATCCCAGTCCCAGGATTACAGTTGGACATCCCAGCACCGGACCTCTAGCACTGAGGGTCTAGGGTCTAGGGTCACACAGCTGGGGCTAAACTGGGAGGCTCGAGGAGGCAGGGTGCTGCAGGCTGGAGCGGGGGCCAAGGGTGGAGAGTACATGTGAGGGCAGTTGGGCTCAGCCCTCCCAGACATCTAGCATCCAGCTGCCAGGTTCCTGCGTCTCTGGACTTGCTTGTCCTTCAGCATCTGGCACTCTGAGTCTTACAAAATGGCAGCAAACTGGACCCTGCTCGGCTCTGATATCCTCGTGGGAGAAGTTGGAGGAGCCCCTCCTCCAAGCCCTTTGCCCCTGTCCCAGATTACGTGCACTCAGTTCCATAGGCCTTTCTCCTGCACTGGTTCCCCAAGTGTGGCCCTGGAGGACAGCACCTGTGCCGTCTGGGAACTTGTTAGAAATGCAAATTCTCAGGCCCCATCCCAGACCTGATGAACACGTCTCTGGGGGTGGGGCCCAGCAGTCTGGGTAAAGCCTTCTAGGTGATTCGGCTGCATGCTCACATTTGAGAGCCATGGCCATCGAATCTCCTCTAGTGACACTAACTTCCCTTTGGGAGCAGGCGGGGGGAATGACTAGTGGGTGGGCTTCTCCCCCCCTCCAGGCGTGGCTGGGGCAGACAGGCTGCACAACGGTTTGGGGCAGCAGGGAGCTGTAGGGACCTTAGGGATCCTGTCACATGACCCACTGCTGAACAGCTCTGGAGTCCATGGGCTTCCCTCTGGTGCGCTCGCCCATCTGAGCACCACCATCTCCACCTGAATCCCTGGAGAGGCCTCGGAACTGGTCCTGCCCCCTCCAGGCTGTTTGTTGTCCATGTGGCTGCCGGCGTGGGCTTGCTGAAAGGCAGGCCTAGGCACCCCGGTCTGAGCGCACAGCTGCTGTACTCACCCTTCCTCTAGGAAGATAGACCCCCCTCTCTCATACGCCACTGCGACTTAGAGTCACTCTTCAAAGCGCTGATCCCAATTGTAGTTTGATGGTTGCTTGTGTGGACTAGGGTGTTGCTCCAATTATATTCTCAGCCCCTAGCACCTAGCTCTTGGCCTGGCATGCAGAAGGCACTCAATTAATGCTCGCTGGGTGAATAAAGGAATGCACCATCTGGGCATCCACTTCGTCTAGCAGGACCTGGCCCCCGGTGGCCAGCCCAGGAAGTAGCCCAGAGCCCGCTCTCCTGGGCCTCGGCTCCATTTCTCCACTGTGGCCCACCAGCTGGCCTTAGAGAGGGCTGGGGCTGGGTGTGGGGGTGGGGGGCACTGGGGAAATGGGCTCTGACCTGTAGATTGTTGCTCCAGGGCAGGAGCCACGGCTCTGCTCCAGCTCTGTGGCCCACAGGACTCTTGAGCAGACAACTCTCACGGTCTGTGCTGTGTCCTGCCCGCCCCTTCCCTGTGCCTGGCCCCCCCAGACCCCTACGCCATAGTGTCCTTCCTGCACCAGAGCCAGAAGACGGCAGTGGTGAAGAACACTCTGAACCCCACCTGGGACCAGACGCTCATCTTCTATGAGATTGAGATCTTCGGGGAGCCGGCCAGCGTCGCCGAGCGTCCGCCTAGTATTGTGGTGGAGCTGTATGACCATGACACCTACGTGAGTCAGCCTGCCTTCCTCCCTCGGCCCCTCGCTGCCCACGCCCTCCAGGAGCCGGGGCGTGGGGGATGGGGAGGACCCCACGGGGAGGAGACCCCACAGGAGGGCCTGGCCTCTCCCCTGGCCCCACAGGCTACGGAGCCCTTAAAACTATCCTAGAGCAATTAAAAAGGGATTGCTCACACGTGTGCTGTGCTTACGGCAGGGAGAGGGTTTCTCTGCCTCTAACTTGCTTCTGAGGCCCTAGGCCAGGAGCCCTCTCTCCCCATCTGAGAGCTGCGTTGACTCCACAGTTATGGAGCGCTCCTGTGCTGGGCGGAGTGGCCGGCACTTGGTGTTCCCTGTGCAGGTGGGAGCCGAGAAGGCCCCGCCGAGCAGAGACCCCTGCGGCGGCACAGGCAGGGCCCTCGTCCAGAGCTGTCCAGCAGAACCTCCGGTCGTGCCGGCCAAGCTCTGTGGCTGTGCTGTTCAGAATGGGAGCCACTCACCACAGGTGGCCGTTGAGCAGCTAAAAAGTGGCTAGCGCAACCGAGAAACTCCCTTTTCATTTTTAGTCTTGATTAATTAAACTTTATATGTGAATTGCCTCAGGTACTGGACAGCGCAGCTCTAGATGGCCAGGAGGGAGAGATAGCCCGGGGCTGGCACTTGAGGGAAGGCTGTGGGGAAGACCCAGGCCCTGAAGGAAACACGATTGGGGTGTTAGGGCCAGGCAGAGGGGCGTTCCAGCACAGCATGGGGCAAGGGGAGACTGAGGAGAGCAGAGGGCAGGCTGGGAAGGAGGAGAAAGGAGTACAAGGCCAGGGGAGAAGGGAGTGAGGGGGTTGAGCAACATTTTGAAAAGAAGAGAGAAGGCAGAGACTGGGTTGGCTGACAGATGTTTGGCAGAGGGGCCCGGCCTGGTTTGGGTAGGGTGGCAGTGGATAAAAGGGGAGGAACAGGGTTTGGAAGATGTTTCCAGAAAGAGTTGCCATGGCTGGATGTCAGGTGCCCTGGGAAGGTGTGGCAACCAGGGGGTGGGGCAAGGTGATGCTATTTAGGGTGTCCCACTGGGTGGAGGGGGCCAGCTGGCGGTAGGCAATGGCAGGCCTGAGCTGGGGAGGCCCACCTAAGAGCTCTTCCCTTGGCTCTGGGAGGGGAATGAGCACCTGGAGCAAGAGTCTATTTGGGACTGTCTGGGGAAGAGCACAGGGCCTGGCACCTTTGGGGCAGGAAGAAGAGAGAGGCAGGAGGACCAGGATGTGCTGGGCCAGGGGACTGGGCAGGGGAGCAGGTGTAAGTGCTAATACTGGGGGGAGGGGGCAGGAGGCTGGCAAGCACACCGTCTTTCTTCCAGTAGCATCCCACCTCCTCTTTTGCAAGTGTTGCTCTGACCCTGTCTCTCTCCAGCAGGCCAGGGTCTAAGAGGATCCCAGGGGGAGAAGAGCCATGGCTTCTTCTGGGTGGTTGAGCTCTAGGGTCCTGGGGGAGAGCAGAGGCTGTGTGCATTGTTAACATAGTCAGATGACTCTGTACCTGTTGGCAAACACCCATTGTCTCGAGCTCCTCCTGCTGGCCTGGCTGCCCAGGCTCCCCTCCCCACCACCTCTCCATGACCTGCAACTAATGGGGCAACACCGGGCCAGAGGGGCATCCGGGACCTCTCCCCCCACCATGCTGCTGTCCACACTGAGTGGTTGATGCTGGACTATTACCTGCCGCGTAGGCATTCATGCAGGAGGTGCTGGCCACTCTGGAGTGGCCCTTGGGGACGTCCCCAGCAGTGGCATGACTGCAGACACTGGTCCCTCCCAGTTCTGCTCGGATCTCTCCAGATGAGGGCCTTGGGCGACGCACCGGGGCTTGGAAGGCCTGCAGCACCATCTGGCTGAGACCCCGGTCCTGCTGCTGCCCCCTTGGGGAAGCTAATCCCAAGGCTGGAGTCACAGGCCAGTGAGGTCATGGGGGCCACGCCAGGGGGCCACACTTGGGCAGGGCTGTGGGGGATGGCGGAGATGGGCAGAGGGCAGGGCGGCTGGGGGAAGTGGCCCATGTGAGGGCCAGGGGCTGAGAGGGCAGCAGAGGCCAGCCGACTGGAGTAGGGGTTGTGCGGAGAGAATGAGGCAGGGCAGGAGAGGCCAGCGGGCTCCAGTGGGGGGCCTTCCATGCCAGAGGAGATGTGGGCTCTATCCTCCAGGGAGTGGGAGCCATGGAAGGTGCCTGAGCATGATTGATAAGATCAAACATCATTTTAACAAGACTCATTGAATTTGATCAGTTTCCCCAGCTAGAAAGTGGGGGGATTTAAAGGAGACGCAAAACCCTTGGAAATGTCAAACACCTCCTGTGCTGAGGGGGTTTAGGGAAATGCTAGGGGGCTATTACTGTGGTCTCAAAGAAGCTCAGAGCCTGATTAAATTCAATCAAGGTGAAGGCTAGTTAGACATACAGAGGGATTTTTGACCACGATGGGAATTCAAATCTAGCAATGGTGGTCGGAGGTTACTTGCATGTTGTCCCTACATTCTTCTAAGCAGGGGGCAGAGTGCAGCATTCTGCCCCAGGGGGCTGCCCTGACTCCTGAGTCCCTTTCTAGTTCAGGAGGCCAGATATAGTTCTGGTGATTGCTCTGAGGCCACTTGGAGCCCTGGACTGGGAAATGCTGACTCTTCTTTCTCCATGCCCGGTCTAGGGTGCAGATGAGTTTATGGGACGCTGCATGTGTCAGCCCAGTCTGGAACGGATGCCCCGGCTGGCCTGGTTCCCGCTGATTAGGGGCAGCCAGCCGGCAGGCGAGCTGCTGGCCTCTTTTGAGCTCATCCAGAGAGAGAAGGTGAGGCTGGTTCATATCCAGATCCAGGAGGCCTAGGCAGGGAGTACATCCATAGTGGGGGAAAATGGGGGGCACAGGGAGGGGATCCCCAGTGGAGGAGAGGGGACTGCAATATATCCTTCTTCCCTGACTGTGGGCCTGCAGTCAGTGGGGAACACTGAACAGCCACCCGCTGTCAGGCCTCCTGCTGAGGGTTGGCTTTGCCCATCTTTTCTGAACCCCAGCACAATGTGCTCTCACTATTAAGGAGAGTGTTGGAATCTGGACTGTGCTAGAATGCCTGAATCCTTCTGGTCATTGGTCATTGGCTATATTTTTCCCTGGGTCATAACTTGAAGTGGTTTCTGGGAGTTAGACCTCTGTGATCTGGTTTGGGGGGGCTTAAGTGTGATGGGGGCATCTCCACGGACAGGTACAGGCAGGACCTCTGTTCTAGTCCTGCCTCTGCCATGGCCTAGCTGTGTGACCCAGGGCCAGCCACTTCCCTGCTCTGAAATAGGGCATTTGGGTTTACAGCCATCTCTCCAAACTTGCTCTTACTGTGGTGTGAACCTCCATAGGTAGGCCAGATAGAAATGGGGCTACTCCGGGTGAGGTGTCTGGAGGGGGGCACCACATACCACCAACCCAGCTTCCCTTTGCAGTCGCCCACCACCTCCACCCTCCTCTGAAGAGTCCCTAGGCCTCCAGGAAATAGAATCTGCAAACCCCTGCACTGTCTGATCACTGATACATTCCATGAGTGTCATTTTATGGTGGGAAATGTGTTTGCCTGGCCAGGGCAGAAAGCAGGATGCTGGGGCCTTGGGTGACAGGCACCTGACTGAAGCTCTCTTTTTTTTGCACCCTAGCCGGCCATTCACCATATTCCTGGTTTTGAGGTAAGTCTTTCTCTTGCCTTTAAATCTTTAACTGATTGCCATCCTTCTGGCTTGCAGCACCCCACCCCACCCCGGGCTGGGAAGGGCGATCAGGCATTCACCATCACTATCCTGCCTTCAAGCAGAGGAAGGACCATGGGGCAGAGTGAATAGGGGCTGGGGTCCCTGCACAGCTCTGGCCTTTCCTGCCCTTCTTCCCTGAGAAGTCCGAGAATCACAGACTCCCAGAATGAAATGACCTCATGGCCACCCAGACCAGTGTCCCTCAGCAGGGTGGCCTATTAGACTCCCTTGGGCAGCTTGAGAAATCACCAGTGCTCAGGCTGCACCACAGACCAAACAAAACGCCACCTCTTGGGGGAGTGACCCAGGCCCTGGTGGCCTTTGGTGCTGCCCCGGGGATTTTAAGGTGCAGCTGGGACTGAAAACCGTTGGCGTGTGGTAGGAAATGCTGAGTCTTGGGCCCCACTTCAAACCGACTGAAGTGCACCCTGAGGGCACCGGGCAGCCCTCCCTCCCCCAGGTATGCACGAGCCCTCCAGGGGCTCCGAGGCATGTTCAGTCCCCAAGCTCTTCCCCAGCTCCTGGTTTCCACCATGACCTGGTTTTCCTCCCTCTGCTAGTGGTGGGGACTCCATTCCCTGCTCCCTGCTCCCCTTTCTTCTCATGTGGGGGTCATGGTAGAAAATACAGACCCTTTACTGGCACCCCTGCTAATTCGATTTGGGAAGTACTCTTCTCCGCCAGGCTCAGCTGCAGCTTGAAGCAGTCATTCAGGCTGTGTTTGGATGCCTCCCCCCTTACGAGGCAGCCTGCACAATTTCCAGACAGTTCTTACCCTGCAGGCCCTCCTTTGCCCCCGGCCCCCCACTCCACCCTCTGCTTCTCCCGCGCTCCCCGCCCTGGCTTGTCTTCCCCTCTCTCTCCTGTCCAGTCCTAACTCCTGCTCTCGGGCCTGCCAGCCTCTGGGGATCCGGGTTGTTTCTCCTTGCCTCTCCCAGGTCCACGTGCTCCAGCAGAAACAGCAGCTTGGGCGGGGGCGGGGGTTCAGGCCTGGCTGCTTCCTGGGGCTGCTGCGCAGGGTCTAGGACCCTTCCCACCACCTGTCACTTCCCTTTCTCCCGTCCCCTCCAGAGACGCCTGGGCTCTAGGTTTATGCTTTGGCCTCTCCCACCAGTCTCTGCATCGACACCCCATCACACCTTCCTTCTCAGGAGCCACGTGGAAGGCCTGGCTGGAACACCTCGCCCTGACCCTTGATGGGAGGCGGTTTCTGTTGGCTTCTCTGAGGGTGACACTCTGGTGTGCTGATCTCTGCCCCAGCCTAGTGCTCCTTGTCACTAATGCTAAACTTTTACCCACCCCCCCTCCTCTCTTCCTTCTGCCGATCTCCTGGACATGGAACATCCCATGGTGCGCCCTAGGTGCAGGATACATCAGGAATCCTGGATGAGGTGAGCTGGACCCTTGTAGCTGTGACCTGTGGCTGGGGTGCGTGGGCAGGGACAGAGGGAAGGAGAAGGCCCGCCTCTGGGCAAGTGCCCCAGAGCCATCTGGGTTCCTGGTGCCCCAGTGGGCATCTGCCATTTAGGGACCTGACTAGATTTCATTCCCCACACTCTGTGCAGACCCAGGGCTGCCTGGGGTATATCCTGGCGTGATTCTGGCCCCAGACGGCTTGCTGCCCTGTTGGAGGCCGGATTCACCCAGAGCTCCTGGCAGAAATAGAGCCTCGTCTGGCTGAGTACCAGGTGGCGTGTTTTCAAGAATAAAATGTTCATAAGGGGCCAGAGTAGTCAAGGAAGCCTTTCTGGTGAAGGTAGCATTAGCCAGACACTGTTGCAGGAAAATGGGGAACGTGCCTTTGGCTGAGGGGGCCAAGCACCAGTTTAGGGCCTGGCTGCTTTAGGGGCCGGTGGGGTTGGGGATTCCTAGGTTCTGGAAGAAGATTAGGGTTTGCTTCCAGAGGAAGTAAGGCTATATCCTTTGCCATGAGGGATGAGGAGCACGTTCCCCTATGGCCTCCTGCACATCTGTGAGCAGGTCCTCAGGAGGGAGCAGGGGCTGAGGCCTGGGCAGGGAGACAGGAAGGAGAACCCTGGTCAGATGGGTTGGGAAAAGGGCAGCCACTTCCTGCCATCAGGGAATCCCCAGGCTGGGAGCGGACACCATTTGACATTTTCAGTGCAATTTGGACTTGAAGTGCAGGGTCAGGATGTGGGATCCGCAGGCCCCGCGCCCCTTACCTCACTTCCTTTTGCTCCGAGACCGAGGTGGGGTCTGCCAAGTGAGCTGGCCATAATTGTGCCTGACAGGCAGCCTCCTGCTTCTGGCCACAGTTGTGAAAGACTGCTGATTTGGAAAGGGGAGCAGAGTCCTGTCCAGGGAAGCAGCACGGAGCCCTTTCTCTTGATTGAGAGCACTTTGTGGCCAAAACCCACAGCCTGCTCTGAAGAAGACCCAGCCCAGGGATGAGTTATTAAAAAAAGCTAAAGTCCTTAATAACTGGATTTGTAATATGTAACAGTGAAGGCTCAGATTCCGAGAGCAGGGATCTGGCTGTGGTCTCATTGTCAGGAAGCAAATCAAAATTTGCCGCTTTGGGGCAGACCCCAGAGAGGGCCAAGTGTCCTGCTGCAGAGCCAGCCAAGCCACAGACTGAGGTGGGGTATGGGTCTGCAGGGCCAGAGCAGAGCTCATCTTGGGGGTCTGCTGGGCATGGGGCGGGGCGGGGCTGAGTCAGCAGGTTCAAAGCGTCCGAGGCCCAGCAGGATGAATGGAGTAACAGCCGGTCTAGGGAATGACCCCAGAAGATGATCTTGTGGACCCCCTTATTCTCAGGGGCCCCGACCCCAGACCTGGGGCTCCATGGCTGGGCCACTTTCCGTGCACTTGAAGGCTAAGCCTCATGCCGAGGTCCTGGGTCCTATGTGGTTTCCAGAATCCCCAGGGACAGGTCAGTCCAGCTGCAGCTGCGGGGCCTGCAGGAAGCCCGAGGCCTTAGCAGAGTCTCCCGTCTTTGCTGTGGCCAAGCTCCTGCCTTGTATGCCCCCGCTAGGCCCCCTCCAGGCTCCCAGCCTGGTCCCCGTGAAGAGTGCACAAGCTCTCCCTGAGGGCTGTGAGAAGGCACGCTGGCAGCTTCGATTCTGGGCCGCTGGCCACGGGAGCCTTCAAAAGTCTGGGAGCAGACAGGGCAGATGGCTTTGTTAGGAAACTGTGTGGCCACCGGCGGGTGTGCGTTGGGGAGCCAGGGGCAGGACCAGGTAAGAGGCTTCTGTGACTCTGAAGGATGGTTTAGGGATGGCCTTTCTGGTGGGGAGTGCCTCTGGCCAGTGTATCCCATGCCTGTGTGGGAGACAGAGTGTCCGGGAATGACATCTGCCCATGCTGTGCTGATGGCTCCCAGAGCGGATGGAGGACTGTGGGGATGGCTTCCTGGAAGAGGTGACACTGAGCTAGCATCTGAAGGCGGGATTGGCAGAAGGGGCTGCAGTGGGGGGGCCTAGGTGGCAGTGCCTTGGGCTGGGACCACTTTGTTGGGTGACATGATTTCTCCTCCCCCCAGGCTTTATGCCCGTCTGGAGCAGTCCTCTCTGGGAGCTCCAGTGGGGGGAATCGGGACTCTTGCCCTGTGTCTTTGAGGCTTTGGTGACGTCTGGGAGACCTGGGTCCTTGCAGAGAGCATGCATGAGGGGAGGACTTCCTTCCCCAGCTGCCCAGTCTGTCTTTCTGTCAGGGTAGAGTAAGAATCTCCCCCCTTCCTGAGCCTTGTTCGCCTTCTCCTCTTCCGCTCTCCCTTCCTGTTTCCCTCTTCCTCGGTTTGCTCCTTGGCCTCCAGCTCCTTCTCTCCCTCCTTCTCCCCGCCTCTTCTGAGCCCTCTGTCTCGTTTCTTTTCCTTTTTGTCTGGAGAACAAAGGCGGTCCATGCTGCCAAGGGGAATGAATTCAAAGAAACTGCAATTTTAGATTTCCTGAGAATTGGACATTGTGCACATGCACGTGTGAGTGTGTGCGAGTGTGCACACGCGCAAGAACACACACACACGCGTGTGCGCGCACACACAAACACACACCCACACCCACAAGGGCAGCAGAAGAGGTGATGGCTGTTTCCTTAACAGCCGGGGGCCCCCGAGGATATGGAGCATGTGCAGAAGGAGATCCCACCTGGGGACCTGGGGACGCTGTAGGCGGGAGCTGGGGCTTGCAGACCTGACCATTGAAGGGGGCGTGGTTCGGGGCATTACCCTTGGTTCTGCCGCTTCTGTCTTGCTGCAGGGCAGGCAGGGGATGCCCTAGTGGAAGGGACTGCAGGCTCCGTGGCTGTTTTCGCGGAGGGCTCAGGGGGCCAACCAGATGTCACTCTATCCCCTTCCATCTCCAGGGTATGGCTTTTAGTCTGAGATGTACACAAGGTACTCTCCCGCACCCCCAGATCCACTAGAAGGAAAATTTTGGTGTTTTGCAATCAGGAAAATAAACCCAGTGGTCCCCCATCCCCCTTTCCCTCCCCCAAGGCCTTAATTTAAAACACTGTTTTTCCTGGGAAGTGTAATTAGAGCAACATGTTGTTCCTAACGAGCTGGGTGGGGCAGGCAGACAATGGAGCCCTCCCAGCACGCCTGGCTGCCCCTGCCTGCAGCTCCTTGAGGAGCCAGGATCTGAAGGTCCAGAGGTCCTCCGACTGTACCCTGCTGGGGGAGGTGGGGGTCCGTGGGGCTACTGGTAACAGGACTACTGAGGTGGCCGGGGGAGCTCAACCCTTCCCCCAGCTCTGCCCTGGGAACGAACATCTGTCTGGTGTGGTGGCCCCTGGACCTAGGGGAGGAAGTCTCCCTCATGGCTTGTCCTCGGCTCTCTGTACTGAGCTGGCCTGCTGGACAGATAGACTGAAGGGGGCATAAGGGTAGATTTCTCTCTGCTGGGGGAGAGAGCCTCATCTATCCTTCGGTCCTTGTCCTCTTGATCGGAGGAGGCAGTTCGGTAAACGCCCTGCCCACCTGTAGGACCCATCAATGGAGCAGCCCTGCATCTGCCCTGTGCTCAGGGTGGGTGGGAAGGGCGAGCAAGGGAGGCATTGGTCAAGTGTGGCTTCATCTAATTAGACTTGTATTGTATGGCTGCCTTTGAGGTCTGTGGTCCTCAGAGTCCCCGTCTCACATAGGACAGTGAATTAGGATGTCCTGGTGACACTTCAAGTCTATACCTCCCCCCTGGCTGGCAATGCTGGTAGGCTGCAGCCCACCCCCACCAAGAATCACTGGCCTGGAAGGAGGTGTTGAGCCCCTCAGGTTGACTGGACCAGAAGTTGAACAGCTCAGGCTCAGGAGCCAGCCATCTGGCCAGGGCCATAGGACTCTCCCAGTGAGGTGTCCGAGACCAGTCAGGACCTTGGGAAACGGGGCCACAGGGTCACTTAGAGGTCAAAGAAGCCAGAGAATAGGGCAAAAAGAAGTTTCTGGGGGTGGTTGGGAGATTTTCTGGAAGATGGAGAGCTTGAAGGAGGCACTGAGAGATGTGTTAGATTCCGGAAGGTGTACGGGAAGACCGTTCAGACCGAGGGAGTGATGAGCAGGCACGGAGCAGGCTGGCACAGACAGGAGTGCTGGGAAGGAGGGGAGGGGATGCTGGAGTCAGTTCTTCATTCAACCATCCACCCACTCATTCATCCCGTCGCCATCTCTCCCTCCCCTCAATTACCCATTCATCATCCTGTAGTTATCGGACAGAGATTTCAGCTGTGGTCCCTGCCTGCAGAGTTGCTGGTTTAACACACACAGATGGTACGGGGTGGCGTGTCCTTCAGTGGGAGTGAGTCCACTTGCTGTAGAAGCCAGGGGGTGCTTAGCTTAAGCTCAAGACCCCAGGGAAGATTTCAATGGAGATCTGAAGTCTGAGTGGGAGGTAGCCAGATGAAGTGGGCAGAAGAGGATTTCAGACAGAGGGACCAGCCACTCCAAGCCTCAAAGGTAAAGAGAGTGTGTTGCCTCTTGCAACCTGCTAGTGTTCAGAAGGGCCAGTGTTCAGCGTGTGCGGGGAGGTGGCTCATCACTTATCTGGGATGTAGGACCCATCAATGGAGCAGCCCTGCGTCTGCCCTGCACTCAGGGTGGGTGGGGAGGGCGAGCAAGGGAGGACCTGGGGACGCTGAGGGAAAATAAACCCAGTGGTCTCCCATCCCCCTTTCCTTTCCCCAAGGGAAGGAACTGGAAGATGAGGGGCCTTGGAGGCCATGTTAAGGAGTTTGGACTTCATCCTGAGTGGCTGGGGAATGTTTGATGGGTTTTAAACAGAATGACATTCTAGAAGGTTCCCCCTTGGCTGCAGAATACAGCATGCATTGGCTCTTGGGAAGGGATTTGCAAAACCACATGCAAGGAGAACACTTAGGGGGATGCTGGTGAATCCAGGTGAGAGAGGGTGAGAGCGCGAACCGAGGGAAGGAGACAGGTGGATGGGCATGCGAGAAGTTTAGGAGACAGAATCATGAAGGCCAGGTGGTCCATCAGACACGGTGATGAGGGGGAGGAGAGCCAAGTGTGGCATGGGGCTTTTTAGCTTGATCGTCAAGGTAGATGATGGGGCTGGTTTCTGAGATGACATTGGGAGAGAGCAGGTTTTTAGGGGAAACTTAGAGAATCCAGTTTGGGACCAGTTCAGTGTTAGAGGCCAGTAGGGCACATGGGTGAACTGAGCAGTAAGAGGTTGGCAATGTGGGTCTGGGGCTTAGGGCAGATGCCTGGAGGCAGAAATCCCAGGAGAGGGCTGGGCAGAGGAGGAGACTCAGCCAGCAGAGGGTGGAGAGGGGGAAAGGGCAGCAGAGAGGAACCAGAGGGATGGTTTTAGGAAGGAGGCTGAGGTTAGTTGGCAGGAGGCTGCTGAGGGAGTGGGAGAGATGCGAGCCTGCCAGTGGCCTTTGGGCTGAGCTACAAGCAAGTTGTTGACTTTGGACAGAGTTTTCAGGGCAGGGGTGCTGGGGGCAGAGCTGAGTGCATTGGGCAGAGGGCCTCGCGGAAGTGAAAGAGAGGTAGTGGATAGAGGCAGACCTTTTTAGGGAGAGAGGGAAGGGGGAGGGAGACTGCTGGAAGACAGGGAGAGCAGGGCAGGGATGGATCCAAGAGACCATCTTTAAATAGGGAAGGAAATGATCCAGCAGATAGTGTGAAGAATTGGGGAGGACGGGACGGGACAGGGTTGGGGAACAAGAGAGGCAGCGATAACTCCGCGGGGCTGGATGGGCAGTGCGGTGTGCACAGTGGGGAGGGGGGCAGAGGACTGTGGTGGCAGCCCACGGGCCAGGTGGGGGGGGTGGGGGTGGGCTGCAGAGGCAGGGATCCTGGTGACAAATAGCAGGGAGCAAAGGTGTGCCTGGACCCCTGGGGACAGTGAGGTGGACAGAGATGGCTTTGGGATGGAGAATGGTGGCCTCACGCCGTGCCAAGGAAGCTGCCGGCGGACATACCTCTAACCACTGTCTCTGCTTGTTTCTTCCTCCTGCTTCCGCTGGGCCTGGCGTTCCACAGCTGTGTGCACCTGCCTTATTCCTCCAGGGCCTCCTCCAAACGGTACTGGAGCCTAGCCTTCTCGAGGTTCTTGTTTCTGTCCTCCTCATAAACAGGTTTCTGAAAATGGGGAGCCTGGTCCTCAGCCTGTAGAGAGGAACGTCATCACCATGGAGCTCAACAGAGCTGGGAGGAAAGACGGAACGTGGAAATGAGGGAGAAACAGGAATCAGAGGGATACCGCCCAGAGTTTGGGGGCCTGGAGAGAAATGTTCTGGGTGGGGGAGCTATAGTAATGAGTTTTCCTGGTGGTTCAGAAGAACGGTATAAGCATGTGAGAAAGGTTTGATCTTTCTGCCTCTCTGATCCCTTCTTTGTGCTCCTTTTGGTCCTGGATGTTTGGCCCTGCCCCACCCCCCCACATTGGGCTGGGCATCAGCCTTAAGCAGGCCACAAACAGACCATGAACTTCAGGCAAAACCCTTCTTTTAAAGAGCCCTGTCTCCACCCTCTAGGCCACTGCTTATGGGAACTGTGATGTACACAGCGCCCCCTGGAGTTGTGCCCTAGGGCAGCTCAGCACATGGCCCCTCCTCCTGACAGCACCTGTCTCCCAGCCAGTCTGAAAATGTAGCTGCTTCCTATCCCACATCACCTGCATTGAAGGTGTGGAGGTAGATTAGGAATTCCTTTGCTTTGTGCCCGCGGGACATGGGGATAGTTAATTACAAAGCCAGTGTTGTTCTGAGAGATGCTTCTGGTGGCTGGGTACCCCTCAAGTCACTCTGGGAGAACGACAACGCTAATGGTAAAAGCAGTGGGACCGACAACAATCAGGTCATCCCTGCCATCACTACAGTTTCCTAAAGCAGCTCCTGGGTGCCAGACACTTTCTGTTTGTTCTCTCACTGACTGTTGGAGCGGGCTCGTGAGGGTATTGTTATCCTGGATCTTCATATGAGGGTAATGAGTCACAGACGTTGAATAATTTGCCCAAGGTCAAACAGCTAGAAAGCAGCAGGGCTGGAACTAGAACTGAGGTCTGTCTGATTCTAGAAATGAGCTTTTTACCGCTGCAGGTCAGGCAAGTGTAGTGTCATCAGTGTGTCGCTGGGCAGGAGTGACAGCTGGGGTTGGTTGTGAAGTGATTCGTGGAGGCAGGAGGAAGCCAATGTGTGTCAGTGCTCCAGCTGCTCCCGCCATCTACGTCAGAGCATTTGTACATGGATGCACCATCCTTTGAGAAGGAGCCCAAAGCAAATCACTTGGAGAATTAATCCACTGATTCCAGTGGATTATTAAATGTTCCAGTGTTTATTAAATGAGATTACACAAGGCAAGCTCTGTAAAGTATCCAGCATAGCCCTTTTATTTACAGTCAACATTTCCCGAGTGTCAGGGCCTGCTTGTATGGACGTGTGGGTTGTGCACTGCACAAGGGCTCTGTGTCTAAGGGGAGGCAATTACCAGCGCAGACATCATATATTTGTTTTTATTATAACAATTTTCCAGTAGGTGGCAGTAAAGTGTCTTGTTCTAATAAACTAGTAAAATATGACGATTTTCTGACGTGGAAGTAAAGAGTCTTCAGGAAGGGACGTCTTTCTTTAATTGCCACAAAGGTGCCACATGGGCTAGTAGAGCTGTTGTGGTTTCACGTGAACCAGGCATTCTTCTGAGTGTTAGTATCAACTTCTTCCAGCCTCACACTAATCTTGAGAGCTTGGCAACTTTGAATAACCATTTTATACGTGAAAAAACTGAGCCACCGGGAGATGAAATAACGTATCTAACTCAGCAGCTGGCGGAGTAGAGCCTGTGCTCCTAACCACTGTGAGACTTGGTAGTTGCTCAAGCCACAGCGGCACCTGCCTGCCTTGCCCCAGCTGCTTCCCTGCGTGTTTCCTTGTGATCGTTGGGGGTTCTTGCCCTGGTCTTTCTGGCAGACCCTCAGTAGGCAGAATTGATACACGCTGCTCTCATCTTCGGTGTGTGGTGGTGAAGGAACCTCCCCAGTGGCTCCCTTTAGTGCCTACGGACGATGGGCACTTACATCCTCTTCTCCTATTTGTACATTTTCTTTCTGGCTAACAGCAGGTGTTCTGTCTTCATGGTGGACAGATGTGAGAGGTGAGGGTTTGGGGCTGGCAGGTGCCTGGGCGTGGTGTGGGGGATGGAAATGGGGCACCAGAGTGGATGGTAGGTCAGGAGGGTCTGAGCCTGGAGGCAGGAGAACCAGGCTAGGGGGAGGGTATGAGGTCTTCTCTGGGACCAAGCGGGGCTGGAGTGGGCGTGCTAGGATGCAAGTGGGCAGTGTGTGTATGTGTCTGTGTGGGGAGGGGGACGGGGAGACCCTGAGCAGCTCACTGGTGCCTCAGAGCCTGTATTTGGAGGAGGGGTTCATGTGAAACAAGGTGACCTGAGTCCCAGGCCAAGGTGCTCGGATGGTGATGCCGGACAAGATGGTGCCTGGCAGAAACTGACTTCATTTTCTTATTTTTGCCTGCCTGCCTGCCCACTCCTGTGCCTTTGCCTCTCTGTTTCCTTCTCTCCACACATGTCCTTCTTTCTGCCCCAACTGTCTTGCCCTTTTTTCATCTCTCTGCCTTGGTCTTCCTGCCACCGTTGTCTCTGTCCTGCCTGTCATGCCCCTGCAGTCGGAGGACACAGACCTGCCCTACCCACCGCCTCAGAGGGAGGCCAACATCTACATGGTTCCCCAGAACATCAAGCCGGTTCTCCAGCGTACTGCCATAGAGGTGAGCCTGGCTCTGGGGTGGGGTGGGGGGTGGTAGGGAGGCGGCCTGGCCCTTCCCGTTCCTGGCCCTGGCTTTTCCTGGGGCCTGGGGCTTTCCCAGCCGCTTGCCTCACTCTGTGTCCCTAGATCCTGGCGTGGGGCCTGCGGAACATGAAGAGTTACCAGCTGGCCAGCATCTCCTCCCCCAGCCTCGTGGTGGAGTGCGGGGGCCAGACAGTGCAGTCCTGTGTCATCAAGAACCTCCGGAAGAACCCCAACTTTGACATCTGCACCCTCTTCATGGAAGTGGTAAGCCTGACCTCCCTGCTGTCCCCTTCCAGGCTCCTGGTGCCTAGAATGTCCTCAGGGCTCCAGGCAGCTTCCTGTGGGATCCTGGCTAGGTCACGGCATCTTTCCCACCTCATTTGTCTGTGAAAGTGGGGAAGCAGTGCTCACCTTCTCCTCGCTGGAAGAGTGGAAGCCTGTGAGTAGCACAAATGGGGTCAGCTTGCTCCTTCCTACCCAGATACCGAGTGCACAGAAGTCCCAAGGACCCACCCTTCCCTACCAGGGCAGTTCTCAGCCCCCTGGAGCTCTCCCCAGGGGCCCACCAGGGCTCTGACCTTCTGCAGTTCCTCCAAACCTTCCCTGACTGGATCCTCCTCCAGCCTCGCTGTGGGCTCACCCCCAAGGCCCACAGGCCCCCAGCCCTCTGCAGCTCCCTGGGCTGCCTGGGCCTAGTGGCCGGAGTAAGGCAAGTCTGAGGAAAGGAAAATGGTTTGCAAGATGAAAGCACTATAGAAATTCCAGGCCCAGTGGCTGTCAACAGGAGCCTCCTCTTGGCTGAGCCAAAGCCGCCACCGAAGGAGAGCATATAAATTATTTCAAGTTGTGTTCAAAGTGCTTTTGGGGCTGGGGTTGGGAGGAGAAGAATCTGGGTCTGTAAGCCAACTCTTGAGTATCCACTTGGGGGGGACTGTCTGCAAGAAATGTTGAGACCTGGGCCAACTTCTCCCTTCTTCCCCTCCCCAGCCAGTGAGGGTTCAGGGAAAGTAGACTTGTTTTAGCTTCAGGCTGAGCTGGATATGTTTGGAAGGTAAAGCTGTGGGGGAAAAGTCAGCCTCTGCATACAGCATTCAAGAGGCAGACTGAAAAGGTGTGTGTCTTCTCCTCCCCTGGCCAGTGCCTGGGTTCAGCCAACCACCACTTTGGATTTATGGCTCTTGAGGGTTATGTGCAGGTTTATTGTCACTCTTCGCTTCTTGAACTTGTTCTGTGAAGGAGAGCACCCCCCCCACCCTGAAGCCTCCCAGAGATGGGTTCAGGCCACCGCCCAGAGCTTCCCTCCCACTCTGCCCAGATGCTGCCCAGGGAGGACCTCTACTGTCCCCCCATCGTGATCAAGGTCATTGATAACCGCCAGTTTGGCCGTCGGCCTATGGTGGGCCAGTGTACCATCCGCTCCCTGGAGAGATTCATGTGTGACCTGTACTCCGAGGAGAGTCCGTCCCCACAGGGCGGCCCAGGTAGGGGGTGGGGCTGTTGAGGGAGAGGGCCAGGGCAGAGGGGCTGAGGCAGGTGGGGCTTCCCAGGTGAGATGTGCCCGGAAGCCCTCCTCTTACCAGAACCTGAGCGAGAAGTGGTTTCTGCTCAACTGACCAGGACCAGGAGGGTGGGAATCTTGCCTTTCTCAGGGCATCACCTCGCTTGGGGCTACTGAGAGGCCAGGGCTGCTGTGGGAGGATGTGGGGGAAGACTTGAGGGAGAGAGAAAGGCAGGGATTCCATGGGATGAGGAGGGAGAGAGAGAACTGGGGAGATAGAGAATGTGAGAAAAAGATGGGAGAGACAGAGGCGGGAGAGGGAAGAACTAGGTGGGAAGAGAAGGACACAGATTGAGAAGTGTAGAAGGCTGAGGGCCTCTTGTCTCAGTATCCCTGCTGAGTCTTGTGGCTGGAGAGGGGCGAGGGCCCCTGAGGGAGCCCCTCTCGGGCCTGGATTCCGCTCTTCCCTACAGATGATGTGAGTTTACTCAGTCCTGGGGAAGATGTGCTCATTGACATTGATGACAAGGAACCCCTCATCCCTGTGCAGGTAAGACGAGCACTGGGTCCCCAAAAGAGACTCGGGCTCTGCTGGCCTTGGCTGCCCCTCCCCCTTCCTCATCTCTCCCACTCCTCCTCCCTTCCCTTTCTTACCACAGGGCCTCTATAAGACATCTCCCTCGTACCCTGGGGGCTGGATACCGTATAGGTGGAGGGACCCAGATGGGAACTTTCAGTCTGGTCAGGAGTGGAGTGGAGGGGTTGGGGGAAGGCTGTGTGTGGTGCCTGGGCAAGACCCAATCATTTTCCCCAAAGCATGTGAAAAAAAAATGGGCCCTCTGCTTAGGGGGCCGTGTTGAAGGCTCCCCCTGACAATTACTCAGGAAATCATGGTGGGGGCCGCAAATGAGAGAGAAGGAAGACAGGGGAGAGAGTGAGCAGGCAGTCTTGGGGGTGCTCTAGTCCCGTTGCCTTACCCCAGCCAGAACCCTGCTTAGGGGTAGATTCATCTATAGGCTCATGTGTGGGGGCACCTTGGAAGCAGCTGAAAAGGAGAGAGCTGTGTCCAAGCCAATAGTCCCTCTTGTCCCATTCCCTCCGCCTCCAGGAAAAGAAAGGGTGAGGGGCAGGAGGGGGATCTTATTCCAAGGGAATCCAACCCTGCAGACAGGTAAGAGGCATCCCTTTGCTATGTACTTGGCAACCGAGGGCCAGCTGCTGACCCAGACTCCAATGCCGAACAGCATGGCAGGGGGTCTGTGACATCTCTTAGTGAGCAGGGAGCACTCTCCGCGCCTTGGGTCCTGGGCTGCTCTAGTTCCTGTAGGGCCAAGATCACCCAGTCCTTCCCTCGGTGGAGATGGCCTCACAGTGAGCACCAGACTTGACCTGCTATCTCTTCTAAGTTGTCACCCTCCTCTTGGCTTTGCATGATGCTGGTCACTGGTCACACCCCTGGCACCTGGGGCTCCCAGACCTTCCCTGCTGCCCAGAGGCAGAGCCTCCAGCCAGTGTAGACCATGCGTGTGTCCTTAGGCTCTTGGTCTCTTTATTGACCCAGGGATGGTGTCCCACTTCAGGAGGTTCTGTTTTCTTTAAACCACCAAACAAATATCGGCCTCAGGAGCAAGAGAACGCACTGGGGTGCTAAGTCGGGCTCAGGATCCTCAAAGCTGTCCTGGAGATGTGTTTACAGGGCTTCCTTCTAACATTTAAGACTGATTTCTGGTTTTTTTTTGCTTGTGCATCTTTCACCTTTGTGCCACTTCCAAGGGAACATCTCTGGTGTGGGCCTAGCTGCTGCTGAGACAAGAGGCTTGCTCTGTAGTTTCTCTGATGCTAAGAGTCCTCAGAAGCCCCACGCTCTCCATCTCTCCCACCTCCGTGACTCTCTGGGGTTCTGTCCACCATCCTTTCTGCTGGGGACACCTTCTGGTCTATTCCTGGTCATTCTTTAAGACTCAACTTAGCTGTGGTCACCTCCTCCCGGGATTCGTCCCTGGCTCCCTCCCTTCTCCTGCAAGCCCTGTCTATATCTTGGTCACTGCCCTTGCTTTAGGTCCTGAATGTCTGCAAATGTCAGCCACCTTCCCCAGACCAGGCTCAGGACAGTCACTGGGTACACTCCTTCTGTGTCTTCAACGCCCAGCACAGGACTGGTTTAAGGAGGTGTTCAGTGAAGTCTATCTGGATGGGTGGATGTGTGGGTGGGTGGACAGATGGATGGATGATGGATGGATGGATGGATGGATGACCTGCCTACTCTCTGTATGGGTCTAAGAAGGAGCTTCTCTAGACTGGGAAAATCCAAGTGGAAATTCTGGATGGTCCTACCCAGGCTTCAGCCATGTTCAATACTAGTGCCTTCTGGCCTGGTGGCTGTTTGTAACTGAATTAGGCAGATAATTAGCCCCAAGCTCCAGTCTGCCCAGTCCTGGCTCCTGTTTCCCACCCCCTCAGTGGGCTATCTGAGTCTGTGCAGGGAAGTGCAGGGCTTGCCCAGCAGGATTTCTGTTCTCTGTGTGTGCCGCCCTCAAACTGTCTACAGACTCAGATTGGAGGGGGAGACTATTTTGAATCCTGCCGGCTACAAGCCCAGCCAGGGGCGGACGGTGAGGAGGCCCGGCCTGGACACCCTCCCGGCACTGACATGAGTGAACCGGGGCTGGGCTCTGAGCTCTTTGTGGGAGCACATGGCCACTCTGGCTAGAGCTGCTGGCCAGCCAGAGGGTGAGGAGCTGGGATCTGGGCTCCTGGCGGTGTGGCCACATGTGGAGGGGCTGGGCTCACAGGGCCTCAGAGGTGGGCCAGGAGAAGGAGGAAGTGAGATCTGCCTGCTCTGGTGGAGGAGGCTTGGACCCTGCCCTCATGGAGCTCCCTGTCTGATTGAGGAGGCAGAGCCCTTCTCCCAAGGAACCCCGAGGCCAGGAGGGAGCCCTGGGCCGGTCTCCGGGAAGCCCTGGCCTGATGGTGTCTGATGGGGGACTTGGGGAAAACCAATTTTGTATTGTGTTTTCCTCTGAGATCCAGCGATCATATTTGGTTGGTCAGGAAATCTTTTGCTCCCTCCGTCTCTCCTGCACACCACTCGGCACTTGGGAGGACCAGGCATTCTGAGGCAGATCCCAGAGGCAATGGGCACCAGTTCCAAATGGTTTGCCAGATAATTCTGGCTGGGCTCATAGCCCTTCTCCCCTCCCCCAGTTAAAGTAGAAGTCCCTGCCCTCTGGGGACTGGAGGGACGGGAAGTCTAGCAGAATCTGGATTTTGCCTGCCTCCTGTTTGTCCACCCCGTGTTTCTCAGCAGCCTGTTTCATGCTCATGGTGATGTGGTCCCCCCTGCTGAGCTCACTAGGTCCTGGCTGCAGACCCAGCTGAGGACTCCTCCCTAGCCTCAAACATGCTCTTGCCAGATCTGGCTTTGGTCTTAGTCCCTCCTGTCTCCTTCCTCAGTGGTACTTCCTCTCTGCTGATGAACCTCCTTACCATCACTGGCTCAGTTCCTGGGAGGAGTCTGCCACACATTAGAAATGTCATCTCAGACTCTTTGCCGATGTTGTCATTGGGCTGACACGGCAGAGAGTTTTTCAGGTTTCTAGAAATGTTTGGTTTCTCTCAGGAGCAGCCAATTCTAGAGATGGTCCAAAATGCATGTATAAGCAGATCTGTCCACTCGGCCTTGTTGAGCTTCTAGGTAGGCAGCCATGTTGGGGTGAGGAGACCCCATGGGGGTGGGTGCCTGGCTTCTTGAACTCTTTTCTGGTGATCAGGGCCTAGAGGAGATAGGCTGACATGAATTAACTCCACAGTTTATTCTTGGTCTGTGCGGCTCTCCTTTGTGTAGATTTTAGACCCGTAGCCTGGGGGTGGGGTGGTGTGTATGCGTGTACAGAGTGTGTGTGAGAGGTGGGGGAGCTGGGGGGCAGGTGTGTGGGCAAGCTCCCAAGGGTGTGTCTAGACTCAGTAGGTGGTGTTGTAGGAATCATGGCCTTGACTTTTAACATTCTGAGGGCAGGCCTGGGTATGTCCTCAAAGAGGGGGCACAGAGCTTATTTCATTCCATTTAATGCTCTGCTTTAAAAAAGGATATATTAATTTTTCTCTGGCTCTAAATACATGTTAATTATATAAAATTTGGAAGATGTAGGATAATTATGACAAATAGGCATCACCTCCAACCAAGGACACAGTCGGAATGAACGGCTGCCAACATATCCTTCTCCATCTTTTCCTCCACCCCCCTCCTGGGCTTCTCTTTCTGTCTCTGACCCCTAATCAGACTCCATTTCTCTCTTTAAAATACAGTTGGGGGTCTCTGTTTACTAATCTGCGTCTTCATTGAGCTGGTTCTTCATGTTCTGATTATGAAGCGGTGGAGAGAAAGAGTGTGCAGGACACACACAGAGCATACTCCCCCTCATCTCCTACTGAGGGTCCAGAAGCTCAGAGTAGAGGCAGTGCCTCTGCCCACCCCGCCCGTCTCCCACTGTGCAGGCACTGAGATGCCCCTGGAGTCACCCGGTCACGAGTGACTCTTGCCTATCATTCTGCGAGCCCACCCTGGGTAGTGGGGGGGGCTCCCCTGTAAGTCTCCAGAGAAGGAGAATTTCTGGGGCTGGGGCTGGGGACCATATGCATGGTGAAGAGAGATAAAGAGGAGAACACCTGGAAATTTTCACCCTGGTTGGGAGAGATGTTGCTGATCTTACATGAGATGTTGCTGATCTTACATGAGATGCTTTATCTGCCAGGGACAAAGATCATGGACTCTGTTGGCCCATGTGGGTCAGAATGGGCTAAGTGATCAGGAAGGCTTCGGGGGAGAGGCTGGCTGGCCTCAAAGGCCGGTGGGGTCAGAACAGCAGAGGGGAGAGGAGGGTTTTCCTGGTGGGCAAAGGAGTGGGAGCATGGGCTTAGCAGTGGGACTGCGTGTGTGAGGGGGTGTGCATGCGCGTGTGTATGTGTGTGTGCATGTGTGCATGTGTATGAGGTAGGCAGGTACTGGGGGACATGCAGGCTGGCATGGAGAAGACATCAGGGGGCGTGAAGCCTGCTCCCTACACTGTGGGGTGGGGTGCTGAGGCTGGCCGCCCCCCCGGCTCCCCGGCTGGGGCTCATTTGGAGCTCGCTGCCCCACTTCTAGTCTCTGGGACGCCGTGAAGGTGGCAACGTGCTCCCAGAACTGGAGCAGCAAATTATGCCCGAGTCCCAAAGGGGAACGTGTAATTTCTGAAGCCGGACCAGATCTTTGGAGCGCTGTGTTTAGCTTTGTTTTTTCTCCCTTTTGCTCTGGTGAACTGCCGGTTTCCCTCTCACCTTTCTAAAAACAAACTGTATTCAAAATAACAAGAAGGCTTCTGTGAGGTTCAGGACGGGAGTGGGAGGGGCAGAGGCGGCCGGCGCGGGGGTTGTGTGGAGTTCATCCAGTCTCTGCCAGGGGTCACACCACAGCCCCCCCGGCACCATCCAGTGGCCTGGCCTGCTGCCCACTGGCCACTGCCTGCGCTTCTGGCTCTGAGCAGCCGTAAGGCTGGTCTGGGGGAGGTTGGGATCTCCTCAGTGACTCCCCCTTCACAGGGCAGGGATGGGTCTGTGGGTTCCAAGACTCCCCTCTGGGTCCCAGCAGACTGCCTCCTGCCCTTCCTGAGCCCTTTCTGACCCCCGGGTGAGTGTGTCTCCCAGGTTCTTCCTGTCAAGGAGAGGACAGCCACCTGTGGAGTCTTTCAGAGCCCCCTGCTCGGGGTTCAAAGGCAGACAGGGTCTAACCCTGGGAGTCTGTGTCCTGGCAAGTGTCCTCAGCCCTCCAGCCTTATTTGCTTGCTGCCCAGTGCCTGCCTTCCCGAGCCATTTGCTTTCTCGGCTGTGCCATAGTTTATTCCTCTACTCCTTTGCACTTGTTATCTCCTCTGCCTGGAATGCATCTCCTGGCTTTGTCTGCCTAGACAGGTACTCATCCACCCAGAGCGCTGTCACCTTCTCTGGGACCATTATAGTGGTCTCTGAAAAAGTCACCTGTCTCCAGTCCTGACTCCTGAGGCTCTCTGGACCCTGCAGCCCAGGGATTCACCCTATAAAGTACTGAGTCACAGGACCAGAAGACGGCAGGCAAGGATCTGATGCCAGAGAAGGATGCAGGAAGTTTTCTCTAGGATAGCAAAGGCGTGTTGGGCTATAGCACTCTCAGAGTCCCCCCTTTTACAGGCTTGGGGGAAGCCGTAGGATGCCCTGGTTCTTGTCTTTGAAGAGAAAAGGCTCAGAAACCAGACTTCGGAACCATGCCCAAGCAGGGGTTGGTGTGGCCCAGCTGTTAGAAGAAACCACCAGGGACGATGGGGAGCTTGGAGTACATCTGAGACAGGGAGGTCTGAGTAGGGAGGGCATGTGAGAATGGCATTGAGTGAATGGTGCCAAGGGCAGTGAGAAAGCGGGCGAGAGGGAGCACTGGCCGAGCCCCTTGCACGTGCCTCAGCCGTGCTAGCTGTGCATGGCCTTCATCTCCTCCACACTCACTGTTGCCCTGGGAACCGGGCTTTGTACCTGTTCCCTGGATGGGGATGCTGACTCCGAGAGGTCAGGGGGCTTGACCAAGGTCACACAGCCAGCTGATAAAGCAGTGGGGCCAGGATTTAGACCAGTCTTACCTAACTCCAAAACACATGTTCCTCCCACAGCTTCTACAGCCTCCCTGGTTGGAGCTCTCCTTCCTCGGGGCTGTCCAGTCTTCCCTAAAGTGGTTTCTCTAGTCCTGTTGCTAACCAGCGTGTTTAATTTGTAGCTTGCAGACGGTCTGTTGGGCCCTGCCCCCACTAACATGGCATCTTCTCCATCCAGTCTTCATGTATGTATTGTTTACCTATTTGTGGGCTCTTTGATTTCCCTGGGGGGTTGGGGGTGGGGGTAGGGAGTTAAGGAAGGGAACGGAGGAAGGGGAGTGGGAGGGGAAGAAAGGAAGTACATTTGACCCTAGAACATGGGGGTTAGGGGCACCAGCCCCCGCACGATAGTAAATTCACAGATAACTTATGACTCCTTAAAACCTTGACTACTAATAGCCTACTGTTGACAGGAAGCCTTACTGATAACATAAATAGTCAATAAACACATATTTTGTATGTTTTGTGTATTACATACTGTATTCTTACAATAAAATAAGCTAGAGAAAAGAAAATGCTGTTAGGAAAATGATCAGGAAGAGAAAATACATTTACAACACTATTGTATTTATTGGAAAAATCTGTGTCTTAGTGGACCCATGCTGCTCAAACCCATGTTGTTTGGGATCAACTGTATTTCCTGAGATCCAGCAGAAAACAGTGACCTGTCCTGTGTCTTGGAGGAGGGGTGGGGAGCCAGCTAGGGGAAGATTCTCAGAAATAGACAACACTGAGTTACCTCTTAGTGCATCTTGCGGGTTTTACCTAATCCTGGGATTTACCTTAATCCTGTTTACCAGCATGAGGACCAAGAGGGTTGGTGGGGTTGCATGGGCCAGTGGAAACAGGGAAGTCTCTAGATTAGATCTGGACCGCTGGGACGTGGGACCCAAGAAGCTTCTGTGGGCAATGGCAGGTTGATTTTCTCTGTCCCTCCCAGAGGCATGAAAAGTGTGTTGACTGAGGAACCTTGGTAGTCTTGAGCAGATTCTGAGAGGTTTGCCGGGGCCCACAGGCTGCAACTGGGCTGATTTTCTTGGTGTTATCTTTAGTGGGCCCCTCAGGGAAGATGACTTGGTGTTTAGCCTTCACCACGTCCTCGTGAAGTCCCACGCTGAGAGCCCTTGAGCTGCTGGGGGAGCCCTAAGAGATAGCACCTGCCAATAGTTACATTCTGTTCATGGTGCAGGGGGAGGCATTGCTGTCTTATGGGTTTCTAGGAAGAGGCAATGTATATTTTTAATTTTTTCTGATTTACCCATTGTAGAAAATATAGAAAACACAACACAGGGTAAAGCGGAAAGTGAAAACCCACCTGTATTCCTACCAGTTGGAGATAAACACTGTTAAGATTTTGATGTGCTTTACATTTTTAGATATGTTTTATGCTGTGTGCATCCTTTTGTTTAAAAACAAAATTGGAATCATATTGTACTTTTTTATAATCTGTATTTTCCTTTATTTAAATGTATATTGTGGATGTTTTTCCATATCTTTATAGTCTTTAAAAACATGGTTGCATGTCATTCCATTATATGAACATCCATAAAGTTTTAACTACTCCCCTATCATTGGACATTAATGATACTAATTTCCACTAGTGTCTTTTATTTTGTTTCTTAGAGGAGTTATTTTTGTTTACCTTAAATAGGTCCAGCCCATTTAATGTTTAGTCCTAGGCATTTTATAGCCTTTGTTGCTATCTACATGGAATATCTTTTTTTTTTTTTAGTGATTTGGTCTAATTGTTTATTGTTAGAATATAGGGAAACAATATTTTGTATATTTACTTTGAAACAGACTCTTTAGTAAGCTCCTTTATTAGTTCTGAGAATTGTTCATTGATTCTGTTGGGTTTTCCAGGTAGGTAAGATGGTTTCCTTCAAACAGTAATATATATGTCACTATCTTTCTAATAATTATACCTTATTCCTTTTTCCAGAATAACATTTGATAATTGAGCTGCTAGTGAGCAAACATGTTTAGTTACTGATTCTAATGAAAAGCTTCTACCATTTTCCCATTAATTGTGATAATTATTGGTAGTTTCAGATAGATATTCTTGATTTTGTCAAGGTTGTGTCCTTTATTATTAGTTTATTAGTAGCTTAAAAATAAGGTATAGGAATTTAATTTTATCTACTGCCATTTGGCATTTCTCAAGATGATTATTTTGTTTTCTATTGTTCTATTTATACAATGTACAATTGTCTTGCATTCCTGGGGTAAATCCAAATTGGTCAATTGGTCATGGTATTATAATTTACTATAATTGAAGTCCTCTTATCCAATGCAATCAGACAGGTAGTTGGTTGGCTAATTGAAAACGTTGATTGAATGGGGACTGATTAAAAGCCATGCATACACACTGTAAACATTTTATTTCTAACCCTGTCTATGTATCTTCCTCTGCCAATTATTTGATGTTGCCAAGGCCTCTTTAAATTTGGATCTGCTATTAGAGTGTCATGTCATCCTTCTGGTATAAGCCACATCCAAAATTATCTATGATTTTTCCTTTAGGTTTATTAAAGTTTGATGAGATCTTAATGATACCTGCAGAAAAATCAGACTGTGGAGTCCTTTTAAAAATTTACGATTCCTCCCTCCCATACCCTTTCTTTAAAAAATCTCACTCAGGGTGCCTGGGTGGCTCAGTCGGTTAAGCGACTGCCTTCGGCTCAGGTCATGATCCCAGGGTCCTGGGATCGAGCCCCACCTCGGGCTCCCTGCTCGGTGGGAAGCCTTCTCCCTCTCCCCCTCCCCCTGCTGGTGTTCTCTCTCTCGCTGTCTCTCTCTGTCAAATAAATAAATAAAATCTTTAAAAAAAAAAATCTCACTCATGATTCAACATTTCCATACAACACTCGGTGCTCTTCAAAACAAGTGCGCTCCTTTTTTTTTTTTTTTTAAGATTTTATTTATTTTTATTTGAGAGAAAGAGAATGAGAGAGAGGGAGTACATGAGAGGGGGGAGGGTCAGAGGGAGAAGCAGACTCCCCGCTGAGCAGGGAGCCCGATGCAGGACTCGATCCAGGGACTCCAGGATCATGACCTGAGCCGAAGGCAGTCGCTCAACCAACTGAGCCACTCAACTCAGGCGCCCTCCAGAGCTTTTTCATCACCCCAAAGAGAAACTGTGGAGCCGTTAGATATTAACCTCCCCTCCCCTCCCTCATCCCTCTTCTTTCATCTCTTGCACGGCGTCTTCAAATGTCTTTTAGCTTGTTTTGAAATAGCGTGTTCCGATTTTTTTTTTTTAAGATTTTATTTATTTATTTGAGAGAGAGAGAATGAGATAGAGAGCATGAGAGGGGGGAGGGTCAGAGGGAGAAGCAGACTCCCCGCCGAGCAGGGAGCCCGATGCGGGACTCGATCCCGGGACTCCAGGATCATGACCTGAGCCAAAGGCAGTCGCTTAACCGACTGAGCCACCCAGGCGCCCCAAAACAAGTGCGCTCCTTAATCCCCATCATCTATTTGAATTCACCTATTGAATCACTGTATTGTGATTCACCTGAAACTAATATTATGCTGTATGTTCACTAACTGGAATTTGAATAAAAACTTAAAAATCTCCTTCTTAATTTTCATCGGTTAAAAAAATCATTGAATCCATTTTCTAGATGCCCTTTTTAAATTCAATTTGTATATATTTTCGTGATATTGGCTTATTGATCTAATTACCGTGTTCGTACAGCTGGCATAAATGGGTTTGGAAACCAGCACAGTGACTCTTGTGAGCTGGCAGGTCCTCCATGGGAGCTCTAGTGGCAAACCAGCTTTTAGCTGGCTCCGTGCCTTAGACTGTGAGTGGAGAAAATGAATAGTATTTGTTGACTCTGGTGGGCGGCAAGTTTGTGAGAACTTCTAGTCTAGATCATGAGTTAGAGTTGCTCTTACTTACCTAGGATTTTTGTATCTCTATTAATAAGTATCACTTTTAAGTTGTCTCTGTTAGGTTTTGATACCAGAATTATAATAGTTTCATAAAATATTTTTTTGAGGTATTCTCTCTTTTTCTGTGCTCTTGAACAATCTCTACGGAGATTGTTTCTTAGACGTTCGAAAATACACGAAAGCCATTCTGAATCTGAATTACACACATTGGAAATTGCACTAAATAAACAGTTTATAGAAAAAAAAATCAATAGTCTTGCTTTATGTATAAAATGTATAGTAATATGAATCAACCTAAATTTGAAAAATGATTAACAATCATGTAACTTAAAAGGTGGTGGCCAAGTGAATTGTATTTATGGTTTAGCTGATAAATAGGATACTTACAATTATTTTTGAAAATGGTGCTATGTGGGGTGCCTGGGTGGGTCGGTCTGTTAAGGGTCAGACTCTTGATTTAGACTCAGGTCATGATCTCAGGGTCATGAGATCAAGCCCTCCATCAGGCTCCATGCTCAGCAGGAGTCTGCTTGAAATTCTCTCTCCCTCTTCCCACTTGAGCGCACGCGCGCGCGCTCTCTCTCAAATAAATAAATCTTAAAAACAAAAGAAAATGGTGCTATGTTACATGAATTTTGAATTTTAGATTTTCAGGAAGGCATATCTTGTATAATTGTATAAGATACATCTACCCTGTCCTTTTTTTTGGTGAAAAGTGGGCCCAGGATCTATTTTGGAAGGGGATTTTTTGTTCACTCTCTACTTCTGTCAATTTGGTAGCTTAGATATTCCCAGATATTGCTTATTACATTAGTATGAATTTGTATATATTACTACAATAAAAGAAAACATTTCCGTATCTGTTCTGTTTTTATCCTCATTCCTAATTTTGTGATTTATGTTATCATTTTTACTTTTATGGTGGTTTTTCATCCAAGGAATCAACTCTTCGAAAATTCTGTTATTAGGTTAGTTTCCTTAATTTCTAGTCATTTTTAAGCCCTTTTCCTTTGAAATTCCTGTTACATATATTTTGGATTTCTTAGGCTGTATCTCTCTCTCTCTGTCCCCCCATCTTTGCATTGTTTAAAAATTTTTTTAAAAAATTTTTGTTATGTTAATCACCATACGTTACATTATTAGTTTTTGATGTAGTGTTCCATGATTCATTGTTTGTGCATAACACCCAGTGCTCCATGCAGAACGTGCCCTCTTTAATACCCATCATCAGGCTAACCCATCCTCCCACCCCCCCTCCCCTCTAGAACCCTCAGTTTGTTTCTCAGAGTCCATAGTCTCTCATGGTTCGTCTCCCCCTCCGATTTCCCCCCCTTCATTCTTCCCCTCCTGTTATCTTCTTCTTCTTTTTTTTTTTTTTTTCTTAACATATAATGTATTATTTGTTTCAGAGGTACAGGTCTGTGATTCAACAATCTTGCACAATTCACAGCACTCACCATAGCACATACCCTCCCCAGTGTCTATTAAAAAATTTTTTAAAGGGGATATTAATCTATATTTTTTCCTCAAAATTCTAAAATTCTAAAATCTTGCTTTTTTCATATTTAAATCCTTATTCCATCTGGAATTGATTTGTGTTGTGTGCAAAATGTGAGATAGAGATTAGATTTCTTTTTATTTTTTCCCATGTAGATAACCAGTGAATTCTTATCATCATAGAATGACCTATCCTTTCTTGATCTATAAGGACAGTTGTGTCGTATATTAGGTTTCCATATAAGTGTGGGTTGGTTTGTGGCTCTCTTTTCTGTTCCATTGGTCTTTCCTGTACTAATACTCTACTGTCTAGTTTACTATAGCTTTATAATAAACCTTCATATCTCATAAAGGAAATATCCTACCTTGTTCATCTTTAGAAGTGTCATTGCTATTCTTGTCTTTTGCTTTTCCATCTCAATTTTAGAATTAGCTTGTCAACTTCTTTAGAAAAACTGTTGTGATTTGTGATTGAATTTCCGGATCAATCTGGGGAGAACATTTTTATAATATTGCCTTTTAAACATGGGCATGATAAATATCTCCTTTTATTTAGGTATTCTTTAATGTTTTTCAATAGACACTTATAATTTTCTCCAAAAAAGTCTGGTACAACTTTTATTAGATTTAGTTCTAGCTATTTTGTACTTCATTGTTATTTTTACTTGGATTTTTAAAGGTACATTTTCTAATTATTTTTTGCTTGTATGTAAATGAAATTTATTCTCATATACTGATATTATACTCAGAAGATTTGCTAAACTCTTATTAATTCCACTGATTTGATGATTTTTCTGGTTTTTTTCTGTGTAGTCTATCATATAATTTGTGATTAATCACAGTTTTGATTCTTCTGTGTACTTCTAATTTCTTTTTCTTTTTTGTTATTTCCTTTTCCTATCTTATTGCATTGCCTAGGACCTTCAGTTTAATGTTCTATGTAACTGATAAGAGTATTCTTATCTGCTCTAATTTAAAAGTGAATATTTTTATGTTACACCACTGGTGCATTGGGCGAATGATTACTAGTTAGCAAAGAGTTTTTATCATGAATAATATGAAATTTTATTGAATGTTTTTAATGTATCTGTTGAGGTGATCATATAATTTGTTTAATCTGTTAATGTGGTGAATTACATTAAGAGATTTTTTTTTTTAAATGCTAAAGCAACTTTGCATTTCTGAAACACTCTATCCTGGTCATGATATATTATTATTATTATTTTCTTTCTGCATTGCTAGATTCAGTTTGCAAATATTCAGTTTAGGAATTTTTTTTTGCATCAATTACTGTGAGTGGTGATCGCTTGAAGTTTCTTTTTCTGATACTGTTTTCTTCAGGTTTTGGTATTTAGATAATACTAATCTTATAAAATGACTTGGGGCATATATACTCTTTCTAATCTCTGAATGAATGAAAAAAGCTTTACATTATCTCTTGCCTGTATGTTTGGTAGATTCATTTCTAAAACCATCTAGACTTAGTATTTTTCTTGGGGATATTTTAAACTGCTGATACAATTTGAAAAAATGTCTATAGGACCTTTGAGGTTTTCTTTTTCTATGTGAGTCACTTTTGGTGATTTATATTTTAATTTCTTCCTAAAAACTATGGATGTAGCATTTCTCACAATAACCTCTTACTTTTTCAATTTTTTCTTCTTTCATTTATGTTCCTTTTAATTCCTGGTATTATGTTTTATTATTTTTGCCAGAATTTGTCAGATTTTTTTGTCTTTTCAAAGAACCAGTTTTTAGCTCTGTTGATATTTTATTGTTTCCTTGTTTTCTAGTTTATTAATTTCTTTATCATTTCCTTCCTTCTGTTTTTGGGGAGGATTATTATATTTTTAACCTTTTAAGGGCTATGCTTAGTTCATTAATTTTCAAACTTTCTTCTTTTCTCATATAAACATTTAAGGCTATAAAATTCCCTCTAAGTACTGCTTTATTCATCCCACAGGTTTTGATGACTGTTTTGTTGTTGTTGTTGTTGTTATTTTCCAGTTCTATAAGTACTTACTGATTTTTGCTATATTTCTTTTTTTATACCTGAATTGCTTAAAAATAGGTTTTAGAAGTTCCTAGCTTATGTTTTAAGTTATCTTTTTGCTACTGGTTTCAGCTTAACTGTGCTATGGTTCAGAAAATGTGGTCTATATGTTATGGTTCTTGACACTTGCTTTATGACCTATTATATGATGAATTTTTGCAACTGTCCTGTGTTTGCTTGGAAAGAATGTCTAGTCTCCAAATGGGTTTTACATATAACATATCCATTTAGATCAGACTTGTTAATTGTGTTATTTAAATCTATTTTTATTCTGATTTTTATATGTGTCATTCATTAATTTCTAGAGGGTGTATTAGAACATCCTGCTTTGATTTGATATTTGTCATTTTTCTCCTTATGATACTTTTCCTTTACATATTTGATGCTGTGTTATTAGCCACGAACACTTTTAGAATTCTCCTATCTTCCTAGAAAATTGAATCCTTTAATGATATGTAGTGAACCTCTGCCCCTTTGCCTTTTAAAATATCTGCTTTTAAATTTAAAATATCTAATGAGACTGTTTTATCTCATGTTAATATAGCTACACCAGCTTCCTTTGGCCAGTATTTTCCTAGTATACCTTTTTCTATTGTTTTACTTTCAACTTTTTTGTGACTTTGTTTCAGGTGTCTCTTTGGTGAACAGCAAATAGATGGATTCTGTTTTTTCTTTTATGTGTTCTGGCAATATTATTTTCTTAACTAGAGAGTTGAAGAGTCCAGTTATTAATTGTGTTTACTGATATATTTGGATTTATTTCTTCTATCTTATTTTTTGTCTTTATTCATCCTGCCCTTTTTTCCCCTTATTTTTTTTTTTCGGATTGAAAGATTACCTCCCCCTCCTCATTCCTTCTTCCCTTTTCAGTTTCAAAATTATACATTGTTTCTATTCCTTTAGTGATTAGTATAGAAACTTTATCATGCATATTCAACTTAGCAAAGTCTAAGTCTAATTAATATTTATAGCCTCCTCCAGAATAAGTTCCAGAAGGAAATTAGAATACTTCAATTCCAATCACATACCAATTTATAAACTTCTGTTCAATATTTTAGTTGTACCTTTATAAATAAGTGACATTTAAAAAGCAATATCATTTTTTAAAGTAATCCATTTTCCCTTAGCTATGCCAACATTTACTATTTTGTTTTATATGCCAGTCTTCTTCCTCCTGGGTTATCTTCTTGCTTCCTGAAATAGAGCTTATAGAAATTCCTATGATTAGAATCAATTCATTGTAAACTTTCTCACTTTTTAATTATTTCTTGAAAATATTTTTATTTCACCCTTATTTTGGAAATACTAGTTTTGCTGGTACTTATTTTCTATCAGCACTTTGAAGGGACTATTTTACTATCTTCTGGCTTCCATTGTGCTGTTGTCTTCCTAAATCTGAGAACTGTTTTTTGGGCTTTTTTCTTCTTTTAATTAGTTCTGGGTAGTTCTCAACCACTATCTCTTTAAGCATTACATATTCCCCATTCTCTCTATCATTTCCTTCTGGAACTCTGATTAGATCTATCATGGACCTTCTCTGTTCTCCATGTTAGTTCAACTTTCTTTCATATTATTGTTAATATTATTGTTTCTTTGTGTTGCACTCTGGCTAATTTCTGAAGATAGATCTCCTAGTTCATTAAGTCTTTCGTTGTTTCTAAAGGCTATTTGACCCCATCTATTGAGTTTTGTCTTAAGTATTATATTTTTATCTTGAAAAGTTCTTCCCTCCCCACCCCCTGCAATTAGCTTATTTATTTTTGAAAGTCTCTTGCTCCTTTGCCGTAATTTTTAATGTCTTTTATATTTTTAAACAGTTTTTTTAAAAAGTCCTATTTCTGACAATTCTGTTTCCTGTTGTCTTAACAGTCTGATATGTAGTTGGTGTTTCTAGCTGACTCTTGCTCATGGTGCCTTGTTCCTTATGTCTTATACTATTTTTGATTGTGAACTCATGTTCCTTGGAAATTTATCTGAGAGTTCTTTGAGGCCCGGATGAAAGTTACATTCTTTCATAGAGGGTATGTGTTTACTTGACCAGATGCCTGGAAATGCTACAAACCCAGATTCACTAAAATTAAATGTTCAGGTTGGGCTTTTTGGGCCCCACAGTTAGTTTGCATTTTGGCTCCTTATTTCTCTGGATTTTTGCTTTCTCATTTGCCCCCAAGGATTTTCTTTACATTCCCATCAGCTCAAGCATGCATTTAGAAAGAATTTTAAAGACATCTTATCTGTTAATTTAGGTGTTCTTGGAGACTTTCTCTGGCCCTCTTGTTTGTCATTTTGCTAGAAATCGATGTCTTTATTATAGTTTTTCATTTGACAGTCATATTTGTCTTCATGCTGGTTATATGTCCTTCAGGACTGCATACGCTAACTTCTTGTATCCTCTTAAGACTTTCTACAAACATAAAGTAGTCATTTGTTTTCTTCTGTCTTTTACTCAATTCTTTAACATAACACTTGTCTTAGTCCTCATATTGCTCCCCTTCTTTTAGACCTTATTCTCTTCTTTCTATCTGTCCTTACAGAGGGAAGTCCTTGCTTGTCAAGTACTGAGAGCTCAGAGGGCTCTGTCCATTTAGTGCAGGGGACCACTTCTAATCTCAAACTTTTATAAAAGGAAGAAGAAAACAGTCTGAGATTGCTATATCTTTACCTTGCTCAGTTAGGAATCCAGCAGGGTAGGAGAAGTAAGAAGGAAAGCAGGATCAGAGTTCTTTTCCATGGGACTGAAGGGCTTGTTTTCTATGTTTATTGTGGCAGCTAGGTGTTAGCTAACTAGGTCAGGGCCAAGGTCCTTGCCTATTGACTCCTATGTAAGGAGTTTCTGAAGTAAAGGAAAGCTGACTCTCTCCCACCAGGCCCACCAGGCAGGGGTGTTCTTTGGGGGAAGTTTCTACAGTATTGTGGGTGGATCCTCATCCTTGTGGGTTCAGACACCTGATGAGTTTAGGGCTAGATACTCATTATTCAAGTGTCAAACTGAGGTTGACAGTTCATGAGTTTACAGTGAGAAATACTTCTGCCCGGGGGACATGACCTTGGGTTATGGCTCAGCCCATGGTATCTTACAGATTCAGCAATTGGGAAGCCCAGTTGTGATCGTATACGAGTAAAAAATCGGAATTAGGAGAGATAGTTCTGTTACTTGAAATTTAGTGGCAGCTGACTGAGATGGACAGATCCATCCAACTCCAAAGGTCTGGACCATCGTGAGGGTACTGATGTGCGCAACTGTCAACAGCCAACCCTCCCTTCTCTTGTATTTGTGGGACTGGTCAATTCCTTTTTTCACTGACATATTCTTTCTCTAGATGTATTAATACAACCTACCCATTTAGGGTTAAGGCTTAGTGTAAGAGCCACTCTTCTGGTTTGAGGTGATTTTGCCTGTCCTTGCTCTGAACCACTCTGCATTGATTTCATGGTCTAATTCTCCAAGGGCAGCCCTATTTCCCTTAATTCCAAGTTTTGGGGGAATGCCTCATGCAGCTCATGAATACTGACAACAGTTTATCCCAAGACTTTGAAGCAAAGGTTTTTTGAGCAAAGGAATCAATTACAGGGTGTGGCTCCCAAGTGAGGAAGCATTTCCAGAAGGCATCCAAGGTAGTTTGTCTCAGAACTTCACCGTTGCACCTCTGAACTTGAGCGTTTGAGGGGGAGTATTTTAACTTTAATAACACGAAGGGTTTTACTTGTACTTTGGTATCTAGCAGATGTGCTAATTAAGAAGATACCTATCTTCTCCCTGAAGTAGGTTTCCTAAGGACATATATTTGGCAATATTGGTTTAGCAAGAATTACTGTATGTGCTCGAAAGTACAAAACTGTACTTCTTTAAAAATATCTCTGGTTCAGATGTGTTGCCAATGCAGCCTGGCCTCCCCCCACTCCCATTAGTTCTGATGAGGGAGGTTTGATGCCTGTCACTGCATGTAATCTGGACCTTCCTTTGTGAGTCATTCCTTCTCTCATTTTCTCCGAGCAAATACAAATCGCCCATCAAATGACAAGTGAAGGCACAGGGGAGGCAAGGGGAGGGAAATCAGAGCCGAAATCTGTTAGCTATTTGGAGTAATTGGTTATTTGCTGTGTTTGCTGGTTGGGAAGCAGAGCACATACTTTACGGTCTCTCCTGTTACGGGGGCTGGAGTCACCCGCCGATATTGGATCCTCGTTGCCGGAGCCCTTGGCTCCGGGCTCCTTTCCCCTGCTTGGCATTCCTGTGGTCTCCTCGGGGGTGCACCCCTCCTCCCTCGATGCACACTGCAGGGGGGACAGCCTGGGGTGAAACTTGTCTGGCAAACTCCAGGGCCTCATCAGGCAGGAGGAGGCCCCAGCCCCCTTCAACCAGCCCTCCTTGTGTCTGCCTCCACCCGCCATATACTCCCCTCTTCCCAAAAGATCTTTCCCTGGTCTGCGAGGGACCTGTTTTCCCATCCAGAGAGAAAAGGTTCATCTCTTCTCAGTGAAAAAATGCTCAGCTTTTTGTGGAAATCTGCAGAACAAGAAGTTCTCTCTGAGGTCTTATTGCGTGCCTTCCTACCCCTAACTGTCCTGTCCCTGTCGCCCCTTCCCTCTAGTCTGGGTCAGGACAGTGCTTGGAACTTGGTGCAGTGCTCATGGCTGAGTAACCACCTTCCCCTCCCCTCACCGAGGATGCTCATTGAAGCTTATTAACCAAACCAGTATCTTTAACACCTCTCTGACATTAACTGAAGGGTGGGGAAGCCAGACAGAAGTAGCAGCAAATTCAAAATAGAAAATATTTGAAAAGTAATGTGATTTTATGTATGAAAATGCACGCAGTAACTAGAAAGTAGGTCGACTTTGGCACATAGTAGGCTCCCCCAAAATACTTTTTAAATTGAATTTAAGATAGCTAAGATGAGTGTCTCTAGTTTGATGAATGCTTCAGCAGTCCCGGGAAAGCCTTCAAAAATAGTTTTTCTCTTAAGTAGATTGTTGGAACTCTTGCTAAGCAAAACTGTCTACATAAGCAGAATGAAGAAGGTAAGGAAAGCTTTTGCCTAGGCCCTGTTGGAACCATCACAAATTCTGAATTTGTGATGTCTCATTGCTTTCTTCATAAGTGAGAAGACTCTGATGGGCTCTTCTTTCATTCACCCTACTGGATAGATCCCATTCCTCTGGGCTTTCTGCATGGGTGTATGTGGTCATGCTGTCCTCAGAGGACCAAGTCATGAGCTCATGCATCTTACCTACCTTAGGCTCCAGAGCTGGGAGAGGGCTAGTAAGCTGGCATTCCCCAGATGTTCCCCACCCCACTTGGGTCTCCCGTCTGGAACAGGCCAGTAGTCAAATTATCAGGTCTTGACCTTTTTCTGCTCACCATCTGCTTGACTTTGCTAGATTTCAGGCAGACTTACTCACTGGGCCTTTTGGAAGCAATTCAGCATTTTGGTTAAAGGTCTTGCCTTCCCTCCCACCTCTGCTGGTCCAGCTGAAGTCAGAGTAAGTGGAGTCATGATCTCTACAGCAGACACAGAGGCAGGACGATAGGGAGTGTCAACAAAAGGATGAAAGCCCAGTGTTCCACTTGTGAAAATAATTAAGTGATTTTTGTTATGAGTATGTAGAGTTCTGCTGAATCAACATGGTAGCTGGCTGTGGGCACATGTTTGTGTGGATTTGGGGGGCAGGAGAGGTTTTGTATGAGTGGGGTGGGGCAGGTTGGAAATTGGGGTGCTTGTGTGTTTGGGGGTTTGTCTGGTCTACATGTAGGCATAAGTACTCGTATGTTACGTCTGCATTTGTATTTGTGCGTGCATGAGCAAATAGTCTCCATTGCTTAAAACTGAGGGCATTAATTAAAGAATGAGAGGCATCGTATCATTATTCTAGTTACACAGCTATTGAGTTTTAGGGCATTGGTACTAGGGATCAAACTGATGATGTTGGCAGATCAACAAGGATATTTATCACAGTAAACTTTACAGGTCATAAAGTCTCTTTATAGACATCAGCCCATAGCCTCACCATAAACCCAATGTTGGGTTATATTATTACCATCCTGATGATAATGATTTGTGCTATGAGAGAAATCACTCTCAACACAGTCTAGGATATCTACCTCTGGGTTGACATAGGTAATGAAGGCCTGCTTAAAATTATTTTTTAAAAATAGACTTTTTATATGGAACTACTAAGTAGTTCCCAAGAACTACTAAGTGACCCAAGCAAAGTTTAACATTGTAACTTCGGTGACAAATGAATTTGACTGGGAACTTCTCTCTTTGATTCAAGTGGTCATCCTGGGAGAAAACACAAGTGAGACCTCCTCCCCACTCTCAACTTTCCTCACTGCACAGAAAGTCAGGCTTAGATTTATTGTTGTCAGTTTTTCTGTCTATATTCATGAAATGTGTTAGGCCCATTGAATGAAAATGGGAGATTAACTGTTCAGTGTGTGCTGTGCTGATTTGGGTCTTCAGAAGGATTAGGGTGCCCATTACACTGGATCAAGCCCAGAGAAGCCTGTCTTTGTTACATGGCTCTGGTTGCTCAGGAACTGAATGCTGGCTATTAGCTGAAATTGGAGAGGCTGCCAGTCCGTGCCTTGATCAGACTTACTTGCTTGGCTGGCTGAACGATGAGGGGCCTTGAACTTTGGGCAGGGGGATATAAAGTTTTAATGGCCAGAATTCTTGCTAAAGCCTGAGATGACACTTAGCAAACAAGCCTTTTGCTTGTTTCTCCTCTTTGCTATGTTCCAAGACTAGATGCTTGGCTATTGCAAAATGAGGTCAAGAGCACACTTGGAATTTGAGAACATATGACCATAACTCTTCTAGAGTTTTGGATGATGGGATTCCACTGACATTGAGGGGGGGCAAGTGGTGGTGCTGGCTTTGACACACCAGGGTTAAGACTGGAAGGGCTGTCCTGTTTCTGTGGGGCTCATTCTTCTGGGTGTGCTAACTTATTCTTGGACTTCCTGAGGAAGAGAAGGAAGAAGTGGGCTTGAAATAACTCTATCAGAAGCCAAATTAGTAAACTAGCAGGAATGGTATTTTCAAGTCACATCTGTGAGTGTGTTAAAAACATAACTTTATTTTCCTGTAATTCAACTTAATCTCCTTTTCGAGCTCACATTTTTCCTGATGGCAGAGAAGCCCTGGTATCCTTCAGTAGTTCAGGTTTAAGCTGAGTCACTTTGGGGCTTTTCCTCCTTGTCCTTACCCCTGGAAGGCTAGCTAAATTCTGGGCTGGGCTTCCAGAATGTCATGACCTCCATAGGCAGAGACCCCTGGTCACCAGTATGTGTCTGGCCTGCTGATTTCTGGGCCCATGGACCACATAGACAATAGCTTATTATCTCGGCCACAAGACCCTTTCAGGTTCCCTGGCTCTCTCTCTCGACTAATTTTCAAGCCCTTCTGGGAAACATGGTACAATTTGGCCACTCTTTCATGACACTCTGGGGTCTATAGGAAATGCAGAAGTCTCCATGGCTCTCTCTCCCATGATACCCATGCAGCCATCTCTGCCAAGTGCCCCATGTCCCCATTCCTCTGGCAACTTCTGGGCCATTGTTTACTAGATCCCCAGAGCTATGGAGGGGTGTTTTCCATATAAACTTTGGAGCTAACCTGGGGGCCAGGGTGTGGGTGTGCCTCATCAAAACCATCACAAAGCTCTAGTTCTTTCTTCCTCTCCCCCTCTACACTTTCACCTCCTCTGGAAGGGTGGGAAAACTGGCTGGACAAAACATCCTCTTAAACCTATTTTTTAAAATAGCAATGTTATCTGCCTTTGGAAATTTAAAAGCCAAATATCCCCCTTCATCCCCGCTGTTTAGGCATTTATATATTCATCAAATACTTACTGAACTCCAAATACATGCCAGGCAGTGTTCAAAGTACTAGGGATAGACTGTTAAAAAAGATAGAGCTCTCTGCCCTCATGGGGAAGGAGACACAACAAACAAATACCTAAATAAAATACATGGCATGTCAGATGGTGATAATTGCTAGGGAGAAAAAGCAAGGAAGAGGGGATAGGATTTGCTGGGGGGAGGAGTCATGATTTAAAATCTGGCAAAGAAGGGGGTAAAGCAGATTGCATTTGAGTCAAGACTAGAAGGAGGTGAAGAAGTGACCTATGGGTCTATGGGAGGAATAGAGCTCCTGGCAAGAGCATGGGGGTACTGGAAGTACTCAAGGACCATGCAGGCCATTGTGGCTGATGAGCATGAATGAGGAGGAAAGAAAAAGGGCATGAGATCAGGGAGGTGAGGGGACCACATCACTAGAGGCTTTAGCTTTATCCTGAGTTGAGTTGGCAAATCACTGGAGGGATTGCACCAAGGGCTGACGTGCTCCTGTGGGGCCGTTGTGTTGAGGATAGATTTGGGGGCAAGGCTGAAAGCAGGGAGGCCAGTTGGGAGACTGGTGCAATATTCCAGATGTTGGGGAACAAGGGGGTAGTGATTTGGGAGAAGTGGTCTGGTTCTGAATATGTACTGAAGGTGGCACCAACAGGATTTGCTGATGGGCTGAACGTGGGGCATGAGGAAAGGACTCAAAGGTGACTGCAGGGTTTTGGGCTTGAGCATCTGGAAGAAAGCATTACCATTTATTTACACGAGGGAGCCTGGAAGGAGCAGGTGGGTGGAGGATGGTCAGGAGTTGGATTCTGGACATAGTACATTTGGGATGCTTACTAAATGTCCAGTGGGAGATGTGAAATGGGGGGCTGGAGTTCAGAGGAGTCATCCAGGCTGGAGAGAGCTCAGCATGGGATTCATCAGCATTGGTGCCATTTAAAGATGTAAGTCTCAAGGAGAACCCCAGGGAGTGAGAGTGGATGAAGAGGAGAAGAGGTCTGAGCCCAGAGCCCTGGGGCACTCAGATGACCAAAGGGTGAGTGACCAGGAGGAATCAGCAGAGATGGAGAAGCCTTGGCCAGTGATGGGGGAGGACATCACCCTGGTCCTCTGTAAGGCAAGGGGGATGTTTGAAGGAGAGAGGAGCGACTGCCCATATCAAATACTGCTGCTAGATTGATCGTTGAAGTCACTGGTGATCTTGGCAAGCTTTGGTTGAACAGAGACAATGGAAAAACAAGAATTAGATGCAAGTGTAGCTAACTCTTTCTAGAAGTTTTTCTGTAAAGGGGAGAAAGGAATTAGCTGGGAGCCAAAGGAGAAAGAGAGTTTTCTTTAAGTGACAGAGTACTAGTGTCACCTGTTTGAATGCCGGTGGAGTGACCCAGTAAAGATGCACGTCGGATGGCCTGGGCGAGGGTGAGAAGGATCATGGAGTGGTGTCCTTGAGTAATCCAGGGACACGGGACCTAGGGCAGAAGTGCAGGGGTTGGCCTTGGGTCGGGTGCAAGCCGAGCACACCTGGTGACAGGAGGGAAGGCAGGATGTGGTGCAGATGCTGGTGAGGGCTTGCGGAAGGTCTCTTCTGATTGCTTCTGCTTTCCAAGAGAAGGAAGAAGCAGGGTCACTGGCCAAGAGTGAGCAGAGGGAGGAGGTGGTGGAGGTCTGGGGAGAAAGCAGAAGGTACGGGATGGTGGTGTTAAGAGATGGGAGGACTGGAAAATTGAGATGGGGGGGGGTGGACAGCACTGGGAGCCACTTGAGGCTGTGATGTGAACTTGGAGTGAGAACAGCAACTCCTTTGCTCGTCCCCTCTGGCCACATTTGGTTGTGTGGGGAGCATGTGCAGTAGAGTTAAAACCAGGTTGGTTTGGCCAGAAGTATGACAGTTTCCAGAGAGGAGCAAGGGAGTAGAAGCAGGGAAGATCAAAGGGGTAAGCAGAGGAGTGTAGAGGCAAAAAATAAACTAGTTAATATACAAATTATGATTCTGCTACATGTATCATGTCTGCCAAGGGGGTGGAATTAGAAGACGTTAGCCTGAGGGATGCAGGAAGAAGAGAGGGACAGGAACCACTGAGCGGCAGGCCATCTGGTGTAACCTGGAGTTAGGAAGGCCACCCACCGCCTGTGCTCCTCACCAGCCACTGGACCCTGCCTGGAACTTTGAGGGATGAGGAAATTACAGCTGAGAGAGGTTCTCGAGGAAAATTGGATATGCTAAGATTTAGGTCTTTTTTGGTGACCATTCGATTATTCTTATGAAAAAAAATTTAACTCTTATTTCCTTAGAATACATACTTGAGATTCCTGCTTTTAGAGGTCATAAGCTTGTATTTGATCATTTGTTCTTTTTTATTTTAACAGCTCTATTGAGATAATCCACATAATACAAGTACCTATTTCGTGTACAATTCAGTGTTCTTTAGTATGTTAACAGAGTTGTGCAGCCATCACCATAATCAATTTTAGAATGTTTTTATCACTCCAAAGAGACTCTGTACCTAAGAGCAGTCACCTGCCAGTTCCTAGGCAACCATTCATTTACTTTTGGTCTCAGAGCTGCCTATTCTGGACATTTCATGTAAATGGAATCATAAAATATGTGGTCTTTTGTGATTGACTTCTTTCACTCAGCTACTGTTTTTCAAGGTTCATCCATGTTGTAATGTGCATCAATTCTTCACTTTTATTGCCAAATGTATAGATATATCACATTTTCTTTATCCATTCATCAATTGATGGACATTTGGATTCTATGCCTTGGCTGTTATGAATGATGCTGCCCTGAACATTCCTGCACAAGTTTCGGTGTAGATGGAAGTTTTCATTTCTCTTGGTTATATAACTAGGAGTAGAATTGCTGGGTCACATGATAACTCTCTGTTGAACCTTTTGAAGAACTGCCAGATTGTTTTCCAAAGTGACTCTATACTTTTACGTTCTCATCAGTAATGTTCCAGTTTCTCCACGTCTTCACCAACACTTGTTATTATCGGACTTTTCATGATAGCCATCCCGGTGGATATGCAGTGTTTTCTCACAGTGGTTTTGATTTACGTTTCCCTGTTGGCTAACGACGAGCACCTTTTCCTGTACTTATTATCCATTTGTTGATCTTCTTTAGAGGAATGTCTATTTAAATGCACTGCTCCTTTTTAGTTGGGTTATTTGTCTTTTTATTATTGAGTTGTGTGAATTCTCCATATATTCTGGTTACAAATCCCTTTTCAGATATATCATTTGTAAATATTTTCTCCCATTCTGTGAATTATCTTTTCATTTTCTTGGTGATGTTTTTCTTCAAAGCATCCTGCAATTGTCCTTTATTTTAAAAATCTTTAATTTTTAAAATTATGTAAGGAATACATGCACATCAAGAAAAATTAGAAAATTTTGAGTGATGCTCAAAAATAAAAGGAATAAACAAAACATTTATAATGCTGTCATTCAGAGGTAATTGCTATGAATATTTGGGGTTTGGTCCTTTTACTTAAAATGAAATCACACTATTCATTTATTAACCTTTTATTAATCTCATCAGTTGTGAATAGCTTTCTGTGTCAATAAATCTATTTCAATTGCATCATTTTTTATGTTGCATAACACTTAATCACGTGGATGTTCAGTTTACCCAAACAGTTCATTATTGTTGGATACTTAAATTGTTTCCAATTTTTTACTATTATAAATGAAGTTAAATCTCTATGCATATCTACGATTACTGTCTTCAGATAGATTTCTAGGACAGGTTGATGGGTCAAAGTATGTGTACACTTTTAAGGCTGAGGAAACATGCAGCCAAATGGCCTTCTGGAAAAGACTATGGCCAGCTATGCAACCACTGGCAGTTTGTGAGAGAGCCAGCCCTTGGCCAAGAAGCTAACCTGGTCCGTATCAAAGAAACAACAATATCATGATCACTGATATCAGTAAATACTGACATTGCACTTATGTGCTAGGCACTGTTCTAAGCTCTTTATTCCTATTGACTCATTTATTTCTCACCATAATTCTATCAAATTGGTACTATTATTTGTTCATTTTATAGATTACTAAGGCACAGTGAGGTTAAGTAGTTATCCAAGGTCACACAGCTAGGAGGGGCAGGATTTGAACTCTGCTAGTCTGGCTCCCAAGTCGTAGCTCCCAACCACCCTGATTTATTGCCTTTTTATATCCACATCACATGAAAATTATTGGCAGAGGCAGCCCTATGTACAAAAGCATCGGACTCTTGGTTTTGGCTCAGGTTGTGGTCTCAGGGTCATGAGATAGAGTCCTGGTGTCTCCCCAACCCTTAAATAAATGAATGAATGAATGAATGAATGAATGAATGAATGAATCTTTTTAAAAAAGGGCCAGAGAGTAAATATATTAGGTTTGGGGGACCTAAGGTCTCTGCCTCAATTACTCAACTCTGCTGTTGTAGCTGAGAAGACACCACACACTGTATTTAAATTACAAAAGCAGGTGGCCGGCCAGTGAGCAATAGTTTGCAGATTTCTGTTATAGATGATCATGTGGGTTTTCTCTCCTTAATCAGTATGTTGAGCCACTCCTGCATTCTGGAATAATCCAGCTTGACCATGGCACATCTACTGCTGTAATCTATTAGTATCTTGATGTCTCTATTCAGGAATGGGATTAATGTGTGTGTATGTGTGTGTGTGTGTAATAAAGAATGATTTATTCTTTGAAAGACTGATAGAACTTTGTTCCAAAGGAACCATCTTGACTGATGTCTGTTTTGGAGGTACTTTCTTCGAGCGCTCTTTCACTTTCAGGGTTACTGATCTCTTCATGTTTTCTATTACTTTGGAATCGATTTTGGGAATTTGTACTCTTCTAGAAGATATCCCGCTTCATCTACATTTTCTGTTTTGTCACTGATTTGGTGGTAGTAAATCTCTTAATATTTTCTTTTTTTTTTTTTTAATTTTATTTATTTATTTGACAGAGAGAGAGATAGCGAGAGAGGGAATACCAGCAGGGGGAGTGGGAGAAGGAGAAGCAGGCTTCCCACAGAGTAGGGAGCCCGATGCTGGCCTCGATCCCAGGACCCTGGGATCATGACCTGAGCCAAAGGCAGACGCTTAACGACTGAGCTATCCAGGAGCCCCAATCTCTTAATATTTTCATTCTCCCCGTAATATCTTTCTATTTGATCTTTCTCATTCCTAATGGTGTATCTGCTTCTAGACATTAGATTTGATAAATGTTTATTTTATTGGTCTTTTGAAAGTTTGCTCTGAGATTTAATTATCATTTAGAATACTCTTCTCCTTTCTAATATATTAATTTCTACTTATCATTGTCAAATTTTGGTCTTCCTGTTTTTCATTTTGTAATTTCTTGAGCTACCAGATGATATATTTTCATTCTTCTTGTATAAAAGCAAGAGCACTTAAGACTGATTTTTTCCTTGAGGACAGATTTGCTCTAACCCACAAATTTGGGGGCAGAACCCTCTCACTGTTGGTATTAGCTCAGTATCTATGATTTTAGTTTGGTTTTCTCTTTGACCCAGGAGGGTTTAAAAAGTGGGCGTTTAAATTTCTAAAAGGTTGAGATTTTTTAATTCTTAAATTTCTCATTAGTTTCTAGTTTACTGCATTATGGTCAGAGAATGTGACTGATATGGGTTTATCTTGGATTTATTGAGATTTGCTTGTGGCTTTTAATTTTTTCTAAGTGTTCCAATGGTGCTGGAAAAGAAGGTGTATTTTCTGTTGTTAGAGCATGTTTGTCCACTTAACTGACATTGTTAGTGGTACTATTCAGATTCTCTGTCTTCATACTCCTTTTATTTTTTTTTAAATTTACTTGGTTTTTCAAGATTGTGGGAAGTGTAACAAGTGTCCCACAACAGTGTGCTTCTGTTATTTCTTTGGACAGAACACACTGGTTGGTTGCCTATTTGTGCCTGACTCTGAGCCTGAATCATAAACTCAAATCTCTAAGTATCTGGGCTGGGGAAGAGAAGAAAGACTTAGGAGGGATTAGCTAAATTGGTTTCCAGTCTAACCATTTCAACCTGTGTGCACATATGTGCCTGCGTGTTAGTGTGTGTGCTTTTGTGGGGTATATGTGCATTGCAGTATAAACATCTCTCTTGGGCATGTCTGTGTAAATATATTTTTCTGTGTTATGTGTTTAATATATATGCCTGCATATGTTTATTCACCCATGGCATCTTTTTCTTTAAATTGATCTTAAAATATTAGGGCTAGGGTCAGCCTTGCTCTATGCTGGCTTTTTCTAGAGTGGTTACAAGCCAGGAAGCTCTGCTACACTGTTTATTAACCCATCTGAATGGCTTTTCCTCTCCTCTAGCTGCTGAAGAACCTCCTGGTAAGTTGGTCCGACAATGACTGTAGACTCAGCCTTACTCTGGGACCCACGCTCTGTGCTGTGTGTCTGGGGATCACATTCTGGCCACACAATGGGTGTTAGGGCTGCACTACCAGGATGGGTGGAGACTCTGAGAGCCTCATCCTATGTTTTCCCCATTGTGTTTGTTCAGGCACCCTTGGCCTGGTTCCAGCTGCTCCTCACCCTTAATAAGCCCGAACTCAAAGGACTGAGCATTAGTTTAAAAGGAGCCGCCAGCATTTCCAGAAACTCAGTGATAGACATTCAGTTGACTTTATAGTATCAGAGCAGATTTTGGGAGATCTCCTAGCACACCCTCTCATACAGAGGAGCCTCTGCCTCGCAGCGTCGAGCAGGTGTTCAAACCTTTCTTCTGGTCTGGTCTGCGCAGCCTGCCCCTGAGCGGTGGGGAGTTCCAGCTGTCTGCTCCCTTGAACTCACCCGACAGGAGAGCTCTGAAGTCCAGGCCGGCCCATTGGCCTTGCTAGGTGCCTGATCCAGAAGGGTCTTGCTTGGTAAGTTCTGTTTCTGAGGTGATCTATTTCTTTCTACCCACTCAGGAGGAGGAGTTCATCGACTGGTGGAGCAAATTCTTCGCCTCCACAGGGGAGAGGGAGAAGTGCGGCTCATACTTGGAGAAGGGCTTTGACACTCTAAAGGTGAGGCCTTTTCACAGTGTGCTCTTCAGTCTAACAGCCCCTGGGCACGCACGAAGGATAGCGGGGGTGCCACAGGAAGACAAAACGTGTACACATATGTCACCTTTGAATATATGTGTGTATCTCCTCATTCGGTGCCTGAGGGCTGATGAGTCCTGATGAGCTAATTGAGGCGAGAAAGGTTACCCACCGATTTAGAGCAAGAAGTCAGTGTGGGCTGGGGTAACCAAGAAAGTATTTTGGGAAGAATGTTGAAAAATACTGAAGTATTTATGGGTGAAATCATGCCTGGCCTGGGAGTTGTTTTAAAATGCTAAAAAAAAAAGAAAGAAAAAGAAAAAGAAAAGAAGGAAAGGAAAGAAAAATAAACAGGAATATAGATGATGTGAGTGACCCTCTGATAGATTTTCAAAATATTAAAAATTATGAGAATTGCAAAATATTGAAAATTGTTAAAGCTTGGAGGTGGTACTTAGGGATTTGTTATATTATTCTGTTTCTTTTAAAGTTATTTGAACTTTTCTATAATAAAAAATTTGTGTTAAAATAAAAAGGAAAGTCAGTTTGAGAATGTAGCTCTGATTCCTTCACCCCTACAATTGGGACAGAAATTGCCTAGCAAATATAAAAATATGGCAAGCTTTGTTTCTGTGAAAAAAGAAAAGAAAAGAAACCCCCCAACCCCCCAAGGCCAACCAAACAAACAAAAACAAAGCCAGGGATGAGTCAGCCAAATTCTGGTATTTTGAGGAAATTCCACAAATACAATTATGCTTTTTAAAAGTAGACTGCTTTTTAAAAAGATAACCAGAGGTGACTCAAAGTTACACCCCAAAGGAGTTGTAGAGGTCCTGGAGAGGTTGCCAAATACATTCAGGATGTATCGAATTGCAGATAAACAAGGAATAATATTTTAGTAGAAGGATCTTATATAATTGTTAGATAAGTATGTCTTAGGCCTCAGATATTGCATGAGACTTACCTAATGAAATTGTTTGTTACTTATTTGAAATTCAAATTTGAGTGGGTGTCCTGTATTTTGCCTTGCTTTATCTGGCAAGCCTGCTTAGAGAAAGTATGCAAAGGCTGTTGGATGCAGGGGAGGGGCCCAAGGAGCATCCCAAATGGGACTGGCTGAGTGGGATTTGAGGCCAGTGGGAGTGGTGGGTGGTCTGGGCTTTCAGGTCATTCTGCTGGCTGAAAGCCCTGGCTGGCCACTCTGGAGGGTGATTCTACCAGGTGGCTAAGAGTTGTCTCTGATGCACTGGGGGCCTCTGGGTGAGTTGTGTCTGGAGGCCTGGATGTGCAGAGACAAGGGGAGCCATGGCCCCAAAGACACAGGCCTCCTTAGGCAGCAAGTTCTTCGCTGACTTGCAGTTGGGTGTGTGAGGCTGGGCAAAGAGACTGAACTATCTGTGTGCCAGGAAGAAGGTCCGACACATTAGGTCTGGCATGTGGTACTGTGGCTATGCCAGAAAATGAGAGAAACCAAGAATGAGGACTCCTGCCAGTGAGGCCCATGGCCCTGGCCCCCCTCCTTGCTGCTCCCTCAGATGCCGGACATGGAACTGGCATCCTGCCCTCCAGCCTGACCTCTCCGAGGAGATCTCTGACAGTGTCCAAGTGAACATGGACCATCCCAAACAAGATGCATTCAACCTGTTTCTGGGGGAAAAAACCAGACCTGGAAGGAACACTAGTCCTTTAAGGATAAGTAAATAGAAGAAAACCACCACCACTACCATGAGTTTTTGAAAAATAGCCTGTAGCATTATGGAGAGAACGGAGAACACGGAGAACATGATGGGTAGAGGAAAAAAACATATTTGGAAATTACTAGCCTGGGGGAAATATACAATTCACAGTGTCAGTAGCAAAAGATAGAAAAGCAAAAGATACAAACAAGAAAGCATAAAAAACAGAAATCATAGTAAAATACAACAGAAAGAGAATATATATATTTGTTTTCCTAAAAAATGAAAATGTATTAAGCTTCTCTATTGAGTGATAAGGACCCTTAGACTATATAAAATTCAAAATTCATTAGACTGTCCTTAAGAGGTAGGTCTAAAACAGTACAGCGTAGAATATCTAAAAAATAAATATTTTGGCACACAAAATAAGGTGAGTGCCAATAAAAGAGAAACAGATAATTTAAAAAGCAAAGGAAACAAAATGGCATGTTTTATATAAATAAAAGATCCATGTCTCAATGAGAAAATGCCCAAATATTCCTGTACAGGACAATAAAGCTTAGAAATATTTAAAGCAAAAATGGGAGGAAGATGTAAACTCATACCTCACCCAAATAAAAGCAAGAAATGAGAGAAATTAAAGTTGCAGTAGGGATTTTAATTTACCTCTCTCCTAGGCCGATGAATCAGAAAGTAAATAAATAAGGAAAGAAAAGGTCTGAATAAAAAGGTAAAATATTTTTTAAGTTACATCAAAAGTAGCTTTAAAATAGAGAATAAAAATAATTAAAAAAAATAGAGAATATGTTTTTTCCTAATACTCAGAGAATATTTACCAAATTTGATCACATATTAGTTTAGCAGTAAATTACAAAAAGCAGAAATCATACAAGACAGATTAAAATGCAATAAAATGAGAAATTAATAACAAAAGTTTAAACAAAAAGACCAACCACTTGGAAATTTAAAAAGTATTTTATTGAGACTTCCAGTATGAACATGGCTGCATAAGTCAGCATATTTCCCCTTTTCTTCTGGAAATCATTCAAACCCACAAACTCCATTTTCAGTAAAAGTTGGAAACAAATAAAACCCGCAGACTCCAAAATACATGTAAGGGCTGTCCAAAGGCAACCAAGATTGGGTAGAAGCCACTCGGCAGTAAATGAAGAGAAAATGATGAAAGGTCATAGTGGTAGCTGATCTCAGAAAACCCCATCCTTCCTAATAGAAGAATGTTGAGAATTATTGAAAACAGGTTATAGGCACATGGGTGCTTATTATCTATTACCTTTCCTTTGTGTGTGCTTGGAAACTTTCATAATAAGTAGTTAAAAAATAGTCCTGAAGTTGAGTTTCACCATAAAATATAGAAGTGATCTGCCTCATTCACAACAGTGGATATGGGAACTTTGGAGTCAGGTTCAGGCTGGCGACAAATGCTTCTCAGACTTGGTCTGGTTCAGAGAAGCGGAGAAGGTAAAGCCACATAAGAATCACATAGATGAGCCATATTTGCAGGAAGCAGTCTGCCTCTGTGGTCAGAACAAAGGAAGTAATGGGGCTAGGATAATCCAGCCCATTTAGCGACAAGTAATCATAAAAGAACTATCAGGGCATTAATTCAAAAATACCATGAAAAAAAGAAAATGTAAATCAAAACTTAGCCAAAAGAAGAGGATATATATACCCACCAGAAAAATTTTGCCAAGGAGCAGATGAGATGAAATACTTTGCTGTGAGCTTTACAGAGGTGGAACAGTCAGAATCAAGGCAGAAATGAAAGAACTCAAGGGATGATGAGATGAGAAGAGATGAACTGTGAACTCGTAGGATTCAGGAAAAGAGGATCACATGGAAATGGAAGAAGCGCAGGGCAGAATGGCCACTTTGGAAAACACAGAAAGGGGACAGAGGACAGAAATGATGAAAGTCAGCAAAATGCTATGGAAATAAAAAACCAGAGGTATAAAACAGTAAAGAGAAAATGACAGACCTAGGAGTCAGGGAAAGGAGATCCAACACTCGCATAATTGGAGTCTCTGAGAAAGACAACCAAAACGATGAAATACAACAAATAGACATTGAAGAGTTTAATGGAATGTCACCAGCATTGTCAGAAAAATACCTGAATATACATACTACAAGGTCCACTGGGTGTCAGGGAAAATTGACCCAGATTCGTCAACCCTGAGACATACCCTAGTATATGTTATTGGACTTTAGAGCTAAAGAATTTTTGTGGTAGTCATACTTTCTTCTCCTCCAAAACGTTAAGTCCTTTAAAGTAGGAAATAAGACAAGGTGGCTTCAGTTTCTCCACAACAACATTTCATACCTGAAGACAGTAAAGCACCATGTGTAAGATCATCAAGGAGAGAAAAGGGGGCCCAGGATTTGTGTTCAGCCCAGCTGCCCCTCGGGCACGACAGCTATAAACACACAGGGTGCATATTCAGGAACTGGGGATACGGGTCCCATGCCCCCATCTTGAGGAGCTCCGAGGGAATGAACTTAGTCAATTAGGAGGTAACTGGGAAGGCCAGAATGAAGGGACTGATTGTGATCATATTTTACCTTAGACTCCCAATGAAAATAAATGGAAGGATTAGGGTAACATGACAGAATGTAAATATATACAGTGAAAATATGGAAGTGACAAAACTGGCAAAAATTAGGCACAGGGGTGCCTGGGTGGCTCAGTCGGTTAAGCGGCTGCCTTCAGCTCAGGTCATGATCCCAGGGTCCTAGGATTGAGCCCTGCATCGTGCTCCCTTCTGGACTGGGAGGCTGCTTCTCCCTCTGCCCTTTCCCCCACCTGTTCTCTCTCTCTCTCTCTCTCTCTCTCTCAAATAAATAAATAAAATCTTTAAAAAAATTAGGCACAGAAGGAGGAAAGATGATAGGATACAGAGTAAGAACATGGATTGCCATATTATGGAATAGATAGAGTTGACAGTATTTAAAATTGGCAAATCAAATAAGAGGAGTATAAGCAAATTATAAGTAAATAGTACAGATTAAATATTAAGGAAGACAATGCTGTCTAAAACTGAGTGAGGGAGAGGGAGTGGGAGGGAGATAAAATTCCATCATTTTATCATTGCTATAGTAGGGAACTCTTAAATACTGTCCCTAGATACATACAGGACTTAGAGAATTATTTGTATATATAAATTTATAATAACATTAGAATATGAACTCAGCTTATCAGAAACACACACACACAGAAAACAGACCATGCAGGCAAAGATGTAAAAAAAAAAATCAAAATTAGAAAATGTAACATAAACATATTATATGACTATGTAAATATAACATAAATATAAACCCAGATCAAACATATCTGTCATATCAATGCATGTCATATCAATCACTCATTAATTACAAAACTTAAATCAGATCTCAAAGCAAAATCTAACTCCAAAATAAAGAGATTCATGAAGGTTGAAAATGAAAGATTGTGAAAATGTGTGCCCGGCAAATGCAAATGAAAAGAAAGTAGAAGTCACCGTCTTTTTTTTTAGATGAGACTGGATTCAGGTCCCCCAAATTATTTAAATGAGACAAAGAATGATGCTTACCACATTAAACCGTGCAATTCCACAAGATAATACATATGTTAGGAGAATACCTATGTTATGAGAATACCTATGTGCTGAATAATACAACATCAATATTTACAAAACAGAAATTATAGGAGATACAGGAAAGAAATAGTAGGTAGGGGGAGATTATTTTTCTGTCCTCTTGGTTCATGTCAGGGTCGAGGGAACACAAACATTAAGAAGATAGAGAAAAGCAGCATAGTTGTTCACCTGGCTGAACCCTGTAGCCTGAAAACAGAGGCACAGTTCCAGAGATGGACCATGTAACAGGCCCTGTAGAGAACTTTAATACAATTCAAAAAGTGGCCAACTACTGACAATGTTTTTTGATTATAATGCCATAAAGTGAGAACCTAATAACAAAATCAAAAGCCCGAAAGTTCTCTCCTATCTAGAAAATTAAAAAAAAAAAAACCCACAAAAGACAACAAACCTCTCTTTTCACAGTTCTTGGCAAAAGAAAAAACGCAAACTCAAATTGCAGAATATCTGGGAAACAAGGATAAAATGCTACATATTAGAACTCGCTAGTTATAGCTAAAGCAGCATTCAGAGGAAGTTTATAGCCTTAAAAGCTTACCTTAATTAAAACAAAAGAATGAAAAACAAGCATCTAGCTCTTGGATCAAAGAATAAAAATAAAACTGTAATTGTGGCATGCCAAGAGAATGAATATGATAACATTACAATCAAAACAAATGGGACCGTGTGCCAAGGCAGTAGTAAGCGGGACAATTTCATAGCAATAAGCGTTTTCCTTATCAGAATAGAGGGAGCAAAGTAAATAAAGCTTCAACTGAAGAAGTTATAAAGAATAAAAAAAAAACCCTTTGACGCAGTGGGAAGAACAAAATAATAAAAATAAAAGCAGAAATAAGAACCTGGAACAGAGGAAATGGCCAAATTGACAAATGAGGGAACTGTCCTTTGAAATGATTAAACTATATAAACAGATCAAGAACATACTCAAAAAAACAAAACAAAACAAAACAGAACGTACTCAAAATGGTACCTATCAAATATAAACCAAATAACTAGTTGTTATTTTGAGACTCAAAATGCAAGGCAATAATAACATTTTCTTTATATTTACTCATATTTTCTAATTTTTAATAATGAACCTGCCTCACTTGCATCATTAATTGTTTCTTGGAAGGGACAGAACTGGGGCTAGGCCTAAATGAGGAATAACACTTAGCAGTACGACAAGGGAACTGACCTGGAGCGTCTTGGCTGTCAGTTTCAGGTGTAACTAACTTAGCATGTATATTAAGTTTTTAATATCACTGTTAGGTACATTTTATTACCTATAATAGAAAACTGCTGCTTTAGTTAAGCCTAAGCAATTCCAAAGCATGCCTCTAACAAAGAGAAGTCAGTGGGTTTTTGAGAGGAATGGGATAGATACATTGAGTTCGCAAATTTAAAGTAGTGCTCAGAAGGCAGCCACAGCCCGGTGTTTGGTACCACGGGTCGCCTGGCTGTCCTGGACAGGGAGCATTTGTGGCTTGAAACACAGACCTATAAATTTTCCAGAGTTCTGTCTCAATCTTCAAATAAAATGTCAATTAACTTTTCATTTGTTTGTTTGGTTTTATTCTCTTAAAAAAATACACCAGCCGGGTACGTGATGACTCCTAGATACCTAGAATGTTGGATTCACCAGAAAACTGTTCCCTAATGGTGCTGAAACATGTCTTCCCCACTTCCCCCCTCTCCTGCCCCTCCTGTCCCCTACCTTCCTCTCCCTTTCCTCTCCACTCTTTGCGTCCTTTTAATCTCCACCTGGGTCCTGTCCCCCTCTGTCCTCTCTGTTCTTGGCCACTCTCCCCTTCCCCTCTGCTACCTGCCTTTGCCTCTCTAATTTGCATGCGGCCTTTCCCCTCCTTTTCTTCTCTGTGCCTCGTCCATCCTCACTTGAATACTGTCTTGTTTCCTCTTCCTTGGCTGGCCCTCTCCTTTCTCTCTTTCCCTCCTCCCCTTTTCTTGTCCCCACGTGTGGCAGGTCTACGACACGCAACTGGAGAACGTGGAGGCCTTTGAGGGTCTGTCTGACTTTTGTAACACCTTCAAGCTCTACCGGGGCAAGACTCAGGAGGAAACGGAGGACCCATCTGTTATTGGGGAGTTTAAGGTACGTCCTTGAGGACGTGTCCCTACCTGGGAGGCCTGAGACTATGAAGTGGCAGCCATAAGTGAAGGGGGCGGGAGCAGGGCTCCTGTAGTAACTATAGTAATGAGCATGGTGTTGATGTTGGCACATGGTGACTGTGTGGGTGATGCCGCCAATGCAGAATCTGATGGTGGTGAAGAGATGGCAGTGGGCTTGGTGGTCTCAGGTGTGATGACTGACAGAGATGACGGTAATGGTCATGATGGTGGTGGTGTTGGTGATGATGATGGTGAATGTGTTGGCCCCTCATTCTTTTCAGGGCCTCTTCAAAATCTACCCCCTCCCAGAAGACCCGGCCGTCCCCATGCCCCCAAGACAGTTCCACCAGCTGGCCGCCCAGGGGCCTCAGGAGTGCCTGGTCCGCATCTACATCATCCGAGCATTTGGCCTGCAGCCCAAGGACCCCAATGGGAAGGTAACATTCCTGGAGCTCTCAGCTCTCCCAGAATGGCAGGCTGGGGCACAAACGGGCTGCAGAATCTGGACACAGCTCTCCCCCAGGGAGTTCACAGTAAGCCTCGGAAACCAGCCAAACACACCCAGCACTGAGAGAGGAGACTGGATGCAGTTCGGTCAGGGGCCAAGTGCTCTAGGAGGTCAGAGAAGGCCAGGCAGTGCAAGACTTGGCAACCATGAGGAAGGCTTCGCAGAAGGAATAGGATTCTTAAGGATCGATGGAGTTCTGGTAGGCTAGGAGGGAGAAGAAAGTAGTATTTTAGGATGGGCCAAAAAACTTGGCAAGAGTTTGTGAGAAGACTGTTAGGCACGAGGATGAGACACAAGAGGAAGCGACATGGAAGGTGTGGGCCAGGGTTGGACGTCGTTGGGCTTCAGCTGGTGGGGGTGCGGGCAGGAGAGAAGGGGCTCGGTAATGGTGCTGTACCTAGCCGTGCTGGAGCCCGAGGCAGAAGGGAAAAGCAGTAATTCTGATCCTGTCCTTGTTTAAAATTTAGCATTTTGTTCATCAGGGCCTGTTGGCATTGACTTTAATTTTTTAAATATTACATTAGAATTTATCTTTTTTTTTTTTTAAAGATTTTATTTATTTTATTTGAGAAAGAGAGAATGAGAGAGAGCAAGCACATGAGAGGGGGGAGGGTCAGAGGGAGAAGCAGACTCCCTGCCGAGCAGGGAGCCCGATGCGGGACTCGATCCCGGGACTCCAGGATCATGACCTGAGCCGAAGGCAGTCGCTTAACCAACTGAGCCACCCAGGCGCCCCTAAAATTTGTTTATCTTCATTACTGAGTTTTGGGGGCACTCCCTCAAATTTTGTGCCTGAGGCAACTACCTCATTGCCTCACTCTGGTCCTGGCTCTGAGGCAAAGAAAGAACTTGCTGGAGGGCCGGAGTCTGGAGCTCTGGGGAGATGGCTGGGGAGGGGCAGAGAAAACTTGGAAAGAGAGAAAGAGGAAAGAAGAGGGACAGGCGGGGTTGACTGGAGTTCAGAGGTACGGGGCTGGGTCCTCTCTCATCCCCTGAGATGGGTACAGGCCTAGCATGTGTCCTTGAGGCTGTGGGTGAAGGTCTACTGTCCTATCCCTGGAGCCTGCTTTTCAGCATGAGAAGTCATAGCTGACCTTGCCCTGCTGGGAAGTCAAAGGGCAGAAAAGAGCCATCCCCAGCCCAGGCACCATGATGGCCTCCAAGATGTGGTGTGGCCAATGGTCTGTTCATGCACTTCAGGATTTCTTTTTTTCTTTTTTTTTTTTTAAAGCACTTCAGGATTTCTTTATGCCGTGACTGACCCTGAGCACTCTCTGATCCCAGCTGTTCCTGGAGGCATCTGGGGAAGGCCAGCCTGGGCTGGGTTAGGCTGATGAAGTCTGGCCATCTCTCTCCCTTTGATCTGTTGAAGCAGAGGTCACAGAGAGGACCCTAGCTGGCTCAGTCACATATATAATACAGGCTGTAGTGTTTCTGAGGATATGAGCCTTGCCCTCACCCACCTTCCCCCAGTGGGGCAGTGCTTTGGGAGTATGGAGGACTCAGGTTCCCCATTTCCACTGCTGGATCATGACCAGAAGTCCGTGTCAGGGCCAACTGGTGTGGTGGTGTGCAAGATGGGGCCCTTGGCCTGGCACCAGGGCAGGATGGCAGCTTCTTGATGGCTGGCCTCCTAGCCTCATGGGGAGGCAGAGGACTGAAGAAGCCTCGGAGATGTGTTGGGAAAGTGAATTCATTTAAGTCTTCCTGTCTCTTCCCTCAGTGTGATCCTTACATCAAGATCTCCATAGGGAAGAAATCCGTGAGTGACCAGGATAACTACATTCCCTGTACTCTGGAGCCTGTGTTTGGAAAGTAAGTTGGTGACAGCTTGGGTCTGGCGGGGAGGTACCAATCTGGATAACCCCCAGCCCTGGGCAGGGAGATGTGGCTGCCACTGGGAAGTGCCCAGTTCCTGAGGCAAAACTGTAGTCCCTACTCTTGCACGTCTGTAGGGGTGTAACCTCGGCTCGCTCTTCATCATGTGCTGAAGGCTGGAGTCCTGGCCGAAGCTCCTACTTAATCTCATAAACAGTTACCTCAAAGAGTGGAAATCTAAATGGAAACTCAGAGCCTGCATTTGCTAATTATTCTTTTTTTTTTTTTAAGATTAACTTTTACTTTAGAATAGTTTTAGATTTACAGAACAGCTGCAGAGAAAGCGCAATTTTTGTATATCCTTCACACTCCATTTCCCTCTTACCTACCCATGGTTCATTTTGTCAAAACTAAAACATCAATAGTGGTGCGTTACTATTTCTTACACTCTAGACTTTATTAGGATTTGGCTACTTTTCCCACTGATGTCTTTTTACTGTTCCAGAATCTCATCCAGGATACCATGTTGCGTTTAGTCATTGTCGTCTGTCATTGTTGCGTGTTCATCTTTCGCAGGTAGACAGAGGAAGAGAGTAAAATGCTTCTTGAAATCTAAGAACAAGGGGAGGAAGAATCCAGGCCCCTTGCATGGGCATAGCCCCCAGGCATCCTGAATTGCTTGCTGTCTGGATGTGAGCTTATTTAGGCTGGAGAAGGGAGAATCACAGAGGGAAGTTGGTAGCTCTTTCTCTAGCACCGGTGGGAGAAGGTGTATTGTTTCGATACTGTCAGGTGACCCCTTGAATTCTTAAACCAGTGTCTGTAGAGTTGGTTGTGGGCACTCAGGCCTGCGTCAGGGAGCCGGTCAGCCTGGAGAGTTGCCTGCCGTCCTGCCAGTGATGAGCCCGCGGCAAGCTGGAATGGGAGGGAAGTAGGTGGGGAGGGGCTCCCTTTGGTGAGTTCCAGTGGCCGGTGGCCGGCCTGAGGCCCCAGGCTCATGGTGACCCGGCAGTAGATTGGGCCTGTTTGGAGTGGGTGTGTGTGTCCGGCCCCAGGGCAAGGTGCGGGGAGTGAGGTCAGAACCTCTTTCTTTGTAGAACTCGTGTGCTGAACAAGCCCAGCTCAGGGAATGTAATGAGAACACAAGTTTGTTTTTGTTTTGTTTTTGTCTGCCTATATCCTGTAGACATTTCTTCCGTGGGGGTTACCTCCCTCATTTCTTGGGTGGAAACTGTGGCAGGCAGGTGACTTTTCTGCTTACTTTTAGACAGTCTGCTTTATCCTAAACCCAGTCTCAAGGTGCTAACCAGAATGCCCGTTCATGTGTACTCATGAACCTGACAGGCTCCATCTAGGATAGTCACCCCCTTTCCCAGCTGGGTCCACTTTGGGTGTAGCTGTGCGCGGCATGTGGATGTGTGTGCAGGGAAGGAGGGAGCTTTGCCTCTCTCCCTTTCCTGTCTAATGTCTCCCACCAACCCTCGACTAGCCATGAAGGTTCTGGGTCGTGCATGGCCAGGACTAGGGGACTAGGAGAGGAGAGCCCCATGTGCTCACTGCCTCTGTGTTTTCTGGGCACTCTCTGGGTGGCAAATGTTGAAAGCTGATTTATTGTCTTGTGAGTGCTTTCCAGAAAGCCCCTTTGAGCCCACCCACTGAAGCTCCAGGGAAGTGGTGGATGCCGCGGCCCTTTACTGATGGCCCTTTTCAGATGGGCCTCTCCATAGTCTCACGGCTGGAGCCCCAGGTCCCATGGGGTCGGATTCCAAGTGGCTCCCGTTCGGCCTCACGGTGGCCCAGCCAGGATAGGAGCGGTGTCGTCTCTCTCTCCGCCTCTCTGCGGCCAGCTGCTTTCTTTTCCTTGAGTACGAGTCAGGTGCCAGGCTTGTGCCTCCCACCTGCAGGGAACTCTTTCAGGGGAAAGGGGGCTATCCCTCCACACTTGACCTCAGAGGGGGGATGGGGGGTCTCAGAGCACAGCAGGAGCTCCCTCCAAAGAAATCTCTTCCCAAATCCTCTTTCCCACTCTGCAAGTAGGTGTAAAGCCCTAAGTGTCCCCAAAGTGGGTCCCAGGTCACCCCCTTGGTCAATTCCAGTGCTCTGGCACCTTCACATCTCTTGCCTCCTGGTGTCCTGGTAGAAGCTTCAGTTGTGACTTTCTGTTCCAGTTCATCTGTTCATTCTGTGGTTCAACAGGCAGGTAGCTACTCTCTGCTCAGCGCAGATTATTTGGGGACATGTGACATACACGTGTGTATGTGCACACACATACACACACACAGAGAAAAGTCCAGTACCAGTAGAGTGCTGGGATTAATACTTTAAGATGTACAGAGGCCCGAGGAAGTGGACTCCAGGGCCACTCTTGGAAGGGGAGGAGGGGGCCAGGGAAGGCTTTCAGACCCCTGCTCTTGTCCTGCTGTCCCTCCCTTGAGCACCCACTGTGTCCAACAACATCAGGGAGTCTGCAGCACCCTGACGTCTGCCCTGGGCCCCCTGCAGGATGTTCGAGCTGACCTGTACTCTGCCTCTGGAGAAGGACCTGAAGATCACACTCTACGACTATGACCTCCTCTCCAAAGATGAAAAGATCGGGGAGACAGTCATCGACCTGGAGAATAGGCTGCTGTCCAAGTTTGGGGCTCGCTGTGGACTCCCACAGACCTACTGTGTGTAGGTGCAAGGGGCTGGTTGCTCTTCTGCCCCCCGAATCCTGAGCACTTACTGTGTGCCAGCCCCGGGTTTAGCACTGGATAGGTGCTCTCTCGCTCAATCTTGTCCCCACTGTACTTATACGGAGCCTGAGGCCCAGAAATGTTATGGTTTGTAAGTGGTGGGATTCAGATTTGAACCTGTTTGTCTGACTCTAAGAAACTGGCTTGTCATCATGTGGTTGTAACCCAGCTCTCCTTAAGATACTACCGAGCCCCTGTAGAGGGAAGAATGAGGAAGGAGGGAAAGGAGAAGGGAGACAAACCATGGGTCACATGGGCCCCAGTGGAGCGTCTGGGGATCTGTGTCAGATGAACTCATGTGTGGACATCCCCTGCTCCGTTCTTGCCAATTTGGGTCTCATTTGGGTCTGATTCTCTCAATCTGGAAATTGAAAATATCTAGGTTCCATCTCAGTATGCATTTAAACACGTCCTGTTGTCTCTGGGCCTCAGTTTCCCTGTGTGTCAGGTGGCCCCCCACCCTGTCATGGCGGGTGAGGGTGCCCACTGTAAAAGTGAAGGGTGGGGAGCTGTGCAGGTGGGTGCACAGGCTCCCGCGCACCCCTCGGCAGCACCCTGAAGGGTCTCTTCTTTGCCTTGTGTTTGGGCCTCAGCTCTGGACCCAACCAGTGGAGAGACCAGCTCCGTCCCTCCCAGCTTCTCCACCTCTTCTGCCAGCAACGCAGACTCAAGGCTCCCGTGTACCTCACAGGCCGTGTGCTCTTTCAGGATAAAGAATATACCATTGAAGAAATAGGTGAGCTGCCACGTGACCCCAGAACCATGGCGGGCTCTCCGTCACCTCAGGGGTCAGGGGTGAGCGTGAAGCCAGGGTCTGGGTCACAGTTAGGATCAGTTTGCTTCTGGCTTTGGGTGCTCAGACTTTAATTGGAATTTGGGGTCCAGATGACCTCTGAGACCATTCTCTACTTGAATTGCACTAACTTGCCAGCTTGGCCTTCTGGGTATCTTCTGAGCCGCCATCCCCCCCTCGGCCCCACCTCCCCACACCCCTGACTCCCAGCTCCTGTACCTAAAGCATCCACAGGGCAGGCAGGAAGCCCTGCGGCCTCCACCCTTGCCCCTGGATCTGCCCAGTGCTCCCGCCTGAGAGTTCTGCCGCATGCCCCCCTGTGTGTCTGAGATGTCCACAGGCCTACATTGCCCCCCAGGAGCTGCTCAGACTCCCTGGAGTTGTTTATAGGCCCGGGGGGCGGGTCTCACTTCCTGGTCGTTTCAGAGCTGTTTGATGTCAGAGCTGGTGCTGAGGTTATACAAGGGAAGGGTGGCTCTGATTCCCCATCCCCAACGCCTCCTCCTCCTCCTTCCGCTGGTCTGTGAGCCCCTGTAGCACGGGGACCAGGGCTCACGGTCATACATTCATGAGAAAGGAAAGCCAGAAGCTATTGATGGTGAGGTCCCACATCGGCCTATTTTTGCAGATGAGGCCATGGAGGCCAAGAGTAGCTAACGACCTGCCCAAAGTCACGCAGCCAGTTAGGAGCAGAACCAGACCCCTGGCCCGGGGGTCCTGCCGCAATGCTGTGCCGCTTCCTTTGTGGCACCCGTTAGAGTGGGCAGAGCAGGTTTGTTAGATGAACTTGTGTGTGTGTGTGCATGTGTGTGTGCACGAAAATCTGTGCTCTTGAACACAGATACACCTGAGTGCACATACCTGCGTATGTCCTTGTGTGTTTGGACACACGTGGACTCTCCTCCCCCCCAGTCAAAGTTTTTTTAGTGGAGGCTCCAGGTTCCTGTGGCCGGCTGGTTGGCCAGGCTTGTCTGGATCAGAACCACCCTTGTGTCCTCATCCCGTCCACAGCACCAATCCTTGACCTACTCCCTAGCACGTAGGAGCTGTCCCTGGAAAACACAAGGTGGAAGGGAAGGGTGCTCACGGCCAGTCCCGTGCCTTTCCTAAATGAGGGTGTCATCTCAGCTGCCCTGCTGACCAACGGTGTCACTGCTCTGTGCTTCACTTCTATCATCTGTGAAACAGGCATGATAACAGCACTTACCTTCCAGGGTTATTATGAGGCTAGAACCTGTTAAGATTTATGAAGACCAGTGCCTGGTTTCTGCTTTATAAGTGTTTGCTGTGATTGCTATTATTTTAGCTATTGCTCCTAGTAGAGCAGATTGTGTGAACAGGAGAACAGTAGTACTGAAAGCATTTAGATGCCTGATCTGGAAATAGAGGTTGCTGAGGCTCAGAGTTTGGAGCAGTCAGGGAGGGCTTCCTGGAAGGGGTGAGCTTTTGGTGGAAAAAAAGAGCTTTATAGAAGAGGCTTGGTAGCAATGATGGCGATGAGGAATCTGGATTTTAAAGCTGGAGCCAGTGGATGGTGAGGCTTCCCTTGCAAAGTGAGACCTGAGGGTCAGAAGTGTGTCTTGGCTGGGGGTGAGGGTGTGGGGGTGAGGGGCTTCCCGAGGCCTCCAGGCAGCCCCACTATCCCTTGCTCACTCAACCCCGGCAACTTTTTTGTCTTTTCTCTGGAGCAGAAGCTGCCAGTGTCTTGAACCCACACCTGGGCCCCGTGGAAGAGCGCCTGGCCTTGCATGTCCTCCGGCAGCTGGGCCTGGTCCCCGAGCATGTGGAGTCCCGGCCCCTCTACAGCCCCCTGCAGCCAGACATTGAGCAGGTAGGACAGGGCCCCTGAGCCCTGATCCCCAGCCAGCCCCGCCCCCCAAGGACGGCATGGATATCCCAGAGGCATCTGTGGGGAGCTCAGGATTTAGCCAATCCCTCCTTGACATGTTTTCCCACAGTCTGAGTGGTGACCACTGTTGGCCTACAAGAGGACCCCTTGGGCCTGGCCTCCCCTGGCTTCCTGCAGCCCTCGGGACCTGGGGAATGAGCCTGAGCCATGGATAGACCTCTGGCTTCCCATGAGTCATTCAGAAGCCTCACTGTTTCAGCTTGGCCTCAGGATGTCCTCCCCTACTACCAGCCAGTGACATCCAGGTGGCTGGCGTGGGGCTGGGCTGCTGTGGGGAATCCAGACAGGGCAACTGGCACCCTATGACAGAATGGCAGAGCTATCACTGAGAGTGGTCATCAGGAGGGCCAAGGGCATCCCCCATGCAGAGGGAGGGTGAGCAGAGGGACAGGTGGCCCAGGACTGAGACCGGGAGGCTTCCTGGAGGAGATGAGCTCAGGACTGGGTTTTAGAGGAGGAGGAGAGAAAAGGCGACAGGCAGAGAAGGGCTGAGGCAGCAATGAAGGTGCCTTTATAGACATGCAGGAGACATGGTCTCTGCTGTTTGGACTGAACTCTCTTGCCCTTGGTGGGTGGCTGCCAGCACCCCAAAGTGGCACAGCAGGTGTTGATGTGAGCTTTCAGTCTCCAGCTATGTGCCCTGGAGAAGTGACTTCAGTCCCTGCTTTCTCTGTGAGATGGGGACAGAAATAGTATGGAGCTTACGGAGAGGGAGGGAGCTGAGGGGTAGCAGGTGGAGTGCTTCCTCGTGGAAATCCTCTGAAGCTCCTCTGAATAAACCGTGTTCTCCGACCCTCCAAAATCTTGTACATGCCATTCCCTCAGTTGGAAAAGCCCTTCTCCCCTTGTCCATCTGGCACACTGAGACTCAGCTCAAATACCATCATCTCTGAGAAGCCTGCCCTGACCCCCGCCCCCCAGGCCTGGGCTCAAGTCATCAGCCTGTGGGGTAGCAGGCTCACTGCTGCAGTTGGCCCTGGAGTCCCCTGTAGGGCATCTGCTCTCGGGGCGGTGGCGGGCGGGGGGCGCTCTCTGGGGCAGGGCCTGGGTGTTCTTCTTCCTGGGCCCCACCTGTGTGGCACAGAGCAGGTAGTTGATAGGTGTTGGTGGAATGAAAAAGGTGGGGAGAGAACGGGGTTATGTCTCCCCAGGGGAAGCTGCAGATGTGGATCGACCTATTTCCCAAGGCCCTGGGGCGGCCTGGACCTCCCTTCAACATCACCCCACGGAGAGCCAGAAGGTGACTTACCCCAGTCAGAGGCTTGGAGCTGAGCAGAGTGGCGGGATGGTTGCAGTTCGCTGTGGGTGGGACCTGGAGGTCACTCTTGGGCCACTTGTTGGGCCACTTGGGCCAGAGGGCATCGCTCTTGTGTGGGCCTGGCTAAGTGCCCAGCCAGGCAAGCATCGGGGTCTTGTTGGGTGAGCCAGCCTGTTGGCTTCTCAGTCAAAGATGGCCCACCCTTTGCTGGGAAATCCACGTAGACTTGAGCCCTTCTTCTCCACAGGTTTTTCCTGCGGGGTATTATCTGGAACACAAAGGACGTGATCCTGGATGACCTCAGCATCACGGGGGAGAAGATGAGTGATATTTACGTGAAAGGGTAGGGAGGCATCTGCCTTCTCACCTATTCCAGCCCCATGGTGTTGGCCTGCTCCCTCCTTCTGGTGGCGCTACACCTGCCCTTGGGGAGAGCCCCCAGAGCACAGGGAGGCCCCAGAGCTGGGCTGGCTGGAGGCAGAGAGCGCCTCTGGGGTGGTGGAATGGGGGAGCTCCAGCGTAGGGAAGGGAGGGAGGGAGAAAGGAAGGAGGGCCTTATGGGGCTGGTCCCTGCCTTTGGTGAGTCCTTCTCCCACCAATTTCTTCTACACAAATCTTTGGGTTGAACTTAGAAGGTTTGAGGATGTCCCTCAAGAGAGAAGTTAGATTGTTTTAAAATTAAAACATTGGTACTTTGCAGAGATTTCTCGGGGATTGTTTTTGCTTTATCCTTTACCAAGTGCATTTACCTTCTTAATTCCTCATTTGCCTAAGTTGGGGGTGCATATTGTGGTGGAAGCCTTAATTAGACATGTTCTCTAAAATGTTGTCTAGTTGGATGGTTGGCTTTGAAGAGCACAAGCAAAAGACGGATGTGCATTATCGGTCCCTGGGAGGCGAAGGCAACTTTAATTGGAGGTTCATTTTCCCCTTTGACTACCTGCCTGCTGAGCAAGTCTGCACTGTCTCTAAAAAGGTGAGCGCGGGCCATCCCCAGTGGCCTAGTCCCAGGGCTTTCTGTTGTGGGTATCACTGCCCTGCCATTGTCACACCTCACCAGTGCCCCCGGATGTTGGAATCCCCATGGCCATAGCCCTGTGACCTGTCTCCCCGCCTCCACGTCTGCCACCTCTCCCATTACTGCCATCATTAGCATTGCTACCCCCCCAACCACCCCCCACCAGTGCCACAGCCCCCATCTGTAGCTCGGTCCAGATTCTAATTAGTGCCTTCCTCCCAACCCCAGACAAACCAAGCGGCAGGAAGGGTCGCAGGGTCAGAGTGGGAAGAACATTCGTAGGGACACCCAGCGTGGCTATGGAAGGGGCAGTGGGGCCACACCCCATAGGGAGAGCTTCTCCAGAGGGCTGGCCTCACCTGTGGATGGGTTGTCCACAGGATTGGGGTTGCTTAGCTAAGTCCCTCGTGTGACATCATTCCCCACATTTCTGTGTCTGGTGCCTGTGGTCACTGTCCAAGCTGGACACTTACTGGGCGCAGCTCAGGCCTTCCAGGCTGGAAGCCGTTGTCCTCCTCCCTCCCTGACCCCCCTGAGGGACCTGGTGCAACAGCCAGGGGTTGGAGGCGGGTCCCAGGACCTCAGCTCTCTGTGTCTCAGCAGCTCCTCATTGAGGTCTCATCTGGATGGTAAACTCTTTTCTCCTGCAGTAGGCAGAGCCTGAGGCAGGCAGCCTCCTTCCTGGTGGCGCTGCACCTGCCCTTGGGGAGAGCCCCCAGAGCACAGGGAGGCCTCAGAGCTGGGCTGGCTGGAGGCAGAGTGCGCCTCTGTTGGAGCTTCTGTCCACCTGCATCCCACCCAGACAAAGTGGACGCCTCTCTGGCATTTCGGTTCCGCTGCTCCGATTTCCTTCCTGAGGTGGCGCAAGGCTTAAAGCCGCCAAGCTTCTGCGACGCCTTCTTTTTTGAATGGTTGAGCAGCTTCAAGAAGGCAAATACAGAACGTACTTCCTGGGCGCTGCTGACGTCCTCTTGGCTCTCTTCATTTCATCCTTCCCTTGCGACCCTTGCCCAGCCCAACACACAGGATCCTCTGCATTTTAGAGAAACCAGAATGTTCCAGGGAACAGTCTGAAACCATCACATGAAAGAAAATAGGGTTAAACAGGGTTAAAGGCATGCTCTCACCCATTGCCGCATAGTGCCTGCCAGAAGGCAGAATTTAGCAATAGCCTTGGGTTCCGTGCAGTCAAGGAAAGCCTAGCCTCTTTGTAGGTTTAATCTTGTTTGCATTTGCCCAGTGCATTTGTCTATCACGAGTTGTTTCCATAACAAAGCAAATGTTGCATTTGTTGGGGAAGAGCTCCAAATCAAACACACACTGCATCTCTTTGCTGTGGGCAGAGGGGGAGTAGGGGCCGGGAATGGGGCCGGGAGGGCTCAGGCATCCTGTCTTCTGTGCTTGGCGTGCCGGACAAGGATGGGAAACCGAGACTGAGAGGTGCCGAGGGGCTGCTTAAATGGGAGGCGGGACTACCCCCTTCACTGTGACACGTGGGGATGTGGGCGAGGAGGCACAGGAAGCAGAGGCTCTGTTTTTTCTACAAAGTAGGAAGAGAGAATCTCCTGGCACTGTGGCAGGTGAATTGAGACAAATGGAAAAGGCTGGAAGAAGCCATTATGCTGAGTGAGGGAGCGAAGGGGGAGAGAGTGGGAGAAAAAGGCACAGGGGGAGGGAGAGAGAGCCAATCGTGATGCTGAGGTCAGCTGAGATGCTGGAAGTGCTGAGGACCCAGCTGGAGCTGCTGGTTAACAATTTGAGGTGGTTCCATTCTAGCAATGGAGGAGTTCCTTCTCTCCATCATAAGCACTGGCAAGGAAGAAGAGAATCAGGCTGGCCCACTGTGGAATAGCCCCTAGGCTGGGACTAGCCTGGGAAGAATGAGAAGCCCAGCAGGGCTTGGGGGGGGGGGGGTGGGCGGGGAGGGGAGAGAAGGAAGAGGAGTCAGGGAGTCCAGGAAAGGCCCCCCGCGCCCCGTGGGAGGGGCAGGGGCAGTGGAATACGGTGGGGTGCCATGCTCCAGGAGAAGGTAGCTGAAGGGAGGGGTGGAGGAGGTCAGAAGAGGAAGAGGAGGCTCTGAAGTCAACCAGGGGAGTGAGGGAGGATCTGGCTTGAGCCAGGAAGAGCCAGTGGGTCCCTCTGTGGGAGAAGGAGCCTAGGAGGCAGGTGAAGCTGTGCCCACAGTGGGGCACCAATGAGCTGGTCTGGGCCAAAGGACTGAGTCTGGGAGTGAGATGGTGCGGGGGTACCGCACAGCCTCTGGGCTCCCCAGTCCTGCCCGCAGAGCCAGCCTTCTGCCGAGGGGTTCGGGGCCTCTGGCAGGCAGGCCCTCCGGGGACCCCATTAACCAGACGAGACTGTCATAAAGCACAAGGGTCTCCTTTCATCCAGCTGCTTTGAACCACCGCTGGTTGCCCCGGCCTGGCTCCCCACCTGGAGCCCAGCACACCCACTGGGGCCTGCCTGCGCGTCAGGCACCCACCCTGCAAATAAACAGCTAGTAAAAGGGCCCAGACCGGGAGCGTAATGAGCGCCTGGGACCTGGGGGGCCATTCCCCAGGCTGGAGCCCCAGCGCAGCTGCTCCCACCAGGGGCCGTTTGAACCTCTGGCTCATTACTGAGCCCATAAACCGGGCCGGCCAGAGGAATGGAGGATGCTGGCGGCCTGTGCAGGCGGGCCTGCGGAGCTGGCCATAAAAGCCCCGCCAGAGAAGGGAGGCACCTGCAGGAGGGCTGGGGCCCGGAAGAGGGGAGGCACCAGATGGGGGCCAGCTGGGGGCCCGAGCCCCTCGCCAAATCAGGCAGCGGTCCAGGCTGCAGTGGTGTGTGCTTTGCAAGGTGACCGTTCCTCACAGGGCATGGTTTTTGGTCCAGGAGCTCTGTGGGTCTGCGTGACCGGGGGTGGCCAGACAAGAGGCACAGCCCTGGCTGGGCAGCAAGACTGCGGGTACGGGACACCCAGGGGCAGGCAAACCCTCTGTGATCAGCAGTTCTCCCAGACTCCCGGTAGAGTCTGTCCCCTGAGACTGGTTCTGGGCCCTGCTGTGACCTGGCACACTCAGGATCTGGTCCTCAGTGTCTGCAGGATCGTCATAATGGTTCCTGTCCTTACTACTCACTCAGGAAAAGCTACAGCTGAGGGCAGAGAACAAGCATGAGCGGAAAAGCCTCACAGACAGTCCTTTGAGTTGAGCGTGGCTGGATTCAGGGGTGAACCCAGGCCGCAGCATGCCTGTCCTTATCCCTCAGCTGCTCTAGGAGGCTTCTGTGGGAAGAGGTCCATGATAATGCTGGTCTAGGCTGAGTGGTCTCAGGGAGGCGGGGTAGGGAGAGCAGGAGGGTGGAGAACTTCCCAGCACTGGGGGCTTTTGATTTGCCCCAGGGCAAGCTCTTGGAGATAAAGATGGGGTGGGTGGCCGTGGCAAGGAAGGAGCTGGGGTCACTGTCGCCCCTTACGGCAGTGTGTCAGGGGGATCCTTCCGGTGACAGCTAGGGTGGGGTGGGGGCCCCCAGGTTCCCAGCCAGCCTACCCATTCCTCAAGAGCACAGGGGCAAAGCAGGATTTAGAGGTGAGAGCGGGACTCGGGAACCTGACGGCCTGCCTGGGTTTGAACCCCAGCTCACCACTTCTCAGCAGCCTGACTCAGACAGGTTCCTTGCTCTGGCTTCCTCAGCTCTAAGGACAACATCTCCCTTATAGGTTGTTGGAAGCATAAATGAGCTCGGAGTGGCAAAGGGCTAGAACAGAGGAAGTGCAGATTAATATTATTACTATTAGCTGCCAGATCTTGGGCAAATTCTTAACTTCTCCAAGTCTCTGCTTCATCATCTGTACAATGGGAATGAAACCTCCGCCCATGGCACTGGAGGCTTCAAGGAGCTATGCCACGTGAAGTCAGCCTGCATGGTTCCTTCCTGGGTCCTCGAACGCCGTCTGCTGGTATCTTAGCAATCTTCCTGCCAAGACCTGGTGCTGCCAAGTCCCTAAGAGATGTCCCATTCATTGCCTCCTCCGGGCAGCCCTCCAGCCTCTCTAATCTTGCTTCCCTGCTTCCTCCTCTGGGCCAGGACGCTTTCTGGAGGCTGGACAAGACTGAGAGCAAAATCCCAGCCCGAGTGGTATTTCAGATCTGGGACAACGACAAGTTCTCCTTTGATGACTTTCTGGGTGAGCACTGTTTCCGGCGCACTGGGGGTTGACCCAGAGCCCCCGCTTGTGTGCGTGTGTGCATGTGCCGTTCTTAGGAAAGCTGGCAGGAGGAGTGGTCCTACTCTCCGTCCTCAGGGAGCTCAGGGTCACTGCTCCCTGGTGCTGAGTATGGTCTGGGACACAGAGGGGTGCCTGAGGGCCTGTCAGTGGAGGTGGTATGGAACGCCAGGCTACGTGGATGGTAGCAGTCAGGTCAAGAAGAAAGGAAGGCACAGGTCAAAGGCGGGGCAAGCATGAGCTCAATGTCACTGACTGCCTGGCCTCACCCTTGACCGGATGCCCCCACCTGCACCCCTGTCTAGACTGGCAGCCGGGCCCAGTAAGTGAGGGGCTCTCGTCAGTCCTCATGCTTGTGTCTGAGTGATGAGTGAACGAGCCACTGTGGCTCCATCCTCCAGGCCCCCAGGCAGGATTCTGGTGGGGGAGAAGTGTGCAGAAACCCGAGCTGGGAGCAGGGAGTGCTGGGCTGGAGGATGTGGTAAAGACAGGGTGAGATGTGGGGCGAGGAGGATGGTTGTACGGGGCCAGCAGGTGGGACTGTGAGTAATAGCCCTGTCACAACTCTGAGAGTTCCCCAGAAAGTGTGGTCTAGCTGTACGATTAGATATTATTCAGCCACAGAAAGAAAGGAAATACGGATCCATGCTACAATGTGGATGAACCTTGGAAACATGCTAAGTGAAAGAAGCCAGTCACAAAAGGACTAAGATTGTATGCTTCCATTACATGAATCGTCCACAGCAGGCAAATCCAGAGACAGAAAGTGGCCTGGTGGTTGCCAGGCGTTGGGAGGAGGGGAGTGAGAATGACTGCTAATGGGTACGGGGCTTCTTTTGGGAGTGATGACAATGTTCTGGAATTAGATAGAACTGGTGCTGGCACAACTCTCAATATACTAAAAGCCACTGAGTTTTACACTTTGAAATGGTTAAATTGGTACATTTTATGCGATGAGAGTTTTAATTCAATTAAAAAAAAAAGTGGACCTCGTGAGAAAGGCAGCCTGGGGCGTCAGGAGTCCTGATTCTTGGCCCACTCTGCTACTTGGGAGCAGGGTGGCTCTGGATGGAACACTGGAGCCCTTCTTGGCTGGCCCTGGATTGCAGAAAGGTGAGCTGGTCTTTGCTGAGCCCTTGGGCCCCTGCAGGGGGCGTTCAGAGGAGCCGCTCCAGCAGGGATGAGGAGGAGGTCAGCCCGCCCCTGCAGCTCCCTGCCTGGTCACCCACATTCAGAGGACGGCACTGGAAAAGATGCAGGCTGTCAAAATCATGGCATCCAATTGGACTTTTGTTATTTTACTGATTCTCCTGCAATACATAATTCCTGTAGAAAATTGGAAAATACAGATCAACAGTGCCTCGCTTTGCTTATGTGTTAAAATTTCACTACTCAGAGATAACCTCCACTCCTATGTTCACACGTATAATTTCATATATAAGCAAACACATGTATGTTATATGTGTATTTACACACATATATAATCATACCTACATATATGGCATGTATATAGCAAAATGAACTTTATCACACATATGTTTTATATCCTGATTTTTGGGGAAAACTTAATATTTCAAGCATATCCTTTCTGTTGCTAGTTACCTGCCCATGTTTATATCTGCATCATAATACTTAACTCCTGCCTGTCGCTGGGCCCTATTCTGCCTAACTAATCTTCTCTTGGTGGGTCCTCAGCTCACCTTTGGATCTTCCAATGTGAGTGATACCCTTAGGCACACATCTCTGAATCCTTTGTGTATATCTTTCCTGAACTGTAGGTAGATTTTTAGAGTCTTTGTACATTTTCGTGGTTTTGGAAATATTTTGTTCAGTTGCTCTCTAGAAAGGTTTTGCATTTTTACATTTACATTTTATTCCCACCTGTGCCCTTTTTGTATCACTTTTGCTACCAGTGTTACTTTTTTTTTTTTTAATTGCCTATCTGACACCTCATTTTAATTTTTTTTTTTTTAAGATTTTATTTATTTATTTGTGAGAGAGAATGAGAGACAGAGAGCACGAGAGGGAGGAGGGTCAGAGGGAGAAGCAGACTCCCCGCCGAGCAGGGAGCCCCATGCGGGACTCGATCCCGGGACTCCAGGATCACGACCTGAGCCGAAGGCAGTCGCTTAACCAACTGAGCCACCCAGGCGCCCCTCATTTTAATTTTTGTTTGCATCTCTTCATTACTTGTGAGGTGGAACTTTGAAAATATACTTATTTCCGTATTATTGGTGGGATTTTATTTTCATGGTTTTGTTCATCTTGTTCGTCTTTGATTTTTGATTTTCAGAGCGCTTTGCCTAGTAAGGACACATTACAAATAATTCCTCCAATTTTTTCAACTGCTTTTTAATTTTTTTATGGAGTCTTTTTTTGCTTACAGACTTAACGGGTTTTTTTTTTTGGCATCATTCTATCAACCTTTTCTTTATGAGGTGAGACTTCAGAAAATTAATTTTAAAAAGAAAAACGAAGAAAGCTGCATTTTTACTGAATGAGAAAACTGTTCAAAAAAACAGCAAAATGGGCTCATCTTTTGTTTTTAAAAATAAAAATAAAACCATTAAAACTACTTTTAACTTCATAAGGTTTCTTTTTTCTTCTTCATAATGTGTTTTTAATGACATATTTTGCTTTTTTAAAATATTTATTACTTTAAAAAAAAAGTAATAAATAAGATCTATCATCTTGCCAATCCAGAGATTATACAATGTTTCCTTACAGTCTTTTATGTAGATCATACTGGGATAATTTTGTGTATACACACACACACCCACACACACACATATATGGTTTAATATCCTGATTTTTCTTAATGTTATATTAGGACCATATTTAAAATGGGAAACAAACACTCATCTACACTTGAGGGATGGAGAGACATGTGGGCGGGTGGATAGATAGATGAACGCTCATACAGAATTGAACAAGTGGATGGATAGAATAATAGCCTGATTAATGGATAGGTGTAGTTCTCAACAAATGGCAGCTATGGAGGGACGGAGATAGATCACAGCAGATGGGTAAGTAGAGGAATAAATGGATGAGTGGAAAGAAAGAAAACTAGAAAAATAGATCCCATTGGTGGATACTTACAGTAACTGAGCATTCCACACTGAAAAAAATCTAATCTCTTTTTCATGGTATTCAAGAATTTCTTTAATTTGGCCTCAGAAAACATTTTTTAGATTTATCTCTCTCATGTAATCCCTTCAGCAAGTTATGCTCCAATCGCATTGATTTCATCATGTTGTTGTGATTGGATTAGGTGAAACCACATGAAATTGCTGTTTTTATAGGTCAAAGACAGTTGAATACCATTTTCATATGGTCCAACCATGTAGATGGAGCTCTATTACAGGGATATGATGGATTAAATGGATGAGTAGATAAATAGTATAGAAAGATGGCTGCTTGGAGAACTAGGCGGGCAGATGGAAAAATGGCCGGATGAATCACAGTGAGATACAACTTCACATGTATTAGGATGGCTCTAAAAAAACAAAAGCAGAAAACAGAAAACAACAAGTGTTAGAGAGGATGTGGAGAAATTGGAAGCCTCAGACATGCTGGTGTGAATGTAAAATGGTGCAGCTGCTGTGGAAAACAGTTTGGCAGGTCCTCAAAAAAAAACCAATACAGAAATTACCAGATGACCTAGCAATTCTAATCCTGTACCCAAAAGAATTGAAAACTGAGACTGAGACACTTGCACACCAGTGTTCACTGCAGCATGATTCACATTAGTCAAAAGGTGGACACAACTCAAGTGTCCCATCGACAGACGAATGGATAAACAAAATGTGGTCTATCCATCCCATGGAATAGCATTCAGCTATAAAAAGGAATGAAGCACTAATATGTACTTCAACATGGATGAACCTGGGAAGCGTGCTACGTGAAATAAGCCAGACACAAAAGGACAAATATTTTATGATGCCACCTCTATGGAATATCTAGAATAGGCAAATTTGTAGAGACAGAAAGGAGATTAGAGTATCTCAGGGACTGAGAGGAGGGGGGAAAGGGGAGTTATTGCTTAATGGGTACAGAGTTTCTGTTTGGGGGGATGAAAAGTTTTGGAAATAGGTAGTGGTGATTGGTTGTATGATGTTGTGAATGTAATTAACGCCATTCGATTATGCATTTAAAAATGGTTAAAGTGACAAATTTTATGTTATATATATTTTACCACAATAAAAGCAATTTAAAAAATGGATGGATGGAAGGATGGATGTAGACAATGGGTGAATGAATGGATTTGTACAACGTAAACTGAAGTTGAGTACGTGGGAAGCTCTGTGAAGGGTGAACGAGTAAGAGTAGATTATTGAGCATATGGATGCGTGAGGAGTTGGATGGGCAGCTGTGTGGAACGAGAGGCGATGGGTGGGGGAAATGAAGAGTTTGTGGAATTTGACCCGTGGCTAAGCGCATAGATCCAAGAGGAGGAGGTGACAGTTTTTCTTGAAACTGTCCAGCCCCAGGGTAGCCCCAGGCTGGCAGGAATCGAGAAACCCTCAGCCAAAGAACCCCTCTCTGCTGCAGGCTCCTTGCAGTTGGATCTCAACCGCATGCCCAAGCCTGCCAAGACAGCCGAGAAGTGCTCCTTGGACCAGCTGGATGACACTCTCCACCCGGAGTGGTTCGTGTCCCTTTTTGAACAGAAAACAATGAAAGGCTGGTGGCCCTGCATGGCAGAAGAGGGTGAGAAGAAGATCCTGGCGGTAAGTGGGCTCCCTCCAGCCTGGTGCAGGCGCCAGACTAGCTTCCTCCTTAGAAATCACTGGGCACAAATCTGGCGCCCTCCTTCTCTCCTGCCCTGCCTCTCCCTGTCTTCCAAGGTACTGTCATGGTTCTCTTCCAGTTCCCAGCCTTCTGGCTCCTTGAGGCTTGCATCCCAGGAAGCCTATTTAAATGGAAAGATAGCCTTACCTCCCTCAGGCCCTGTGTAATTTATGCTCTCCTACTTGACCTCCAGAGATCTGTGTCCTGAGCTCCCCTCTGGGCAGGGCTTCCAATGGAGGACCGGGGAGTGCCTTTCCCATTGGAGCAGGATCTTTTCAGGGACCATCCTTTTACTGCTGTCCTGGCCCAGAGGTCTGCTCAGGGGTACCATGACACCGTGGAGAACTGTCCTTCCTTCCTCTGGAGAGGAAGTGAATCCTGTACAGTTTACTGAGAACGCGCAGGTGGCCGGCCAGCCCCTAAAGTGGACCTTGAAATAAAATACCCTTGTTGTAGAAGGAATTTTAACACTTATTAAGAAATACTAGCACCTCAAAAGAAAAACCAGCAAAGGACATGCATAGATAATACACAAAAGAAGTACAAATGGCCGTTAAACATTTAAAAAGGTTCATTCCCCCTAGTAATTAAAGGAATCATTTTAAATGTGGAAACATTTTTGCCTATTAAATTAGACATTAAAAAAAAAAACCCTAAATGCTCATTGCTGGTGAAGACTCAGAGGCAGACCCCTCGTTTACTTCTGCTGGGAGGGCTAATGGTTTTACCATTTAGGGAAGCAATTTGGTAATATATAGCCAGGGATTTAACAGTATTTTTGCCCTTGGACTCTGTCATCCCACTTTTAAAAATCTCTCCTAAAGAAATAAACAGACGCAATTAAAAATGTAGTCTCTGGGGTGTTTTTTTTGCAGCATTGTTTATAACATCAAAGAGTTGGAAACAATCTAAATGAACCAAAATAAGTGTTTTACTAAATAAATTATGGTCAACCATCCCATAGAACATTTTACAGCCATTAAAAAGCAAACTTTAAAGAATATATAATTGTATAGTGAAACAAAATACTTCTAAGTGAAAGAAGGAAGCTCTAGAATGATACAGACACAGTGACATATTGCATATACTTGCAGAGGAAAATAGCTCTAGTACATAAAAATATGAATGGTGCTCATCTCTACATAGTAGAAGTATGGCTGATGTTCTCCCTTAGACATTTCTGTAGCTTCTAAATGGTCTACAAGGAGCAGTAGTGCTTTTGTGATTGAACAACCCTATATCTTTAAAAAAAATAATAAAGTGGCTCTCATGTCTGTTCTGGCCAGATTCCTCTCCAAGCCACGGGGCAGAGCCTTTGTGCACCTGATCAGGTCCCCTCTGTCCCCTCAGGGCAAGCTGGAAATGACCTTGGAGATCGTAGCAGAGAGTGAGCATGAGGAGCGGCCTGCTGGCCAGGGCCGGGATGAACCCAACATGAACCCCAAGCTTGAGGACCCAAGGTTAGTGCCCAGCCCTTGACCCCTGATGCCCAGGGGGCTGGGAGGGGTGGTCCAGGAGGCACCCATTGCATAGCCATGCAGAGGTCACAAGGCCCACATGACTCAGAGGGGGACGTGACTTGTCCAAAGCCACATGGTAAGTTCGGGTCAGATGACAAGCATCACGATGGGGAGCACTCCTCAGCTAAATTTGAGAAGCAGGGGCTGTTGGGTTGGTGTTGGTTGTGTGCTGAGCACATGGTCACATGCCATATATACGTCATGGTATGGATCCTTCCCCGCTGGGTTGTTATTATCCCCATTTTACAGATGAGGAAACAATGTCAGCAAAGTTAAATAAGGTCATTCCACTGGGAAAGTGAAGCTGGAATTCTCACACCTGTTCTGATTGGCTCTGGAGCCCAATGAAGGTTTTTACCTTGACCAAGCTGCCTTCTGTGGCTCACCTGTGGTGTCCATATGGCTTTCAAATGGCCTTCCAGCCGTAATTTGGCCATCCATGAATCCCTGTCTTCCCTACGTCCTAGGCCCCTAAAAGATATAGACCAATCCAGTGGATGTTGAGGCCTTGAGGGCAGTTACTGGGGGCAGGAGGATGGCTGTGGGGGCAGCAGTGAGAGCTGCGTTTGCTGGGTCCCTCCCCACAGCCCGGCTCGGGTCACACTTGGCGCAGACGGGCCGTTTATCTCGGCGAGATCCCCAGTGCCTGGGGCTCTGAGAGGTGTCCCTGCCCAAGGATGTTGGGATCTGGGTGCAAAGACAAGAGAGACCCAGTACACCCAGTGACGTGCACTCCAGTGTTAAAACAGCCATTATTGAGACACGACGCCCTGCACGCTCTTTGAGTTGGCAGATGAGCTAGGGGAAGGTTTTGAGGTTCTCAGCTGTGAGTGAGAGACAGTCAGCTTGCCGGGTTCACTTCCCACCATCCTTCCCTGACCATGGAGCAGCCCTGTGCATCTAGGCAGATGGTTTGGCTTAGCTGGGGCTCAGGGGGCCGTAGCTCACCTCATATGGCAGCCTCTCGAGCCTCTGCCCCGCTCCCACATCGCTAGTCTGTGATTAAGTTCTGGGTCAGGAAGGGGAGCTGGTGGCTGAGAACCAGGTCTCGGAGGGTGCCTAGGGCTTGGCGGCACCGAGAGGAGGAGGGCAGCCCAGGCAAGGCTCTCGCTGCGGCAGAGGCTCAGAGAACAAGGGAACGCAGAGGACAAGGGCTGGGGCTCCTGGGGCCAACTGTGGAGGGCCAGGGCGGTTTGGGAGCAGGGTTTGGAGAAGGCAGCGCGGGTAGGGGGTGCCCTGCTGAGCTCTGGGGTCTCACTTCCAGGCGCCCTGACACCTCCTTCCTCTGGTTCACCTCTCCGTACAAGACTGTGAAGTTCATCCTGTGGCGGCGGTTCCGGTGCGTCATCATCCTCTTCATCATTCTCTTCATCCTACTGCTGTTCTTGGGCATCTTCCTCTATTCCTTCCCGGTGAGTCTTGGAGGAGCCCCTGGTCTGATGAGGGAGATGGAGCCCCTACTCTGGAGAGTCCCCAGTGTGGTAGAGACAAAGCCCTGGCCTTGGGACAAAGTCCTACTCCTCGTCCAGGGGGTGGGGGGCGGCTGAGTTTTTGCCTTCAACAGAGAGACGTAGCTGTCCTCAGCAAGCCCCTAGACTCTGTAATCCACATTGGCAGAAGGTGAGGCCCCTTGGGCAGGGGTGGGCAGGGGAACCTTCTTGAAGGAGCATGTGGAAGTCGGTCTGGAAGGGAAAGGTAGGTGTGGATGGCAGAGCAGAGGGGAAGGCCCCCTGTTTATAAGAATGGCACCTGCTGAGGTCCAGAGGAAGGGATGTCCTGGTGCTGGGAGAGGGTCTCTCAGTGATCGCCTGAGGACCTTGATGGGGTGTGTCCTGCCTCCTGCAGTGGGGTGGGTATGGGGGACGGTGTGGGTGGGCAGGAGGTGGGCCCGGGAGCCTCTCACCAGGGCACATTGGCGGTGCTGGTAGGAAGCCAGCTGATGCCCGGGGAAGGAGCCTCGGGGGGCCACTCTATCGAGGGTTGCTTCAACCCCCCCCCTCCCCGCTCCACTGGGCCCCTCCCAGGAGGAGTAACAGGGCCTCTGTTCCCTGTCTGTGCTTCCCCGGCCCTCACAGCTCATCAGGGAGCCCCAACGATGCTCCAGCCCCCACCCCACCGTGTCTCTGGAACTTCAGACCTTGAGGTGTTCCCAGGCTGATTCCTGATTTTTAACGTTCTTTAAATTTTTAAAAAACTTTCTCGTATGCGAATTTCAAATTGATATAAAAGTAGAGAGAACGGCATGATCAACCCCATGTCACCTGGTTTCTAATGGCAAGGAAACGGACACTCAGTGAAGGGAAGGGGCTGGCTCAGGGTTGCACAGCTCCTGGTCCTGGGTTCTGGCCTCTGTGGGCCTCAGTCCTGCTCAGCACCAGGCTGCCGGCCAAGAGCACGGTCCCCACAGCAGGCAGTCTGCTCTGGGAATTACCTTTACGGGTCCGTGTGCTCCTTGCTTTGTGAATCCTCGAGGAGGAGAAGGAGGATGGAGAGCTCTCTCCCACTGTGGCCGGCGAGGACTTATACGAGCAGCGCGCGTCTCCTGCAGTTAAAACCCCAAAGCCCTCCCCTTCAGTCCCTCACATCATGGACTGTGAGGAATAGCAGGGAGACTGTCTGGCCGGGCCGTCCAGGCCCCAGCTACTCTCTGGACCATAAGTGACAAAGGAGGGTCTAGAGCCAGGATGGCTGACGTGTCCGGCTGCAGCCAGGCCCTCTAAGCCGGCTGTGGTCACTTGGAGCGCCATGCTGAAACGTGTTCCGGGAGGAGTCACGGCTAATTGGCTAACTGGTTGCCGACTAAGGAGGGTCCAGGTGGTAGGGACCTACCTGCAACATGTGCAGCTTGGGGGCTCTCTTGAAGCAAAGCAAGACAAAATCACAAAATCACCGATACGGGCCCACGGAGCGCACGTGCCATGTGGCACCCTGGCATCCAGACTCGGGCTCCGTGTCTCCCCGCACCGGGGCAGGCCTGGGTTGCCTGGTCGGGGAGGCATGGTTCCCCTCGCCGGCCTGTCCTCCGGCTCTCGTCCTCTCATTTTGGGTATATCTGGCTGCCACTCAGTTCAGGCGAGGGCTTCATTAAGCACAGGGTGTGTGTCTGGGAGGTGAGGCAGTGTGGCGGGGATGAGGGTGATGAGCTCTGTGCCACTGGGGAGCGTGGTTCCCGGGAGACACAGCGAAGCGGGTGAACGAGGGCCAGGGTACTGCTCAGTGCTCCATCCCGAGGCCCGGGCCGGGGGAGTTTAGGGAGAGGAGAGCTGGCACAGACCCTTGCTCCTCAGGGAGGTGGTCTGCGGGGCAGCAGCAGGGGGCTGGTAAGAAATGCAGAGTCCTGGTCTGGCCCTAGGTCTGTGGAGGAGAATCTGCACTGGGCACATTGAGGTTTGCGAATCGCCGCTGTGCAGGACGGAGCTCTGTGCTTGGAGTCAGGTGTCGGCCAGGCTCGGGCTCTGCCAGTGACTTCCCCTGTGACCTTGGCGAGGCTCTCCCGCCCACATGAGAAGGGGTTTGGGACCCGCTGGGACTAGCACTGTGGTTAGGGGAGCTCTTTTGCCTTCCCTGCAGGTGCCGGACATCAAACCAGCCTTCTCCTGAAGAGCTAAGGAGAGGGCAGGGGCGGGTCCCAAGTGTCACCACTGCCCATTCTGTGACTAGCTCCAGCTCCTGGCCAGCTGGGCCCTGCCCTGCCAGGCACTGGGGTAGCAGGCCAGGCCTTCAGGGGCCCGGGGAAGGAGGGCCTGCTCCCTGGCCAGGAGAGAGAGGGGAAGATTTCCAGTCACTGCCAGCTGGCTGTCCTTCCTCCCCTCTGGGCAGCCTTAGCCCCAGGCCCTGTGGGCAGGAACAGAGGAGCACTTAGACCAATAGCCCTGCTCAGAGCCCCTCCCCTCTCTTGTCCCCCAGCTGCGGCATTACTCTCCTTGAGTCCTGCTGGAAATTGTCCTCTTTAAACTACCAACTCTGCCTTCCCTCTCCCAGAGGTGCTGTGAGAGCCAGATCCTAGGTGAGGGGGGCCAGGGCTAGAGGGGCAGCACAGGCCTGAGGCTGCAGACCTTGTTTATTTATAGGTCTTTGCTACTACCTAGGCAAATCCTGCTCCCCTCCAGCCAAGTCGCCCGATCACCTGGTGGGTCCTAGACCCTCACCTGGCTTTTAGGCCTTGGGGGCCGAGGGTCTGAAAGAGAGGGGCCCAAAGCCAGGGCTGCTTCCCTCCAGTTGGCCTAACTTCCCACCCTCTTGGAAATTGCCCTGGGAGGGGGACATGGAGGGCAGCCTGTCTGATTCCTCCCAGCTCCCCCCGAGAGCCAGCCGGGAGCAGGGCCAGCGTGGGGAGGCAGGAGGCGATCTGGCGGGGAAGGAGCGGCGGCTTTGTTTCCAGAGTTGGCTTTCCCGGGCCGGCGCTGGGGAACATACTGTCCCAATTAGGAGCCTTGTGTTGTGTTGTATGTGTTTTCATGGTTTTTTTTGGGGGGGGGGAGGAATGGGGAGGGGAGATTCCTGTCAGTCCTGCAGCAGGCAGGGCTTAATCAGGGGTGACCCATCTCCAGGGCTGACCTGCATGGTAGGTCATCCCCATACATCCCTCCCCTCAGCCTTCTCTGTCTGTTGGCTGGATGGGAGTGTGGTGGCCAATGAACCCATGTGGGTTCCCATGTGGGGGTATATGGGAGGGGCTGGGGAGAATCATGGCCATGCCTTCAGGCCACCTGTCTGATGGAAGAGGACAGGACAGGCCTGCCCCTGACCAGGCCCTGGATGATCAGAGTCCTCTTGGCAGGTGGCTGGAGCACGGAAGTGGGCCTTGGGTTGGTAGGGGAGGAGACTGAGCCACTCAGCACCGTGGCCCCAGGTTGGAGGGTGCAAGCAGAGTTTCAGGAGGGTGTGGGCTTGTGTGGTTGGCGAGAGCCCCGGGAAGTGGGGTGTTGAGCTGAGTGTGGTGTGGGGGGTGGTGTGGGTAAGGTGGAGGCAGGTGGTTGAGTAGGTGAGCCTCCTTTCCTAGCTCTCGCCCCCTGGCAGCTGTCATCATGTGTCCCTGCCTCTTCCCTCCCTCCAGAACTATGCGGCCATGAAGCTGGTGAAGCCCTTCAGCTGAGGACTCTGGCCCATGACTGGCTGCCTTCTCCACCCAGCTTAGCCGAGCTCCTCCAGACCTCCAGGCCTCACCAGCCAGCAGACAGACTGGTACACACTCCAAGAGCTGGTGACATTGAGTCCTGGGATCACCCTCGTTTCATCATTTCTTTTGCCCCCGACCCAACCCTTTTTGGATCAGCCCATATGTATTTCAGTATAAAACAGTTTGAACCACAGGGCCATGTTGGTGTGTGTGTCCCCGTAGTGCCTGAGTGAGGTGGGGTTGTGTAGAGGACAGCTGTGTCTGGCTCGCTGGGCTGTGAGTCGGGCGGGGGCCATCTCTGGCTCGGCATTCTGAGTGGAACTTTATCCTTTGACAAGACTGGTCGGTGTGCGTGGGCTTTGAGGTTTGGTGTCTGGTCCTGGAGAACATTCCCCTCCTCCCTCTCCCTCCTCACTGAGGCTTCTCCTCTTCCTTTCCCAGGCTGCGCTTTGATTAGGCGGGCGGTTACTGTACCTTCTGCTTTCTTTGACCACGCCCAGGAAGACGGTCCACTTTATCCAAGTGGAGCACCATGGAAAGGATTGGGCCAGGAACTCTCCAGGCAGGGAGGGCTGCTGGGCCTTTGGCTGTGACCTTATCCCCCACCCCACAATTTTGGGATTTCTTGTGACTCCGTCACTCTGTCACTCTGCTTCCTTACCCTGCTTAAAGATCTGGTCTGCACAAACACACCATTTTCTTGTGGTCTGAAGCTTAGCATTAGCTGCGGGTCTGTCTTCTCCTGCAGGAATCAGGCTTAATCTATGGGGGCAGCAGGAACGTACTTAGAGAAAAAGCAAAGAGCGTGAAAACATCGTGTTTCCAAAACAGAGGCCTCTGCTTCTCTCGCCTGAGGGGCTGGAACTCTGGAGCGCAGCACTGGCCGCCTCTTCTCCTGTTCCCCAGGAGGGCTTCTCCTATTTCCCGCTGTGAGCCTGCTCCCCTGGCCCAGGCCCCAAGGCCTCAGCGTGATCCTTCCAGGGCACTTGGCTCTTCCCTGCACTCTGAGACCCAGACTACGGCCTTGCCTTGTCTCACCTGATTGGCAGACTGGGGTGAATGGCACAGGGCTGATGGCCTGGACCCTTTCGGGTGAACTATGCTTCACAGAGTGATTTTCTCTTCGGGAGAGGTTCAAGATGGAAGTGGCCCTCAATATCCAGCTGGGGAAGATCTGAAAGGCAGGGCAGGAGTCATTCCTTCATTAATTCATTCATGCTTTTCATTCCTTCATTCATTAAAGAAATGTGTGTATGTGTGTGTACCAGGCAAAGTGCTAGGCTCTAGAGATACAATGTCGATCAAGATAAACATTGGTTTTTAAAGATGGTTCCTGCCCTCCCACATCTCACCACTGAGTGGGAGAGGAAGATAGATAGATAGGCAATTACAATGCAGTGATGGATGAGCAGGGATTACAGGGTCAAGGGCAGAGAGTGGGAAAGAAAATGGAACAGAGTATGTGAAGACTGGCCAAAGCCAGAAATGAGTTCAAATATCTATAAGAATTTCTGTGTGGGCCCCGGGCAGTGGTTCTCAACCAGGGGCAGCTGTACCCCTCAAGGCCTATTTGGCAGTGCCCGGAGATGTCGTTGATTGTCCTGGCTGGAGGGGGGCGGCTGGTGAGGGTGCTCCTGGCATCCAGCAGCTGCTAAACATCCTTCAAGGCATAGAACAGCCCCCGCCTTCCCCAATTAACTATCTAGTCCAAAACACTGTTCCTGTTGCTATTGAGAAACTCTGGCGTAGAGATAGTGGATTCTAGAGATACTGAAAATTAGACTTGATGGGCCCCGGGGGAGCGATTGGCTAGGGCTGGGAATGGGGTGGGGTGCGATAGGAGATACTTCCAACTGGGATAAATCTCAGTTGTCTGGCTTTATGACTGCTGGTACCATGCATGAAGTCAGTTTCAGACAAGAGAGTCCAGACAGATTTAGTGCACAGTCACAATACCCTTCCTGTCCTCCATGGCTCCCTGGTGATGGTGTCTCTCCTCCCTTCACAAAGTTCTAGAAAGCATCGTCTGCATTTGTGTCTCCCTGTGCTGCTGGACCTTTGGCTGTGACCTTATCCCCCACCCCACAATTTTGGGATTTCTTGTGACTCCGTCACACTGTCACTCTGCTTCCTTACCCTGCTTAAAGATCTGGTCTTTACCTCACCCTCACTCCTCCACCCACTGTGGTCTGATTCTATGCCTGCGGCAGACTCTTCTCTCTTCCTCCTTGCTGAAAGGATCCTGGGGCTGTTCAGCTTTCACGACGGCCAAGTGCCCAGAGAGAAGCCCCGCCCCCGCTCCCGGGGGGGATGTCTTTTTAGATCAAACCAATCACGGTGATGCCCGTGATTTGGTTTAGGGAGACGCAGGTGACTCGTTTATGATCAGTGAGACCTGAGGGGGAGGTGGTGGTGGTGGTTATGGGCGGGGGGTGGGGGGGTAGGGGGTTGGGAAGCAGCTGGGAAAGTTGCTAGGAAACTTTATGTCCAATAACAAAGGACACGCAAGGAAGCACATCGTCATCTTCTGCCTTTGAATCTTGTTTGTGGAAACATGTAATGACCGGAGCTATGGCAGGCATCTTGTGATCATGAGGGGACAAGCCTGAGGAAGAAAGCCAGCACACAGAGAGGATGGCAAGGACCTGGTTCTCCATGAAGCTGTCGAGAAAGAACCCACTCTGGAGCTGTCCCAACTTCTGGTTGTCTTGTTACACGGGGTCATAAATTCCTTAGTATTATTATTATTTTTTAAATAAAGTCCTTACTGTTTAAGCCATCTTTGATTGTTTAGTATGCTACCCACAGCTCGCACTGTGCTCACTGGTAAATTCTGTGCTCTGCTGAGCACTCTTCTACTGCGCTGCCAATAGCCAGGGCTCCCCTGTACAAGCACCACATCTAAGACGTCATGCGTTTATTATTTATTGTAACAATTTTCCTACAGATGGCAGTAAAGTGTTTTGTTCCAATAAAATCAGTGTGTTACGATAGTTTTCTCATAGACGTAAACTACCTTGAGGGAGGGGCTCCTTTTTCTCATTCACACCGGCGCCCCGTCTTGCCCCGGTTGTTAAAGCTCTCACCACTTGCCCTTCCAGCCTCTCAGCAGCAGCCGGTGGCACCGGATGTTCCTCTGCTTCGTGATACGCTTTCAGTCGTCGGCTTCCATGAGCTCGCAGCGGTCCGCCTTTCCTCCTCTCTTTCCAGCCATCCTCTGTCGGTCTACAGTGTTCCCCAAGCTCTCGCCCCGGGCCCCCCTTCTTCTTCCACGGCACGCCTCCTGGGCAACCTCATGTGTCCCTGTGGCTTCGATTGCCACATCTCGATTACATCTCGCCCCCTTTCCGCTCCGCGCTGTAGCCACGTCATCCACCGTCTGCCCCCCGCGGTCTCTCCCGGGGGTAATTCACAGGCGCCGCCAGCTCGACACGGCCCTCCCACTCATCATCTCCGTCCTCCACCCCATGGAAACAGCTCCTGCTCCGCTCTTCCCTCCGTACCCTCGGTCCCTGGCACTGGATGTGTGGGAGGCATCCATGAACCTTACTTCCTCTTCCCCCTTATCCAAGACACGACCAGATGCCAGATTCTGGCTCTCGAATCTCCCTGAACCCATCTCCTTCTCGTCCCATTCCCATCACTTGCCCTTGCAGTCAGACCACCAGCACCGGCCTCGTGGAAACCCAAGTATCGTTCTTTCAGTCCTCCTCCTCTCCGCTCCCTGACCCGTTGTCCACAAGCAGTGGAACTGAACCCGGCCTGCGTCTCCACCGTCCTCAGGTGGGAGGTCAACCATCCTGGCACGGGGCTCCTCCAGAGGCCATGCCTTGCTTGCCTTTCTCTTGCCATTTGCGGTCTCTCCCTGTGCTCTGCGGAGCTGAACCCTGGGCAGACCCGGCCTCTGCCCATCACTCAGGTCACCGCCGGCCCTTCTTCTGGGGTGTTTCCCCTGATGGGCGCTGGTGCGAGCAGCCACTGCAGAAAACTGGGGGACTTGATTCTCTCGGCCTCCCCCCACCCTCAGTCTGCGCCTCCAGGGCTGAAATCGCATCACAGTTCTTAATGAGATGTCTGCTTCCTTCCCAGAAGGGACTTTACTGAGCATTTCATGGAAAGTTCTCTTTAAATAGCCAGGGCCTTAGAGTCATTTCAAAATGGGTTTTTATGTTCTGACATTCAGATAGTTCTCAACGTTTGAGATCCCTTCTTGCTGCAAGGTGGAGAATAACTCTCATCTGTTAAAAATGGTTCAGTAAAACTTGATAAGCCTTCTGTATCCAGAATACTCAGCTCCCTGCCTTTATTTTTCTCTGATGGTGTTTTTGAGAGAGGCGCTCTGTGTACATGCGTGCACGCATGTGCTCACACACGCATACATGGACACACCATTTCTCCACATAGTGATCCCCAGTGTCTGCCTGAGGAAGGGGCAGCCAGGCTCCAGCCCCAGGCTGATCGTGGAAATGTGGAAGACCAACCACTGCCCCCAACTCCAACCCCCCAAACACACATAAGCCAGCCCTGCAGAGTGAAGGGACATGGAGCCGGGGTCATCGATGGAACCCACAATGAACTATTGGATTATGAGGGAAATGCGACGTGGGGCTTCCCCAACTTGATTGGGCAGGACCAGTGCAGGGGGTTTGTCTCTCTCTTCCTCCCTTCCTCTGTTTCCAGTTGAATAAGCCTGAGAGCCAGTGGGGAGGGCAGAAGGGTGACAGGGAGGGTGGACAGACAGAAAGAGCTGTAAGCACAGCCCTGGCCTGCCCCTGGGCCCACACCCCCCTCCGCAATTGGCCTCCACCTCCAGGGAACTCAAATGTGTCTCAATCCTCTCTCCACGTGTTTCATAAATGTGGGATTATGGGATTTCCAGAGGAGCCAGGTGGGCATCCCCTGACGGACACAGGGACAGCCCAGGAAACGTTTCCTGCTTGCCGAAGAGAACCGGGGGAGGGCCGGGTTCGGCCTGATGTGCTTGTCCTTAAATGGCGGCTGAGCTACTGACGTGACAATCCGGAGCTTCCCTCTCCCCCTTTTCCCATTCGCTGCTGTGCCTTCCTCGGGGCCATCCGGCTGCAGCTCCTATTCCCTGTGGCTTGGCCCGGTGGGGGTTTCATCCCGTTTCTCTGCCTTCGTTTTGGTCTTGGTTTTCCATGGTGTGTGTGTGTGTGTGTGTGTATAATGTATGTGTGTGTGTAAAAGAGAGACAACAGATGAGACAGATGTAGGGAGAGACAGATTCATGGTGAGGGCCAGAGGCAGAGACAGGCGAGCTGGAAGACTGTGGCAGTGGGGACAGGAAAGAGACCAGCACCTCACCCAACTGCTGGAGCATGTCCTCCGCTGGCTCTGGCTCGTCATTCCTCCAGGGGCCAGAGCCGGCTCCCTTCTGCCCTCCCCACTGGCTCTCAGGCTTATTCAACTGGAAACAGAGGAAGGGAGGAAGAGAGAGACAAACCCCCTGCACTGGTCCTGCCCAATCAAGTTGGGGAAGCCCCACGTCGCATTTCCCTCATAATCCAATAGTTCATTGTGGGTTCCATCGATGACCCCGGCTCCATGTCCCTTCACTCTGCAGGGCTGGCTTATGTGTGTTTGGGGGGTTGGAGTTGGGGGCAGTGGCTGGTCTTCCACATTTCCACGATCAGCCTGGGGCTGGAGCCTGGCTGCCCCTTCCTCAGGCAGACACTGGGGATCACCATGGGGCCCCCCGAGAGCTCACCTGTGCCCCTACCCCCAGCCTCCTGGGCCCACTCCATCCCTCTGCTGGCTCAGGCCTATGCAGGAAACTCCTTTACTTCTGGCTTCAGCAGAGATGTTCTGGGATCTTTTCAAAAGGAACTTGACCAAGAACCAAGGGTGAGACAAAAGACCCAAATCCACAAAGAAATCACTCACACTTATAATGGGTAATGCTGGTACCTTTACTTCTTTGTAATCTACATTTTCCTCTCCTTTTCCTGGGGCACTCTTACTACTCAGGCTAACTATCCAGAGACCAGGAAGAAGGTGTCAAGAGACCCTTCAGGACAGGGAAGGCAGAAGGATAATACTGTGTGAAACCCCAGGAGGGCACCCCTCTTGGGTCTCCCTGGGGGTGGGAATGCAGAGAGGCCTGTCCTGTGAACACTCCCACTGAGGAGACCCAAACTCACCTGGAAGACATATGTCTGGGAGCAGAGCTTCGAGGACCAAAAGGCTTCTTCCGTCTGTAAAAGGATTCCCAGCCTGACAGATTCCTGGTCAAAAGAGATTTTACTAGAGTGTGGCTTTTATTATTTAAAAAATTTTTTTAAGTTTTTATTTAAATTTCCAGTTAGTTACCATACAGTGTAATATTAGTTTCAGGTGTACAATATAGTGACTCAACACTTCCATACAACACCTGGTGCTCATCACAAGTGCACTCCTTCATCCCCATCACCAGAGCGTGGCTTTTAGAATCAGGCGCCCAGCGGTTCAAGCCCTGCCTCTCCCACTTAGCTCTGTGACCTTGGACACATCGCTTTACCCCTAGGCCTCTATTTTCTCATCTGAAACATGGAATGATGGTGGCCTTTCCCTCACTGGGTGTGGCAGGGACCACCCGAGATGATGCACAGTACCTGACACAGAGGGAGTGCTCCCTTTATTTTGAAAAGGAGCTCTGGGCTGACCTGGGTGTTGGGGAGGAGGGAGAGCACTGAAGAAGAAGACAGGGCAGGTGAGAGATGGCTCCCCTCTCCGGGGGGCTCCTCCAGGCTGGGGGTGATGGTGAACCCATTTCTTTGCCTGGGGCGGGAGGGTGGGGGGACTGGGCTTGCTGCTATTGGAATGAGGGCAGGGAGTGGGAGAAGACGTGTGGCGCCCATCACACCAGCCTGTCTTGGCCACCATGTCCAGGCTTTCCTTTTGTAGCAGAGCAGCACGGTCTCAGTTACTCCCCTGGGGCGTTGGGTGAGCCGGCGGAGAGTTGCCCACGAATGACCAGCCTGGGCATGCCTACAGATGCACGTGCAGGAGGACTCCCTCTGCCCCACACAGACCCCCTCTGGCAGACGGCTGCGTCCGTCATGCTCAGACCCTCCCAGGAAGCCCCGCGCTCTCACACACAGTCATGCATGCGGGCGCACGCACGCTCCCAGCGTGCACTCAGGGCACACATGCTTTCTCTCCGTGTGTGTGTGTTTCACATTGTCAGCCAGAATGCTCTGGAAACCTAAGCAGAAAGGAGCGTGTGAATGTGGCCATCATCAGGGATAAATTAATCCCAGACATGTAAAGGGTTTTCTTTTTTCATTCTCAGCCCTACTGCAAATTCAATTATGACTCTCTGCCAGCTACTGAAATGAGGGGACAAGTAAGTACGTGGCTGAGCCTGGAAAATGGGGCAGGGCAGGCGACCCTTCTTGATCCACACCCTCATTTCCCTTCCCTGCTGTCCAGGATCCAGGAAAGAGTTGCAGTCATTCCTGGATCCCCCCCATGGATCGAACCTTGGGGCAGCAGCCAGGTGCCATCCGAGGACGGAGAACCGGCGGAAATCGGGCTGCGCTCAGAGCTGAACGAGGAGGTGACTGCGTGCGGGACCAGAGCATAGGCGGGCAAAGGCTCCCCGATGAGGTGAGCGGCCCTGGGGCCTGGCAAGCCCTCATGGAGCGCAGGTTCGCCCATCTAGGGAGAACAGTGCGAGTCCCAGACGCACGCCTCGACTGCGTCCGGGGGAGAGAGACTTGGCGAGGGGGCCCCGAGGCCAGCGCTATGGAGCATTGACCTTGTCCCTCTCCCTTGCCCTCCGTGGGCAAACCTCTGCTGCTGTCGCGGCTTCCAGCACAGGCCTGCGTGCCCGGAGTGCGTGCGGAGACGGCGCTGGCTGCGCCCCGCACGGAACACTTCCACGCGGCCGTGTGGGTTTCCACGCCGCTTTCGGAGCTCCGTTAACCAGGCTCTGCTCCTTGGAGCTGCACCGGCCCCCCTCAGGCCCACACCGCCAGGCGGGGCTTAGCTAGCGAGCGCACCTGGAGGTGGGGGCCCAAGACTGTCCCTGGAGCAGTCCGCTGGGGCTGGGGAATGCGAACAGCCTCTCCTTGGTGATACCCTTCTTGCGGGTTGTGGGAGCCTGGGTTCTTCCTGTCTGCCCCACACCAGGAAGGAAGTGCATCCCCTCTCAGACTGAGGGCTGGTCCTCTCCTTTTAGTCTTCTAGAGGCAAGCAGCAGGTGGGGGAATTGAGCTACTTTCAGGGGGCTTGCGGGCGTGGGGGGGAGTGGGGTGTGTTCAATTCCGCGAGAATTCCTGAAGGTCCGGTGAGGCTGGTTTTGAAAGAGGATGGGTGAATTGGCGGAGACCGGATTTTACATGAGGGAGTTGTGTGTGAGGGGGTAGTTAGGGGGTTTGAGGCTGGGTGGGAGCAGGTAGGTAGGAATGGCCCTGGGACCCTGAGCTGAGAGCTGCCTCCACCCCCCGACTGGAGGTGGGGGCTCTTCCTGCCCCTCCCCCGGGGCTTCTGGGGCCTCTTACATAACCCAGTCCTGGCCCAGGGAGAGCTGGATTTTCACAGTTCGGCTCAGGCTGCCAGAAGAATGAGAAAAATGGGCCTGAGGGGACACCTCCACCACAGAGAATAGGAGGAGGAGGCCAGGGAGGGAGGCCAGGCAGCCAGGGATGTGTGTGTGTGGGTGTGTGTGTATGGTGTGTATGCATGTGTGATGTGTGTGTGTGTGTGTGTGTGTGTGTGTGTGTGAGACAGAGACAGAGAGAGAGAAAGACAGAGGAAGAGGGGAGGCTGTCTGTGTCAGCCCCTGGTCGGTCAGTGCCAGCCTTGGGAGCCGGGGTCCCTGCCCTGAGGACTGCTGGGTGGGGGATGCTGCACTCTGTATTAGTCAGGCTGTCTCAGATGCGTGGGACTCACCTCCCACCGGGCCAGGCTCTCAGGCCTGCCGCCCCCAGGACGAGCCCATCCCTACCAGCAGCTCTCCTCTCCTGTTCCCAATGGGGTAGGGAAGCTTGGGGAGGGGGGAGGGGGAGCCCCAGCTCTTCCTTGGCCTCTGGAGTTGGCTCAGTTCAGGGGTGAGGATGAAGCTGGAGGCTGGTCAGAGGGGGAGCCCTTGACCACTGATTGCCAACTGCAAGTCAGGTGCGATACAAGGCACATTGTCACCTTTAATCCTCACCTGTGAGAAGTAGCTATTTTGAGCCCCATTTTAGAGACCAGAAAACCAAGACTCAGGCCACAGGGCTGCTGATGAAAGAAAGGCAAGTCTGGCCATGTTGACTCAGAGTGCTTGCTCTTTCCGCGCTCCCTTCCTGCCCCGCCACAGGCCCAGACCCTCCCCTGCCAAACCCCAGTCTCACAGCTGGTGACTTTCAGCTGGACCCAGAGCCCCGGCTGGGTGTGGTTGGCATGGGAATGAATCAAGGAGGGACAGTTGTGTGATTGTGCGTGGAGGTAGCGTGGGCACTCTGAAGTGTGCGCAGGCTCTGCTCTAAGCTCAGAACTCTTGCCCTTGTAAAAGTGCCCAGTCAGGGGGCCAGACAATAAACAATTACAGGTAGTAAGAAGGGAATGTGAGGAGGAAAAATAAAGCAGGGGGAGGAGATAAACCTGTCTATGGGTGGCGGGGGTTGGGTGGGGTGTGGAGTGGCCTTTTTCCATAGGGTCTGGGGAGAAACCCTCTGAAAATATGACATCAGAGTAAAACCTGGCCGAAGTGAGTGAGCCATGAAAAACCCGAGTGAGAGCGTTCCAAGCAGAGGGTACAGCAAGTGCAAAGGCCCTGAGGCAGGAAGGAGTTTGGCTTTCCGGTCTGGTCATACTGTTCACTGCCTGGGAGTTGCCTATCATCTCTTACACAGCTCATTTTCAACTCTTCCGGACCAGGGAAAGCAGTGTCTCAGCAAGTGTCATCCAGTTCATTCCTATCCCTCCCTGTGTTGCCCTTGCCAGGAATGAAGTGGGTGCCCTCACCCACTCTAGGCTAGGCTAAGTGTGGCACAGAGCCTCCTTGGCTGTCTTCTTTCCCATGATTGGCCACTTGGGGGAATGCTTCCAGTGTTCACACTCCTCACTGCCCACTCTAACCCCTGGGGGGATTCGGGCAACACGCTATTTCCAGATCGGCAAGGGTGACTATTTATTTTATTTTTAAAAATAGCTTTTATTGGTTTTTGTCTTATTACAAAAGTATTATGTTCATTACAGAAATTTGAGAGAACGACCAGCAGCAAGAAGAGAATAAAAGAGCCACTAATCCCATCACCCAGAAAGAACCACTGTTGGCACATAGGTGTCTCTAGAATTTTCCATCTGAGTACGCAATGTATGTTGGGATTTTTAAAGAACATGATCTCACTGCACACTGGGGCTTACAGCCACCATCCTGTGACTCTCCATCCACCTCGCTGAGCGTGCTGCTACAACATGGTTTTATGGTTCCAAGACAGTCTATCATGTGGATAAGCCACACTTTATGTAGCCAGGCCCGTATCGATGGACTTTAAGGTAGTCTCCTTCCTTTCTTTTTTTTCTCTTTTCTTTTGGAACATCTTGTCCACAGGGCTTTTCACTGGCCATTCTGGGAGGCTATTTTGAAGTGTCTAAGCAGTCCTTGACATACGAGGTGGGAGAAGTCTCCTCTGGTTGTCAGAGATCAGGACGGGGGTCTGGGCTGAATGACCGGGTCCCTGTTTCCTTGTTTAGGGCAGGGGCCCCTTCGGTCTCTCAGCGACCCCCAGGCAAAGGCTGAATCACTGGGAACACGGAGGAGAGAGGACTCACTAGGAGAACTAGGTTTTCCCGGCAGCTGTCCACAAACAGTGCTGCTCGTGGAGGAAGGCAATTTCTGGGCTGCCAGGCTGCCCACAAAGGCCTGGGGTGGGGTTGGGTGGGGAGGGCTGGAACCAACGGGGGTCTCCAGAGACCTCAGGAGGTGCACAACCCTTCACCGGTGTATGAGGAGAGAATATTTACAAAATTTACAAAAATTTCCCAGTATGTCATGTTCAGATCCATCCTGGACTCTTCTTAGGCCACGTGACAGATGGGTACAGGTTTTATGCCAAGTAAATAGGCGTCCTGAGGGCAGGGGTCTTAGGAGCATAACCCTTGCTTATCAGCTTCCTGTGTATTAGCTTTCCGAGTGAGCCTGGTTAAGAGGATTTACAATCACATGATGGCGATTTCACTAAACCAGCCCTCACAGAGATGGACACGGGGCTTGGAAAGACTCCTGCCCTGAAACACTGATGGGAGATAAACGAACAATGCGAACAGAAGAGGACAGCAGAGTGAGGGTAAGCTAACAAGGCAAAGCAGGAATGCCGGGCAGAGCTGACACGCATCTCCTACCCCCGCCCCACAAGGGCTCCTCGGACAAGTAGAAAAACAAGCACTTCCTTAGATCTGACAAGAAGTCAGGGATCCGAACTGAGATGTCACAAGGACTAGGAGATGGCACACATTGAAATTAGGATTTACACCTACTACCTGTACCAAAGCCGTTCTAAGTAAGCACAGAATGTGCCCTGAGAAACGAACTCATGGCAGTCGTACTGGATGTAATTCATGGAGAGAGAAATCTGTTGGGAGTGCAGGCTCTCCACTGATAGGGTTTTGCTAGTAAAGGGCCCGGAGACAGCTGTCCCAACAGCCTCCAGCACCAGGCCTGGCACGCAGCAGGGCTCTGGAAGCTTGTGTGGGGCTGACCTGTTCTTTGTGCATGTGTGTGTGTCTCTAAGAGGTTTTTATGACGGCGTAAGTGTTCCGCTCACCTCCCATATTTGGAGTACTCTCCCCTCCTCCTCCTGCCCCTTCCCCCAACTTTTCCTCTCATTTATCCTCTCCTGCCAGTGGGTGCCCCTGCCTGACCCTCATTAACTCAAAGTGTAAAAACCATTTGTCTACAGCCCCCGCTCCCCCTCCTCCCCCAGCTGGTGGCTGGGGCCAGCGCCTTCTTTCCTCCCATCGGCTGTCTGCACTCAGACCTCTGTGGTTTATGAGCTAGATTCGAATCTGCTGGGCCCCCTGGAACAGGCAGGACTTGTTAGGGGACAAGCTGGGGTCTGCTCAGAAGACCTATAAAGAGTGAGCGGTGCCCCCGGGGGAGCCCTGATCTGCCGTTCATTCCTTAGAAGCTGACAGGGACGCCTGAGGAGGCTGCACACCTCCAAGGGCTCCATCCTTAAGGACAACGCCATAGATGGCGCCCCCCGCCCTCCCCCCCCCCCCCCCCGGGCTGTGTGGGACATAAGCAGTGCAGTCATGTGTGCACATTCTGTTCACTTCTCTCCTTCCCACCCCTGCCCTAGCCTCCAGGGTAGTCCCTGCCTCGGGACCTCTGCCCCCAGCCCTCTCACCTGGAGGGGCTGACAGGGAGGAAGGGAACTCTACAGAAGTGTTTGCTACCATGTCCAAGAGGGGATGGATCAGGAAGAGAGGCTGAGGAGTGAGGCCGGCGGCCTGTGGTGGCAGACTATCCTTAAACGAAGAGGGAGCCTGCCCAGAGTGCAGTACAGGGCTCCTGGGCGCTGTGGGGTCTCCCCCCCGCCCCCGGCAGTCTCAGCAGGCTGCCCAAGGGGCCGGTTCCTGCCTTCCTTAGGGTAGCCCAGCAGGGTAGGCAGAGGTGAGCCGAGTAGGGCTGGGGGGTGTCTGTCCTCCTCTCCCATGCTGGCAGGGGCCCAGAGGAATCCAGGAGTTAGAAGTGGATCCAGGGCTTGTGGCTGGGAGCCCAGCCTGGCCCTGCACTAGAAGGAGTTTGAGTTTTCATTACTCAGGGGGAGCCACAAATTGTCTTGACGAGCGTGGTTAGGTTTATGTAACGTAAACACCCCAGCACACAGCATCTCCCTTGCGGGGAGGACAGGTGGGGGCGTCGTATGCTGGCTGCTGGAGGCACGGGGTGGGGACGAGCTGGCCTCACTTTGAGGCTGGGTAGGGGCCACCCAAGTGGGGTGCCAGGCTGGTGCAGAGTCTGAAATCCCCCCAGCAGTGCTTCACTCCCTGGCTTTAGCAACCACATCTCTTGGCTCCTTATTTAAAGGTTAACCCACACTCCACTTCCAACTGAGGGTAACTGAGCAGGTGTCCCCAGCAGGGTAACTTAGCCAAGGCTCTCTCTTCCTCCTCTACCCTTACGAGCTTCGATGGGCCAGAGCATCCCCAGGGACCTGGGGGAAGGTGGGTGGTGGTCCTTAATTAGGAGTCGGTGTGGGGGTGGGGGCTGGGCTCCACGAGTCTCTGGCTCTGTTCCAGCCCAACCGTGTCACACCGCAAGGACCTGAGTTAGTGTTGGGAGAGCAGAACTGGAGATAGATATGGTGCCCCCCTGGGCCTCTCTTAGGGAGGCTATCTTGCTCCTTGGCCCAGCACAGGCCTGACCCAGTGCTGCTCGGGTGGGCTGCCTGGGTGGCCCTCAGCTGCCATGGCCTGCCCTCCCCCCTTCCCTCCTGACTGTCCCAGCCCAGGCCCTCACTGGCCCCTGTGGTGGCTGCTCTGGGACTCACTCAAAGCCACTGCTGACCTGCCTCCCCACCCCGCCTGTGTAAAAATAGATGTTTCTACCACGGCCACCTCCGCAGCCTCAACTTTCTCCTACTTGAGCTCCTGCCAGTGCTTGCTCAGTGAGTGGAGCATGAATTGCAGGGCTGAGCCTGGCGTCAGGGCCCCGCTGAGAAGCCTAGCTGCTCCTGAATGCCCCATTGTTCCTGGAGGTGACCCTGTGTGTCCCTCCTCCAAGCCTGGGGCCTGCACCACTCACCTCCCCGTCGCTTCCCATTCCCTTTGGCTTTGTGCCAGTCCGGCCTCTCAGCTCCTTGCCCTCCACCTCGATGAGAAGGCATGGTCCCCTCCTCTATGGACGTGTGACCTGTGCATAGGGCCCTGTGCTGAGAAGGGCCCTCCCTGCCTTTGACTTAATGCTCTCCTGTCACTGCCTGAAATTCTGAATACTTTGTGAATAAGGGGCCCTGCATTTTTATTTTGTACCAGGTCCTGTGAGTTATGTAGCCAGGTCTGCTCCCTTAGGAGCCACTAGTCTGATGGGGGAGACCCAGGTCAAATGGGAGAGGCACATCCTCTCCCTTAGGGAGCCAATAGATTGGAGGAAGAGGCATATACTGTCCAAAGGGCAGACCAGGCCAATGTGGGAGACATAATACTTGCTCTCAGGGAGCCTCAGGCCACTAGCCCCTGAGCTTGAAGAGACCTAAGATTAATGGAGAAGGCAGTGCCTTTGGAGGACACGTATTCCGAGGGGGGAGGTGAAGACTCCATAGTCAAATGGTGGAGGCACAGCCCCTCCATGGAGACCCTCAGAACCTCTGGCAAAGATCACAGAGACGTGAGCAGCAGGGTCGGCCCCAGCTGAGACTCAAGGGCATTCAGGTGGGCATGCGGGATCCGACCAAGAACAGGGCAGGGGACCCCGGGGCAGGTGCTGATTCCTATGGGAGCTGGGGAGGGGGAGAGCTTGGGTCCTGGCAGGACAGGAGGGGAGCTGATGGAGAGGAAGGCAGTGGTGCTGATGCTGGGCATGGTGCAAGCTGCCTGGTGGGCAGCAGGGCCGTCCCAGGAGGGGTTGGAGGGATTTTTCTGAGGGCTTCCGGCAGAACAGCAGAGCTTGGATGCTCCTGAGGATGGCAGTCCCAGAACAGCATGAACAGCAGTGTTCTCCATGCTGGGGATGGGGTGAAGAAGTCAGCAGAGGCCGGGAGCATGGCAAGCCCCAGGGGGCTAGAACCATAGAGGCCCTGGGACCCACTGAATTTCCTGGGGGCACATAGGGGTGAGGGGGCTCACTGGGGTACTGTAGGAGGAGGAATGCTAATTAGTGACTGGGAGCAGGGCTACCTGCCTCGCAGGTCCCAGGGAAAGCAAGTAAATGGCAGGAGCTCTACCCTGGCCCTTGAGGGCCAAGTGATGACCACAGAACACAAGAAGGCATCCCTAGGAGGGGGGAGGCTTCCTGGCAGAGGTGGCCCAGGGGGTTGGACTTTTGGAGCTCTGAGAATGCCTCTGCCTGCCCCCAGAGCTCTGTTTCTTTAGGGGTGGGTGTGCATTGCCCTCTCCAGGCTCCTGGTTTACCATGACCCCCATGGGAAGCCCACATGAGGAGAGGTCTTTCCGGTCCCCCTCACCTCCTGAGTTGCTGACGTGCTCATGGGCAGAGACCGATGGCAGAGAGGGTGAGCCGTGGTATCTGTGTGAGGTCAGTGCTTTGCCTTGGAGAGCACCCCTCCTCACTGAGAGCCTGGCTGGAGAGTGCTGGCTTGTCTCTCGCAGCTTCTTTGGCCTGGCCAGGGCAGCCAGACCTGGGGGATGCTTCTCATGGTGTTCCCACCAGGCAGGATCCCGGGATCCTGGGAGCACATGGAATCCCACCCGGGGCTGTGTCCGTAGAGCTGTTCTGCCCCTGGACAGCCCACCGGCCGGCCGGCTCCCCAGGGAAGTCTGTGAGAGGCCCTCCTGGGGAAGGCACGTGGGCGGCCACTGGGGCTACAAAGCTTCTCAGCCATAGCCCGTCAGACCCTACCCTTCTGGGGAGAGAGCAGCACCCCGCTCCCAGTGCATCTAGGCCAACCCCCCGAGGCCAGAGGCAGCAAGGAAGTGGCCTAAACCTGCACAGCCAAGCGGGGGAGAGAGAACACAGGACTTCATGCGTCGGGCCCCCAGCTGCCGGTTGGTCTGAGCGCCACCACCGCATTCTTGTCGTCATTCGGTCATTCGGTTAGCAAGCGCCCCCAGAGGGTGTGCTGAGCTCAGAAGCTTGCGTAAGGAGGGCAGACAAGCGAGGCAGATTCTGCCTTGGCCTTCAGGGAAGCAGATAGATCTGCTCAGGCAGGTGCCCCTGTGCCCCAGAAGGCTGCTTTGGGCCAGTGGGGGCCAAGGTGTTGTGGAAGGTGGGGACTCTTTCGGAAGGCTTTAGGGGGCAAGGCTTCTCCCCAGGGCTTGTGAGATGGGAGGACGGGGGAGGCAGGAGTTGAGGCTGAGGGCTGAGGAGACTAGGGTTGGTAGGGGGACCTCAGCATCCAGCTCTCCCCTAGGACTGCGCCCAGGACTGTGGGCCTGACCTCTGCTTGACCTCCCCTCTCACCTCTGGACGGCTGCTTCCTCGGGTGCCTCCAGAGGAAGTGTCCCCCTTATTTCCCCAGACTCCCACCTTCTCCTCCCCTCCCTATCACCTCCACTCCAGAAGGAAACCTTCACTTTCCCCACCTGCCCCTCTCCTCTCAACCTCCAGCATCTGTTGGGGAAATTGGGCCATTTGAAGAATAAAGGAGAAGGCAGGAGGGAGGAAACTCCCGTCTGAGCCCACAGCTGGGGTGAAAACCTGCTCCTTGTTAACACCCTGAGTTGGGACCAGAATGGGGGGTGTCCTGCCTCCTCAGTCCTCCCACAGGGACCAGGAGGTGAAAGGCATGCTGGGAGATGTTAGCCAAACTTATTGGGAGCAGATGGGAAGGGATGGCGGGAGGGGCAGGGACGTGAAGGAGGAAGAGGGTCAGCCTAGGCGTGAGGGTTGATGGGATTATTCGTGGGAAAGGACTGGGCAGACCCTCACCCAGACTACTGGGGTCCTGAGCCAATTCTTTAGAAATATCTCCTCCATGGGAAGTCCTTTGGTCTAGACCGTGGGGAATTCCAGATTTAAGGTACACAGAGGCCTTCAGGAAGAACAGAGGCAAGAACCATGTCTACCTAGGGAGTGTCCCAGCAGAAGTCTCAGCATGTGGACCTTGGGGACCCACACCACCTTGCTCCTCTCTTGAGCCCCTCAGGGCACTAGCAGGGGTGGGGTGAAGGGTGCGGGCATGTGTCGAGGGGTGGGTGAGGTACAAGGGAGCTGGGATCTGCTAGACCAGAAATGAGGGGTGGGTGTTCAACCTGGGGGTGGGAGGCTGTCAAGGACGTGCGGATCGATAAGTGGCATCCATAGGGTTGATGGCGACAGTGACAGTGGCTGTGGCTGACGGAGACAGTGTGAGGGTGGCGATGCCGTTACAATGGCGGTGACTGATGGCCTCAGCTTCGCTCCACTGGGATGCCCACGTCTTTGGGGTGCAGTGGGCTATCAGGTTGGTGAATCTTCCCCGGCTTTCTCTTCACCTGGATCCTGCTCCTCACGTCCGGTCCGCAGAAACACCTTGGACTTAGCTGGGCAGAGTCCCGGTCTTCGCCCCTGAGCCCCCCGCCCCCAGTCCTCAACCCTCAGCCGGTTGCCGACTGACCGATTCTCTCTGCAGAGAGCAGTGGTGTGGTGTCCAAGTCCCCGGTCACTTCAGAATCCAAGCAACTCGGGTTCTGGGGGAAGAGGTGGGGCCGGGAAGGGTGGGGTCAGGGCCAGAGTTGAGTCCCCGCTTGGACCCCGCTCTTCAGCCAGGCACTCCTCCCACTTAACCCAGGCCCAGGCAGGCCCCTGGACTGTACTTCCTGTGCCGCATGGCTTGGGCCCAGATTCTTCCTCCAATGTTTTAATTAGATCCTGAGCTCATTAGCTGCCCAAATGCCTTCCAGACACCCCACAGCTGCTCAGGCCCTCCCCACACCTGCCCGTCCAGCTGGGCCTCCCCCACACCTGGAAGACATTGAGGCCTCCAGCCAGGGCCCCAATTCCAGGCCCTCCTTGTGGCCTTGAACAGCCAGGACCAGGAGAGGAGAAGCCGCCTGTTCATCTGAGGGAGGATGGGGGCGGCCACAGGAGGGGCTCCTGCAGGGAAGCCTGGGAAGTGAGTTGTGGCCACAGCACAGGAGACAGGGAAGTAGAGGAGGAAGTGGGGGATGTTGCCTCTTGTCTGTCATGGCCAAGGGGAGCCAGGTCGCCAATCCTCTTCTGCCTCACCATGCTGAGACCCTAAGTGCTCGGGTCCCAGAGAGTTCGCCTTCTGGGTGTGTGTCCTGGCCAAACAGGGTGCATGAAGGAGGCAGAGAGCTCAGAAAGGGGGCTGTGGGAAGCTGGGCTTTGATCTCAGCAGGCTTTCCTGTGGGATTTGCCAGCCCAAATAATCACTCAATGAGTGGCAGAAAGAGGGTCACATCCAAGGTCGTGGAAAATGACGCAGGCTTGAACTTAGATTGGCTCTGGCAGCAATCCCCCTTCCCAGTCCGCTGATTTGTACTACCTCGGGGGGGCAACCACACAGAATCAAATGAGTGAGTTCACGTATACTTGTGAGGAGTCGGGCACCGTGGATATGCACTCACTGCGTCTCACCAGAACCCTGGGGGTGAGGTCCTGTCTGTCCCCACTTAACAGATGAGAGCCAGAGCCGTCAAACAGCTTGCTCAAGCTCACACGGGCTCTAAGAGGCTGGTGGCGACAGGATTCTGATCCCTACTTCTGTTCTAAGTCTTCATGTCCTGCTGCCTCTCTAGAATGTACCATGAGGGATGTTTCCTGGACTGGGGCAGCGGTGGCGTGTTTCAGACTTCCTCCCAGTAACCCATAGCTGCTGGAATTGCTGCCACCCCACGGAAGATGGGAGATCCTGGCTGTGTGGTCAGGGGCAGGCAAGTTAGTTTATGTCTTCCAGACTCAGTTTCCATAGTGTAAACTGGGAGAAGCATCCTTAGCTCTTAGAACTGCCTTGTGTATTAAGTAGGGGGTTGCAGAGCTTTCCCACGCTTCTCTGTCACCACTGTGATCCCTGCCCGGCTGCCAGGAGCGTCAGCTGCAGCTCAGCATCTCTGCTCCCCCACCTCAACCCTACGATAATGGTTTTTTAAAGACGTAGATCCCTTTCTGAATGGATGTATGAGGGCCCCAATTTGTGAAAGTCAGTGAAAGCTGAGCTGAGCTGGTTCAAGTCCCGTTTGGATGGGAATGATGGGCGGATGGGGGGTGGCCACCGCCAGCACTCCTCTGTCTTCCAAGGCACACTGAAGAGCCCTAGGCCTCCTCAGACCTCAGAGTCATTGTCCTGAAGGGTGAACTGTCCATGTTTTGGGGAGCCAGCTGGTGCCCTGGTTCGGTCCCTGGCCAGTTCCTCTAGAATCCGCCGCAGGACTCTCCCTCCCTCATGTGGTGACAAAACCAGGCTGAATGACTGAATGAGTTGGTCTGGGAGGATACATGGAAATCAGAGCAGTGAGCTAGGGTTCACTTACATGTGGGAAACAGAAAAGGGGAGCAGAGAGAGAGCCTCCCTGCCCAACAGCCATCCATGCTGTGTGTGTGTGTGTGTGTTTAGTACCTTAAATAGTTTTTCCATCCACCCTTTACCCCTCATTGTCAGTTTCCCAGGAGCCTGGGAGGACCTGGCTGCCAGGACCAGCTCTAAATGCCAAGACCTGGAAAAGTCCAACCATCCCCCAGGGCAGCAAGATCATGGGGGCAAGCATGGGAGGCGAATGAGAAAGTGAACCACCCCCCCGCCGCCATCCTTCCATGTTCCATCTCTGCAGGGTCACTGCTGGTCTGGCCTCCGGGCCTCCCACATCCAGGTTCCTTCCCAGTTATCCCACACACCTAGACCAACTCAGACCATGTCATGCCCTGCTGCTCAAGAACTACACCGGCTCCCTGTTGCCCAGCCAGGAAGATATCTGGTCCTCAGCCTAGTACTAGAGTTCCTGCCATCAAAGGGTCTCACCAGTTTTGATCCTGGTTACTTGCAACATGGCTACTCTGTGCCCCCTTCTAGAATCACCTTTTCCAGGAAACCTTTGATTGACACCACTTTTCCTTACTACACAGTCCGTGCTTAGGGAGATAGCCCCGTATTTATTGTGAGTGGGAGTATCATGCCATGCTCAGTCGACTACAGCTGCTGGATGGCAGGGGACCTGTCTTCTGAGTCAGTCACAGTGAGATTGAATTCCATGTGCCCAGTCCTGCCCAGCTCTGTGGCCACTCATTTCATGCTTGTGGACTTCCATTTCCTAACCTCCAAACAGGGATCATAGTCCCTCTCCTGTCTACAGGAACTTCTAAGTCTCCTAGAAGATCAAGGGTATGAAAAGCACAGGTTTAATCCTGCTTCCCTAAAGCGAGTTCCACAGCATGCTTGTGGATAATATTAGTCTGTTTGGGCTCCGGTACAGAATACCAACAACAACACAAATTGATTTTCTCCCGGTTCTGGAGGCTAGAAGTCGAAGATCAAGTTGCTATCACGGTTGGTTTTTGGTGAGACCTCTCTTCCCAGCTTGCAAATGGCTGCCTTCTCCCTGTGACCTCAAATGGCCTTTCCTCTGGGGAAGCGCATGGGGGGAGAGAGAGGGAGAGAGAGAGAGAGAGCGAGCGCTCTGGCGTCTCTTCCTTCGCTTATAAAAATATCAGTCCTACCGGATTAAGGCTCCACTCCGAGGACCTCATATAACCTTATCTCCTAATACAGTCATATCAGAGCCTTCAACATGCGAATTTTGAAGGGACACAGTTCAGTCCATACCAGTAGGTTAAAGAGAAAAAGAGTTCCATGGTTGTGTAAGTGTGAAAAAGGATGCGTTCAAGCAAATTAAATAGGGTTCTTGACTGCTGGTCTTCTTGTCATCTTCCAATGTGAGCAAAAATGCTCCAATTGAGGCTGGAGGAGATAACATGCTGTTTCCCAAACACGGTTGACCTTGACGCTCATTTCTGGTTGATCTTCTTGAGCTAGTGTTTGGTAGAGCTCTATTTGGGACCCACTGCCCTAATCAATTGCCTACAGGCAAGGTCAGCATTACTGTTCCAGAATGGAACAGTAACAAGGCAGCTCTTGCTGGTTAATGCTAGATTTCTGAGGAGTAATCCCGGTTTGACATGTCAGCCTTGCCTGCTAGTGTGCTGAGTGAGGTCCCCAAATCTACAATTTCTTTTCTTTTTTCCTTTTCCCTCCCTCCTTCCTTTTTGTGTGTGTGAGGCCTAGCGAATGCCGACTGGCAGCTGTGCCCTCACTTGGCTCCCCGATCACAGCGGTTCAGCCAGGGGCCCTGGGGGGCAGCTCTTTGCCATCCTATGCCATCATATCTTTGCTACATTTCAGTTGCGGCTTTGCCTAGAGGCTGAGCGACGGACAGCCCTCAGTGCAGTTACCCTTCATCTTCCGTTCACCTTGCATGCGTGACCCCTAAGCCCCTTCGTTGAAATTGGTGCTGACCAGGAAGTTGTGATCCGGGGACTTTTTCTCCAGGGTCTGAGGACCAGCAGCATTATATCCCTCGGGCGCTTATTAGAAATGCAGAGTCTCAGGTTCCAGTGCAGACCGATTGAACCAGAATCTGCATTTAGCATGCTCCCAGGTGCTGTATAGGCAGGCTCATTAAAGTTTGGGAAGTGCTAGTCTGGAGCAGTGGTGTTCAGAACCACAGGATATGACCCATAGTAGATTGTGAAAACAATGCTCTGGGTTGCAATCAGCATTTTAAAAATAAGACTAGAATTGAAAATACAGCATGCATTGACTTAATAGGGGCAAGTATTTTGGGAGAACCTTTATGGGTTCTGGGTTGTAGCATAAAAGTGTGTCACTATCAAAAGTTTGAAGGCATTGGTCTAGGGGCACTCGAGGTGATGAGACAGGGGACTGGCTGAGGTGACCTATGGCTGGCCCTGCCCACCCCCTACCTGGCCTCTACCCAGCTGTCCTGGATGCCTAAGGGTTTCCCGTCACCAACCACACACACCTTGTCACCACACCCTGTGGCCCAATGCCTGGGCTTTGGGGTGTGGTGGGGGAGAGCTGGAACCAAAAACGAGTGACTTTTAAAATAGGTCCTTCTCCAGGTTTCTTTTTCCTCAGCTCCTTCTCCCCCTTCCTTTTCCAGCTCCTTGCCCCGGTTCCTCCTTCTCCCTCTCCTGTTCCAAGCTGGAAGACAAAGCCAAGTCCAGCTCATCAGAGACGGGAGTCTCTCTGCGTCTACACTGTAGATTTCTCCTTCCCAAGGCTCCTCACCCCATGCCGAGGAGTCAAAATAACCCGGCTGACCCCGCCCCGGCAGGGCCATTCCTACCTCTGGCAGTCGGCCACCAGCCCCACGTCTGCCAGAAAATTTATCTGATCTTTGAACCTAGCACTCCCCTGGAGATAAACCTGGGCGGCTGCTAAAGGCATCAGCGCGGCCTTACAGTCGGAGAGCCGGGGCATGCGGAGGTGAGCAGGGCGGGGAGAGGGCAAGAGGCCCCGAGCAGAGCGGCTGCGAGGCAGAGGGACCGCCTGCGGCCCTTTCTTCCTCCCCTCGCCTTCAGCCCCTGGCCCGTGGCCAAGTGGAACGCGGGAACATCTAGCAGGGGCTCTTCCCTTTGGAATTCCTCCCTCCTGCTCCTCAGTATCACTACTGTAGATGACATAGGGTGATCCCATGTCCCCATTGGCCTGCAATGGTTGAGATTCATACCTGTTGTCTGGGTATAATTATTCATAGTGTCCCCTTTCACTCTTAAGAGCGTTTCAGTTTGGCTTTTAAATCGTCACCATATATAAAGAAGCTAAACTAAAGAAAACCTTGCCAAAGGTCATAAAGCTAATAAGCGCTTCAGCCAGGACTTGACCCAAATCATAATCCCCTCCCACGATGCCTCACGCCCCTCCCACGATGCCTCACGCCCCTCCCACGATGCCGCATGCGCCTCCCACGATGCCTCACGCCCCTCCCACGATGCCTCATGCGCCTCCCACGATGCCTCACGCCCCTCCCAGGATGACGCATGCGCCTTCTACGATGCCTCACGCCCCTCCCAGGATGACGCATGCGCCTTCTACGATGCCCCCTCCCAGGATGCCTCACGGCCCTCTCAGAGGGCCTCACTTTCTGCTTCTCTCTCTACCTGGGCGGGTGGGTAGCGCATGTCAGAGTGAGAACCTGTGTGCTGGGCACCTAAACTCCTGACAGGCCTTGAGAGACAGGTGAAGTCACTTCACTCTCTAATAATCTTTCCCAACTATAGGGTGCAGCAGAACCTGGAGAGGTTTCTGAAGCCTCAGATTTTGGTTCATGGGTGGCAGGGCTGAGACGGAGGTTGAAGTTTTACCCAGGGCCGTGGGATCTTTTCTCAGGGTGTTCTTTGGTTTTCCCCCTCAGGCTTGCTCAGAATCCTGGCTGTGGAAAATGTGAACTTCCTGGGAGTGGAGGACACACAGACTCCCTCTTCCCGTTCTCTGGAAGGGTACGTATGGCATGTGGAGCTAAGCAGGTGGATCTGGGAGTTAGTGGTGGAGTGGGAAAGCAGGAGCTAGTGCTTCGCATGCTGGTGGGCTTGGGCCTTGGGGCCTGGGGCCTGGGGGCAGGATTTTGGGAGAGAAGGACAGCATTAGCTGCAGGTGCTGTGTGCTGGCAGTAACTGCCCCATGAAGTTGCGCTTGGTGTTGGGATAACAACTTGGAGGCAAAAGGCCACCCCCAAAGTCTCCTGGTATCCTTGTTTCTCCAGGCCACCTATAGGCACTGAACTGCTGACAGGTTTCTGGCTCTATCAAGGCTACGGGCCACGGACTCAGGAGGCCTGGGATTTGTCCCACTGGACCCAAGCCCTGAGGCTTTGCTGGGAATTTGCCATATCCAGTCCAAGGGCTGTGCAGGAAACACAGGTGAGGGGACACTGCAGGGTACCTCTCCCAAGAAGCAAACTGCTGGTCAGGGATGGAAGAGCAACATATTCTCAAGCACACACACACGTAGACACATCTCTTATGTACCACATTCACAATACCCACATAACCCATGCACACCCACATTCATACCGAACACAGGCACGCTCACATCTAGATATCTCACACATGCTCACTCATCCATATCTATGTACATGTATACACATACATGTGCACAGGTGCAAACACACACAGTCACACACGCATTCATGCACACATGCATGCAGATAAATATGCATAGCAGATAAAGATAAATATGCAAAGCAGATACTCACATGTGTGTGCAGGAATGGGGACTGGCCTCCTGCCATGAGAGAGGGGAAGTGCAGAGCTCTGAGAACAGAGGCTGTGACTAGAGATTGCCCTGGTTCTTAAGGAGCAAGGCTCAGGAATACAGGGGGAAAGAGTGGGTGGCAGTTGGAGCTTAGGTGCAGTAGTTGTCGTGGGAGGATAGCATGACCAAGGCACCCTCAAGGAGGCTCCCACCCCATTGTCCACAGTCCCCGTGTCCCAAGGGATGAACTTTTCCTTGCCCCTTCTGCCCCCTAGCCCTCTCCTCCTGACTCATTGGAGGAAAGAGAACAGATTACTTACAAAAAGAAACCCAAATCAAATTGGCACCAGACTTCTCCCTGGCAACGATGTACACAAGAAAGCAACAAAATCTTATTTAAATAATTCCAGACTGGTCTCTTATTGAATTGTGTTTGGGGAAACAGGGGAAGGTGCTGTGTCTAGTGTTGAGTTGGAAGGTTGGAGAGAAAATTTCTTCAGTGATCCTCTTAGAGGACACTTCCCATCAGGATCATGTGGGTGAAAACCTAAGTGGAGCATTCAGACCAGCCTCCTCCGGCAGGTGGAACTGGATGTAGCAGGATTAGAGTTAGCAGAAGAGACGAAGGATGGCTTGGTGGGGAACTCCAGGGCAAAGGTCCAGAGGCCAAGCAAGCTGGTATGTTTGGCAACTGTTTGGCCCTTTCAAACATTCCGGAAGGTGCTTCTGAGTCATCCTGTCTGGGAGCAGTCACTCAGGACCTGCCTGCTGCAGGTGGCCCTGGGTTTGCACAGGACGGATCTTCCTGCTCCTGGCCCACATGGCTGTCACTCAAGTGTAGCTAGACTGGTGCACCTTTGGGCCCATGAGACTATGCTATGGTTTGGTGCATTCCACTAATCCTATTTCAAGGTCAGTCTGTGGTCAGGGTCAGGGTCAATTTTGTAGCTAGGGTCGGAATTAGTCTTTGGATAGGGTCAGTTTTGTGGCCAGTGTCAGAGGTTGGTCTTGGCTAGGGTTGAAATCAGTCTGAGTCAGTGTCAGGGTTGATCTGTGGCCACGGTTGTGGTCAGTCTGAGGTTACGTTGATGTGACCAGAATTAGGGCTGAGTGTGACTGGGAAGCAGTTTATCTTCAATGTAACTGATGTGGATGAGACTGACCTCACAAAGCCCCAGATGATGAAAGTCCCCCCTCCAATGTCTTGACATTTGCAGCTCTGAGTTCTGAAGTCCTTGCTGAGGCTTGGGGTTGGGGGAGCAGTGGATCTACCAGGCCATGTGTTCCTACAGCTGGAAGGCCCCAGCTCACAACTGAAGGGACTCTTGCACATCGCTTCAGTCTGGGGGGTCCTATGGGAACCATGGCAGATGGTGGCCCTGACTGGAGCTTGGCATCTGGAGGCCAGGCTTTGGCATGGAATGTGGCCCATGGCAAGGGCTCTTCAGATGTGCATGGCTGTGTGTGGGCCTTCAGCATGGCTGGGTGACAATCCTCATCCCATCCAGGTCCATTCTTCATCCCCTAAAACAACCAGTGTACTGCTCCTCTGCCCTAGAGAAAGGGCAATTGAATGGTTCCTTTGCCCTGAGCTCATGCCTCTTTCAATGTGTTGTCCCAGAAACTGCTCGTTCTAGAAGGAGAAGCAGGGAAAGGAAGGGGCTTGGAAGGCTGGGAAAAGTACAGGCACCTCTGCTCTCTCTCGGTCAGCTCTGGGTCAGCTCAGTGTTAGAACAAGCTTGCAGGGAATGGGGTGGCCTGATGGGAGGGCTGGAATCCTGGGACCCTCAGATGCAGGTCACCCCAGTGACATCACTTGAGACCCTGCTGTGCTCTAGGCCCTGGCCTGGACTCTGCAGGGAATTAAGAGGTGAGCCAGATTCTCTTGTTCAAGTCTTCACATAAAGGGCTAGAGAAATGGGTTCATTTACTGTATGTGGACTGACAGCAAATGCTAGACTTGCTCCCCTGCTCAGTGGTCCTCAACCCAGGCTGCACACTAGAATCATGTGAGGAGCTTCTAAAATAGAGGGATGTGTGCACTTTCCTGTAGATGAGTTGTAGCCTGAATGTAGGTAAGTCAACAGCTAGGGAGGAGCCTGGGTATCTCCTAGGCCCCATGAGCAGAGGCTTCCTTAAAGAGAATTGGAATGGTGGTGACTCTGATGCGGATGAACAGCAGAAGCAAGAGCAGTAATAATAACAGCTATTCTTTGGGTCCCTGCCTCGTGCCCCCAAATGCTCACAACAACTGTGTTGGGTTTAAAACATGGCCACCACATTCTTTGACACCCTTTCCAATGAGAAGTGGAGTCTCTGTCTGCTCCCCTTGCACCCGGGCTCTAGGACAGCTTGGCCAACAGAACGTGGTAGAAGTAATGCTGTGTGAGTTTCTGGGACCAGGGCTTAGGGAACTGGTGGCTTTCACTTCCTAACCTTTGGGACATTTGCTTTTGAAGGCCTGCAGTGAGGGAGCCAGACAGCCACATGGAGAGGTCACACATAGGTGACCTGACCAGCTGTTCCAGTGGAGGGGGTCCCGGCTGACAGCTGCCGCCCACTGCCAGAGAGGTGACTGAGCTGGGCTTCAGACAGTTTTTTCCCCTGCGTGACTCACTCCCGGCCTCGAGCCACCTCACATGACCCTGGAAGGAGCAGAGATAACCCGTCCCCTCTGAGTGCTGATTTATGAGCAAAATAAATGACAGTTGATGTGTTAAGCCAGGGCCTAGAAAACTTCCTCTGTAAAGGATGAGATAGTAAACATTTTGGGCTCTGTGGGCCCTTAGGTCTCTGTTGCAATGACTCACGTCTGTCGTCCTGCAAAAGCAGCCCCAGGGAGCACATAAATGAATGGGTGTGGCTGTGTTCCAATAAAACTTTATATACACTGAAGTTAGAATTTTGTATAATTTAAACGTGTCACAAAATAGTATTCTTTTGATATATTTTTTTGCAACTCTTTAAAAACCTAAGAAACCATTCTAAGCCTGTGGTCTGTATAAAACCACAAAGTGGCCCGGAGTTTGCTGACCCCTGTTTTAAGTCGTTAGGGTCAAGGTAGTGTGTGACGCACCCATAGATAACTGGAACAACAACCCAGCCATGTTGATGATTTTGTGAAATTTATGTGAAATCAAGGTACAGGGCATTAAGAAACTCCTTTGGGTTCACAGCTACAGTAACTGTGAACTTAGCTCATTGATGCTTAGCTCATTTACAAGAGGTCGGGTGGGTTGGAATGGTGAGATTAGAATGAAAAGGATCAGAGAACCCAGAGTTGCTTGCTGCTTGCCAGCCATGTTCAGGGAAGAGAGGCTCAGGAAGTGGGGCGGGGGTCCACTTGCAGAGTTGAGATATTTTATTGGGCTTCCCTAGAGCAAAGTAAAATTTCCCTCTAAACCAATCCACAACTCTTTTCGAGTTCCACATTGACCAGGCCATGTTCTGGGTAAGACTTTGCCTTCTCAGGTAGTAGCAGTTGTTATGATTAACGTTTATTGAGTGCTTAGTGTATGCCAGACACTGTTTTAACTGCTTTGCAGGTATTAACTCATGAAATCTTCACAATAATCTGTTGTTATCCCAAATTTGTAGTGAGAAAACGTAAGCTCAGAGAGCTTAAGTGAAACGAGAGGGCTAGGATTTGAACTCAGCCTGGCTCCCGACCTCATGTACTTAACTATACTCTGCTGTTCTGTTCTCCACTCTGACCTTGGGAAAGGGTATCCTGGAGTGGAGGGTGTGTTCTAGGCGATAGAAAGGGATAGTCCCTGCTGCAGAAGAACAAATTGGCATCTGGTTTACACTCTGGCTTGGGTAAATTGCGTTAATTCGAGTCTGTGTCAAGTTCACCGAGACCCTTCAGCCCCTGAGGACTAGAGAGGCAAAAGGCTTCCACCTGGAATGGGACGCCCTGCAGCCTGGGCCACGAGGGCATCTGGCGGGGAGGGCAGATGGGCAGCGGCTGCCTCGGTGGTTGCTGCCCCCACAGGTCACCCTGGTTCTTATTTTCCGTGATATATCAGCAGCGTACAACTTTATTCTCATCATTTTTTTAAAAATCGCATTCCCTTAACCTTCTAAATCTTTAGAGCATCTGCAGAGATGTCCACTTTCTCCTCCTGATGTTGGTTATTGTCTTCTCTCATTCCATCTCTCTCTCTCTCTTTCTCTCGATCATTCTCATTAGTGGTTTGTTAATTGTATTAGTTCTTTCAAGGACTCTATTTTTCTTTTTGTTGAACCTCTTTATTGTATGTTTGTTTTCTATTTCATCATTCTCTGCCTTTATTTTTAATATTTCCTTTTATTCAGGTTTATTTTGGTGGTGTTCTAACTTAGCTTATTGATGCTTAGCTCATTATTTTTCAGCCTTTTGAAATACATCTACTATAAGGCAGTAAATTTCCCTCCTGCTTTGGTTGCATCACGAACTTTCATATGTAATATTTTCATTATTATACAGTTGAAAATATTTCCTAGTTTCCGTATGATTTATTTTTGACACTTGGGTGTTTCTTAGTTTCCAAACATAGGGGGATTTTTCTGTTATCTTTTTTTGTTACACTTTTCTTGTTTGATTGCACTGGGATTAGGGAGCATGCTCTATGATTTCATTCTTTCACATTTTTTGAGATTGGCCTTGGAACCAAGTATATGATCTATTTATAGAAATCTTCTAAGTGTGTTTGAACAAAAAATGTATCTTCTGCACTTGTTGAGTCCTGTTTCCTACATAGGTGCATTAGGTAAAGTTTGTTAATCCTGTTTTTCAAAATTTCTATGCCCTTACCGATATTTTTTCTTTTTATTATATCAATTACTAACAGAATGTCTTAAAATCTCCTACTGTGATTGTGGATTTGTGAGCTTTTTTTTGAAGTTCTGTTAATTTTTATGTTTTGCACTTTTGAGGCTCTGTTATTGGGTGCATAGAATTTAAATTAGTTACACATTTCTGATGAACTAAATCTGTTACGATTGTGAAGGAATCACCTTATCTTTAGTAATGCTTTTTCCTTAAAATCTCTTATCTGAAATTACACAGCTACTTTAGCTGTTCTTTGGTAAGGACTTCCATGGCATATAGCCTTAGGTTTTTGATATCTTATGTAAACACATTTAATTGGATTACAAAGTTATCTTTTTACATAGTATAATAGTGAAAAAAAAACCAGACTAAAAGTATGATCTCAATTACATAAAATTTCACAGTGTAAGGTGCCTTGAACTGACCTAGTGATGCAAATTTGGTTGGTGGCTCCAGTGGAGAGCCTGTTTATTTTATGACCTCTCAGTGATGGCTTTTCTTGTCTTCTCTTTTTTTTCCTTCTTTTCTTCCTTTCTTTCTCTTCTCCCCAAATCTGTTCTGTGTCAAGTCAACTCCGCACAATCCTAAGGGGCATGTGTGTGTACGTGCGTGTGCATGTGTGCGTGTGTGCGTGCGTGCATGTTGAGCATGTGCACATGCCTAATCCTTGGACCTCATACTTTCCAAGCTTCTCACACTACACCCTGCTCACACTGATTTTCCTTCTGTTCCTTACAGGCTGCAAGTTCTTCCCCACTTGGAGCCTTAGCGTTCAATCCTCTCCTCTGGAAATGGCTTCAGAGAATACCCAACCTAAGGTAGGCCCTTTTCCCAAATCACTCTTTATTATTTATCCTTTTTTATTATCTTCATAACACTTATCACTACCTAAAACAATCTTGTGTTTGATTTCATGTTGATTTTACATTGCCCCCATGCCACTGGAAGGTAAACCTCCACGAGCAGAGAGCTTGTTGTATCCCCAGTGGCCAGCAAAGAACTTCACGTGTGTTAGAAACTCTGCATCACTGTTGAGTGAATGAATGAGTGAATGTTTTACTTCTCTCTGTCTCTCCTTCTCACATCAAGTATTTACCATGTCTTATGGTTTGTCCTAAATATGTCTTGGGACTGCTCACCTCTCTCTACCTCCTTCTAGTGCCTGAGTTCAGGCTACCATCACTGCTCATCTGGACATTAGCAAGTGCCTCCTAACTGGTCTGCCCACATCCTGTCCGGGCCCCCTCCCATCTACTTTCCGTGATCAAAGGACCCTTCTCACATATAAATCAATCAGGTCAACCCCTGCTTAAAACCCTTCAGGGCCCCCTGTTGCCCTCAGGAGGAGTCCAGGGCATGATCTGGCCCCCACTCCCTCTTCTAACCTTGTCCTGTACCTCCTGTCTCTCCCCCTCTCCTTTTGAGCACCAGCTATGCTGCCCTTCTTCCACATCTTCAGATGGCCTCCCTTCCCCTCACTCAGGCCTTTTACATGTAGGCTCGCTGCCTAGAATCCCTTGTCCCCTCTGCCTTCCTGGCCTCCAGAGGCCTTCCCAATCCCTGTCTGCCACCAGCTGGGCTTCCCACTGCCCTCCCTCAATGCTCTCAGCGTTCCTGGTTTTGAGCAGCCGCCAGGGGCCTCCTGGCTCTCGTTCCCTCTGCTGCCCTCAGTAACTAGCTTACCACCTGGCACATGTTGGCACTTGGGGCATCTTCGTGGAGTGAGGGGCCAGGGCCCCACACTGGGACCTGCGTGGCCCAGCCCCTTCCCCCACAACATCGCAGAACCCCTGACAGCCACAGCCTGGGGAGGCTGAGGGGTGGCTCTTGGCACACTCTTTGCTGAGCTGTGCTGAGTACCTGGCCCTGGCTGTCAGGGACAGTGAGGGGAGGCCTGGGCTTTCTCACCTTCTGAGGTGGGGAGTGGGGCATTGCTTCTCACAAGACCTCACCCAAGAGGGATTCCTCCAAATTGGAAGGCTGTTGAAGGGAGGGCAAACACAGTGTGTTAAGTGTGGATCGTACTCTTGATAGAGAGAAGCTGCTGGACATTGTGGGTTTTGGGGCCCAGGCAGTGACGCTTCAGTACCTGTAGCACAGTAATGGAGATGGGGATGTTCTCTTCATTTCTCCATGAGACCTTGATGGATCAGACCCTTGCCCAGGGAGGGTCAGAAGGAAAGCAGTACTTTGATATTCTGCAGACTTGGTGACCTTGGGAGCTTGGGGACACCTGGGCATGGAGGGGGTTCTCAAGGGATAGTGGCATCAGATGTGGGGTGAAACTTCTTCAGATGGCTTATGGTAAGCAGACAGGTGAGGAGACCTATCCCCTGCTGTGAGTGAGCCCCTGCCTGAGATGTCCTGGGAATGCAGGGGATGCCTCCGTGTAGGCAGGAGGACCTGAGACCTGGAGTCATGCACCTTATTTATTACTGTCTATAAATCCTGAAGAAGGGCCACATAGACTCTCCAAAATTTAGAACTCAGAACCAAGCTTGTGCCCCAGAGGAGCAACTGAAGGGTCCTGAGAGGAAACATTAAGAGCAGAAAAGTTTGTCAAGGGTGTTGGCTCAAGCAGCACCTTGGTTCATCTTGGGGCCAGCTGGTCCTGAGGGAGGGAGGGCCCATGGCTGCTTTCTCTGGGGCCCCTGCCTTGGGGGAGGGGGTCAGGTGCCTACTGCTTGCCTCAGAGATCCCTTAGGGTTCTGGATTCCAGAATTTTCCATGTCTCTCACTTCCATCTCTACCCTGGTCTGAGCCTTCTTAGAGAAGAGGCCTCAGCATCAGTTCTCCTGGAATTGGAAGATGCATGGGGTCTTGACCAGCTGATTGGGAAATGAGGTATCCTCTGTTATTTGCCTCAGGGAACAGCCATGCCTCCCTGATCAGACTGGCAATTCCAGAAGATGTCATCAGAGCCATTTTTCTTGGTCCCCAGTTTGTTTGCAGACTTCTCAGAGCCTTGGGCTCCATTGCCATCAAGATCCCTCCAGTTCCTCCCTTCAAGACTCTGGCTCTCATTTCCTTTGGTAAAAGGAGATCCAAGCCTATTTGGGAAACGATCCCTGCAGAGGAGGCTGGCACCATGTCCAGGTCGGCAAGGCTATATTTAACTGCTATATTTGCAGTTCCACTCACTTGTCCCAACCCCAAGCCCTGCCTGCCGCTCCCCCCCCCCCCCCCCAGAAGCCTGTCCTGCACCATTGGGGCCCTGTGTTGCCCCTGCTCACCCTGCTCCAGCTGTGCAATTGTGGTCTGGGCCACAGGCTATTTTTTGCTTGGTGCCAAAGATTATTCAGTTATCAGGAATGTGTGTTTAAGTGGCCGTCTCCGGAACGAGGATTATAAATAGGAACTTGGGGTCAAGGCCTGGGCCCCTGTGTCCTCCTCCTCTTTGTCCCAGTTCCTGTCCTGGCTCCTGGATTTTACTTGGGGTGAACACCAGGAGGCCGTGGTGAGGTTGTCTAGGGAAAGGACGATAGGCTGGAAGGCCAGAGGTCCAAGACTGATTGCATCCTGACAGGCAAGTCACCCAACCTCTTGAGACTTGCTTTCTCCATCTGAGAAATGAGGAGACTCAGACCCATTTGTCGAATGGCAAATACATAGTGGATCTCTGTCAGTCTATGGAGGGAAATCCAAGTTAGACAGATGGGTATCTGGGAGGGGAAAGTATCAATCTTTTAATGCCAGTGTTTTTTTTTTTTTTTTTTTTGGCAGGGGAGATAACAGGGTATTAAAAAGAAAAGAATAAGCAAGAAATAGTCTTGGGAGTAAACATGTAAAAGTGGAAGGGAGAGAGATCCAGAATTGCTGTTAGGGAGCCCCCAGTCTAATGGTGGAGGCTGGGCCCGATCTCAGTTCCAGCAGAGTGGCCTAAGCAGAACGGAGTGGGTACATTTGAGCACAGGTACTTGAGATGAGGCTAAGTCTTTGACAGAATGAGGGCTGATTCTTGAGATGCCAGTTTTCTTAGACAACAGGTCCAGGCCAGAGGCCACGGTCCAGGCAGTTTGGCTGGTGTGTGTGGGTGAAGGCACCTGGTCAAGAAGGCTGGGCTACTTCCTGGTGATCAGTGGCCCCTCCTGTCCTGTGGAGAGCCATCCTCTATGACCTGGTTCAGGAAGCTTTGGCTCCACTTCACCCCACCCAGAGAGATGAGGGACAAAGACAGGGCTCCACCAAAATGTGGGGCTAGGACCAGTGGCTCCATGCTGCTCCCCTGGGTTCCTCATCAGGCTCCTGCCTGTGAAGAAGGGTGTCAGCAAGGGAAGGACACAAATGTCATCACTTTATCTCAGCTTTTCCGTCTGTAAAATGACAGAAATAATGCACAACCTCCCTCCTTGGAGTCGTTAGTTATGAGAAAGACCGAAAAGGATATTGTGACAGTAATGACATCCTGAGCAGAAGTGCACTGGCTGGCCTGAGGGGGCGACCCTCCTGGTCCCCATGCTTTGGGCCTCAATCTTCCCCTCGGGTGTAGTTCTTTCATCTGTCCTGCTTTCTCAGTGCTCTTTCCCACCCTTCTCCCCACTGGGGCCTGGAGACCCCTTCTCCCCCTCATTCAGCTTTCTGGACCCAGCAGGCCCTTAGCTCTTTCTCCTCTTTGGGTGGGGCCGGTACCTGTCCCGTATTTTGTTAGCAGGTTGGGGCTGCATTGGTGGGTATGGCATGGCAACTGCAGCTTTAGCCCTCATTCTAAGGTCATTGATATACACAAAAGTCTCTTCTTTCTGATCATGTTGGTGCATTGAATATCCACTATAAATGCAATTGATTTTTTTATATCTTGATAAGACTTTCATTTAAGTTCACAAATGAGAAAACAAAATCCTTTGGCAGACTACATTTTGGTTTTTTAAAGAAAGTAGCCATAGGTGAGGAATGAGGTGTTTCCAAATGGAGGTGGGGCTTGGGCAGGGGACTGCCTCCCAGGCTGATTCAGAGGGCTCTGCAGTGTGAGGAGGGTGGGCGAACGGCCAGGCCAGCCACCTGCCAGGATAGAGCTCTGGATGGCAATCACATGGAGGTTCTTCATGACAGGCTCTTATGGAGCCCCTGCTGGGTTGTTGCCAAGGACTTCCTTTGCCTTTACTTCTGGGGACTGTTCTAGCTTGGTTTGACCATGCTGAGGGTCCTAGGGGACCTCAGTCCAGCTCCACAGGCAAGAGTAGGTGACATCTGAAGGAATTTTCCAAGAGGCCCCCATGTATATTGAGGCTGGTAATCAGGAGATAAAGAGGGAGTCAGGGAGAGGGGGCATGATTGGCTTATTCAAGTCCTGGTCCCCATGCCCCAGCTGGCCCCCAGCCCCTGGCTGCTCCTCAGCTGGCTCATGTGACAGCTTTGGGGATGGGAATATGGACTTGTACTAGGCCACCACCAAGATCCAGTCACACCTAGGACTGAATCAAGAGGGAGGCTTGAATAGTTTTATCTGAGGGCATAGCTGCCACCTCGTTTTTCTATGACAAGGCCGGGATGACTCCCAGACCAGCAACTTCCTCAGCCTCTGGCCCTGTAGCCCCCACAGGCAAGAACCCATTTCCTTCCCTCTTCCAAGATGAATGCTGCCCTTGCTCCTTGGCTCATGGCTTCGTCACTTCAGTCTTTGCTTTCATTGTCATAACCCCTTGTCTCATTTCATCTTCTCTCTGTCCCCTTCAGTCCAAGCTGGCCGTGTTTCTGTTGGTATGACATCCTCTAGAGCCTCACTTAGGTGACCCAGACTGGACCTTCCTGTCAGGCTTGCATCTGGAACCCTGCTGGCTTCAACGGCCTGTTTTGGATAATAGGCCTTCTGTCCTCCCCCAGGGGGCCTGGCCTAGAGGCCCATCTTCTCAAGAGAAGCAGGACTCTGACCCCAGGGCCAGCACTGGGGGCAAGGAGAAGTGGTGGTGGCCAGCACATTGCCAGCCTGGAGACTCTGGAAGGCAGGGCCATGATTCTAGACCTGGACCATATTGCCTGTGGGCAAGTCCACCCCTTTCAGGCAGAGGCAGGACCAGGGCACTGGGCTATTAATCTTCACAGCAGCAATCTGAGGTGGACATTGTATCACTGGTGTATGGATGAGGAACCAGAGGCCCAGAGAAGAAAGGAGGGTTACCTGACGTCACACAGCCAGTAAAAGACAGAGCTAGGACTAAAAACCAGGTGTTGCCGCCTGCCCCTCAGCACTTCTTATTGCAGTGGTATGAGGTAGCCTGCTGAAAGATTATTGCCTCTAGTCCCAGTACCATCCTGAGGCTTGGGCACAAATGGCCCTGTGCCTTGGAGTTCTTTCCTTGAGATTTTTGAGGTCCTCTTCTGTGATTAGAACTGACCAGGGCTGGCAGTGCTCTCTGACTGGGGCACCCTGTGCTTGGACTGAGCCTTAGATGATCCCCAGCCCCTCCTTCTCCTCCTTCAAGTACCTTCCAACCCTCTATCCCATATGTGGGGTCAGCCAGATGCTTCCAGAAGCAATGAGACTCATGCCTATGCAGTCATCCTGAGGCCTCATGGACATACTCAGTTCTAGGCAGGCAGTCTGGCAAGTGGATTGTTCCCCTGGCTGGTGAAGTATTTTTTATGTGGGATCACACAAGACTGGGCTTTCAGAATGGTGCTGACACACTGATTTTGACTGACTCAAATTGTTTACATAGACAGGAACCTGGCAAAAAAATTTTTTTCCTGGGGTCCCATACACCTTAGGGATGGCTCTGCCATTCCCCTGACATTAAGCCATCCTGCTGTATTATTGCTTATTGTATTAATTGATTTTCCCTTTGTTGCCTTGAAACCTCTTTAAAAAGATGTACACCAAGGGAGATTTCCCAAATTCCCTTTATTACCCCCTCCCCACCATGTTTCACAATCCTTAGATTTTAAAATTGGATCCAGATCTGACTTCCAGGCCTTAATTCTTCAGCTCAAACAATCTCCCTTTGTCCTGGCCTCTGTGGACAGTGCTCAGCCCCACCCGACCCTTAGCCTTCTTGCAAAAAAGCAGGAGGCCCTCTCAACACCCTGGGATTTGCAGGAGACCGAAGATGTAATAAAACCTGTCAGAGATCATATGGCTGTCCAAAGAGGTATGGGATTGTCAGTTTATACTTCCATCCTGAAATGGGGCACTCTGGGTTGTCAGTGGAGAACATGGCCAGAGAGCCTAAGGGAAAGGCATCATTTGTGCCTGGCACCTGCTCCTCTTTCCTCTCTTTTCAGCCTTCTTCTCCGGGTCCTGACCCCCTGCATCTTCTTCTAATGTTATGCTCTGGCCTGTGCTCCCAGTGAAATTGGGATGAGGGCTTGGAGTAGAACAACCATGGTCTGGGGAGTGATTGTCCCTTGGCAGAGAGAGGCGAGTGGACCATCCCTCATCCCGGGAGGTCAATGCTGTGAACCACGTTTCCTTCCCAGCAGCATCTGCCCATGGGCCCCTCTCTGAGCCTCTTTGTCTCTCTCTTCTCAGTGGGGCTGTCAAAAGCTGAGCCTCACAGGTTGTGACTAATCACTAGCAGATTTTTTTTTCCATCCAAGAAGAAGAAAAAGCTGAAGGAGATGAAGAAAAACCCCAACAGTGAATAACTCGGAAGAGTTTCCAACATGTGGGTGTTTTTCTGGGACCAAAGATCAGGAAGATTCCAAATGTAAACAATCCCAAAATAACTCAGCTCTCTCAACCCCAGGCATTCCCAGGACTGGATGTCCACACTCCCTCCCCCTCCCTCTGGGAACTCAAGGTCAGGGAGAGGTGGCAGGCTTGGGCACTGTGAAGAGTTGCTTGAGTGAGGCCTTCAGGCAGGGCATAGGCTCTGTGAGCCTGGAATAGAATCTTCTTCATTAGATAATAGTCTTTTTGAGAGAGGAACTTCTTTCTGCCTCATCAGATCAGGTCACCCTGGGATCAGGGACCATGACTATGGCTCTCTTTGCTCAGAGTCATAACCCATTGTGCTTAAACCAAGCTCCTGAGATTTCTTGCCAGCATAGTGTAATGGAAAGAATATGGACTTTGAAGTCACACAGGGTTGGAATCTTGGCTCCACCACTTATTAATTGTGTGGCCTTGAGTATGTTATTTAGCATCTGGGAATCTCAGTTTCCTCCTTGTAAAACTGGGGCAATGATTCTTACCAGAGAAAATACTCTAACTAATGTGCCTAGTAGGATGCCTGTTGCCTAGAAAGGGCTCAGTGAATGTTCCCTTCCCCCTCCCTCGTCCCATGTAGGTGGCTTAAGCTGGAGAAACCAGCTACCCCTCTCTTTGTCCAAAGAAGGATTATGTGTGTTCAAAGATAGAAATCACTCCTTCCCCACACAACTGAAAATCACTAGTGCAACTCTTATGGAAGAATATATTTAATATATAGTTAAGAAAACATTCTAGAGGTGATAATGCTGGAGGAGATGGTGGAAGTCTTGGTGAAGATTATGGAAGTGGTGACAGTGAAGCTGATGGTAGTCATGGTGATGAGATGATGGTGGAAGGGTGGTGATGTCAAAAATGATGGTACTGATGGACGCCAGGAGTAGATGATGGAGAAGGTGGTTAAGGTGATGGCGGGGGCAGTGGTGGAGATGGTAGTACAGGCTGCACTGAAGTAGGGTGAGGGAAGTGACAGGGATGAGACTAACAGTGATAGTGACGGTGGTCATAAAGGCTATGTTAGAGGTGATGATGTGTGTGTTGTTTGGGATGATTGTTCCACTTGATTTAGAGTCATGGTGAGATATGTGATCAGGACTACCTTCAACAGTTGTCTCCTCCAGAAGAAAGGCCCAGAGGGGGCAGGCAAAGCAAGGTAGAAGAATGCTTTATGATTAACTGTTACATTGGCCCTAAACTCCAATAGAAAACATTAGACTTCTTAATCATTGCTGATTGAACACACGTTTATCTTGGCTACTTCCGGAAACCCCACTAACATGTCATTAATAGATTTTTTTAAAATCATAAACCCACAGGGAAAAAGAGAATGGGAGAGGGAACAGGCGCAGACAAGAGAATTGAGAATTTGGAAATTAGAAGGTGTATGGATGAGTGGTACCTGACTTAGCAGACCACAGAAAGCTGAAACTCAAGCCCACAAGGTTGTGGGGGTAGATGGCAGGAACCGATAGGTAGTAAAATATTTTTAGCCACAGATTCCCAGAAAAGCCTGGGAATTGGAGGCACCAGTTAAACTTCCGAAGGCAAGGGTTCAGAATGAGGGTGGAAAATAGGAAGATTGGTTATAAGTTTTTTTTAAAAAGCAGTAAAAACCTCCCCATCCCAGATTTACTCCTCTACTCTATGCATCCAGGTAACCATCCCCTTCCATGCTGGCAGAAGACAGAAGATTTATGCTCTGAGATGTTGAATCTAAAAGGTTCTGGACGTAGGAGCACCAGGCACAACTAGGAGGGAGAGAAGAGTCATTCTGAAAATAGGGATTAAAAATAAGTCTGTTTTCTGAAAGGTGAAGCTCTCAGCTCTCTTCCTCATCAATCCCCAGAACACTGGAAGCCAGGGTAATACAACATAGGCAAGCTATTGGAGGAAAGTTTCCTGGGAAACTTATTTTTCCAAGTTTTCTCCTATAGGTTTGGTATTTGGTCTCCTCATGAAACTGCTAGTCCCAATCAATTACCCTTCGGTGAAGCCCACATGTCAACAACTTTCTCTCTTCTTCCACTGCTTCCAATCAGAACTGCAGTGCCTCATACATCAATGTGAATGGACAGCTAAGAATTGCTTGATATTTCAAGAAGGCCTTCAACATAAAGGCAGACATCCAAACTAAGAGGAAAAAGGAATATGGAAAAAAACAGTGAGGAAGAAAAGCCCAGAAACTATAATTAACATTTTTAGAATGATAAAAGAGGTTATGCCTTCTTTAAGTGAGAACTGGGGGTGCTTTTTTTTTTTTTAAGGAGCAGAAGAAAGAAAATTCTTGAACATGCAAATATAACATCCATATCTGATTAAAAGTCAAAGGAAGAGTTGGACTATAAAGTCGAGACAAAGTCCCAAAAAGTATAACAAAGAAATGTAAATTGACAGAAACAGTTAGATGATCAGTCTCAGAGCAGCATATAAAAATGTAAGTCCTACGAGAAACAAAATTTAAAAAGGAGGAAAATTTCCTAGAACTGCAAAACACCAATTTACAGGTCAAAATTTTTCTATGAATATATGGCAAACTGAATTTAAAAACAAAAACAACTCACCCTAAGGCACATTGCAGTGAAATCTCAGAACATTGAAATGAAAACTTTAAAAGTTCCAGCATGGGGAAAGAAGTTTATTTACAAATTATTTTGAATTTGAATTATATCACAGATCTCTACAACTACCATGTAAGTAGAAGAAAATGAACAATGCTTCTAATCCTGAGGGAAATGATTTTCACAGAGTTCTATTCCCAGGCAAACTAGCAATTGAGTATGGCACTAAAAATAAGGATACGTTTGGACATGAATGGTCTTACAAATTTACCTCCTAAGCGGTATTTTCCAGGAGGATCTTGGGGAGTATTATCCACCTTACTTAGGAAATAAACCAAGGAAGAGGAAATAGACAAAGGATACTGTGATCAGGATAGAGACAAAGGAAAGTTCGAGAATGATGGTGAAGAAAAGTGTTAGGATGACAGTCAAGTAAAATATGTAGAGAAAAGCCAGTCTACATTAGCCATGAGGATGCAGGACTCCAGGAGGGAGGTCTCCAAGAAGAAAATGAAACTGATGGTAATGTACATTCAAAGGAAATTTTTAGTTCCATTGAAAAGTTCAGAGATGAATTAGTAAATGATCATGGAAAATTAAGCAAATGGCAAAGCAAGGTAATTATTATTTCCAAGGGAAACCAAACAGTTGTACAAGAAAGGAAAAGTGGTTTAATTGTGAATGATAGTAATGCAAAACCTGAATATGACTATTCAGTATCAATGTTGTGTGTGTGTGTGTGTGTGTGAGAGAGAGAGAGAGAGAGAAAGAGAAAGATATGGTGTAAGAGAGCTGAATCCTCATCTTCCATAGTAGAAGGTCAATAGATAAAACCTAATACTGAAAAATATAAGAAATATCAGTATTACCATGTCAATTAGAAAGAAATAAATACTAGAGGAAAGAGTTAAAATAATTCAGAGTGCTTGCTTCAAGAAAGGAGGACTCAAAAGTGAGCAGGATTGGAGCAGAAGTCTTATGGTTTTCATTATAAACCTTGTAGAACATTTGACTTTCAAAAATATGTACATGTATTACTTTGATTAAAAAAATAAAGATTTAAATAGAATATAAAAATGAGAACTCTAGTGAGCCATGCTAGATTATGTGGAGAACTTCTTGACCAAATAAGTCAGTCCAAATGGCTCAGAACCAAAATCAGCTGAAAGACCTGCTCCATCTACTGCCTCTAGGTCCAAACCCAAGTCTTGGATATGTCCACATTCACCAGAAAGCCACAAAAGGGAGCACAAGAAACACAGAAACATCTTGCATTTGCTCCATTTCTCAAGCCTTTCCAGGACCATGTGGCTGCCACATGGAAGAAAGAGAGAGGAATGGGGAGAAAAGGTTCAAGCCAAAAATGAGGAGAGATGATTGGGCCTTCTCCCTGGGGGAGCAGGCCCTAGCCCTCATACTGCACCCATGTGGGCTAGACATTCAGTCTGGCACTCTATCTCCCTAACTAGCACAGTGCACCATAGGATATTCTTAGACCTGAGTAACTATTGCAACGCTCCTCGAGGGTAGAGCAAAGAGGGAGGGGGAAAGCTGTGAATAACTCCTAGAATCCAACAGTGATGGTAGCAGTGAAGCTGGGGGTGATAGTGTGATGATAGAGCTGATAGAGGTGAGGAAGTGGCAATGATAATGGGAATTTATAATGAGCATAATAGAGAGAGTGGCTGGAGAAGTGATAGATGCAGAGATGGTGCTAGTGATAGTGGAAGTGATATGGACAATGGTAGTGGAAGTAATGGTGCAAAACATTCTAGTGGGATGATGAAAGTGATTGTCTTCATGATGATAGAGGTGATTGTGGCTGTGAAGATGAGATGTTAGAGGAGGGGATATTAACAATGGTAGTGGAGGTGATGTGGTGACAGTGGCATGATGAGAGACATGGTATTAGTGGAGTTGATGGCAATAATGGGAGGCAACAAGGGGAAGTAATAGTGATGTGGATTGCATTGATAATTATAGCCATGAAGGTGGAAGTGATAGTGCTAGTGCTTGGTGGTGGTAATGGTGGGAATGATGGGAATGATTGTGGCCTTGATGCTGGAAGTGGTAGTTGTGGGAATGTGGGCAGTGATGATGGATTTCATAGTGGTGTGGATGCTGTATTCATTATGGCCAAGATGGTGGCTTTCATGACGGTGAGGATGGTGGTATTGGCAATGGAAGCAATGATACTGGACTTAGCAATGACAAACACAATATTATAAATATGAGAATATTGATCAAAATCATAAGACAGATACATATGTAGGGCATCTAAAGATAACAGTCTGAATAGTCGGGGTTATACTGTAGCAACAAACATCTCCTTTGGGAGTTTATATGGCAAAGTTTAATTCTCATGCTGTATGTTGCTCTCATAGTCACCTGTGGGCTGTGCTGATGGAGGATCCAATTCTGTGTGCTTTTAGGATCACTGTGGCAGTAAGAAGAAAATGTGATGAGTCATGCATTATTTCTGTATTGGTCAGCTTGGGCTAGGGTATGGGATGGTAGTGCAAAACCCCCAAATTTCTGTAGCTTTCAACAACAGAATTTCTCATTCACATTCTATGTACATTGCTCAGAAGTGACACATATCGTTTCTGTCTACATTTTATTGGCTGAAGTGAGACTAATTTCAGAAGAAGCAAGGAAGTGCAATCTTCTCAGGTGCCTAGAAAGAGAAGAACTGGAATGTTTGTGTCCTCTTTAGTGACAGGCACTGTTTGCTTGTTGGGTACAGGAGGGAGTGGGGACAATGTAGCTATCATGGAAGGCTGCTATGGTCATAGAAGAAAGACTTGGTCAATGTGGAGGGGCTTGTGGAAAGGGGAAAACAATTTAGAGGGAGGAGACACCAGGAGCTAGAGGCAGGACTAGTTATGGCAAAGTTCATAAATGTGCTCGCCATTGCTCCTCAGTTCCCTTGGTATTTCTAGCTTCCCAGAAATCCAACAGATTCTAGGAAAGTTTGTTCAGAGCACAAGATTCATAGGCAGAAGCAGCAGAAGACAAGGATGGAAAGGTCAGCTAGAGCCATAGGATAGAGGGCTTTGAATGCCATGCTGAGATATTTTACAACATAAGCCACAGGTAAAATGCTACATAGCCAAATACGCTCTTGTACATTAACTCTCTTCACACTGGGAAACCCACTGGTGATAACTCTGCCATCTTCAACACGTGGCTTCCAGTACTCTGGGTGTTAACATCCTGGTCAGCAGGAGGGGAAAGAACAGAGAGTAGGGGCATGGGAGAATTTTATGGGCCAGGCCAGGAGATGGAACACATTGCTTCTGCTAAAGTATCATTGGATATAACTTAGTCATGTGGTTGCACATAACTGCAAGGGAGGCTGGGAAGTGTAGTCCAGAAGTTTGCTCAAACAGGAGAGATGACGTTTTGGAGGGCAGTGAATGTTCTCTTCACAACAGCTCTCCTCAAATCTTTAAAGGACTTGAAAGTGAATGAAGGCCAGAACTTTTCAGTATTGCTTCAGTGGGGAGGAAGAGATAGGGAGGCAGATGAAGGACTTCTTTGACTATTTTAACATAATCATGGACTGTTGGGATTGGGAGGGACCTGGTGTGGTCCAATCCCCACTCCAGGGCTTAAGACCCACTTCGGAGAACTTTGTTTAGAAACCTAGGGTTGGAGCCCTCTCCACATTTGAGGTTGCCTCTTTCATTTCCAGAGTTCTGATGGCTACAAGTGTTGGCCACTGTACTCACACAGAACTGTGAACAGGAGCATATGAGCAAAGGCATGTATTTTTACTTCTTGTGTCAATCCCCACCTCTGTACCTTTCTCAACACCTGGCTGGCCCTTAGTTTTATTTGATGGACACCTTACCCCCACAAATTTCTTCATATTCCTAAGTACAGGGCCACATATGTGGCAGCTTTTACTTATATTCTGGGGGTAATATTTTAGAGGTTGGATCTCTGCAAGTGCAGCCCAGGTGGGAGCTTAAAGAGTGACCTCTAGCCCTTGCTGTTCTGAAAAGTCCACCCTCACCTCTGCTGCTCATCCTATTGGCTGTATTTCTCTGCGGGCCCAGCCTGGCTATCGTATATTGCCAAGTTCCAACCCTCTCCCCATTCCCAGGCACCATTTCCTGTACCCTTGCGTTCTCTCCAGAAGCTGTCAAATTATTGTTTTCCTGTGCTGAGAAAATGATTTCCCTTGGTGTCCCATCTCTCCTCCCTGAGGCCAGCTTTAAAAACCCCATGCCTCTTCAGGGCACTTCGCTTTGCACGAAGGTGTCTACTTAGAAGAGGCATTATATCATTCCCGTAGGAGGCAGGATCACTGAAGTTAGTCAGGTGTTAGAAGACTTTGGTTCTTTTCTCCCACTGTTCAACCATCCATCCATCCATTCATTCAGCACCTTATTTATTTATCACCTACTGTGTGCTGGGCACATAGGTAAAGTGCCTACCACAGATCAAGGACTCAATAACTGGTAGCTCATTTCCTCCCTCCCCTTAGAAAATTCTCCCTGCAGGTGAAATGACACCGCCAAGAGGCCTCTAGTTCTAGATGCTGGGGAGAGCTGTATGGCTGTGGGATTGGCTTCCCCTGAGTGCAGGGCCCCCTGTCCCTCAGGATCCCACTGTGGAGACAGTGACCTAAAGAGGGGTCACACCTGAGTGTTCAACCTCCAAGGCCACTTCTGGCCTATAGCATCTGTGATTGACAATGGCAATAGCCCTAACAGTCTGATGTCACCTGTCTTTACAGTTGATAACCTCACAGGGGTTCTGGGTAGTCCTCCAGGGATGTCTGATCCAGTCTCGCAGGTGCCAGACCTGGCCAGGGTGTCTCATTGATGGTCTCATTAACTGTAGTGTGTCTGACCGTATCCTGACTTCGTGAGGTGCAATGGGCGGGCTTCCTCCTGTTGCCTCCCCTAGGGAAGCAGCGTGATCTCAGTTAGATTAGAATCTCCCACGCTGGACTATTCTGCAGGAGCCTGGCTCCCAGAGAGCCACCCAATGGTCAGATGACTAGGGTAGCCGCACTCCCTGTGCAGGGAAAATTCTGGGCAGCCATTTTCCCAGCTATAGGGTCAGGTCCGCAGGTGAGCACCACCGCCGAGAGCATCACTCGCATCACGGGAGCGCTCATCCTTACAGGCTGCGGGGTGAGCGCTGGTGCCTGCGGTTGTAGGTGTAGCAGCCACGAAGTAAATCACACGGCATTTGCATCAGTAATGTGCTCTCCTTGAGTGTAAAGAGCTATAAGCTTCCAAAGCCCAATTCTGTGCTTTCAGTTGATCCTCAAGGTCAGGTGGCCTTTCCATTTCACATAGGGCAAACTGAGGAAGACAGACAGTGGCTCCCCCAGGCTCACACAGTTATGCAGTGGTGGAGCGGGAACCTGGGCCCGGCCCTATGCTCAGACTCTTAGCACAGTGCTCTGACTGCAGCATCGTGTGGCAGCTCCTTGCCTCCTGCCCGATGTCCCCAGCCTCATCAGACTCCTGCCACCCTGACTACCTCCTCTGCTCTGTTTCCTATTTCTTTTGGGTCCAGGACCCTCATTTCCATAGCAAGTGCATGGTGAATAGCGTGGGCTGATGGGAAAGGACAGCAGTGACATCCCTCTGCGTAACACATGCATTTTTTTAGGTGCCTTGTCATTAGGGCCTCTGATGGGAGGGCTGGGAACACCCCTGCATCTGGCCTAGGATGAAGCAGGGGAGGCAGGAGCAGTGCTGGGGTGGAGGGGAATACTGCTGGCCCCCTACCTCCCGCCTTGGGTCCCAGCCCCATTCTCGTCCTCCGCTCCTGTCTGTCAGATGCTCCTGACAGCCAGAAATCTGAGAGGCCTGGAAAAGAGGGGAAGAGGCGGCAAGCGGTGATGAGCTCATCCTCACTGGCCGGCGCCGGGTGCCCCTGCGGGACCCTTTTTCCATGGCGGGGTCCAGGCTCCTCGGGTGGCGATGACTTCAGGGCTGGAGATTCCCTGCTGGCTGCCCCGGGGGATGGACGCTGGCTTGTAGTGCATTCCAGCCATGCTCCCCTCAGCCCCAGCGATGTGAGAACCAGAACCCTCGACCCTCTGTCTCCCCGCTACTCTCCAGGGGAGTCTCAGGCCCAGCATGTCCCCAGCCGTCTACTCGGCACCTCCTCCTGACCCAGACCTTTCCAGTCCCCACTCTTCCTGTTCCAGGGATGGAAAGCCCGGGACCAAGAGATGGGTCCCTCCTTCTTCTTCCCCCTGGCCACGCTTTCCCTTCTGCCTTCCTCCTTTCTCCAGCAGGTCCCCAGTTTGCCCCTGAGCCCTTGGTTCTGCTTGCCCAGCAGACATCAGCTTCGACAGAGCCAGTGACCCCAACACCGGACATTGATGGCCCCATGAAAGCTACCTCAAAGAAGCAGGTGTGGGCAGTCTCTGGATCTGCCCATGCCTGCTGCTGATGGTACTTTGTGGGATAAGCAAAGGCTTATCCTTCTCCTTCCCAAACCTGTCATGAAACACTACCCAACCCTTGTCCAAACCTATCTCCTGACTAGCCCCAAGAAGTCATTGATTCTCCCACCCCACCCCACCCCACATTGCCTTTGCAATTCTTTCCATTCTCCTGGTCTCCTTCATGATCTTGGGGTGTTTGGGGGAGCCTGTGGATTGGGGTGTCCCTACCCAGAAATGACACCTCCCATGTCCATCCCAGCCACTGTGCTCCAGCCTGGGATTCAAGAACATTCCCACAACTATTGGGCTTCCCTATACCCTTTCCCTCACTCCCTCTCGCCTACTAGCACAGCACGCCCTTTATCATTGTCTACACGCTGTTGGTAATCCAGCCCACAGCCCGTCTCTTGGCTCCCACCCTTAGCCTGCCTCCTGAAGCTGTTACACTTGCTTCTCTGCTCCACTTCCATTGGCAGCTTCAGCCTGCTCCACTCAGACCCTTCCGCTGCACAGAGTCTGTGCTCACCGGGGTCACCAGTGACCTCATTGTCAAGTTGTTCTCTGACCTCACTCCTTTGACCTCTATGGTAGCCCATTATCCTGACCATCCTCCCTGGCTTTTCTGCTACCCTCTGAGTCAAATCACCCCAAGACACAGTGGCTGAAGCAAGATGGAAATTCACTTCTCTCTCAAGAAGGCTGGGGGCATGGCTGGTGTGGTGGCTCAATGGCGTCAGGGTCTGGCTCCTTCTTGCTCTGCCATCTTCTGTGTGCCACTTCGGTTTCTTGGCCCTGGCTGGCTGCTCTTGATCCTGTCTTCCGTGGGAAAGGGGTGATGGGGAGGGGAAGCCACGCAGCTTCCCTTCAAAGGCAGGACTCCGAAGCTGCAGTGTCCCTTCAACTCATGTCCCACTGGTCAGAAAGCAGCATATGGCCACACCTCGCTGGGGACTGTGATGTTGAGCCAGGCAGAAATTCTGTTGCCATGTAAGGAGGAGAGAACAGATATTGGTGGACAACTATCTCTGATTGTTCCTTGTTAATATTTTCCCCGGGGCAGTTTTCCTCTATCTGCCCCTGAAATGTTGGTACTCCCTTTTACGGCCTGCTCTCATCTCTCTCTATGTGTTCTCTATTGGGGACTTAAAGCACCTATAGAGTCAAGCCCCACCTTCCCGAAGTAAAGTGTTCTGCAGTCTGTATCTTTGCATAGAAGTACCTCCTGACCCTACACCCACACTTCCACTCCACAACTGGGTAATTCCTTTTGGAGGTCCCACTAATACCTCAAAATCAATAGGCCCCCAAACCTAACTCATTATTTTCTTCCCAAATCTCCTTCTCCCCATGGGGCTGTTGCTCCTGTGTGTGACACCACCCCTCCAGCTCCAGGTTCTCTCCATCAGTTCCCATGCAATCCACCCCTCAAGCCCCCTCATAGCCATCCCTTCCTTACCCTCATCCCTACCCCCCACCCCCCGCCTCGGCCCAGATGTCTTCCCTTTCCTCCTGGCCTTGCAGCTGCCTGCTACCTGTCCCCGTGCCTCCTGTTTGCATCTGCCTCCCCAGGTATACGGAGCAGCCAGACTGTCTAAAATGTGTACCCCCTGCTTATCCACCTTCCATGGCTCCCCACTGCCCACAGAGTGCACCCCAGCTGGCCCTGCTCCTTTTTCCAGCCCGTGCCCTGCTTCTTCCTATTCCTGCTTTCCCATTCCAAGTGGTTTCATGAGCTCTGAAAACTGCACGTCCTGTTTCTTGGTCTGTGTTTCTCACCCATCCCTTTCTCTCCATCTGCCCAACGTGGCAGATACCTGCTCAGCCCTCAGAACTTGGCCTAAGTGTTTATCCCTCTGGGAAGCCCCTTCTCACCCACTCCCATGCCCTTTGGGAGCTGTGAGATCTAATTCTAGCCCTTGGCCTCTGTGACACAGCCTCTGTCTGGGTCAGAACAGAACTGTAATGCTCCATTTCTGCATCCCTCTCACCTGCCTGAGGGCCCTCTGAGGGCATGCATTTTCCTTTTCCCCGGTCCCAGCATCAGACAAGGCCTAGAAAATAACAAGCATTTAGAAAGTGTTTGTTGAATAAATAATCGATCATGTCACCCTGGCTCAAAAAACATCAGTGGCTCCTCGTTGACTATATAATAAAGTCTAAGCTCTTTTCCAAGACATTCAAGGCCTTGCATGATGGGACTGTCAGGGTTTTCAGGCTCACCGTCCAGTCCATCACCCAGACACACCATTTCTTGTCATACCTACTTACCCTTAGGCTCCTATATCTTTTGTCCCTTGCTTCTCCTAACCTGGAGGGCCCTTTCTCCTCTCTTTACCTGTTGAACACCTACCCATCCTTCAAAACTCACTTGCATGGTACCTTCTTTGGTCTGCCCAACTCAGTCACATACTCTGCTGCACATGCTGCCTGATGCTTTTGTATTGTTACTGTCAATAGAGTGCTGTGTCCAGCTGTGCTATTAACATCCCGCACCCCTCCTTCCATCTGGAGTTTCCTCCTCTCTCTGCTGTCCCCATAACCACATGGTTGAAAGGAGGGGACTGCCCTGGTGTTTGGCAGCCCTGCCTTTATGTTCACTGTTGGGTCTTTGCCAAGCTGGATCAATCGTAACTCCTTACCTTTCTGGTTCTAGTTCATTGGTTTAAGACCAACCCCCTCACTCAATCCAGGCGACTCAGAGTCATTCCCTGATATGTTTTTTTTTAAAACAAAAACTGAGATGGGACACCTGGGTGGCCCAGTTGGTTAGGTGTCTGCCTTTGGCTCAGGTCATGATCCTGGGGTGCTGGGATTAAGCCCTGTATCGGGCTCCCTGCTCAGCGGGGAGTCAGCTTCTACCTCTTCTTCTCCTTCTGCCCCCCCCCCATCTCATGCTCTCTCTCTCTCTCTCGCTTGTTCTCCCAAATAAATAAATAAATCTTTTAAAAAATAAAAACTGAGAAAGAGAATGAGGCAGAAGTAGTATGATGTAAAACTTAGAAGTTGTTAGAGGCCATGTCTTTGTATGATGGAAGCCATTGTGCAGTAAGAGAAGGAAACTAACACACAGAGAGGATCTATATATATATGGTGTACATCTGTATATATGGCAAGAGAGAGGCAGAGGGGGGGGGGAGAGAGAGAGAGAGAGAGGGAGAGAGAAGCAGATAGAAGCTGGCCTAGAGGAGCTTGAATGATTCCTGAAGCCCATTTGCATCCTTGCTTTTGCCATGACTTGGTTGGATTCTCTGAGTAAATAATATCCATCTTTTTTCTTAATCTGGTTCAAGTTGCAGCCAAGAGTCCTAATGCATATACCTATTTGGTTCTGTGTAGTATTGCAGCTATCTGAGTGCAAATGGGACCCCTCCCCCAGTCCGTCTCTGAGTTTGTAGAGGGCGCAGCTACCCCATTGGGTGCCCCCCACCCCGCAAGATGGCAGAGTCCCCTCAGGCCTATGGCCCTAGATCAGGGCTGGTCCATCTTTGCTAACTCATGACTAATGAATTGCTAATTCGTGACAAAATGCTCCCACGCAGGGTGACTGGGTTGCTGCCTGACCATGGCTTTCTTCCCATTTTAGGCTGTGTAAACCCATCAACAATCAACAAATTAATAGTCTGTGAGCCAAGGTCACTCGTGGTTTGTTTACTGCAGCCGCTTTCCCTTGGGCTGAGGAGTCCTTTCCACAGGTGTTTCTTCAGCCTGGGCTTAATTTATTCCTTTTTCCTTCCCTCCCTCACCCAGGCTAATTATTGCTTTTGTTTATAATTGAGTTAAGTAAACTGACCTCCATCTTCTCCAGCAGAAGGCTCCATGCCTGCACGGTCCATTAATGCCACTGTGGTGTGGCTGGACATCAGCCAGGCTGTAGGACACCAAACATCTGGATACTGAGAAGGCTTCAAGGGCTGCTGCTGAAGGACATTGTCAGGGCCGGGGGAAAGGGACGTGACAGCAGACTTTCATTGCCAGTGACCTGAGGCTTGGCCTGGCACTCACACCAGACCATTCCTGAAGCGAAGTAGTGAGGTCAGCCTGGATGTACATTCTGAGCTGTGGGTCACATCTGGGAGGGGAACAAGATGTCTCCCTGGGAAGAGACCATGGAGCAGATCTGTGGGAGAACCAATGGCCAAATGGTTGTGGATGAACAGAGGAGGCTTTGATGGGGGAGGTGAGGACAGTCCTCTGCTCAGCTGGGTGTTCCTGGGATGAGCAGTCACTGGCCCCTCCTGGCGCATCTGCCTGCAGGGGACCTGGAGCTGTAGGAATGGAGTCCAGGACTCTTCAAGGGCCCACTCCAACCAGCAACCCATAAATATTGGTCTGGTTTTGGTACAAAGGCCAGCCCCAGGCCCATCAGCGGGGTGTTTTCAGCTGGGAGGAACAGACATACTCTTTCACTCTGGCTCTCATGTGGCCCAGCACATGGGGAGCTGTCTGGGTGGGGGCTACCAACCAGAGCTTGGCTGTCCCCCAGCCCCTTGCCTTAAGCCCTGACGTCACAGCCCAGCCATCTGGCTGTCAGATCTGATTGAGCTCATGCTTGGAGAGAGCTGGCGGGCCAGGAAGCCTAACTCCACACATATCCATGCCCACCCAACCAGGATCTGCCTTCCTCTTGGGGCAGAGCACTAACCACATGGAGCCTTGATGTCCTCATATGTGGAATGGGGATCATGATAACATCTACCTGGAAGGCTTGTCATGAGCATTAATGAAGATGATGAGCTGAATGTAATCCACATACAGGACCTGGCAGATTGTAAACATCCAACTAGTGATAGCCACTACAGTATTATATAACAAGGTGCTCCTCTTACTCTCTGTGACACTAACGTGCTGCGTGATCTTAGACAAGCCACTTTTTCTGAGTCTCAGTTTCTTTATCTGTAAAGTGAAAGTATTTCCATCAACCTTCCTTTTCTAATCCAAAGTTTCACTCTCTGTGAAATATGAGGATAATATTTTCTTATTTATCTAATGGGGGGGATGGAAAGAAAGAGGCTCAGATGACATATAGTCAATGTGATAAAGCTTTGAGAAATATAAAGAACTGTTCTAATTCAAGAGACAATAATGATAATGAGCAATAATGATAAGTGCTAATTAATGCTAGTAGTTTCCTAATATACTTTTATTTGCTTGCTAAAGGGTTGGAGGGGAGAAATTCCAGTGTATGTGCTGGGGAGGAAGCCTGGCAGAGTGGTTCTGGGCAGAATGTAAATTATGTAGGGATGTGGCTGAATTGGAGACATTCAGCCCATCCTGGGGTATCTCCAGCCCATTAGGTGTGTGGTTTGGATAAGCTCTCCAAGTGGTTCTGAAGCTCTTGACTCCCACCCTGTTCCCCTTCTTGGGTATTCCTTACTTTAGCTCAAGGCTTTGAGGCTTATTTAAATTCAGTGCCCCAAGGATCCCATTCATAGCTATTCTCAGATACTCATGCCTGTGTGTGATCCCAATCTCTTCCTGTAAGGGAAGAGTCTGGGCTGAGAAGGCAGTAGACTTGGAGTTGGAATATAAGGGGAGAGCTCCACAGAAGGGAAGACTGCATGCCAGTGCTCCCTTGGCCAATGGTTCTTACCTTACATGTCTCCCTTTTGTACTGGCAGAGATCGTTCAGCTGCTGTGTTCTCAAGAGCCAGCACAGGGTCTAGATTAGGGTATCTTGGCCTCTTTAATCCCATATTTCCCTCCCTGCCCTCCATTGATCTGCCCCTCTCTTAGAAGGAATCGTTATATTTTTTGCATATCTCCATGACTCAAGTATAGTATGCTAAACTTTATTTTCTATACCTTGTATTGTGAGGATGATATACATTTCATTTTTCTTTTCTTTCTTTTTTTTTTTTTTAAAGATTTCATTTTATTTACTTGACAGAGAGATAGACAGCTAAAGAGGGAACACAAGCAGGGGGAGTGGGAGAGGGAGAAGCAGGCTCCTGGCAGAGCAGGGAGCCCGATGCGGGGCTCGATCCCAGGACCCTGGGATCATGACCCGAGCCGAAGGCAGATGCTTAACGACTGAACCACCCAGGCACCCCGATATACATTTCATTTTTCAAACATAGAGTATTATGATGCCAATTCAGTGTCTGAGGTTGGGATCCCCTAGAAGTAGTACTAAGAAAAGGATTTGAATACAAGTAAGGAAGTGATCTCAGAAAGCACTGAGAGAGTGCAGAAATGAGAAAGAGAAGGGAAGGAGTCAATAAAGGGAGTGCCATTGAGTATCTATTGGTGTGGAAAACTGGGGCACAATCTCACTGGGTTGTCCCAGGCGAGGGGAAGGAAGCTGAGGTATCTAAGCACCATCTCCCTATCTTTGGCTGAGGACTGCCTGCAGGAGTTCTAAACTTCCATCAGCTCTGGCTGTCCTATGCACAGGCAGAGACAGGTACATTGCAGATAGTCTTCAGTCTGGAGGTGAAACTGAAGACTATGGCAGAAAACCAAGAGAGCCTGCTGCAATATGCATTTACAAATGAGGTATATCCCTCACTCTTGCCCTCAACCTCACCAAGACTCTGATGTGCAATTCAGAGTTTGGGATCTCTAGGCTGGTGCACTATGACACAGTTTGGGACAATGCCATGGCTGGTCATTATGAGATGAATAAAAAAATCTATTGAGCCCCTGTTGGAAGACAATGCTCCATGTATGTCATTTTTCTGCACATCTTGCCAGCACAAACATGGGCTCCCTTTGTTCTTGACTGCCTCTTCAAGGTTGTTTGTGTAGTTAACAGTCTAGGAAGACGGAAGTGTCTCCCTGTGGAGCAGAGAGCAGCTTTGTCTGCTGTCCAGAACAGTAAAGAGAATGTCTACTTCTGGGTCAAAATTTAGGCATGCTTACTGCCTATTATAAAAGATTCAGGCTCCCTAAGCTCAGAGATCTTCTGTAATGCAACCCACAGTGCAGGTATCACCTGGCCTCTTTGCCTAACTCTGGAGAAATTAAGGTTCCCGGGACTGGCACAAATTCTAATGCTCCAGATACTGTTATCACTGTGAGTAATAGAGTCCTTTGTCTCTGACCCAGGAGTCTCATGTCTTCTGCCAGCATCCATGGAATAGTGGCAGGCAAGCTTTCTAGCTTGCAAGAAGGGTACAAATCTCAGCTCCTTCTGCAGTTCTTAACACCTCTCCTACACGTCCCCCAAATCAAGTGCTTGGTCATCTCATCATGTAAGTGTTGTAAAGAGACATGAGACCTCCTGCTCAGGAGCTCAAAATCTCTTTGGGCAAATAAGACAAATGAATAGGAAGTAAAAAATCATCTGCAACATAGTCTGACCACTAATAGCATAGTGCCTGAGTAGGGGCTTTGTAGATGGGGGTTTGGAGGGAGAGAGAAGCACTAGAGCCAAGCAGGGAGGCTGGGAGTGCAGGCCAGGACAGTGTACACCTGGTGTAGGTGAGGGTCAGCCCCAGCACAGAGAATCAGGAGTGTCCAGCTAAGGAAGGCACACTGAGTTCTGAGGGTAATGGGGAGCCCTGGAAGCCCTTATATCCTGCTGTCTGTGTCTCCCATGTGCCACCCTTATCTTCTCTGGGACTCATAGTTCTGACACCTTCATTTCCAATCGGCTCACTGTGTCCAAGGTGCCTTGGAAAAATCCCCACAGAATACGTGGCACTTTTGTGAGGCACGTGGTTGTTTGTGTGGCCTGGGAGCCGGGGTGGGGGCTGAGTCCAGAGTCCATAGAACCCGTACTCCTGGGCAGCAGCCAAAGACCACCAGAAATGTCCAACAGGATTGATAGCTGAGCGAGGAAGAGCATCCCTGTGAAGATACCTACACAGTCGTTTCAACAAAGAATTTACAAGCATCCGTCCTCCTTCACTTGCTACTGAGTGGAAAAATACATTGGGCCTAGAGCCGTGAGCTCCTTGCCAGGCCTGTGACTCATCCCTAAGTCATAAATAACGGGTCCCTTATGACAAAGCAGAGAAGGGAGCCAGGCCCAGGGCCACGTATTTATTAGAAAAGAGAGTAGAACCATTAGTCGGGGGGCTTGGTTTCCGGAAAATTCAAACCGCACCATGTTAGAGAAGGTCAGGAGGCACTTCCACAGGAATTCAGACCTTTTTTTTTCTTCATAATCTCAACCTTTCTTCTGGGCTGGAGACGCGTGGTGCGTACACCAGAGACATCCCTTGGCCACGCCAGTCCCATGGATGAAGGCGAGGCTTTGCCATGTCCCAGGCCCTGCTGGGTGCCTCCTGACAGCCACGAGGGGAGGGAGAGCCACATGCCCCGGTGACCATCACACCGTGAGCATCAGGAAACATTTACTGCCTCAAGTGTGACCTCTGGCAAGTACGGCTCCTCCTGGGGCCTCCATTTCCAAAGGCTTCCTGGACCACTCTCAGAATGATGTGTGTGTGGGGGGGGTTGCAGGTGCTGTGTGGGCTGCGGGACTGGCTCACACGTGTGATGGGCATGGTCTAGGGGCAAAGGGAAAGAGAAGGAAAGGTTTGCTTCTCTCTGGTATGCACTCTCTGGGGCTCTCTTCCTGTCTCTGTGCTTCTCTCTGTCTGTGGGTATATAGGACTAAAAACCCAAAGGGTAATGGATGCAGACGGGGAGGAACAGTAAATCATTTGCAGACTGTTGATGAAACCTTTAATGCTTGAAGGAAATACAGGCGTGTGTGATTCCGGGAAAGCTGAACTTGTCGTCTTCCCCCAAACCCTCTCCTGTGTGTTCGACATACCTCCCCAGCTGCGCAGACCAGAAGACTGGGTGTCTGGGATGATAGCCCACTTCCTTCACCTTCCTGCACCTGCTAAGGGCACCACCACCCCTCACCTGATGGCCTCCTCCTATCTTCTGGCTAACGTCCACTCCCTTCGGCGTTGATCTCAGGCCTGGGGCTGCCGCGCCATTGAGGCTGTCTGACCTCGGTCTTGTTCACCTGCCCACTACTTGCTCCCTCCCCACAGCCCAGGGCCAGCACCTCCTTCCACATGCTGCTTCCTTAGGGCCACCTTGGCCAGGTACACACCAACCTCAGCCTCCTGAAGCCTTGGTGGCCCTTAACTGCCACTACCCATCCGTGTCACCAGCCTGGCCATGCACGCCTCTGGGCAGAGACCGTCTTACCTAATCCTCCCTGTCTGCACAGCCCCTGCCGTGCAACTGCAACCAGGGAGAACTCAAGGAGTGAACGATGAATGGCCAAAGAGGTGAATGGAGTGGTGAATCAACCCTGCCTTTATGACAGCCCTTGGCACACACAGGAATGTGTGCTGAGTCTGCTTCCCCTCTCTGAACTGTGCCCTATTTTCATTGCCGCCTTCTGGCCTCCAAAGCCAAGAGCCTTAACTAACAACTGGCCTTGAGCACAGATGACTAACAGAAGCTCCATGCGTGGGTTAGCTGTTTGATCTCTGCTATTAGGGAGACTGCACTCTTCTACTCTGAGCAACGCTGGGCATTTCAGGCAGCGCATCAGGGCCATGAGGCTTTTTTAATGTGGGTTTCCAGGGCCCTGGTTTTGGGTTATTGTAGTTGGAAATGCATTCCCCTATTGTATTTCTGTGCGCACTGCAATCAGAGCATGAGCATTAAAACAAACTGAATCTCAACGGTCGGATCTAAGAAGCCTTGTAGGAATCTTCTGGACCAACCAATGCCTTCACCAAGCAGGTGAAGCCCTTGGAGACAAGGCTTTGGTCCACAGTCTTCAGCGCTGGTGGAAGGATTGACTCTGGAACCCTAGGGGTTGTTGGTGAGCCCACTGCCCTGGGCAGTTGACTCGGAGCCCTCATCTTGCCACTGCCCTCTTCCTCAGGTCCTGAGACCCTTGGGCTGGCCGATGCCTCCACAGCCTCCCAGGCCCTTGCTGCATTTCTTGGCTGCCCTGCTGGTTTCCAGGTTTGCTTGTTTCTCCTCTGCCTCCCATCAAGCACCTGGTGCTCAGGCTCTATTGGGGGCATGAGAAGACTTCAGCCTTGCAGATGATGGATTTGGGTCTCAGGTCTTAGAATCAAGTTCTGGGGATAGATTTAAGGTAGAAGGCCATCAAAGCACCTTCCTGATCCTGTCCCAGTGCCTGGCAGGCTCAGCCAGGGCTGAGAAGAGCCTGCTGTGGAGTTACTACAGGCCCATCCATCTCAGTGGGGCCACTGGGCACTTGCTAATTGGGAGAACACGCCCAGCCACAGGCCACAGACAAGAAAAACAAGTGTGAATAAACACACGGCAACCCCTGGGCTTGAGTCTCGTGTCCTTACCACCCAAGAGTTCTCAGAGTCAGGGGACACTTGGGGAGGGCTCTCTGGAGGGGGATAAACTCTGGGAAGTTTCAGGGCAGAGACATCCTGGGAAAAGAGGAAGGACAGGGGCCAGAAGGATGCCCTCTTCTCTGGGGACCCTGGTTAGCGCTGGGGCTGGAGTAGCACCATGTCTCACAGCCCTGTGGCAGGTGGATGGGAAGGGAGGCGGAGTTCGATTGAGCCTAAAGGGGCCATTGAGGCTGGTGCCCTGGGCTGGAGCCCTCAGCCTCGCCTGCCTTCGGCCCTGGGGAGACGTTACCTCCCTGCCAACAGGCTTTCCCGTGCCCTTCCGAGCCAGCTCTCCTTCCACCTGGAGGCCCTTGCCCCATCAAACCACATCTCTGTAGAGACACAGTCTCCCAATGACCAGGGAGAGCTGAATTCCGGGAGTCCCTCTTGACCCCGGTCAGAGTCAACTACATGTGTGGGGGAATGATAACAGAGAGACGGGCTTCAAAAGGGCCTGGAGGCAGCAGGGGTGTGCTCGAGCTTTATCTGGACAGATGAAGGCAGCTGGCCACACTGCTGGTGTGCAGAAGGCATCGTGGGGAGCTCTCCAGCTTGGAGAGAAGTCAGTACTATTGGTCTCTTTCATTGCCCACCCGCACCCTTGGCCCCCACCCTTTGCCTCCCCAGCTCTGGAATCATCTGCGTATTCCAGGTGCTTGCCCAAGTTGTTTTCTCTACTCAGAGCACTCTTCCTACCAACTTCCTAACCCCGTCTCAGCCTTCCTGCCCTGGATAATTCATACTCCATCTTGCAGAGCCCCTTCAGATACCAGACACGTGATTAGCATTTGTTAAACAAAACCCCAAGCCCTGTTCCAGGGGCTGCAGGGACCAAGAGATCTGAATTCAGGCTCGGTTCTCTTTGCAGATAATCTGCATCTAATTTGCTTGTGAGCTTGGGCAAATCTCTCCTGGTCTCTGGCCTCAACTTCTTTATCTGTCAATGAGGCAGCTAAGTTGGCTGAGCTGTGAGTCTTCCAGCCCTGACACACACACTGGGTGGCAGCGAGGCCAAGGTCCCGGCCCCGTGCTCTCCCCGCTGGCCTGCCTCACCCTCCCCAGCTGGGAGGAACATCCTGAACAGCGTTAAGAATAATAAACACGGGCTGATAAACATCAATAGGCCCACCCGGTGCCAAAAGGGAAAGAGGGAAGACTGTGCTGTGCTGGCTGGAGCCTCCCTGGACCAAGGAGCAGCTGCCAGCTCCTTAATCATCTGGAGACAGCCGGCCGGCTCCCCCAGCCCCGCCCCAGGCCCAGGGCAGGCAAAGGCCAGGCCAGTCCCTGGGGGAGCCAGCCACTGGGTCCTTAGCCACAGGCTGGCCACAGATGGCCCCCTGACCCCTGTGCCAGGGCCTCTTGCTGGATGGGGGCTATGTCACCACCCCGCCTAAACCTGCAGCGGCTCCTCACTGCCCATGGGACACAGCCTACATGCCCCAGCCTGGCACTGAAGGGCCCTCAGATGGCTCACCTGGTCATGGACCACAGCCTCGGAGTGCATCTTGCCATTTTCCAGAAATGCCAAGCTCTTATTCCTCTGAGCTCTCTCACAGACTACTCCCTCTGAGCTCTCTCACAGACTACTCCCTTTTGGGGAAGGCCCTGGCAAAATCCTACTTTGACACTCCATTTAGGCATGGGTTTAGAGTTAGTGTTTTTACCTAGAGGGGCTCCATATTCTAATTATTTGGTTCATTGCCCAGCTCTCTCATAGACTGTGAGCTACTGAGAGAGGAGCCCTGTTTGTGGAGGAGTAAGGCCGGCTGCCACCTGGAGCCCTCAGCGTCACCTGCCTTGGGTTCTAGAGGGACATCACCAGGAGCCAGGCATCACTTTGCCATGTGGCCTGAGGCAAGTCACTTAACCGCTCTGTTCCTCAGTTTCCAGTAAGATAAGGATGGCATGAGAGGTTGCTGTTGGGCTTACATGGGCCGACACATCTGGAGCCCTTAGAAGAGGCTGAGGCCCAGCAGGGCCCTCCAAGGAAGGTCTTATTATTTAGGTTGGCACAGCATGCACTACCAGCGCTTGGCACACGGTAGGGCTCAGTCGCATGTGTCGGATGACTACGTGACTATCTGACTCATGGCTATAGAAAGGACCATAGACCTCCATCCAGTCCTGGTCTGCTGTTATTATGCAATGAGTGTCTGCTGAATGCCTGGCTGTGGTGGCCAGTGGTGCGGCCATAGGACAGTCACCCCCCTGAGGGCAGGAGCTGCATTTTTTTTCCACCAGGACAGGGAGATCATTTCACGTGGAGCCTGTGGGTTTTGATGAACTGCCTAGGCCTCTCCAGGGGTGCTGATGAACTCAGTGGTTGGTGGCTCTGGGTGCTGAGTCATGTAACTCTTGGAGTTAGCGGTGGCTGGGGAAGGGAGGATGGCCAAGGCAGGAAGTGGGCTGCTGTGTCCAGGCGGGCTGCCCCGACGACCTCCTGGGCCTCCGGGGCTCTTCCCAGAGTTAGTGACCTGGCTCATTCATTAAACCGCAAGTCCAAGGGCACCACCATTCCCAGGGAGGCTCGGCTCGCCGACTTCCAGCCTTCCCGCCTCCCTGGGGAAGCTGTGTCTCCCTGCTTTGGTCCAATTTTCCATGTGGGATTTCCGGAGACACCAAATGGGTCATGTGATAGGAGACATGGTTTGGGAACTTCGTACATTTCTAAAATTCCTGACCCTATTTTCAGATGCCTGCTCCCCTGTGCATACCCCTCCCCAAGCATACCCTTTTATTATGAGCAATATCCTCCTTTCCAGTGGAGAATAAGAAACATTTGTAGATGCATGAATCAGAGTTCCAGTGGGTTGAGAATCATCTCTTAATTTGAGAAGGTCTTTCTGCTAGACTATGGTTAAGCCTTGCCTGAGGGGTCCTGGTGGGAAATATGCAGTTTTTGGAATACGGAGACACTGGAGGAAACTCAAGCACTCTGCTATGGGTTGGGGATCATGTATTGTTTGTTTACTTACAGCAAGGGGCTGCCCTGGCCTGTCCATCAGGGAACTTGGGAATAACCTTGCCTTAGGCTGTCTCAGGGAAAGTCATGTTAAAGCTCTGTGTATCTGTGGACCACAGTAATGTGTGGGCACATGCCAGCTCTGGGCTTTCCATTCTTAGTCACTTAGAGGTGGGGAATGTGGGCTAGATAGCCCTGAAAAATAGGCACCAAGAAATGGCTCGCCATGGGGGACAGGGCTTCAGGCTACGGACAGGGAGTAGGGAGTGTACCTGGGGAGACTGGGGTTCTAGGAGGAGGCAGCGCCAATGCCGTGAACTAGAGGAGGTGGGGCTCGGAAGGAAGAGGGGACCCAGATAAATGCCCAGCACTACAGCTGTGAGCCAAGACCACGTCTTTGAACAATCAGAAAAAGGTGCCAGAGCACAGCCCTGAGCCAGAGTGCAGGCTTGGTGGGCAGTGGCTGGGCCGGATTTCAGCCTTCCTCATGCCCCTCCTGCCGGGCCCTTATGCAGTGAAAGCATGACCCGCACAACCTTTGTGCTATGGCCCAGAGCCCAGGAACAGAAGTGCTTGTGTGTGTGTAAGCCGGGGCTTTCTGGATCAAGGACTGTGTTTCCTCTCCCCTCTATGTCCTTCTGCTGTCCCTTTTAGGGGAGTCTCTCTCTGGGGCCACAGTGTGGGGGCTGTGGGGCTAGCATGGAGGGGTTGGCAGCTGTGGCCTGGGGCCTTATTAATGGAGTACTGAGTGCGGCCAGGGTGCCCTCCTTCCCTCTGCTGAGGTGCCCTGGAGACAGCTGATTAAGCAGGTTGGCACAATGTCTGCAATGATTTACGGGCTACCCAGAAGCTTCTGCCTGGAGAGCTGGGCTGCTGCATTATTCATGGAGGAGAGCTGTAAATCTGCCCCTGCAGCTGGCTCCAGCTCTGCCCTGGAAGATGAGGAAGGAGGGAAGGGGTGGGGGAGGAGGAGCAAGGTAATCAGAGTGCGGGGTTCAGAGTTCTGAACAGGCATCTGACCCCTGCTTGTTGGTTTGGCACGTAATGACCCCTGGCAGTCATCTTGTCCATTTCCTTGCATTTCATTGGTGATACTCTATGTCTTCCTTTGGTGAAGCTGGTCCAACAGTCCTCCTCTTGTCTAACCTGGATACTTTTTGCTGTAGCTGAAGCCCAGGGTTCCTGCCTGAGGCAGTTCTTAACAGGACTTTAAAATATCAGATCACATTTCTTTAGAACAAATGATCTGCCGAAAGCCCTGCTATCAGGCAGCGGGGTTCTCCGTTAGCAAGATCCAGACTGAGCCTCTGCTAGCCTTACTTCTGGCTGTGGTTACTTTTATCTCACTCGGTAATATCTCTGTGTGAGAAAATGCAGGGCAAGACATAGCCTTGGGCATGAGAGGAACCATTAGTGCAGTTAGCTTCTTGAACTTGAGCTTGCATCAGAATCACCTGTAGGGGTTATCAAAACACTGATTTCTGGGCCCTGCCCCCAGTGTTTCTAAATCAGGAGGTCCCGAGTGAGGCATTTCTAACAAGTGTTGCTGATGCTGCTGACCCAGGGATCACACCTTGAGAACTACTACCTTAGTGTAATTTAACCCAGCTTTGTTATGCTAACATCAACTAATAAGGGCAGGAACCATCAGTAAAATATGCAGTCATTAAACTCATTAATTAATTCATTTAATAAACACTGACTGACACCTATTAAAAACACAGATATGAAAAGCCAGTTCAGCGGGGAAGAGAAGGACATGTGAGCAGACTCTGGGCATTTGCTAAGTTGAATCAAGGAATTCAATATATTCAGCCTCTGTTGAAGGCTTATAAATGCCTTCACTGCCCACTGCTGTGATATAAATAAATAGAGAAGCCATAGTAGCATGGTGCTTTCTCTTCCAAGACTGGCTAGAGAACCACCTAGAGATTGCATGGGCTGGGAGTTGGTCAAGTCTGAAGGTACTTCTGTCCTAAAAAGGTGATGTCCTTGCAGATTAGGAGATGATGGAGTCTTATGGAGGAGGTGAGACTTGAGGGATGAATTTAGGAAGGAGGGGAAACTGGTAAATATGGCTATCCATGCTAGAACAATCTCTTCAACTTCACAAATGTGACTGTCCACTTGCTTTCTGAGCCTTAGGCTGAAAAACCTTTCCTCTGACCGTACTGGTCCCAGGTCTTCAGTTTCTCATAGTTTCTCATCTGCATTTTCTCCTGGAACTTACAGACAACAAATACGCTTGTCTCAAAGACTTGTAAGTGCAGAGTAAAGAGTACAGGTAGTCTGGGCAGTGTCTGAGCCTGGGTTGGGAGAGAGGATAGTAAGGAAGAGGTTTTGTGACAGAGCAGAAATGGGTTGCAAGGAACTATAATAGGGAGTGCCTGGTTGGGAAAGGGAAGAGGGCATGAGGTAAGGAGTGGGTTATTTAGATGCTATAGCAGGAAGTCCTGTTAAGACCTCTCGAGATTGCACCCCCACTCCCATCCTACTGTTCACAAGGGAGCATTTTAAACTATTTTAGTGTTTCTTTTAGTATTTCTATCTGTATTTCTAACTAAAATGAATGCATTGCTTTCTCTTTATCCATTAACTTCAGGCATTATTGACTTTCTATTATGATAGATGAAAATATAAACTCCCGTATACACACTCTCCTACACCCCCTATTCTCCTAATATCATTATATCTAGATTCTTAGTTAAAATCATTTTCAGAGTTTTCATCATTATGGCTATAAATTTTGCTCACTGTTGACATAAATGGTATAGTCTAATTACATCTCATTTGTTGTACAGCTTTTAGCTTTTCTTGGAGTTAATAATTGCATCCGATTTTCATTTGTTTTATTTTCTTTGAACAGCTAAGTAATTTCACACTCCTTCATAGCTCTGCAAAATACCTCTCAGGGCAATTTTCTGATTGGTCAAGCCTACCAGATAATTTACCGCTTTCATTTTCTCTCCTCCAGAGTCCTGTTTTGCACTCTGAGATCTGTGGCTCTATCTGGACTCACTTCTCTCTCTGGCTGCTGCAAAGCTTCATCCTGCCCCTTCCTCTCTCTAACATCCTGGCATTGCCTTTGCCCTGCTCTTACGTTTATTCTTGGTTGCTTTGACTCCATGTCATGTCTGCCTGTTTCTTGATTTACTTCCTTGGCTTTGGGGGTACATATCCTCCAATAGCTTCCCAAGAAACAGTGCAACAGAAATAAATGTTAGGAGATTCTGAATGTCTGAAATGCCTTTATTCCACCCACAAACTAGACTGAATACAGGAGGAGAATTGTTGGATGAAAATAATTTCCCCTCATAATTTCTATCTTCTAATGTTGCTGTTGAAGAGCCCACGCCATTCTTATTCTCAGCCATTTGTTTGGGCTATCTTTTTTCTTTAAAAGCTTTTAGGTATTTACCCCTGGTATGCTAAAGTTTCATGACATTGGGTATTGGTGTGGATTTTTTTAAAAATTGCATTTCAATCTGGAGACACATGATCTTTAATTCTGGTATGGAAGAACTATCTAGCTGGGGACAGTCAACCTAGAGAATTGTAAGCAATAAGATGCTCATAGGCTTAAGCCACTAAATTTTGGAGTGGTTGTTATGTAGCAATAGATAACCAGAATAGTGGGAGGAGAGAGCTTAGGGCTATACTGCATGATTCAATCTGCGTATTTTTTATTCAATGCCCTATACTAGCTGGCTCCTTACCTCTACTCTCTCTGCACTTAGATTCAAGAGCTTCTATGGTTTGGACATTTATTGGCCCCAATTTAACTACTGATATTGGCTCCAACATTCAAATTGTAGCATTCAAGATCTCTACTCTGATATTAGGTCAAGCCTAAAATTTGGCACTATGATGATTCATAATTTTTTGATCCAATATCCTGACTGTAGCTAAAAAACCTTTTTCATCAAGCTCTCTCCTCTCCCTAATCTAGGACATTTCCTTTCTAATCTTTTTCTTCATAATCCACCTGCATCTTTTGAGAAAATGGAATTAAAATTCCTTCTGCACGGTGTCTTCCTAGAATTACTTCCACTCGTGCAGTTCCTCCAGCAGATGTAATACAGACCTCTATCCAACACTAGTTCTTGACTGCTAATGATTTTAATGGAGACAGGGCTTGAAGGCCCTGATGTGGCCTGTATGCTTTTCCCTCTAGAAGTTTAAGAAAAACTTAGAAAGAGATGAAAATATGTAACATCACTGACAACCAAGGCTGATGAACAACATATTATCAGATAAGAGGAATTCTTATTAACACAATACTGATAAAGCTGTATCACAAAAACAGAAACAAATGGCACACCCGTGTCCCTTTTGATATAAAGCAGAACATTTCTTTTCTCCTCCTCTGGTTGCCCTAAGACACTCTGATACCAAATGAATTAAAAAACTATGAAACTGTCCCAGCGCTGTGTGAGTGCAGCTTATTTTGCCTTCCCGCTAACATTTCTACATTCATTCGGAGACTGAAACTACTGCAGAACAGCAGGGCAATATAGGTGATCTTGATGGTAGTGCTTTGCATTCACGGAGGTGCGCTGCCCTCATGCATCGCCCCACACCTGTGGGTGGACAGAGCCTTAATAGACCTGGTAGCAAAGCATGCTGGGAATCATAGTTTCAAAGTTCCAGGAAGCCACGAAGTAGGGGTAAGACAAGACTCTACCACAGCATGGCAGTACCATATTAAAAGAAAACCTGGGGGCGCCTGGGTGGCTCAGATGGTTCAGCGTCTGCCTTCGGCTCGGGTCATGATCCCAGGGTCCTGGGATCGAGTCCCGCATCGGGCTCCCTGCTCGGCAGGAAGCCTGCTTCTCCCTCTGCCTCTCTCTCTGTCTCTGTCTCTTATGAATAAATAAATAAAATCTTAAAAAAAAAAAAAAAAAAGAAAACCTGGGAACCAGACCTTGGATATTGGGCTGAGGTCTCTATAAACAGAGAGCCCTCAAAAGCCCTGATGCTATAGTTTTGAGAAGGGGATTCAACTGATTCCCAATAAACAGTGGGGGCACCAAGGGAAATCTACACATTTTGTTTGATGCTAAATGGAATCTTGATATGTCTCTTTTATTTTGAAAATGAACAAGAAGGGAAAACACTCAACTTGATCTATTAAAAAAAGATGAACTGTGGAACATGAGAAAGGAAACTTTATCTTGATGACTCAGATGTGCAGAGAGTAACAAGAATTCAATTTTAGAAAATTGTTTGGAGCCCTCACTAAGTTGAAAAAAAAATGTGGCCTCTGAACAGCTGAAGAAAATCATGAGGGGAGAGAGGACCATGATGAAATAAGATGAAATGAAAAGATGCCAAAGTGAGGCGAAAAGGGAACTAGGTAAGATGTTGGAGTGTGTCAAGTTACCTACTGCTAAGAAATGAACTATGCTAAAACCTAGTGACCTAAATCACACCATTTTGTTTTTCACAATTCTATGGGAAGGAATTAGAGCAGAACGAATTGATCAATTCTTCTGCTCCATCTGGTGTAGGGTCTGCCCCATGAGATGGTAGCATTTAGTTGGGAAGTGGCTAGAGCTGGAATGTTCAAGATAACTTCACTTCTCACATCTGGCACGTGGTGGCTAGAGAATTGTGGGACCCTCTCTCTCTCATGTGGCTTGAGTTTCTTTATATGGCAGCTAGATCCCCAAAGTGAGAAAGTGGAAGCTGCCAATCCTCATAAGAATATCCCTTCTGATGCATTCTATTGGTTAAATCAGGTCACAAGATCAGCCCAGATTAAAGGAGAGGGAAGTAGTCTCCACCTCTTGATGGGAGGGGATGGGTGTGCACAGTTTTAGGAGGAATAATTGACAGTCATTTTCGCTGTCAGTCTGCCCAGGAATTGTAGTTTCAAAGGAAGGATGGAAAAGAAACTTAAAAAAAAAATTTAACATCCACACTAAAGGAGGTGAGGAGCAGAATTGACACTACGGAAAATTGGAATAGTGATGTGGAACACAAATTTGAGTAGTTGTCCCAGAAGGTATGAGTGGATATAGAGATGAAAATAACGAATGAGAGACACAGGGCAAAGAAGCAAGGTCCTAATGAAAGCTCCTTTCTATGTTTGTGGAATTTCCCATGTGAGGTGTCTTGGTGGCAGAACTGTCCCACAGATAGAATCTGAAAAGGCCAGAATTCCATTTTCTCAGGCTGATTGCTAAGGTACCAGCATGTGACTTGTGCCAGTCAGTCAGGCACATGCATCTGGGACTTTGAAAAGGAAGCTTGTAGCACACAGATGAAAGGACTAAGGAGAATTTACTTGGAGGGTGGCAGCACTGGCTTCAGGACAGCACAAGCTGCAGTGTCCAGGGTCCAGGGCTAGAGTGGTAATGCTGTGAGGAGCCCTCAGGGTTTAGTGGTAGCATCCTGGAGTCCTCGTTGGATGTGTTCTGTGGTGCAACTTGGTTGTCATTCTGGTTGCTGCTGAGCCTCATTCTATACTGCCCTGTTTCTGAGCTTGAGTCTTTTTTTTTTTTTTTTAAGATTTTATTTATTTGAGAGAGAGAATGAGAGAGAGAGAGAGAGAGAGCACATGAGAGGGGGGAGGGTCAAAGGGAGAAGCAGACTCCCTGCTGAGCAGGGAGCCCGATGCGGGACTCGATCCCGGGACTCCAGGATCATGACCTGAGCCGAAGGCAGTTGCTTAACCAACTGAGCCACCCAGGCGCCTGAGTCTTTTTTTTTTTAATAAAGATATATTTTTGTAAGATTCCCAGTATCTGTTTAATAAATTCTTTCACTACTAAAGTAGCCAGAGTTAATTTGGGTTGCTTGAAATTAAGATCCCTGACTTGTATAAGGATATGAACAAAGACTAACAGGTGTTGCTGTGGGAGGAAAACCAGGATAACTAGGAGGCAATGATCAGTCAAAACAAATTTTCTTTTTCTTCGTAGAAGTCAAAAGGGAATCCAAGTATGTGTCCAGAAGTGTTTTTCTGTATTTTAGGCAAGATAATAAAAAGAGATCTCATCTGGACATATCATGGAAATAATTATATTTAATAAGAAAAAATATATAGGAATCAAGAAGTGAAAAAAAATAGATTATCTGCAAGTTAGGATGACTTCAAACATTTCATCTGCAATGCTAACTGCCAAAAGAAAAGATAGCAATGTTTCCATTTTTTTAGTTTTGTGGGTAAGAGTCTGTGATCCACATTTTTCTTTAAAAAGAATTACTTGAAGATGTTTAGCCTGAAACTGAGTGAGTGATTCTCACACTTCATTTTTCTTTCTCAAGATTGTTTTAGCTATTCTAGGCCCTTTGCCTTCCACACAAACTTCAGAATAAGCTTGTCTATGTATACAAAAAAATCTTGCTGGGATTTTGATAAGAATTGCATTAAATCTATAAATCAGTTTGAATAGGACTGAAATCTTTATTATGTTGAGTCATCAAATCCATAAACACAGTATGTCTTTACCTTTATTTAGATTTTCCTTGATTTATTTCATCAGCATTTTGTAAATTTTAGCATATAGATCCTGTACACATGTGTTTTGGTATATGTATACCTAAGCATTTAATTTTCTTTGGAGTTATTGTAAGTGGCATCATGTTTTACATTTCAGTTTCCATATGTTCATTGTTAGTGTATTGACATGCAATTGATTTGTGTGTGTTGACCCTGTGTCCTATACCCTTACTAAACTCACATATTGTAGTTTTTTTATAGATTCCATGTGATTTTCTATATAGACAGTCATGTCATCTGAAAATAAAGACAGTTTTATTTTTAAACTATATGCCTTTTATTCCTTTTTCTTGCCTTATTACAGAGGCTAGGACTTCTAGTACTATGGTGAATAAAAGCAGTGAGGGCAGACATTCTTGACTATTCCTGATCCTAAGAAAAAACATCCAGTCTTTTACCACTAAGTCTGATGTTAGCTATAGGTTTTTAAATAGATGCTCTTTTTCAAGTTGAGGTAATTCTCCTCTATTCCTAATTTGCTAAGAGTTTTTATTATGAGTAGGTATTGGATTTTGTCAAATGCTTTTTCATGGACTTAAATATAAGACATAAAACTATAAAACTTTTAGAAAAAATAGATCTTGGGATCTAGATGTAAGCAACGAGTTCTTAAATTCAACATCAAACTATGATCCATACCAAATAAAATAAAATAAAATAAAGATAAATTGGACCTTATCAAAATTGAAAGCTTTTTCCCTGTGAGGGTTCATATGAAGGGTTTAAGATAAGCCATAATATTTGCAAGTCACATATTCAACAATGACTGGTATCTAGAATATGTAAAGTACTCTCAAAACTCAATAGTTAAAAAAAAAAGTCCCACTGGAAAATGGGGAAAAGACATAAACAGATATTTCACATAAAGAGAATAGACAGATGGCAAATAAGCACCTGAAAAGATGTTCAACATTATTAGCTTCTTTATTCATCATAGCTAGCCCCAAATTGGAAACAATCCAGATGTTCTTCAGCAGGTGACTGGTTAAACCAACTGTGGTATATCCATACCATGGAATACTCAGCAATAAAAAGGAACCAGCTATTGACACATGTAATAACTTGTATGAATTGCCAGAGAATTATGGGGAAATTAAGGTGAAAAAAGCCAGCCTCAAAAGGGTACATATTATATGAGTCCATTTATTTAACTTTCTTGATATGACAAAATTATAGGAATGGAGAGCAGATTAATGGTTGCCAGGAGCCAGAGATGGGGTGTGGGGGTGAGGGAGTGGAAGTAGGAGTGGCTATAAAAGAGCAACACAAGGGATCCTTGTGATGGAGGAACTGTTCTTTATTTACTGTGGATGTGGATACAAGGACTCACATGTATGATAAAATTCTACAGAATTTTTAAAAAAAATTTTTTTTAAATGTTTTATTTATTTATTCATGAGAGTCAGAGAGAGAGAGGCAGAAGGAGAAGCAGGCTCCCCGCCTAACAGGGAGCCCGATGCGGGACTCGATCCCAGGACCCCGGGATCATGACCTGAGCCGAAGGCAGACGCTTAACCATCTGAGCCACCCAGGCGCCCAAAATTCTACAGAATTAAAACACACACAGGCGCACACACAAATACAAGTAGAACTGGGGAAATCTGAATAAGATGGATGAGTTGAATCAATGTTAATATTCTGGTTGTAACTACAGTTATGCAAAACCTAACTTTGCAGGAAACTTGGTAAAGAATACATAAGGTCTCTTTGTGGCTTCCAACTACATGTGAATCTATAATTATCTCAAAAAGTGTAATTAAAGAAATGAAATAGGCATTTACATTAGTCAGAAACCAGACAAAGATGCCTACCGTAACCATTATTTGTTGATACTGTTTTAGAAGTTTTAGCTAATACAGTTATTTAGGAAACTGAAAGAAGAAACTAAGAAATAGGAAATGAAATTATCATAATTTGCATATAACAAATTTTTTCTACCTTGAAAACCCTAGGAACAATAGAAGAGAGTTCATAAGGGAACTAGTCACAAATTGGACTCAGTTAACAAAGTCTTATAAATTAGCAGTAGCTAGTTAAGAAAACAAACAAAAAGAAGATTTCCTTTGCATGAACTATTGAAAACTGTGCAGGACCCATAGGAATAAAACCATAAAACATTACTGAAAGGCATAAAAGAGGTCTTGAATAAATGGGAGGACATGCTCCTTGTTGGGAAGATTCAATATGTAAAAATGTCATTTCACCACAATTTAATTTATACCTTTAATAAAACTCTGATAAACATCTCTGTGTAAGTTTTTCAGAACTTAAAGAGAACACAAAGTTCATTTGGAAAAATAAATGGGGAAGAAATGTTTCATTATTACACTAAACATTAAACACTCAATGCAAGAAAGTAAAAAAAAAAAAGAAAAAAAAAAACAAAGGAAATAAGGAAAGAGTAATAAAGCAATGAATTACACAAAGAAAAATAGTAGAATCGATAAATACAATCAACAGCTCTTTCTTTGAAAAAAGTAATAAAATAAACATATTCTCCCCGATACTGCTCCTCATAATAAATCCTGGAAGAAATAAAGTGTAAGAAAAAATAAATCTGTAGTTCTATTCTTTTTTTTTTTAATTTTATTTATTTATTAGAGAGAGAGAGAGCACAAGCAGGGGAGAGTAAGAGGGAGAGGGAGAAGCAGGCTCCCCGCTGAGCAGGGAGCCTGATGCTGGGCTCCATCCCAGAACCCTGGGATCATGACCTGAGCTGAAGGCAGATGCTTAACTGACTGAGCCATGCAGGCGCCTCTGTAATTCTATTCTTATGTTGGGAATAATATATGTATATATATATTTTTAAATTAATTTGTTCAGTTGAGTTCTCTCTCACTAGCAGGTTGTTTTAATTTCTCTAGCTTTGTAATATATTTAATTAGCATAGTAGTTACACTTTAAGTTCTGAAGTGATGAGTCCAGGGTTCAAATACAGACTCCTGATATTTAGTACTTCTGTAATAATGGCAAACTTTGTTAATGTCTCTCAGGGTAGGTAATTGTACTTCCCTGAATTTTTGGAAGGAGTGAATAGAATCCACAGTGCATGTGAAACACTTAGCTCAGTGCTAAGTACAGTATAAGCACTTGATAGATGCTAAGTTTTTAGTGTCTAGGAGGCGACATCTGAAGTCTTTCCTGGCTTCTGTTAAGTCTTTCACCTCCATTTTAGAATTGTATTGTCAAATCTTAAAGACAGTCCCATTGAGATTGCATTGACTTTATAGATTTATTCAAGGCAAAGGAACATCTTTACAATATGTATCTTCTTACCCAGGAACAGTCCCTGTCTCTCGTCTTACTCAAGTCTCCTTCTGTGTCCTCCTATGAAAATATTCTGTATTTCCTCAATAGATGCGCACCACTAGCATCAAATCTCTAGGTACTTTGTAGTCTTTTATTGATATTGTAAATGGAATTTTGTCCCGTTGGCTTTTCAAGCAGGATATTGTTGATTTATGGGAAAGTTATTGATTTTGGAGTATTTATTCTCGATGGACAGGTACGAAAATTTTTGCTTTTTCCTTTCCAGCATTTATTTTTTTTAGTCGTGGTTTATTGACGTCCATGAAATAGCCCTATGTGCATAAGCTTGACTTGGATTCTGTTACTTGCAACCAAAAGAGTGCTGACTAATATGTCTTGGAAAAGACTAAATTTTAAAAAAAAGTCCATTTGATGCCAACTGCGATCTCCACGTATTTATTTATCTCCTTATCTACTCATTTAAAGTGAAGAGATTTCCTAATGTTGACCCACCCCTGCATTCCTGCAGTTAAATCTTCTTTTTTTTTTTAATTTTATTATGTTAATCACCATACATTACATCATAATCTTCTTGATCATGCATTACTCTTGAAATGTATTGCTGAATTCAGTTTATTTACTTACGTGAAGTTTTGATTTCTTTAGGTTTGATATCAGAGTTTTGCTAGATTTATAAAACGATTTGAAATATTACCTATATTTTTTCTGGTCTTAGAACAGTTTATATAGTGCAGTAATGATCTATTCCCTGAGAGTTTGAAATACTTCTGGGCCCATCAGCTTTTGGCAGGTAAATCTCTAAGGGTTTCTCAATTTATTTCAAGCTTATTTTTCTATCCTTTTTCTCTCTTTTTGGAATCAGTTTTGGTATTCTATATTGCCTTCTTCCCAGCCTCCTTTCTACTTTTCCTTCCTCCCTTCTTAAATACCAGGAGCCAGTGGGTAGATCTGGACAAGGCAGGGGTTCACATAGGGTAGACAGTACCCGTGGCTGTAACTTGGGGTGTCAGGGTTTGAGCAGGTTGAGGAGGAAGCCTGCATGGAGAGGAGGCTGGTTATGGGAGTGGGGGGTGATCCAATAAGTAAGTATATTAAGAATAATGAGAGTCAGGTCCTCACTGTTGGCAAAGGGTGTTACAATTAGGGAAAAGAAGAAAACTAGAGTGAATCCTGTGGTATTGAATTGGAATTGGAGGTATGGGTGAACTCATGGTTTCCGATATAGAGCACTGATATAGCAATAAATGCATGTATTTTGTGTGTCTGTGTGTGGTTTGGTTTTCTACTGTTATGTAATAAAGGACCCTCAAACTTAGTGCCTTAAAACAACAGGACATATTTATTATTTCATAATTTCTGTATATCAGGAATCTAGGAGGGACTTAGCTGAGGGCCTCTGCCTCAAGGTCTCACAAGGCTGCCATCAAACTGTCAGCTGGGGTTGTAGCCTCATTTGAAGGCTCTATTAGAGAAAGACCCATTTCCAATCTCACTCATGTGGTTGTTTGCAGGGCTCACTTCCTCACTGGCTGTTGGCTGGAGGCACCCTCAGTCCCTTGCTAGGTGGACCTCTCCGCAGGGTATCTCACAGCATGTAGCTGGCTTCTTTCACAGTGAGTAAGAGAGAATATCTAAGATAGAAGTCACAGTCTTCTTGTAACCTCAACTTCAATGTGACATAAATCTAAACTCGAATTTGAACTTCTGTCAGATTGTTGTTAGAAGTGAGTCACCAATGTCCACTTCACTTTTGAGAGGAGAGGATTATATAAGTATTTGAATACCAGAGGTGGGGATCATTTGGGGGGCAATCCTGGAGCTGCCTACCACAGATAGATGAAGATAGATAGATAGATAGATAGATAGATAGATGATAGATAGATAGATAGATGATTGACAGATAGATAGGGATAGACATTTTTCACCTCTGTGCCCTGGGAAACCTTAATAGCAATGGACTCATCTCCTGTCCAGATCTTTGTTTTTTAAGTACCTTTCTCCACTAAAAGGACTTGAAGAAATGGTGGGTTCCAGGACAGGGGTAGAAAAAGGACAAGATGAGCCTGGAACATTCTGTTGTTCAAGAAAGTAAAGAAGTGCTCAAGGAATAATGAGTACAGGTCAAGAGGGACATAGAGACCAGATTGAAGAGGTAATACTAGCCAATCTGGGATAATCTGACAAAAGACAAGAGAAGAATAACAGATTTTTACCATGGAATGAAATAGGAATCGGGAGTCCACAGCGATAAAATAAATAAGTGAATATATAAGTGGAGAGGAGAGAAAAACCTTTCCTTAAAAGTAGAATGTCAACCAATGTAGAAGGGATGATGGAATTTGAAAATCACCCTTTGGCAACCATCGTAGTAATAAGTGATTCAGCCAAGAACCATCAGTGGATATTATAAGGGTAGATGAGAAACTAGTTACATAGTCTCAAATACTTTCCCATAAAATAATTCTTGATTACAAAGGGCTTTGGAAGAAGAGTCACTTAATAGAAGACACTCCCTTAATTCAATAACCAAAGTCAAAATGAAATCATGTGACCCATGATAGGATGCATTGAAGAACTACGGTGTGTAATGTTCTCGTTCAAAATATGTAACATGAGGGGCTCCTGGGTGGCTCAGTCAGTTAAACATCTGCCTTTGGTTCAGGTCATGATTCCGCGGTCCTGGGATGGAGCCCAGCATTGGGCTCCCTGCTCAGTGGGGAGCCTGCTTCTTCCTCTCCCTCTGCCTCTCCTCCCACTTGTGCTCTCTCTCTCTCTCTCAAATAAATAAAATCTTTAAAAAAAAGGTAACATGGGGAAATACCAGACAAACCCAAACTGAGGGCCATTCAACAAAATAGCTGGCTTGTATCCTCAAATGTATCAAGGTCAAGAGAGTGTTACAGAACAAAAATTCAATGAGTACATTTGAAGATCTAATTGGTTTTATTAAGTGATTCGTGAATTGGGCAGCATCTCATTTACCAAATAGAAAGATGATCTGAGGAGATGTACAAAATGGAAGGTTTTTAGAGTCAAGAGGGTGGGGCAAAGAAGTTACTGGCAAAAGAGAAGAAAGATTTGTTCCAAGCCAGCATATGTTTTTTTGGAGGTGGTGGGGGGGGAGGTGGTAGGGGGATGATAGGGTCTTTATCCTGCAGATGGCCTCACTAGTTGGACAGGAAATTTCAGAACGACTGTTAAAATGTCACATTTCCCAGGGTAAGTTGAAACTGTAAGTCTCAGTTTGCTGTCATAGAGGGCAAATGACTCCATATTGAGCTTGTTGTTTCCTTTTTAACAAGAGTAGAGAAAAGACTAAGGTATGGTTCCAGATTGAAGGGAAGTGATAACTAAATGCAACATGTGATTCCAGATTGAAGCTGCTTGTTTATGGAGATTGTGGAGATAGTTGGCAAAACTTGAACGTGGTCTGTGGATTGGACGGTAGAAGTGTAACGATGTTGTCCTGGTTCGGATGGTTGTACTGAGATTATGTGGGAGATGTCCTTACTTTAAGGAAATGTACGCTCAAGTACTGGGGGGTACAGGAGCATCCGATGAGCAAATTATTCTCAAAAAAAAGTTCTTGGTGTTGTTCTAGCAGCCTTTCTTTAAGTCTGAAATTATTTCTACATAAAAAGAGAAAAAGAAAGGAGCCCTGACTGGATAAAGCATATGATCCCAACTATGTCAAATAAACAAACTTACCAATAGAAAAAAGAGGAGGGAGAAAAAAAATCAGTTATCTTACTATCCGTTTGTGTGTAGTATTTTTTCCTAATTTGAAATTTTCCTCTGTACTGGTTGTATGCCTTTCTCCTCCACTGTATTGTGTGTCTGTGACCATGAGGTCTTTTCTCCTTGATTTGTCCTGCTAGAGGAAATGTGTAATGACTAAAAGCATGAGTTCTGGGCATGGACCAATCTGGGACCCAACACTTAACTCCCAACACCTCAGTTTTCCTGTCTATGAAATGGGGATATCTGTACTTCCTACCACATGGCGCCATCCTGAGATGAATGTGTGAATATTAAAGTGTTTAGCATGATCCTTAGCCATTAGCTGAATGCCCAATCACTAGTCACTATTATTATCCTAATTATGGTCTTTTCAAAGATCCAGCTCTTAAATTTCTCAGATCTATAGTTTTTTAAATTATTTTTAATTTATCACCTTCTTATTTACTATCTTCAAATTCTTCCTCTAGCTTTTCATAGCTTCACTTTTTTTGCTCTTTTACTTGCTTTTGTCTTGAATACTTGTTTCATTTAATTTCTTCTGTTTAATGAGAAAAACAAAACTATGTGTATTCTGTTCTTTAGAGCTTTGTGTTTTCTCTTTGGTATAGCTCCTCATTGTTTCTTAAACAATCATTAATTACGGTTTGAATGTTCTCTTTGACTCTCTGGCTATTAAGACAAGTTTCCCAGCTCTCCAGAGTGGCTTCATTTTGTTTCTTTGTTTCTCTTTTGCTATTAACTTCTACTTTTGTTGCATTGTGGTTTGAATTTGTGCATAGTACTATTTCTGCTTTTGAGGTTTTAATGAGATCTTCTTTGCGGCCTAAGATATGATCAAATTTGTAACTCTTCTTTGGCCATTTGAAATGAATATGTATTTTCTGTTTCTAGAGAACACATTCTGATATAGATCTGTTAAATCAAAATTTTAATAATAGGTTTGAACTCTTCTGTATTCTCACGAAATTTCTATTTGGTCTCTCAGAAATGGTAAGGCATATTAATCCTTCTGTTATCACTGTGGTTTTGTTCAGTTACTCCTTAATTTCTAGCCCTTTTGGCCTTGTATATTTAATGCAATATTCAGGGCACAGATTCATGGTTCTTATATTCTCATTAGTTTCTACAATTTGCCAATATAGGATACACTCCCCCCACCCCTTAAGGTCGTTCAGTGCTTTTTTGCTGTGATTTCTGCATTGTCTGATACGAATATTGCTTTCTTTTTGTTTGTCCTTGGGTAATGGACACCAAATAGATTGTCTGTCCTTCTCTTGGAAGGTAGTCCACTTTGTGGGGAGTTCTGAAGATCTGGTCCCCAACCACATGTGTTTGCTCCAGAGATGGGCAGCTGATGCAGGCGGGGCCAAGCAGAACCCTCCCTGCATGTTGGGACCTGGGATAAGGATTTTCACTCAGTTTTGTCACTCTCTGGATCTAAGGGGACACACACTTGATTGCCATCTTCCTATAAGTAAACTGCCATCTTCCTATAGGTAAACTAGAAAACAGAGGGAGTGGATTACTGCAAATGGTGAAAAGAAAGTGGACCCAGCCATAAGAGATGGGGGAGTCCCCAGCATGGTGGTCTCAGTGTTATTTTAGTCCTGAGGCTGGAGTCAGGATATTTAATCATTTGTCTCATATGATGATAATATTTTCTCCTCTTTTTGCTTCCTTATGTTTTCCTTTTTCATTTTGCCATTTGCTCAGGTTTGCTTTGCAAGTTTCTTTATATTTAGAACTTAGAAAGTCACACTCCCCATTTCTAGCCTACTCCTGGTTCCTTCAATCACACACACATACATCCCATATATATACTATCGCCCTACCAACCTCAAAAAGAACATAGTATGTATTTATTTCCCCTGTATCTGATGATTTCATGCTTGTAAAATTTCCTCCCTACTTATCTCCCATTTTTCTTGACATAAAACATTAAGATTAGTATTATGAATTTATTTCTTACATGTATGTATACTTTCTCTTGTAGTAATTACTTTGGACATTTATGTACCTTCTCTTTCAGTAATTATTTTGGATATTTTGGACATTATATTTGGACATCAGTAGTGCTAATATTGATTTTTTATAAAGTAACCTTGAGTTCTAACAATTTTCCTATTCATTTCTTGCTCAGCTGGAATATTACTTTGAGCAAATTTTTCTGCATGTTTGAATGCTTAACATATAATGTATTGTTTGTTTACATTTACATTTAACATTTGAATGCTTAAATGTTTGAAAAATATCTTTTAATTAACCCCACAAATAAATCACAGCTTTCTTGTCTTGAATGCAGTCTTTTCCTCTTGGAACTTTGTTGATATTATTATACTTACCATTATTTCATTTGTATTTAGGTTTGTCAAGGAGAAGACTGATTCCAGTTCAATCCTCTTTACCCTGACATGTAAATTTTTTCCCCTCAGATACTTAAAGGATTTGAAACTTTATCCCTGACATCCTGAAATTTTACCAGGGGAGATTTATACATGGTTCCTCTTAACATCTGTAGTGCTTGGTCCTCCATGGGACCTTCTACCCCTAAGATTAAAGATACTGTTCATCTCTCACATTTCCCACGTGATTCATCTTCTCCTCTTTCTCCTTCTGGAATAGCACTGGGGAGGTTGTTTTGAAATGTAGGCTTTTGGTGCAGCCACTCTGGAAAACAGTATGGAGGTTCCTCAAAAAGATGAAAATAGAGCTACCCTATAACCCACAATTTCACTGCTGGGTATTTACCCCAAAGATACAAATGTAGTGATCCAAAGGGGCACGTGCACCCCAATGTTTATAGCAGCAATGTCCACAATAGCCAAACTATGGAAAGAGCCTAGATGTCCATCGACAAATGAATGGATAAAGAAGATGTGGTGTATATATATATACAATGGAATATTACAGAGTCATCAAAAAATACTATCTTGCCATTTGCAATGACATGGATGGAACTAGAGGGTATTTATGCTAAGCTAAATCAATCAGAGAAAGACAATTATCATATGATCTCACTCATACATGGAATTTAAGAAACAAAACAGAGGATCATCGGGGAAGAGAGGAAAAAATAAAATAAGACAAAACCAGAGAGGGAGACAAGCCATAAGAGACTCTTAATCATAGGAAACAAACTGAGGGTTGCTGGAGGGGAGGGGGTGTGGAGGGATGGGGTGATGCACATTAAGGAGGGCATGTGATGTAATGAGCACTGGGTATTATATAAGACTGATGAATCGCTGACCTCTACCTCTGAAACAAACAATACATTATATGTTAATTAATTTAATTTAAATTTTAAAAAAAGAAATGTAGGCTTTGTTATTATTCCCGTATGGGGAGGCCACAGATCAGGAGATGACTTGCTTTGAAAGGATAGTTTGTGACTCACAGTTCCCAAGAGGAAGGGGCCTGCCACACCGCACAGGGCCATGTGGGGAAGCACCAGGGTCAGTCAGGAGGCGGAGGGCGTGAGAGGAAAGCATGGGCAAGAGGCTTCATTGTGGTTTCTGTAAAAAGGAATGGGCAGAGTAAGCAGGCTTAGGATTGCCTAGTTTGGATAATTTCAGCAGACTCCGGGGGCCAAAGGGCTGTCTCTGATTGATTGTCTTGTAGTTGGCCCTGGGGTGGTTAGGGCAGGTGGATAAAGGAGGTGGTTGGGCATGGGCTCAGGACTGGTTGGTTTGCTGAGGAAGGGTGCTTGCAGGTGAGTCCTTTCCTGTCTCCAGACACTGACCAGCCCTGGGAGTGTCTCTGGGGAGAGGCAGTGTCTCTGGGGATGGCAGGGCCCCAGCTATCAGAATAGAGAAGTAGCTCCCAGAAACCCCCAATAAAAGGGCCCCAGCTATCAGAATAGAGAAGTAGCTCCCAGAAACCCCCAAATAACTGTATCTATAGTTATGTTTGCTTGATTGTTTTATAATAATATAATAATATTAGCATAACATATTATGTTTTTCCCAGTCACATAAGAGGGTTTTTTTTCCCCAAACAACCACTATTTATTTCATGGTTCCTTTCTATTTTTGTTTTTTTATTTTTATTTTATTATTTTTGGCTTTCATCTTTATTATTTCCTTTTTTTTTTCTTCTCTTTTGGTTTGCTCCATTATCCTATTTTCAAGTTCTTGAAGTGAATCCTCAGTCTATTTATTTTATGTTTCTTGGTTTTTAACAAACGTATTTAGACTTAGACATTTCTCTCAAGGGACAGCTTCAGAAATTTTGATATGCCATGCTCTCATTCTTGTTTGGTTCTAAAATGTTCATAAGTTTTTAAATGATTTCCCTTTAACTTACAAATTATCTGGCAGTGGAATTGTTTTGCTTGTTTATTTCCAAATATATGGGTTTTTTGGGAGTGCCCTCTTTTGATGATTTCTTTTGGGTTTTATGGTGTGGCAGTCAGGACACGTGGTTTTTTCATATTGAGTCTTTGGGATTTGATGAGACTAGTTTTACCATACAGTTCAGATCGAATATTACAAATGACCCATGCATGCTTGAATGATACGTGTTTTCTGTTTATTGGATGCCAAGTACTATATGGCTCTATTAATCAAATGTATAATTTCATTGTTCGAATACTTGTATTCAGATATTTTATATTCTGCGCAATTGTTGACTGCGTGATCTATTCATTTCCGAGAGAGTGGCCCACTCTGTGCATTTGTCAACGTCTCCTTTCAGTACTGCCAACTTACATGCTTTGAGTTTGTACTGTTAGTTGTATACAAGGTATTACCATTATGCCATTTTAATGGATACTTCTTTTTAAGACTGGGAAGCGTATGTCATTTCCATAAAATTAAGGTTTTCTTCTACTAATTAATATTTCATCAGTCCCCTTCGATTAGCATTGGGTGTGTGTGTTGCATAATCTTACTGCTCACACTTCTGTCTTAATTTTATTTTATTTATTTTTTTAGATTTTATTTATCTATTTGAGAGAGAGTGAATGAGAGAGAGAGCACGAGAGGGAAGAGGGTCAGAGGGAGAAGCAGACTCCCTGCCGAGCAGGGGGAGCCCGATACGGGACTCGATCCCGGGACTCCAGGATCATGACCTGAGCCGAAGGCAGTCACTCAACCAACTGAGCCACCCAGGCGCCCACTTCTGTCTTAATTTTAGATATTTCTTTCATAAATAGCATATATATGAATTAAAGGTAAAAACAAAAAATTTTGTCTTTTTTTAAAAGATTCATTCATTTATTTGAGAGAGAAAGAGAGTGTGTGTGTGCACGTGCGGGGGGGAGAGAGAGAGTCTCAAGTGGACTCTGCAGAGCGTGGAGCCTGATGCAGGGTTTGACCTCATGACCCTGAGATCACAACCTGAGCCAAAACCAAGAGTTGGACACCCAACTGAATGTGCCCCTTGGGGAATCCCCATAAAAATTTGTCTTTTAATAAGGGTTTCACCCACTCAAATTCATTTATTTCGAGTATCAATATATTTGAAATTACTTCTGCAATATCATTTTTGTTTCTATTTACCATGTTTTACTTTGCTTCCTTATTTCCCTTCCATTCCTACTTTCTGTTGAATTCATTTTTTTGTTCATTTTTTTCTCTACATGTTTTGCAATGACACATCCCACTTCTCTCCTTTGGGTAGATAATCTCGTTTGAGGGTTCATCTCTCCTGGGGGTGTTCTGTCACATGCCCTTCCCTACAGGGTGGTTTTGTGGTTGCCTCAGCTCCAGCCCCATGTGCTTTGGAGTTGTGGACAAGGTATTCCTGGGAGCAACTTTGTCTGCGTGTCGTCTCCATGTGGATGGAAGAGTTCTGAACTTTCTACCTACATAGGGAACATGACCAGGGCTCAGTTTCTTTCTTGGGCTACATCTCAATTTCTGGTCTGGGATAAACAGTGTGTGTTTATCCTGTGGGCAGTCAATCCGATGTGGGCAGTCAATCCAGCCTCCGGGGTGAGCCTCCTCCTCACACAGGAGCCCCATCTGGGCACAGCAGGCCTGTCACCAGCTACTCATCTCTGTTCCAGTTCTTCACTGCACTTCAGTTTCTGCTTATCACTTTGGTTTCCTTCTCCATTATTTGCCTGTGGATATCTTCCTTTCTTTATTCTCTTTAACATGGTTATATACATATATACTAAATAAACAAACATATCTGTCATTCCTCTATGTGGAGATGGAGCTGGGAGGCTGGCCTCTTGACCCCAGAGTCCCATATTAATTATTAATATATAAATAGACTGAAGCTGAATGACAGTTCGTGTTGGAACACTTCTGGGTAAAATTCCCCTTTGGGAAGATTCAGGAAAGAGAGGCCCTATCCTCCTCAAGCAGCCCTAAGGCTCCATCTTCTTCATTTCTCCTGTGTCTTCCCAGTTGGCTCTGCGCTCTTAAATGGGACCCAGCCACCCTTACTGCCCCTGCTACCAACCTAACTGGCCTGGACGGGGAAGCCCAACAACTTCTCTGCAAATAACCACAAGCAGTTTGAAGGTCAAAAACAGCAACCCAGAAATGTAATAGCAGAAACAGAAGAGTGCTGATGCAGAGGGCTAGGGGTAAGGCTAAGGAATAGCTTTTCCCAGGGGTGGTTTCTGGACTGTTCTGGACACTGAACAAATGCGTTCAGACACTTGCCCGAGGTAGCACTGGGTTGGCTCTAGAGCTGCTGACTGGGAGGACACCCAAGCTCTGGAGCCTCCTTTCTGTCTGTGGGCTCTGGCCTCAGGGTGCTCAGTGCTTGGCACTGCAGCTGACCAGGGCTCTAGGGTGTAGCCCAGGCCCCTTGCACCTTTCCCCAACCCTCTTCTTGCCCTCTTGAGTCAAGCAAATTCGCTGCCTGCTTGCTGATGCTCTTAGAGCCTCTCTGCTTCTGGCCTACTCAGGAGAGCACGCAAATCCTAAATATCACTTATTAAGCACTTATATGTGCTTCAGGGCAGATGGACCCTGTGCTAAGGGCGGTGTCTTCTCACCCAGCTGGGCCCTTGTATGAGCGCTATCATGGTGTGGGGGCTGATGTTATCACCATTTTACAGATGAGGACGCTGAGGCTTACAGAACTGAAGGCCCTGGCCCACGTTCACACACCTGGCCCATGGCAGTTGGGAATGAAACCCAGATTTGTCTCATCTCAAATGCTGGGCTGTTTCCTCTCTGCATTTCTGCTGAGGATACAATAAGAGACGGTTGTAATACCAATGTTTGCTTCTAAGGCAGCTTCCAAATTGCCAATCTTGGCTGGGAGAAAGGGGCTCCACTGTTCACCACTTCTCCAGAAAGCAGCACAGCACTTCCGAGATCTTCTGGAAGGAACTCTGTACATTGTGAAAGAAGGCTGATGAGATCTTTCAGGCAGCTTTGGGAGGCAGGGACGTGGTTTCGAGGAACCGGGAGGCAGGAGGTGTCAGGTGCAGAGTGAGTAAAGGCTAGCCCTGACCACAGGGAAAGGGGGAGGTAGTGGAAGGGTGTTTGGGGGTCACTTAAGCCCTGAAGCAGTCTTCTACTCACACCAGTCAGGCAGCTGCTACTTAGGGGAAAGTCTCTCTACCCCCACCCCTCCGCCTTCTACAGGGATCCCCTCTGAGCACCAGGTTCCAGCATCTCTCCCAGTTTAAATCCAGCTTCAGAACCACGTTATCGAGAGGGGCTAATTTATAGTCCAACTGCTTTCCCTCTAGCTGTCTCTCAGAAATGTGAGATGGAGAGGGGGTGGGGGCCTTATGTGGGAGGAGGGGGAAGACACCCCAAGGGAAGGGTTAGTGCCCACGCTCTCCACAGGGCTCAGACTTCCAGGAGACTCCTTCCTGTGTCCTGCAGCCCAGTCCCTGCCGCTCCAGTGTGCGTCCCAGGGCTCAAGCCCACGGAGGGCCCTGTGCACTGTCCACGGGGCTCGCCTGGACAACGGAGTCTGTGCTCAGGTAAATGGGGCACAGGTGCCCTGGGCCCATCTGCCACTCGAGAGACCCTGCTGATGCTTGACCCAGGGGTGAGTCAGCTCCTTCTCTTGCATGAGGCCTGGACAGCTCTAGGCTCCAGCCACCTGGATCTGGGTTGTGTGAAATTAGACCTCCCTGACCCAGCCGTCCTGACCTCAGAGGGGCCGGATGACCCTGCCGTCTGACAGCTCTCTGGCTCAGGGCTTTTGGAATCCTTGTCTCCCCTAAGGCTAATTTCTCCTTACCCCATTTGGCTTCTCTGAAACAGGATGGTGTGGCTGATAGAAAGGGGCTCCCTGTCCTTTGCTGCCGCTAAACACTGCTGAGTACATCTAGAGGAATTCACCGGCTTCCTCCTCCTAGAAAGAGAAGACTGCCGGTCAGGATGGGCTGAGTTATACCACAGTAACAAACCTCAAATTCCCGCAGTTTGGAGACTTATTTCTCACTCATGCTCCATTGTCCACTGTGGGTTGGTTGGGGTCCTGTCCATGACATCCGTATGTGGGACCCAGGCTGATGGAGTAGTTCTTTGGACTAGCGCCCACTGCTGTGACAAAGGGAGGGCCCTGGAGGGCTTGACACTGACAGTGAACTAGTCCAGCCTGGAAGTGACACACATCACATGGTCCACCAACCACAAGGGACGGGGAAATGTGTTCAGAAGGTAGAAGGGTGGAAATATAAATCACAGCATTTGCAGTGTGGTTAAGCAAGGACACATTTCTGGAAGGGTGAAGAGCTGGGATTTCAGGTGGGTGGTCAGAAGTCACCAGGGCCCCGGGGAGATCTATTCTCCCAATTGCCCCTTCATTCAACACTATTGATTTTGAAGCTAGACTGTCCTGGTTTAAGTCTGAATGCTGCCATGAGCTAGACGTGGGACTTTGGGCAAATTGCTTAGCTACTCTCAGCCTCAGTTTTCTCATCTGTAAAATGGGAGCACTACCATCCAAGATGCCACAGCCAGTAAGTGCTAGGACCGAGATTCCCAGCCATCCGGGTCTGGGTCCACAGCCGGTTCTTCTTTCCAAACCCTAAGTCTTCAATTGTTAAAAAGTAAATAAATAAAAATGTCCCCCCGCCAGCAGTGGGGGGCGCCTGGGCAGCTCAGTCGGTTAAGTGTCCGACTCTTGGTTTCAGCTCAGGTCCTGATCTCCTGGTTGTGGGACCAAGCCCCATGTCAGGCTTTGCGCTGGGCAGGGAGTCTGCCTGAGATTCTCTCCCACCCCTCTGCCCATTCTTCTTTGCCTTCTATCCCAGGTCCCATGTTTCTCCCCAGTAGTCGTGGGCACTCTGGATCCTCCCTCCAGCCGCAGCTCCAGACTGGCTGGAAGGTAGGGCTTGTTCTCAGCTTCTCTCTAGTCATTTGCTGTGGACTGAGGGCCAGTCTGCTTCAGACTTGTTCAGCCCAGGTTCTCACCTGCCCCTGCCTCTCACTGCACAAGGAGCAACCCCGGCACAGCCTGACCCCCAGGCTTCCTCAGCCCTGGAGCGCACTTGGGAAGGTTCTGGGGAGTCCCCTCTGCAGAAAGGAGGGAAAGATTACAGAATCACTCTAAACAAGGCAAAGCAAAGCCATTTATCTTGGGACATTAGTCACTGAGCTGCTGACACAGGAAAACATGCTGTACTCTTGGCAATTGCCATTTACATTAAAACAGGATGATTTGTGGAGTTGGAGGCTCAAGACCCTTGCACACTACACACTCACCTCAGTCTGTCCCGGGAAGTGCCAAAGACTGGTAGAGAAGGGCAGCCTTGGCCTGGGCAAAACAGGTGCCCAAGGTCGCAGCCCCATTCCCTTCCAGGTGCACATTGGCTGTGGGACCACAGGACATGGCTCAGCCTCCCAAGGCCACACTCACTGGGTTCAAGGTCAGCATCATATTTTATGTGTGTTCTTTTTTTCTTGGCTATGATTGTTTAGTATTTGGAAGGAAGGGCTTTCAAACCCCACACTTCCCTGTATTCCAAAGGAAGATGACACCAACATACATATACAGTCCCTCCCTCTCCCTCTTGCTCTCCCTCCCTCTCCTCTCTCTCTCTCTCCTTCTACCTTCCTCCCTTCCTCCCCCTACCACACACACACACACACACAGACACACACACAGGGATGAAAATTGCACTGCTGAGAGCTGATGCTCTCTTCCTAGCTTAAGTAATATGGAATTGATAAATCAGGAGAAAGGAAACTTGGGAGGACTTGGAGGCCCAGCATTTTCTCCCAATCTTCCTTTACAAGACTTATGATTTGGTTTGAAGCAAATCCCAGGTGACCCTCCTCATCCACAGTCACGCATAGGACAGGTGCCTTCTCCAGCCCTGGGTTCATACTCGGTGCTCCTGGCTACCAGGTTCTTCACACCCACAGTCCACCTGGAGAGTCAAAAGTGGAGTGCATGACTTGGCCTAAGCCAATGAGAGAATCATATTCTCCTAGTCTCGGTGATTGGTTCAGAGATGGAGATTTGACCCAGACAGAGCCAATGAGCTTCAAGGAAACATTTGTTGTATTTCTGAGAGAGTAGAGCGCCAGCAAGAAAAGGAGGAGGAGTGAAGGTATGCATGTTTCTGGCATAGAATTTCTTCTCTTGGGCAGTGTGGTATCGGGAGGTCGGGCACTGCTGCATGGAGGGGAGAGCTGGAAGGTGCTGGAGTAATACCTTGTGAAGGTGAGGTTAGAGCAAAGACACAGAAACGGTATCTCTGGTGATGTCCTTTAAGCCTCTGGGTCAAGCATCTCTGGCTCAACCTGTTGAGTTTGAGTTGAAAGTCAACACATTCCCTTTGTTGTTTAAGTCAGTCTGAGGTGGACTTTGTGTCACATACAGACATAAGAGCCTGACCAGTACAATAAGTAAGTGTGATCAGGGCACAGAAGACCTTGAAATCCAGCCTCTGAGCCTTTGCACAGAGTGTTCCACTACTGAGAACACCGTTGTGGTGTTCTCTAGTCCTCTTCCAGTACCGTGTAATGGAATCTCCCCCCTTAGAAGTGCTCCCCGACTCTGGGATCCAGACTGCACCTGGGGCATGCTCTGGGCTACAGGATAACGCCGATGCGCTGATTGGCTCCCATCCATCTTTTGCACCGGAAGACAGACCTGTCCTTGCTTCCACTTCTGGTGGCCACTGGCACACGGTAGCTGGACTGTTCTGTTGAGCAGCTATACTGGTGAGAGGGACGAGTGGGGTATAGGGGAAGGCTGGCAGACCTCAGGGGGAAGGACCGGAAGAGTCCAGATCAGAAGTTGTGAAGGCCTGAACTGGGCAGTGGAAGTGAGATTTGGGACAAGGAGAGAAATTGCTTTTTAAAACAAGGGGGAAGTCCTGTGTGTAAGCTGGAGCTGAGAACTTTACACTTTCACATGGGAAGTGTGATGAGTGGCGTGGAGGTCCGAGGGCAGAATGACAAGAGAATAGCTTCAAGTTGGGGTGGGGTGGAGTGGGTGTGGGGCAGTCTCTGGCCACAGCAAGGCGTCCTACTCCTCTGTGCTCCCCTGGTGGGACAGCCAAGCCCGCAGGTATTTGACACCCTGTGCTGACCTGAGTCATCCAAAATGGTGGGTGGGAAAAGTAAGCGATCCTGATTGACTTTGGAGGGCACTTTCATACTTAAGTGACAGACAGAGGGGTGCCTAAGGTCCTGGATGTAACTCCAAACTGATCATGAGCATTGGCCTAGGAGTGGGGAATCAGCGTGCCCTCCCTGCTTCTAATCTCCCACAACTGAGCTAATAGCATTTTGAGGATGCATGGAACTAGCCCTGGTGGCACCATCTTTTCTCTTTGGGCTCTGGATGGCCTGGACTTCCACCCTGGCTGCTGTCAAGGGGGGGCTAAAGGGCAATCAGGGTGGAGTCCTGGAGGGGGGTACAGAAGACTTGAGGCTTCCATCCCAGCAGGGAGCAGACCTAAAAGTGGGGAACCAGGGGCATGGGCAAAAGAAGGAGGAGTGTAGAGGGGCTGCTTCCAGAGGTGCTCGAGGGCATGTCAGGTCTGCCCACTCCCGGCCACCAGAGCAGGACCTCCAGACCTTCATTGCCAGCAGGGGAAAGGCCTTCCAGTGTTCTCCTCGGCCAGTCTTCTGGCTCAGAGCCAGTGCAGGGGCAGAAGTTGGGGTGGTTGGGTATAGCCTAGCTAGGAAGGGAGTCAGACTCTAGCCTGTCCCCACCCAGCAGCAACTCCCTGAAAATTTCAGCCTAGGAGCTGGTGCCACCCAAGCCAAGGGGCAAATGGGTCTTCTGCCCACCTGGAGCCCTTAATAAGCATCTCATCTCAGGTGCATGCGTGAACTCTGGGCTCCCGCAGAGCTGCCATACTGCAGCCCTCTGGCTAAGAGGCACTTGGGCTCCTAAGCTCTGCTCTCAGTTGGCTTTAGTTCCACTGTCTGCCCAATTCTTGGCTTTGCTCCTCTTCCCTTAGGCCTGGGCCACTGCACCCTCTCTCCCATCCTTCTGCCCCATGCCAGCCCAGCCCTTCCCGCTGGCAGGGACCCTGCTTCCCTCCTGATGCAAAGGCCTGAGCTGGGGCACAGTCACCAGCAGGTCTCCTGAGCACTTTGCAGACCCTTGGTGGCTTCCCGCTTCCCCCGAGCTGGCCCGCACAGTGTTGGTCTGGAGCCCCCAGTAGCTTCTGACTTGGACTGAGGAGGAACGGAGTGAAGTAAGGCAGCCCAGGGGTAGGCCTATCTCACCAGCCCCCTCCTGCTCCTGCTTGCCTTTCCCTAACTTTCTGTCCAGCCACACTCAGGCACAAGTCTTTATATAGACATATTTCATTCCTCTTAGGTATATATCTAGGAGTGGAATGGCTGAATCATATAGTCAGTGTATGTTTAATTTTGGAACAAACTCACATACAGTTTTCTGAAGTACTTGTCCCATCTTCTGTTCCCTCCAGCAGTGTGTGAGAGCACCAGCTGTCCCACCTACTGGCCAACACTCGGTCTTGTTAATCATCTTCCATTAGGGCTGAGGGCAGGTGGGTTGTAGCAGCAAGAGATAAGGGACAGAGGGGCGCCTGGGTGGCTCAGTTGGTTGAGCGACTGCCTTCGGCTCAGGTCATGATCCTGGAGTCCCGGGATCGAGTCCCGCATCGGGCTCCCTGCTCAGCGGGGAGTCTGCTTCTCCCTCTGACCCTCCTCCCTCTCATGCTCTCTCTATCTCATTCTCTCTCAAATGAATAAATAAAATCTTTAAAAAAAAAAAAGAGATAAGGGACAGAGCTGGAGTTGAGAGGACAGGCACAGAGTAAACCAAGAAGAAAGAGATTGGGTTTGGAAATGCACTGTGCTGTTTGCATCTCTTGCCATTGCTTATCAGCCCTGTGAGCTTGGGAAAGTACTTGAACCTTGTTGCGCTTCCAGTATTTCACCTGAAAAACAGGGGTATCACATCTACCTTTGTTGAGATTAAATGAGGTAATATATGGAAACATATTTTCACAGTGCCTGGCACCAGAGCTGCTGTTGGTCTATACAGCGTCTTTGTGAGAATTAGGTAAAGGTGCCCCTTTATCTGGGTTGATTCGGCCCTGGGCCAGGGTGCTGGGAACTGCATTTTGATGCTATTGTTCCCCAGATGGGGGGGCTTTGGCAGCACGCAAACTGCACAGTTATTCACAGTGATTCTCTTTGTCCCATAAATTCTCAACAAAAGAACACTGAACGAATGAAATTGAAAGTAAGAGGTGAACGTATTTGTCAGTGGGGCCTTGTGTATATGTTCACCTCTCTCCCACTGCCCTCTCACTTGTTCTGGTGACTTCCCTACCTTCTACCACCTGAACTTTGCATCTCTGAGACTTTAAGCACCAATCTCCAGGTCAAATTCCACTTGGGGAAATGTCTTTGGAGTTTGGTACCTGTATGGAGTCATAGAGAACCCGGCTTACTTTCATAGTCTGGTTCTTGGAAATACTTCAGTGTCACAGAGATGTGCTTGAGACAATAACATTTATGGTCACTGGATTTGGTCTTTGTTTAGGGAGGGACAGATAGAGGCACAAAATAGTTGGGGGCTTCAGGAAATATGGCCAGAGCAGAGAGGTCCTGAGGAGCTAGAGACAAAATCGTAGGACTCCAGCAGAGTCTGAAATGTCGCTGGGTTTCTGAGGTGAAGCCTTTGGTCAGGGAAGCATCTCTGCTTTGCTCTAAACAGACGGAATAGGCCAGGACATATTTCCCTAAAATGAACTCAAGGGAGACAGCCTTAGCTCAAAACATGCAGCTTGGGAGATGAACAACTCAATGGAACCAGGCCTTTTGATTTATGTGTTTACATCCTCAAAAGGAGCCTTTCTTTACCTGAGGGACTTTTGGCCCAGTTCCTTTAATTATGAGAACAGGACATGTAAACTTTGTTTATGGAGAGGCTGGGGTGGGCCAGGAGGCAGAGGCCCTCAGAGCTGGGGGTGGGGCAGCCCTGAGAACCAGAAGTTTGCTTCTGAGCCTTCTGTCTTCCATGCCTCAGCTCCAGCACACAGTAGGACTTCCTGGTTGAGTGGCGCATCAGTCACTTCTGAGACTCTTGTGAGTCACTGGAGAAACAGTGTTATTTTTTCCAAAATTCAATTTACCAGCGACCTCAGGATTTGAACTGTGTGTGTAGTGAGGGGTGCCCCACCCTGGGGCATTCACCTGCTGGAGACAAGAGGGATTGGAAGGGAGAGAATACAGCAAATGAGCACCTTTCAGCCGGGTGAAGTTGGGGGAGATCAACCTCCTTTTTTTTTTGGCCACTGAAAATAGATCAAAGTGTACTGTTCTTTCTCTTTCCAGCATAAGAGAATGAAGTTAGACTTCAGGAGAGCTCTGTTCAGCCAAGGAAACTCACTAGAACCCCCATCCTTCCCTCCAGTCTTTCAGGGCCCAACCTTGCCAGGCCCAGGAGAGTCGGCCAGATACAGCTAGGGCCCCAGGGCAGAAGTGACTGTCCCGGGCAGTGGGCTGGGGTGCAGGCTGGCCGCCTTAGTGCAGAAAGGCCACCTGGAAGGGACCCTGGTGGCTAAGGGCGGGGCAGGGCTCAGGCTGGAAGGGCGCCTCCGTGCTCCCGGCTCCCACCCCCTCCCGCCATCCCTTCTCTGGCTCCTCTCCCTTCTCGGGGGTGCAGTGCCTCCTCTGAAAGTGAAAGTCACCTTCCTTGGCACTCCCGCGCTCCCGACCGCCCGCCGCCGCTGGGGTGGGGAAGCGGGTGCCATAAATCCTTCCCTGTCCCTGTCCCGTGGCGCTTGCCTGCGAGGCTGCAGGGAGAAGGCTCTGGTGGCTGTAAATCACTTGTCCCCTCCCGCGGGCCGCCTGCCCTTCATCACAGTGCTTTACGGCGCTGACACCGACTAGGATTTAGTGGGCCCAGCCAGACTGAGGCCGCCTCATTGAAATGCCCCCTCCACCCGTCCCACCTCCTCCCCTTGGAATTAAGGCCACCCATAAATCCTGGAGGTGTCCATTTGCATATCCATCTGCATACATTTGCCCCTCAAATTGCCTGTGTTGGAACTCACAGAATCGTGGAGGCTGCTGGGACTGGGAGTTTCTCCAACTCTGGTTGGAGAAGGGGAAACGGAGGCAGTGGAGGGACAGGGACCTGTCTCTGGCACAGTAGAAGGCAGGGGCAGAGTGGGGCTTGGCGCAGGAGGGATTTAACCAGAAGTAGGTATAGGAGTCAGAAGCTGAGTGAGGGACAGTGAGCAGATTCAAGGTTCGGGCTCTGGCTAGGCTGAGAGGCCAGAAGCTGCAGGGGTGAGGGCAGTGGAAGGGCCAGCCCCAGGGAGGCCAGAAGACGCCTCTCAGGAAGGTTCCACAGTGGTGGGGGCAGCAGAGGGCGCGAAGGCTGGCCCTTGAGGGAAGGACCATCAGGTGTGGGCTCACCGGGAGGCCTCTTTACAGAAGGGGGATGGTTGAGGGAGCAGGTGCTGCCTGTGGTGGTGGCCCAGGCAGGCCTCACAAGGCAGACTGAGGGCAGGAGGCCTCTCAAGGCAGACTGAGGGCCGGGGCTAGGAATGTACACACACCAGGCCGCCCCCCCCCCCCGCCCGGCTCCTTCTGCCTCAAGGTGGTGCCAGCCACCACCAGGCCCCTATCTGAACATGAATCATCTGTTGGGAAGGGTCAGGCCTGGTGGAAGCCTGTGCCCCACACCTCCAACATCAATCCAGCCCCTACTGTGCCTGAGAGCATCATTCATTTGTTCTGGGATGGCTTCTCTGGGCAACTTTTGAGTGCTCACTGAGCCCCTCCCTCATGCTCTTTTCCACTCAGGGTAGGGCCCTAGAGCTAAGGCTCAGATCTTTGTAGGCTCTCAGGGCGAGGTGGGGCCATGGCAAGGCCAGCAGTCTTGCCCTCCTTGACCCTAGGCCCCACTCAGTCTTCCAAGGAGAAGCCTCATGGTGGGGACCCAGTGTCCCCAGCCGGGTCCAGAGCTAGCTGAAGACCAAGTCAGGGAGGTGCTCTGCCCAGGTAGGATGCCTCTGGCTCCACATGTCTGCCCCTGCTCTTATCCCTGCTCTTCTGTCCTTCACCCTTGTGGTGTGTGCTTCATATGTTTCTGACTGACTCATAAAAAATGCCTTCTCATCACAGGCTTATGTTGCAACAGTGTGGGGAACAGCAGGCTTTGGGGGAAACCTGCTGCTCCTTCTGAAATCCAGAATTCTGACAGGATTGGGATGGGTTCTTCCAATCTATTGCCATAGCCGGGCCTGGGGGCTCCCTTCTTCTCTCCCCCACACCTGGAGGCCCGGGTGTGGAGCCCTCCTCTCAAAGTCTCCTTTCACTGCCTCAGTCCCCCTCTCCACTCTAGGCCACCTCACCGCATCCCACCATCAGAAGACTGGTGAACAAATCCCAAACAGCACAGAAAGGGTTAGAGACTCTGTGGGGCTGAGCCCTGACACCAATGTCTCTGCGCCGAGCCTTCCCTGATCCCTCCAGGGCTCTGTTCTGAGCAGCCCAGATGAGGCCAGCTGCCCCAAGATGGGGCTGCATGTCCCCAACACCCCAGCTCAGGAAGTGGTTGACAGCGGGGATGGGCCAGGAGTGGCAGTTGGGCAGCTGCCCTCAGTGACCCTAGTCCCAGCTCCTTTCTGCTCCCCTGCTCCCCCTCACCCCGCCCCAGCCCCTGCCCCACCTCTCCACGGCCATCTTGGGGCTGTTCTGTTTTCTCTTCTCTCTTGAGCTTCCAGTGGCCTCCCCTAGCTTGGGGAGATGCCTCTTTTCTCCGGCCCTGTGCCTTCAGGGCAAAGGGCCCCCACGAAGTGGATAGAGGGGCTGCCAGGAGGCCAGGACACCAAGAGAGCACCTTGGAGTGGGGGTGGAAAAGAGCAGCAAAGATGATACACAACTCTGTCTCTGTAGCCTTTTAATAAGAAAGAGTAATTGTAAAGGATGGGATAAGGCCCCCTATTAGCTCTGGGAGGGTGGGAATCACAGAGGCAGGGGGATGGCTCAGAAGGCCATCCCAGAGCCACCCCAGCTCACAGTTGCTGGGGTTCTTAGAAAGCACTACACAGACTTTGTGGCGGCACAGCAGCAGGCCTGAGCAGAAGGGCCCCCCATCTGGAAGCCTTTAAGGTCTCCCTCCCCCTCTTCTCCAAATAGCTTGTTCCCAGAAAACAGGAGGAGAAGTTACCCAACAACAAGCTGGGGCTTCCTGTGGGGCTGGCGGCCCCCTCCCCTGCCTCTCCCAGCACATCAGGCCCTCACCTGCTCCCTGGGCTCTGCTCAGCCAGGCTAGTTACGTACTGTGGAGGTGGTTTCTGTCCCCTGGAACAAGATATGGGTGCACAGCTCGCCTCCCCCAGGAAGCCCTCCAGAGCCACCTCTCTTCATTCCGGAAACTCCTCTACCTCCTTGGTGAACGCACATACCTAGCCTGTATGTGTCCTCTCAATTCCGTTCCAGGTCTGGTGGTCTATGTGCAGGTGTTTTCTCTCTTCCCCCGGTCTGGGTTGGAAGAGTAGGGGTTGGGGAGCCCTCCTTTTATTTTACATAATGGAAAATTGAGGCTCAGAGAGGCCAAGGGACTTGCACCAATACAGACAGAGCAGGAAGTGGACTCTAGCTTCCCTCCTGTCCAGTCCAGGGATCAGCTCCCCTCCCACCATGTCCACAGGGTTGTGCCTCTCTTCCCAGACTGACAGCACAGGCCAGAGAGAGCCCCCAAGTTCTGGTGTGCTGGCTTGATGTGGGCTTTGGCACAGCCAATGTGCTGCCAGAAGCCGAAAGGTAGGAACCCCGGGGACATGGGCAGGACTGGCTGCTGGTTGGGGGAGGTGTAGTCTTCAGAGGAAGGAATTAGGGCCCATGAGTGCTGACCCCTACTCTGAAGGCCTAGCCTGCACACTGACTGGTTGATGGAGCTCCTGACCTGCTCACTTGGCATCTGAGGGCTTTTGATTCAGGGCAACTGGGAAAGAAAAATCTCCAACAGGAAAAGGTTTTTAAACTTTTAGGTAACCAGAGTTCAGTTTTTGATGGCATCGCAGTCCCTGTAAGATCTCACCATCAGGTTAGTGACTGCTGGGTCTCAGTTTCCTCATCTTTAAAATGGGGATAAGAGCACATAGGCTTCATGAGGAAGATGGAAATGGGTTTTGAAGGATAGGCAGGAGCAAGGAGAACCTTCTAGAGCAAAGCATGGGCAAAGATTCAGAGGGCTGATTGGGCAGTGACTGTTTTTGAGTACAGAGGAGGCCAGGCTCTGTCTCTCTTACCAGCTGTGTGACCCGGGACAAATTCTTTAACTTGTCTGAGCCTCAATTCCTCATTTGTATAAAGAGGATTATAATAGCATGTATCTGAGATAGGTAAGGCCATATCGGTAAAAAGTGTGGTAATATTGGTAAAATTCTTACAGTCATGCCTGACACATAGTTAAATGCCCCATGAGACACTTGTGTATTTATTCATATATTTAACAATATGGTTTTCTTTGTACTATTCATTTTAATTCCTATAAGCAACACAAGATGGCGTTTACTCAAGCTTGTGACTCCTGGATACTGCGCCTGAGGGCCAGGGCCTCTTGGAGAGACAGCCTGGGTTGTGTTTACTCCGTCTTCCTCACTCAAGATGCTGCTGGTGTCTGGAAGGTCCTCCGGACTCCCTGAATTCTTCCAAGTGTTGTGGGGGAGTTCCTCTGGGCTCTGGGGCCAAAAGGGAGGTGGAATGAGGTGGGGGTAGGGACTATCTAGGGGTGAGGGCTAGTCTCAAGGCTCCAGAACTTTCCAGTTCCACTGTGTCCATGACCCTGAGATGGGAACAGGGGTCTGAATAGGAGGCCACTCTCTCAGGCTACACTGGCCTGCACCAGGGACCAGAGACCCCACTATCCCTGACACCAGGGGCAGGCTGAATTAGAAGTGGGTGAGTTTGTGGGGAGGGGGCATATGTGACCAAGGATTGCAGCTCCAAGTGAGAAATAAGCAGGAGCAGATGGAGCCCAGAGCACAAAGTTCCTGTTTTCGCGAAAATGTCTGGGACAATAAAAGTCAGGAGGGCAGCTGGGGTGGGGGGTGGGGGTGGGGTTGGAGGGGAACTAGACACAAACAGGGTGGGAGGTATAAAAGGAAGACGCCATGTCAGCAGAATTAGCTCTTATTCAAAGAGTTGCCATTGATTTGGTTGGGAAATGGGGATGGCCTTTCCAGTTCCCTGCCCAGGGTCCTGGGCCTGGAAGCTAGGGCCCAGGTTGGTCTGAGGAGAACAGGAGTGGTCTGGGCCTGTGCCCCCTGGGGACATCAGATAGCAAGTACTTGTCCTTGCATTTCTTGGCCTTTGATGCCCAGCATTAAGGCAGGGCCAGGCCCTCCGGGCCACTGGGCTCCCCGCAGCCCCTCCCTGCCCTCAGGGTCCAGGCCAGGTGGTAGTGCTGGCTGAATGGACAGGTCAGGCCAGCCTGGCATCCATGGTAGGCCCCAAGTGAGCTAGAGCGGCAGGGATGTGGGCCTTTTCCCACTCTGGGGCTGCCAAGAGCTGCAACTGGGTGTGGTTCACATCTGCTGGTGCATGCCTGTGCTTATCACCCTGGCTCCATGTCTTAGACACCCAGGGTTGGACACAGAGGTCACTAACCCCAGGCCATGGGGGGCTGGGGGTTGGGGCCCATATGGCCCAGATCGATGACAAGAGCCAAGGCTCAGAGCCTGCAGCCAGCCTGCCGAGAAGACAGAAGGTCTATCTTGCTAGAGCAAGAAAGAGCTATAACATTGGCCACGCAAACTGGTCTTTCACGGGCTCCCAGCTGGGAGGGATTCAGAGCTGGTTTAGAGGAGAGTCCCCTACACAGACCTTCCTCAGGGGGACCCCTTAACTCCCCCACTGACCTCCAAGTCTCCATTCTGGGAGGTCTTCCGTTTTTCTGCTCTTGTTCCCACCAGTCCCGAGCCTCCTCAGGGAACTAGCCCCAGGGGTCATTCACTGCTGAGAGGAGGGCCACCTGGGGCTCTGCTCTGAGTGTCCAGGGTGCAGATTAGCCCCTGGTGATGCACTACGCAGATGTGTAAGGGTCCCGCACTCCCCAGGGAAGCGTTCCTGGGCGCTGTGGCCTGGGATGCTCTTGGAGGCTTCGGGTTCCGGAAGTTAGCTCAGCTCAGGGCAAACCACTTCTTGCCTGGCTCCTTCCACCCAGATGTCTGTCAGCTGGTGCTGCCTCGGTTTCCCTTCAGCCGAAGTCTGCGAGGGGATACCAGGCACAGGGTGGGCAGAGGGTTGGAGGTAGGCAGTGTGGAGGCTCTGAAAGGCAGGCAGGCAGAAGCTTCTGCAGTCACAAGCCTGCAGGACAGGGGGACAGGTCCTTGGGTGGAGTGACAGCAGTGCTCTTGCCCGCCTGCGCGCCTGCCTCGGGAGCCCTGGCTCTCCATGGTGCCCGCCCATGTGGAGAGGATTAGGGCCCGGAAAGACATGTTTCCCCCCTTCTTTCTTGGAAGGAGGATCAAGGGGACCTGGTGACAGCCCAGAGATTCGGACAGCCCCGCTTCCCCTTCTCGTCCATCTCCCAGGCAGCCTGGGAGATGCACACCATCTGCTGGCAGCCCCAGACCTCGGGTTCCCAGCCAGCCCAGAAAAGGAGCCCCTGGCAGGATCTGCTGGGCCATTCCTGGAGCCCTGAGCTGGGGCAGGGGGGGCCTGGGCTGGGGGAGCTTCATAGGAATAAGACAGCGGACATTATGCAAGACGGTTAGTAGGCTTAATGCACCTAAGAATAGTGGGTCAGGAGCTGCAAAGTTGTAGGCAGCTCTCCCCACCCTGACTTCCCTGTGAAGCCAGGGGCCAACGCTGGTTCAGGGGAAGGAGTGAGAGGACCTGTTGGCCCTGGAAGGTGGGGTTAGGATTGGGGCTGAGACCGAGAGTGGCCCTGGGATCCTGCTCTTGTCTGTGTGTGTGGGTGTGTGGTGGGTGTGTGTGTGGGGGGTAATTCCTAAACCCAGATCCATGCGCACACACACACACACACACACACACACCCACAGTGCCCAGCATACTGCTCAAATACAGTAGGTACTCAATATGTATTTGATAAATGGATGGATGAATTAGTGGATGAACATCCCTGATAGTTCTAGTCCCAGGGGCTTTTCTTCCTCTGTACTCAGAGCCTTATTTTTTGAGGCTTTATTCCTTATTCTTTATTCCTGCCTGGTGATATATACTGGGTTGTCTGGGGGGCTTACGCCTCTCTCTAATTCTCAACATGGAAGAAAATTGTGGTTCCTGGGGTAAGATCCCTGATCTCACCCCCATAAAGTTCCTACATGCCGGTCTTGGGCTTCAGCCAGTCCCTGCCATTGGTTTCTTGGGACATGTGTTAGGCCTTGCAGAGTTCAGGGTTAGACACAGAGTGGCAGTTACTGTTCCAGGCTGAGCTGTGCCCCTGTGAGCAGTCAGGTGGGTGGGGTGCATGCTTTAGTTGGCTAGGATAGATCCAGGGCTTAAGGAGCAGGTAGAAGTAGGACCGAGACAGGGACTGCTAACCTGGAAATACATGTGAGGCCAGGCACCGCCCCCATACCCCCTAAGACCCCACTCCCCCCCTGCTCTGTGTGATGTGCATGCACGTGTGCTCAAGAGCACAGACAAGAATGAGATGTGAAATATTGAACTTTGGCCTGCATAGGGATGGAGCAGTCAGAATGGACACCAGGCAGAAGCAGCTGTGTTGCCCTTTTGCTTCTCCCCTGCTCTAACCCCTGCCGCTCTTTCTCCCTCCTCCTCCTTCTTTCTCTTGGGCACTGCAGATTGATTGGTAGCAGCGCTTGATTACAATTGCCCTCCAACTGCCATGTCCATGGCTAAGGGGCTAGAAATTTCCAGGCTGGTCCAGGACCTGACTTTGAGGAACGGCTATGTCTCCCTCCTCCTCTGAGGCCTCAGTATAGGTGGACTTGGTAGGACTCGGCACGTGTGGGCAGAGGGGCTGGAGTCCTTAGTCACTGGCTAGCAGTGGGGTCTGGAGGACTCTGAACTTGGTGTTCATGCTTGATTTTCAACAGGAATCTTCTTTGGAAGTGACTCAGTATGACCAAAGCTACTCTGCTACACACCCAACGGGACTTCCAAGGATCCCAGTTCCCGAGCCATGTGCCCTAGGGTTGCTGAGCCACAGAATGGGTGGGGAAGTGGCTGGGACCCGACCCGTGACAGGACCCGGCGCTTTTGGCTGAACCTCACTTTGTGTGTCTGGGTGTGCACCCATGGGCATGTGTTCCTCCCCAAGTGGGCGAGCGGGTGTCTCTGTGTGCACGCATACCCTTGAGTGAGTGTGGGGGTAATGTGCCGTGTGGGGGCACGTGCACGTACGTACATGGATGCGTGTGAGTCTGTGTGGGGCTTACGTGTCTGTGTGTGCACACTCATGAACGGAAGGCTTGGCTGGGAAACCCAAATCTCCCCCTCCCAGGCCTCAGCCCCTGTTCCCTGGGGCCCCGATGGAGGAGAACAGAGAGTCCCTAAACCCTGTGATCTGGGGCGGTGGCTTCTGTTGGATTCCCTCCCCCCCCTTTCTTTCTTGACACAAATAGCCTGTGGAACAAAGGGAGCTGGGGATTTGGATTATTTATACAGTCAACATTAAGCAACTTGTGGTCTATTTAAATTCTTCTTTATTAGGCCGGGAAATTCCATGGCAAACACTCAGGCTGTAAGGAACCCTCCAACACCGCAGCTCCCAGCTCCAGCCATTGCATTGGGTTCTTCCTCTCCTCTCCTGCTCCCACACCTCTGACCCCTGCTTCTTCCATTCAGCTTCCGGAGGCCATGCCCAACCCCCCTTCCCCAGGGCATGGCCTCAGGATCACCCTCCTTTCCTCCCATCCCTTCTACTTCCACTTCTCAAACCTCCACCAAAGACCCCCTGCCTCACTACCCGCCCCCAAGGCTTTCTTCAAGTTGGGAGGGGCGGCCGGTCACCAGGACTGAGTCAGATCTGTAGGTATAGTGTGGGGCGATATGGGAGGAAAGTAGGGCTTGTGGGAAGGTTGGGGAGGGGCAGGTGGTTCCTGGTCCGGTGATTTCCTCAGGGGGTTCAGAGGACTTACGCTTCCCCAGGATGCCTCTTTAGACAGTGTGAGTAGCGAAAGAAAGGCTCCTACCCACAGGAGGAACTGCCCACGAATTCAAGCCAGTGATAGCCTGAGGCAAGCTGAAGGACCTGAGGCTCAGTCTGAGGATGGGGGCGGGGGGGTGGGGTGGGGAGACTCTGCTGTTACCTGGGCCAACACACGGGGGCTCCATGACCTGGGGCTGCGGGCGGAGGATTTGTCTGGGCCAGAGTGAGGGAATTGTGAAGTGTGAGGGCCTGGCTTCTTGCCCCTGCAGAGGACTCTCCATCTTCCCAGGCATGGCCCTCCGTCTCTGTAGCCCTGGGGGCTCACCCAGCTCACCCAGCTGAGGGCAGAAGGAAAGCTTAGGGAAAGGGTGGGGAGGATGAGATCCAACAGAGCACCGTGGGGTCCTAGAGAAGCCCAGCGGGCAGCCCCTGTGTCCTGTTCCTGGGCAGTGCCCCTCCCTAGCCCTCTGCTCTCAGAGACTGTCCTGTCACTGCCCTGACCTCTACTGACATCATCTCCACTTCCCTTGTTTCTCTCCGATGAGACTGTGACCCCCTGAGGACAGAGAATGCAAACATTACCTTATAACCCAGGGCCTGGGAGGCAGGTAACAGCAGGAGCTTAGTAAGTGTTTCCTGAGCTCAAGCAAATGGCACTCTCAGGGCTTCTGGGCCAGCCCAGTCCTTCACCTCTCTGCCCATAACCTCACCCCCAGAACCCTCCCTTTTCATGCCTTTCCCAGGGGACAGAGCCTGTGCCCAGTTTGAGAGGGAGCCCACTGAGGGCTGAAAGGCTCGTCTCAGAACGTCTCCTGAGGCCAGGCTGTGCTGGGAGAAGGAACTTGGGCCCCAAGGGTTTGAGAAGGGCTGTCCCCTGGCATGGGGATTCCAGAGGTAAGGGTGACCACTCCCGGCTCCAGCTCTGGAGACTAGGCCAAGGCTTCAGCTATTGTTTTAGCTATGTGAGGGCTTTGAACGAGCCATGCGTCCCCCACTCCCCGCCCCAGGCAGACAGGGCAGGGGAGAAGCTGCCCCCTCAGACTGCAGTCTCCAAACGGCAGCCAGCCGGAGAGGGTGGGGAGACGGACCTAGAGTTTGCTGCCAATTATCACCTCGCTGTCGGCCCTGCCCTCTGGGCCTGTCCCTGCTGCCACCTCTGGGCCTGTGTTTCTGATTAGTGGCCCCAGCTGTGCAGCATTAGTTGCATTTTTCCAGGATGAATCTTGGTTGGGACTTCCTGCCACGGGTCTGAACCAGCTGCCTGCCTTTGCCGCCTGCTTCCCATCCCAGGCCCCTGGGCTGCCCCAAATGCCCACACTCCTAGGGGGCTCCTCCTCAGATGCTCAGGGGTTTGTCTCCTGGGGCTGGGGGACGTGTCCCTCAGCCTGCTTGGGGCAGCTCACGGCACAGCCATTGCTCACCAAGCAGAATCCATTCCGCTTTTCAGATGTGTGGCTTCAGAGTGATTGATGGGGCCCCAGGCCTGAGCATCCGTGCAGATGCCACAGGGCCAGGGGAAAGCAGGTCAAGGCCAGGGGTGTTCGGGTAGGTCTGAGGAAGTTGTTCAGGGAGGTCTCCAAAGGCAGAGGGCATCACCTTCTGGATTTCTGGGGTCTGTCCTTTGTCCAGTCATGGTCTTGATTTTAATGGAGTCACAGTCTCCAAGTGCAGCCCCGAGCTGTATCAGTGCTTCTTTCTCTGGCTTCCCCAGTGCACTTCAGGTGAGCTGCTCAGCAAAGACACCAGCCCAACGCACTCAGCTTTCACCTGAGAGGTGGTGAGCTCCCTGTCCTGCAAGTATGGAAGTGTGAGCCAGAGAATAAAATCTCTTAGATTTCCTGTGATCCTCACTATATTCCTCTAAGAGGACAGGCACAGGAGGCATCCCTTTCAGAGGAGGAAGCTGAGGATGGGGAGTGAGTACGTGAGTGAGTGAGTGAGTGAGTGCTGGATTGTGGGCTAGAACCCACATGTGAGGCCCGCTCAGTTCAGTGTGAATTTGATCAATGTGCTTCCTCTCTGGACCCAACCAGACTTTGAGAGCCAGCCCAGAGCCCAGCCTAGCAGCTGGTGCAACCTCTTTCTTCTCACCCCGATTCCCAGCTTCCTGGCCCACACTGCAAACAGCCTGACAGCCCTATTCCAGACGAGCTTGATTCTCACTGTCCCTTCTTGCCCTAACAGCCTGCCCTCAGCCATAGTCTTTGGGCTCTGCCAGGGTCTGTGACCTAAGACAGGTCCCTGGAAAGCAAAGCCCCAAGAGGGTTCTTGAGGCTGTCATCAGCCTGAATGGGAAGTCCCGAATAGGAAGCAGCCTGCTTGTGTCCCCCATGCCCAGGGCAGGCCTGGCACACGGTGTAACCCAGGCTGAAGAGTGGTCCAAGCAGCTGGAAGGAGTCAAGCAGAGAGTAGCATGGAGAAACGGCCACAGGTGGCATTGGGGACCCTAGGGAGTTGCGGAGAGCTGCTGGCTCTGGGAAGGAAGCAGAGACTGGAGGCGGGTGATGTGAGCTCTCCCAAGGGAGAGGAGGCTTGTGTCCTGGAAGCATCTGGCTCTTGGAAATGCTGACCAGAGGAAAGCTGGTAGTAGCACTAGGTGCCAGACATTCTGGGTGGGATACCGTTCTGTTGTGGCCTTAGGGTCAGGGCTGCCCAGAGAGGACCAGATGCTGCTGCTGAGAGCTGGGGCCTGCTGCGGGCTGTCCTTCACCTGGGCCACTGCAGGAGCCCCAGCCAGCAGGCCTCTCAAACGGTGCCAGAGCATCTCCTGGCCCACTGCGGGTAGGTGGGGCCCAGCAGGGGCCAGAGACCCTGCCCTGGGAAAGCCTCCCTCCCAAGGGGGAGACATGCTTCCCCTGCCATCAGGCCCTTCTGCAGCTAATGACGGGTTAACACATCATAACCTGCAATTCTCCATGATCCTGGAACTAATGGTTTTATTCCTTCAATTCTTTCGTTATTTTAGGCAAAATGTGAGCTGTCTCTTTAATTATCTGCAAGGAATTGCCAACAACTCCCATTTGGTTAGATTGAGACTATGAATGAAACTTGTGTTTGTCTCTCACGGTCTTGGTTGGTTTTAGCCTTCGCCGTCCCCTGGATGGCTGGTGACAGAGTGCTGTGTGTACAGATCAGCTAATGGGAACACTGTGTTGGTTTGTCCGGGCCATATCAACAGGATCTTGGAGCGGGTTGGCCCGCCGGGTGGACCTTTTGCATGAGAAAGAAATTCCCCTGTTGGCAGATAACTCCTTCAGCCTCCATCACGTACCTGTGGAGACAGGGAGCTCACCATCTGCTGGTCGGTTTTAAGTTCTGTCCTGTGTTCTAGGGCTGCAGGCCAGGCCAGGGGGTCACAGAAGGCTCTCCTCCAGAAGCAGCTCCCACAGGGTCCCCTGGAGCCCCCTGGTGGTCACTGTGCAGGTGTGCCGCTTTTCCCCGGGTTCTCTGGCAGCCCTCAAGTGCACAAAGGGAGCTTCTTCCCTTTGCAGGGGCTTCCTTGTGCTCGCCCTGTGGCTGGCAGAGGCCCTTAAGTTAAGAGTTTCCTTGCGGCCCACCAGGCATAAGGTGGCACGAGGCACAAGGTCTAGGTCAAGGCCCATCCCCTCTCCCTGCAGTGACCCACTTTGGGCACCTCTTCGTGAACATTCTCACCCTACCCTACCACGTCCTCAGGGTGAACCTGAGATCTCTGTGCTGAAAGGCCCCCACCTTTTCACAGAGGGCGAGCACTCATCGCGAGGAAGGGGAAGGGACTGTGGACAGGAAAAGCCAGGAAGCAAGGCCATGTCATCCTTGCTTGCCATGGGGGCCAGGTCCCCTGGCACCATCCAGCCAGACAGCTCGGCCTCGGAGCCAGCCTGCCGTGGACTGAAATGTCCTGGTCATTATCGGTCTAAAGGAGAGGAGGGCTTTATCAGGCCCGAGAGACCAGAAGAGGTACAACCCCCATAGTGTCCTGGCTTGGAACTTGGCTACCTGCCTGCAGCCCCAGGGATGGGGTCTCTGAAGGAGGACCATCCATCTTCCCCACCACCAGCCACCCCACCGTAGCCACATCCACATTCTCTCCAACTGAAGCCTTTCAAAGCCATGCCTTGGTATGAGAACAGGAGGACACTCTACCCTATGGTAGAGGCTAGGCTGAGACTTTGTATCAGAATCACTGAACAGATGGGGAGAATGGAAGGGAAGCGAGGGGCCAGCGGAGCTCCAGTCAGCCTTTGGGCCAACCCCATGCGACTAGGGCACTGCAGCCCGGCATCTGGAGCTGTCCTAGCACCCTCGGGCCCCGGAGCCCAGGAATGTGTCGAGACTGCCCAGCGTTCCGTCCCACCATAGACAGCGGGCAGCGTGGGCTTGTCTCGTCTCCTGGTCCTCGCGGGGACTGACCCCTCAGTTTGGGCTTTTCGTCATGTCATAGCAGCACAGTAGGGAGTCTGTGGGCCTGTCCCATTGCTTTAGACAGCCTCCCCCAGCCAGAGCTGAAACCCACGCCTGGAAGGCTTTCCTGTAGCCCATGGGGTTTCCTCTCCAGCCCTCGGGCAAAAAACCATTCCAACAAAAACCTCCATAGCTTCCCAAGAACTTGCCATAATTTATAGGCACCAGGCAGCCCAGATCCACGCAGAGAAAAGTAACATTCCTCCTCAAGAAGAAACCCAGCCAGCTGAGTTGGAGGTGGTGGGGGGGGGGGCGGATTCTGCGCAAAGATACACACATTTACAAAACCCACGGGGTAACGACATCTGAAAAGCCAGAGGTGAGCCCATGTCATCCTCCCA